>NC_139025.1:56368799-57568799 GCF_964662115.1 Mustela nivalis | reverse complement strand
TATCACTTGCTTAAGGTAGTGTTTGCTAGGTTTCTTCAGTGTAAAGTAATTTTTTTCTCCCCTTTCCTATTCTGTTCTTTGGAAGCAAATTACTAAGTCAAGCCCACCCTACAGTGTGTGTATTACAAGCTCTACCCCCTGGAAGTGGGAATATCTGCATATATTAAATGGATTCTTCTGTAAGAAAGATTCATCTGTTCTCTACCATTTATTTACTCATTTATTTATGTCAGTATGGACTCATGTATATTTATTTTATACTTTGTGTTGTAATTTAATACTGTGATATCTTTTGCTGCTCAAATTGTTCCAACTTTAGCCACTGGGAGTTCTCTACAGTTAGATCCTTTGTCTCTATAACATGTCCCCATTCCTTTGCATTTGGAGTATGTCCTTAATTTCTGGTACTGTAAGATGCTCAAAGCTCATCTTGTATTTTGCCTGTTCAGCCCTAGAACCAGTAATTTTTCTAAGGAACTTGGTTTCTTTTATTAAGGAATGGTATTTAGAAGCTAAGTTTAGGGCACTGGGTATACTTGTTGCTGATTGCAGTATCTTTGGTCTTGTTTTCTGAAGAGATATATTTCAAGCTAGGTCAAGTTTTTAGGTCTTGTCTGCAAACAAACTATAAATATATATGTAGATGTAATAACCTATGTGAAGAATATATCTGTAATTGTTTTGCTGTCTATCAATCTTATTAAGCTGAACATTTGTTTATTCTGATGATCCTGACTCTAATTTAGTACGACATGGTTTATTATCACCTTTTTAAATTATATATAATTTCTCTCTCTGAAGATGAGAAACTTAGCTAAATATACTTTATTTAAAATTTTTTATTTTAAATTTTTGCTGCATTTAATCTTTTTTGGCACCACCTGCGAGTGGGACTTAAGAACATATATAGAACATAAGATTCTTATATAGAACATAAGATTCATTAATAAGACACATTTATCCTTTGAAAAAAGGTCTT
The DNA here is from genome assembly GCF_964662115.1 of Mustela nivalis. Classification (NCBI taxonomy): domain Eukaryota; kingdom Metazoa; phylum Chordata; class Mammalia; order Carnivora; family Mustelidae; genus Mustela; species Mustela nivalis. Next base: position 57,567,820 of record NC_139025.1, on the reverse strand, counting down.
TAATTTGAAATATTTTACATTAATATAACTACCAGCTGTGCTTTGCATGCAAGGGAATAGTGTAGCAAGAGTCTAAAAATAATTCTGAGTGAATAATCAGACTTAATAAAATTATCCTCATGTGAACTGCAGTTATTGGAAGCTCTATATCAGTGGCCCTCAGTCTCAGCTGCACATAGGAATCACCTGGGAATTTTAAAAAAATGCTGATGCATGGTTCTCACCTGCAAAGATTCTGATTTAATTTGTCTGGGGTTAAGAATGAGGCTAGGGACTTTAAAAACTCCCCAGGTGATTTTGATACACAGCCAAGGTTGAGCCAAGGTTCAGAACCTCTGCTGTACTTGGCTAAGTTAATGCTGACTGCAGTATCTTATGTTCTGTCTTGTTTTCTGAATAAATATATTTCAAGCTAGGTCAACTGTGCAACAGTAACATATGTTTGAGTTTAGACAGCAGGGCACATTCTGTTGTATACTAGGTGTGGCGACTGAGGCAGAGTTGTAGCTGTTACAGAAGGACTATCAAATGTATGTGGTGATCTGTGAGGAGTGGTGTAATATGTTGCCTTTTTATTTTAATTCTGAAACACAGGGAAGACACTAAAAAGCTTCATAATAAGGTTCTTCAGAAATTATATTTCCATAAAACTATGACCTGCAGATCTGAGTCTATGCCCATCTCAATCCGAAAAGCTCCCAAGTAATTTGAAATATTCCCTTTTCTTTCTTTCTTTTCTTTTCTTTTCTTTTTTTTTTTTTTTAAAAGACTTGTTTATTTATTTGACACAGAGAGAGAGCGAGAGAGGGAACACAAGCGGGGGAGTGAGAGAGGGAGAGGTAGGCTGCTCACTGAGCAGGGAGCCTGATGTGGGGCTCAATCCCAGGATCTTAGGATCACAACCCTAGCCAAAGGCAGACAGATGCTTGACTGAGCCACCCAGGTGTCCCAGAAGTATCCCCTTTTCACCAAAAACATGGGCACCATTCAATAACTGGAAGCCTGAATTTCCCACTCCTCTTCACCCATTTTGCCTTTCCGCCAGTACCCTTCCCTCTGGTAACTATCAGTTTGTTCTCTGTATTTGTAGGTCTTATTCTGCTTTTTGGTTTGTTTATTCATTTGCTTTATTGTTTAGATTCCCCATATGAGTGAAATCTTATGATATTTGTCATATCAGTCTGACTTATTCATTTAGCATAATACCCTCAAGGTCCACATATGTTGTTGCAAATGGCAAGATCTCTGATGGCTGTGTCATAGTCAAATATGTGTGTATGTGACATGCACACATCTTTATCCATTCATCTATTGCTGGACACTGAGTTGCTTCCATATGTTAGCTACTGTAAATAATACTGCAATAAACATAGTGGTGCATATATCTTTTTAAATTTGAGTTTTTGTTTTCTTTGGAATTATTGGATCATATGGTATTTCTATTTTTAATTTTTTGAGGAATTTCTATATTGTTTTCCACAGTGGCTGCACCAATTGACATTCCAACTAACAGTGCACAAGAGTTTCTTTTTCTCCATGTCCTGCCAACACAAGTTATTTTTCTTTTCAATTTTAGCCATTTTGACAGTTATAAGGTGATATCTCATTTAAAAAGTACAGCATAGAGAATATAGTCAATGATATTGCAATAGCATTGTATGGTGACAGATGGTAGCGACACTTGTGGTAAACATAACAATGTACAGAGATGTTGAATCACCATGTTGTACATCTGAAACTAATGTAACATTGTGTGCCAACAATACTCACATAAAAAGTTAAAAAAAAATAAAAGAGCCAGGTAGCATATGAGACTATGTGACAGATACATATAATTATAAAACAAGGCCAACTGTAGTAAATAAACAAAAAAGTATGGCTTCAAGGCATATGGGACAAATCTAGGAGAAGATGGTACTTTTAAAGGGTGAAATTTATAGTATGTGAATTATATCTCAATGAATCTATTATTAGTAACACATTAAAGATGTATTAAAATATGATTAAAAATTGTTGGACAGCATGCCACTTTTGAGTATATATGCAAAACATACTCAAATATATGCAAAGAGATCTGTGCACTCCAGTGTTCATTGCAGCAGTATTCACAGCAGCCAAGCTAGGGAAATAATCCACATGTCCATCAACAGATGAATGAATAAAGAATATATGGTATATTCATACAACAGAATATTATTCTGCCTTAAAAAAAGAAGGAAATTCTGTCATATGTGACAACAGATAAACTTGGTAGATACTATGCTAAGTGATATAAACCAGGACAAATGATTCCACTTATATGAGGTATCTAAAATAATCTAACTCATAGAAGCAGAGAAGAGAATAGTGGTGGCAGGAGTCGGGGGAAGGGGAAAATGGAGAATTCAATTAGTATAAAGTTTCAGTTATACAAGATTAATAAGTTGTTGAGATCTATTGTGCAACTTTGTGCCTGTAGTTAACAATACCGTATTGTGGACTTAAAAATTTATTGAGGATAGATCCCATGTTAAGTGTTCTTAAAATGACAAGAAGAAAGAGACTCAAGAAAACTTTTGGAGGTGATGGACATGTCTAATACTTTGTAGTGATGTTTTCATGAGTGTATGCAATGTTAAAAATCATCAAATTATATACATTAAATAGGTGCAGTTTTTCCTATGTCAATTATACCTCAAAAAGCTGTTAAAGATATTACTTATTTATTTGACAGGCAGAGATCACAAGTAGGCAGAGAGGCAGGCAGAGAGAGAGAAGGGGAAGCAGGCTCCGTGCTGAGCAGAGAGCCTGATGTGGGGCTCGATCCTAGGACTCTCGGATCATGACCCAAGCTGAAGGCAGAGGCTTTAACCCACTGAGCCACCCAGGTGCCCCCTCAATAAAGCTGTTAAAATGCACACTTGAAAAAGCAAAAACAAACAAAAAACCCTAAAAAAACAGAAAGCAAAAACAGATACCATGCTCCAGTGTTATAGACTGAATTGTTTCCTCCAAATTTATGTGTTGGAGTTCTAACCTCGAACACGACTGCATTTGGAGATAGGTTGTGTAAGGAGGTATTTAAGGCTAGCTGAGGCAGTAAGGGTGGAGCCCTAATCTATAGGACTTTTTTTTATAAGAAGAAGAGATACCTTCAAGTGCCCATACATGGAGGAAAGGCTGTGTTAAGACATAGTAAGAGACTCTTAATCTCAGGAAACTGAACGTTGCTGGAGGGGAGGATGTTGGGAGGGATGGGGTGGCTGGTGACGGATATTGGGAAGGGTACGTGCAATGGTGAGTGCTGTGAATTGTGTAAGATTGATAAATCACAGAACTGTACCCTTGAAACAATAACATTCATTATATGTAAATTAAAAAAAAAAAAAGACATAGTAAGAAGGTGGACGTCCGTAGGTCAAGGAGAGAGGCCTTACCAGAAACCAACTCAGCCAGCACTTTGATCTTAGATTTTTAACCCTCAGAACTGTGAAAAAACAAGTTTTTGTTGTTTACATCACCCAGTCTGTAACATCCTGGTATTGTGGTCCTAGCAGACTAATTCTCCAGGGAATTTCACTTCCCAGTATATAATTGGTAGATGATGTATGCATATATTTCAAAAAGCGTTTAAAAATTTTCATGGTAGCTTTATTCAAAATAGACCCAAACCAGAAACATTCCAAATATCTAGCGGTAAGTGTACAGTTCAGTGAGTTTAACATAGACACACAGGCATGTAGTCCACACCTTTATCACATTATAGATCATTTTGACCACACTGGAAATTCCCTTCATGTGCTTTCCTAATTAATGCCTTACACTCATAAAACCTCACTTTTTAATTTTTTTACTACGTTTACTTTCAACTGTTGTAGATCATAATATAAATAATAAAAACACGGAGACCAGAGCTACTTGGTAGTTTGCCAGAAAAAAACAAAGGCTTCTAGTGTTTCAGTAATAGTTTAACTAAAAAATCCAATAATATTTTGATCAAACATAGTCTATATATAAATACTTAATTGTACAAATCTAACTAAACAAATAAAATTACTACTTTTCCATAGTTTATTTTTATGGTTCAGGGCATATCCTTACCCGTGTAGGTATTTATCATGGATTATCATATAAATCTTAGACATGCCTCCACAATTCATTTTGAATTAAAATAATGCATCATTCTAATGTGAACCAGTGATTTACAGCAGAGAATACAAAGTATTTGGAGTTGATTTATTCTGTTTAATAATATTCACCTGTATGTGTGTGGTTAACACTTTCTGTGTTTTCAAATATTCATTTGGGACAACTATGGATATCCATAAAGAGTGAACTCAGAATATTTTAATCACTTATTTTGAAGGCATTGATGTATCAGTGGATTTACTCTGGTCCTTACAAAATAGAAGAAAAATGATGCAGTACTCGAGTGCACATTTTTCCCAGCTCACTTACTTTTTACAAGGTATGCTTTCAGTGCTTTAAAGGGCTTTTAAATTTAACCAGTGTTCATCTAAATAGGTAATCCTAACAGTAAATACTAATAAAATTACAAATTTAGAAATAATAAATGCAATAAAAACACAAGAAGAGAATGATCTCAGGAGCTGTTGCCCTTCAGCCTTAGCCTCCAAGAAAAACATATGGATTATATCTAAACATAACCAACAGCCTGAATATGTCCTTATGTCCTGCATATGTCCAGAATATACTTATGTCCAGATAAAACACATGCTGATACAGAGCTTGAAGTTAATCCCAGCCTGATCAGCTGAACTGCAGTCAATCTGCTGACCCATGAATGTGAGACTTTGAGTCTAGTGGTTATGCAGCAGAACTAACATGATATTATACCTATTTAAGCATCAGTTATCAAGTGGGAGATATGGAAGTGAAATAGAACATGATTCCTTTTTTTCACTAATGTTTATAATTTCTTGGAGAGTGAAACGGAAAATACTGGAAACCGTGGTGAGGAAAACTAAGGTTATTGATAAACCCAAGTTATTAATGAGCCCAATATTAGTTGGGTGAGGATAGAATTGTTTATTTGGTGGGCCAAAATTCACCAGTAAAAGTTCTTGGAAAACTAAATAGATAGGGAGTCGTAGTTGTATATGCTGTATAACTAAAACACCCTAAAACTTGGTTGCTCAAAACTACCATTTCTTATCTTTGATATTTATGTTTGTTAATGTGGCCTGGCTGAACAGTTCTTATTTCTGTCTCTCATGTGGTGGTAATTGGCTATCAGCTGGGGCCATTCATCATCTGAAGCCTTAGCGTTGCTGGATGCGTGAAAGACAAGGTAGGTACTTGATGCTGGTTCTAAGCTGGGATTTCAGTTGTGCTGTCCAGTGTAGCCCCTCCACATGGTCTCTTCATGTCCTTTGGGCACCCCACAGCATAGTGTGGCTGGATTCTGATGGAAAGTGTCTCTGGAGCAAACATTTCAAGAGACCCAGGCAGATACTGCAAAGCTGTGACTAACCTCAGAATTTCTAGAAGGTTGCTATTACTACATCCTTGTCATCAAGCAAGTTACTAAGATCAGCCCAGATTCAAGGTGAAGGGATATAGATTCTAACTCCTCATGTGGGAAGCAGGACCATACAAATTGGAGGGGAGAAATTGAAATTGAGGTTGGCTATCTTTGGAACCTATTTACCACAGAACTTTATTTGATTTAATTTGGATAAACAGCTTTATCTCTAGAGTATCCATATAATTTGTCATCCACATCACTGCATGTTTAAGAGTAAAAGGAACACGAAATATGAATATATTGGAACTTCTCTTAAGAACTGGGATTTCTGTGAGTGTTGTTACTAGGCTGTTATGTGTCAGCCTTAGCTAATCCTATATCCTGCTTTGTTAACACTGGGGCTGTGAGTCTGCAAATCTCACTTCTCCTTCCCCTGCTGGATCTCTCTTAGGGTCTGCCACCAGAAGGCAGTTGAGGGACGTCCAAAGGCAGAAGAAAGAAAGGAAGAAGAAACTTGCTCCTTACTCTTCCCATTAATGTTGTCTCCGCAGTCTCAGTACAGGCAGTAGGTTTCAGTTCCCAAGTTAGATTTATCCGTATTTCCCCAACCGATTTCAGATTTATCAACATCGGCAGGTGACCCCTCCTTTTCTGAGACAGGAAAATCCTATAGCTCTAGGTTCTCTTCCTTGTGTTCTCTCTGCTCTAGAGGTATATAGTAAGTCCTCCAGTTTCTGTTTAACCAATTCCTTACATAACATTCACTGCCAAAAAATGTGTGGTTTCTGTTTTCCTATTTTTCTGACTTGACTGACACCACTATTTTATATACCTGACTTCTTTACTGACTTGAATAGATCATATTAATCCCGAAGCTTTCCAGATAATCAGAATGATACTGTCTATATACTATATACTGGGCACTGATGGATAAAAGAGAAAAACACAATTCTAGGAACATTTATAGATTTCTTGGCGTGAGCTTGGAATCACTGAAAAACTACATGACAAGGGTTGGTTTCAAAGAAATAAATTCTGTTACTGCTGTAATATAATTCATGTACTTACTATTAAATATTGAAAAATGCCCCTGGGAATATAGTTTATTATATATATATATATGTATATATATATATATACACACACACACACACACACACACACATATGTATATATATAGCAAAGTGTGGGGGGGTGGGGAGGTAGAGATACAGTGGCTGGGTTATGGGCATTGGGGAGGGTTTGTGCTATGGTGAGTGCTGTGAAATGTGTGCTGATTCACACATGTGAATGATGATTCACAGACCTGTACCCCTGGAGCAAATAATACATTACATGTTAATTAAAAAAAGAAGAATGGAGCAGACACCCCACAGTTCTATCCTCAGGAGACTGCAATTAAAGATGGACACACTGGTGCAGGTGACTGTCAGAGGAGACACAGACAAGATAAATGGGACCCTGATGCAGCCAACCAACTTTTCTTTAGGCAGAATCCAAACACCCAAGGAAGAAAAGCTCAGTCAGCAGATGTTTAAAAATACAGTTACTGTCCCTGATATGAGGAAGTGGTGCTGCAACATAGGGGCTTAAGTGGGTAGGAGAAGAATCAATGACACAAGATGGGATTGGGAGGGAGATAAACCATAAGTGACTCTTAATCTCACCAAACAAACTGAGGGTTGCTGGGGGAGGGGGGTTGGGGGAAGGGGGATGGGGTTATGGACATTGGGGAGGGTATGTGCTATGGTGAGTGCTGTGAAGTGTGTAAACCTGGCGATTCACAGACCTGTACCCCTGGGGATAAAAATATATGTTTATAAAAAATTAAAAATTAAAAAAAATACAGTTACTGGAAGAATAACAGGCACAGTCGTAAATTCAAAATTTCCAGTGTTTGATCCTTTTACCCCATCCTCCACCTACCTATGCCACAAATATTTGCTTACTGAAATACCCACTACTGAAACCCTGCCCACTCTTGTGCTCTCATTCTAAATGAGGACTTGATCTATATCTTATAGGATTGAATGAATCAACCAGATTACCCCAATCCCAAACCACACTCTTTCAATGATGGTTAAATGTGCAAAAGTAGACAATGCATTTCTTAATTATTTTGGCTGCATCGTAATTAAGTTGGTCTTCACCCAAGCCCACGGATAAGGAGAAGCCAGGCACTCTGGTGCTCGAGCATGGGGTGGTGGCAGCTGGTTCTTGTTCTTGTTCCACAGTAAAAAGTGAGGTCCAACCTTGCCTTGGACTGACGGATCTGGGCCTGCTCATACAGCTTTCCCCATCCCTAACCACTCAACTCCCTCTTGCCAGGAAAAGGAGAAGACAGAGAATGCCTAAACTACGTCCTACTAGTCTTTCAAGCTGGACAATTAGCTATATATACTTCATTCTTCATCACTTACACCCCTTATACAAAGGAGTATGACATTTCCCAACACAGCTTTGCTTCAAGCCAATGAAAGAACTAAGAACATGATTAAAAGCTGTATAAAGGCTAAGCTAAAAAAAAAAATACAGCAAACTGATTATATTATAAAGTAACATTCACTGATTAATATGTATGTAAACATGGCACTCTGCTATAGTGTGTGTTTGAAATAATTTTTGTTCTTCTATTATTCACATATGGTTAAGGATATTTAGCACAGTATATTGATGTATGATCTATAAGAGAATCAGAATGCATCAGTGCGAATCCCAAGAATAGCAAGCAGAAACAAAATTGGTACATAGGCTTTAGGAATCTATATTTCGCTTGGAATCTCTCAGTAGATAATTTCAGTTATTCAAACCCACACATGCCTAAGCAATGGATATATTCTCCTGTAAAGCTGATTATTTGTAGAGAACCAAGGAAAGATCTAAGTGGAACTTTTCATGTTACCAATTAAAAAACACCTAAAAAATTGGATTTATGTATATACTTGTTGAAAAACACTAGATATGCAATACCTTTTCTATTCTTTTAAAATTTTTAGTAGTGCATCTGTTTTGCCTAGTGCAAAATCCATAATTATAATAGTAGAATTTTTTTTCAAATTTTTATTTGAAAAAAAAATTTTTATTTTGACATTAGCTTTTTTGGTTTTGTTTTATCTTTTCTCAGTAGAACAAGAAAACATGCTGACACAGGTAACTGCATGATTCCTTTCGTCAGGCCACTTAGAGTTCATGCCATCTCTCTCTCTCCTTTGAGGGAGCCAGCAGGACTGCAGATACAAAACAAACATGTGTTTTGATGGTTCTTTTATGGAAAGTGCTATGCATCTTTGATATTAGATTTGTTTATTTAAAAGCATTTTAAATTGATATTGTCAGAGGTCTTGCTGTTGGAGTCTGCTACTTAATTATGCTGTGGCAGCGGGACCTACCTATATTCCATAACAGATTACATCAGCAGGAGGCATAGCAGCTTAATTTTAAAAAATAGAACCTAATGATTTTGTTTTTTTCAGTCAGCAGGTGGGGGGTTCCCTATAGATACACAAACCTGTGTCTGCAAAGATGCAGGTGATTTGTCACTCTATGGTTATAAGCCTTTGGGAATATGAGCATAGATTTGAGGGATACAAATAATATAGAGGGGTGGAGAAAAGGTATCTTGGGCAAAGAAAAGAAAGTAAGTGTTTGGAAGGAGGGAAAATAAAAGGTCTCTGAAAGGATGTTCAGCATTGGGAAGCTGGTTATTTAAAAAAATGTCCATATTAGCATGCCCGATCTCTTTACTGTTCCTGTTCTCGAGATGGATCATTTTCATGTGTGCCTTTTTAATGTGGGTTAATTATGAATGAGAGCAAAGTAACTGAAATTGAAAAATTGTTTATCAAACTTTAGTAAAATAATATTAGAGATGACTTTTTTGACTAATATTTATCGCCTGTGTCTTACATAATTATAGCAACCAAAGGACCACAATATATTTACCACTCAACCCTAATTAAAAATCTGTATTCGTTGGTAATTCAGAAAGCTTTTAGAATCTTGTAGGTTGGTACAGTTCTCCAGAATGAGTTAGGGGCATCTGGGTGGCTCAGTTGGTTGAGTGTCTGACTCTTGGTTTCATCGCAGGTCATATCTCAGCCTCAGGAGATGGAGCCCTGCCTTGAGCCACTCCCCATACCCACCTCAGGCTTTGCATTCAGTGGGCAGTCTGCTTGAGATTCTCCCCATCTCTCTGCCCCTACTCTGTGCGTGCCCTCTTTCTCTCTCTCAAATAAATAAATCTTAAAAAAAAAAAAAACTTTCCTAGTCAAAGTGAAGATTAGAAAGAGATGGATAACTGAGAGGACAGATTTAGGGAGGCATAAGCCCTTTCCTCCAAGATTTGCAGCATCCTCACCCAAGAGGTGCTCAGGAAACATCACTAATCATAGCTTCAGTCATAAAAAAAAAAACAAAGTAACTTAGAAAACTGAGGGCTTCATGAAAACACTGTGAGAACATATCTACAAAGACTATCTCTTTGTAGTAAAGTACTTTCAGATACAATAATTGGTTAATTGTTCCCACAGGTGTTTTGTTTGTAATTTCTGTTCAGTTGGCTCCAGTAGAAGAAACAGCTTTCCTGTTTCTTAGGAACTGGTTGAGCCACATAAACTAAACACTCCAATAACACTAAGAAGGCCACTTACTTGGAGAATCGCATTTAAACAAGTTTAGTTTAAATTTTCCTTCTTACAGACACCTTTTTTGTGTTCTTTGAAATATATATAACTACATACACTCCTCTTCCTTTCCTCCTCTTCTCTACCGCCACATACAACATTTTTGTCCCATATGGTATTCTTTATACTTATCCTGTTGTTTTCCTTTACAACCTATTTTCTTTTTTTTTATTTTATTCATTTATTTGACAGACAGAGACCACAAGCAGGCAGACAGGCAGGCAGAGAGAGGAAGGGAAGCAGGCTCCCCACAGAGCAGAGAGCCCGATGTGGGGCTCGATCCCAGGACCCTGAGATCATGACCTGAGCCGAAGGCGGAGGCTTAACCCGCTGAGCCGCCCAGGCACCCCCACAACCTATTTTCTTAAACTGTATAGTGGAGATGCTACTGCTTCTTCCTTTGGTCATACTTTTGTGTTATTAAGTCCATGTAGAAGTGGTGAGAATGTGAAATAAACCTCTAATTTGGGGGATTTTTTAATACAATTTGTTACTATATTTGGGAGATGTGTCTGATTTTATCTAAGATTTAGATCACTCTAGAATTACATTGTGTTTAAGCACTGTCTCTCTGTGGAAAGGAATAAATGATATTGAAAGAAAGTAAATGAATTTCAGTTGTGCTTTTAGAGGAATGTTTAGTAAATACATATTCCAAGTACAGTATAAATATCTCAACATGTTCTCTCAATAATTTGAGTGGTTTAAAATGGAAAGAAAATGAAATTATAAGTTATTTTTTCTATCTGTAAGCCTTTGGCCTTAACTCTGTCTTCTCTTCTCCAAAAATAAGTCAATCTTTAAGAATTATTTTTAAATTGTTGTGACAAAATTTAAATGAGGGTCATTTATCCATATTTTACTAAAATATGGGGATAAGAGAACAATAAATGAGAATAGGATTTAGGTTACCAGGTGTTAAAATGTAGCCAATGAAATGAATTTCATGTAAAGTACAAAGAAGTCCCATTGCCTTGTGGAAAATTCCAGCTCTCCGCAGGTGTGCATTTTCTCATGCTGTGCTGAAAATATTCAGAAGATGGTGTCTGTTTCTCTATCTTTGGTCTTATCACCAGCTTTCTGTACTGTGTAACTTTGGAAACTGTCCCCAGTAATCTAAATTTTGATATGTCTCTGGAACACCATCAGTTTCATTATTCTACATCTCACTACACATATGAAAATTCAATATGAAAAAAATCAGAAAGAAAAAGACTCCCAGAATTTTAACAAAAATTCCTGATGTGTGATCTTGTTTTGTTTTGTTTTTTTTTTTCCTCTTTGGTGGTGGTGGGGGTAAGACTACAATATTTAAATATGCCTGTCAGAATTTGAATTTTAATGCTTCTTTGTATAATAAAAAATGTTAGAATACAACAAATGATATATCTCCATTTCCATATCTAAGTAAATATTATTATGAAAAGTTGCTTCTCCAATGGTTAGCTGGTTCAATATAATTATGTTAGAAATGCTATCTGTTAGAACCATAATAGCCAGTCATAATATATAATTTGTGAAGAGCCCTATGATGTTTTCAAAAGAAATAACAAAAATTTTACAAAAGTAAAATATATAACCCCCCCAAATTTTACTTAAAATAATACTATCATTTTAAGGAGAGAATCAAATGGAAAAAAGTGTTTCTGTTTGTGGATTATGATATTTAGTTTTATGTGTGAAATTTGCTAGTCTATAGTACTTACTTATTCAGTCAAATAGGTGTTGCTATGAAGGTATTTTGAAGATGTGGTAAATATCTACGATCAGTTGAGTTTAAGTAAAAGAGATTTTTCTTGCAAATATGGATGGGCCTCATCTAATCAGTTGAAAAGCCTGATGAGCAAAACTGAGGTTCTTCCTGTGGGAAAAAGAAATCTCCCTCAAGGTATAGTATGAACTTCTTGTCTAAGAGTTCCAGGATGTCAGCATGCCTTGCAAGTTTTGTAAGCCAATCCCTGAGTATAAGGACATTTCCTTGAAGCCATACACATATAAGTATGTGTGTGTGTATTTTTATATATGCTATTTGTTCTGTTTCTCTGGAGAACCTTGACTGATTTGATACAGGGATGCTTGGTAGTGTGAAAATATTAATCTATTAAAGTTAAATTATTCCTGATAAATGATTATGAAATATGATTAAATTTGATAAAAGTTTACCTGACAAAATATCAAAAAAGTGAATATATAAATGGACACTGGCCAGAGTATGTATGACAATATATGATCTATAACTTCTGTAGCAACCAGCCAAGAAAGCCAAACTACAGCTCGTAGCAGTTAGTCCAGAATGGACAGGACTTGTTCAGTGATTATCAACTTAGTCCCTGTTTCCAACACAGAACCAACAAGATAGAGTGAAATATTTCTGAAATCAATCACCTGAGATCCCCTACTTCTAATTAGCCCCCTCTCAGCTTCCCCATATGAGCAACCTAGAATCAGAACCTAACTTGAAGCCTTTCTCCCTCCCTCCCCACCTTTCTCTCTCTTTCCCAGTTTCTCTCTCCCTCTCTCTCTCTCTCTCCCCACTCCTACCACTCTCAAGCTTTCCTACACTTCTGGCAGTCTTTGAGTTTCTGCCAAATCTAATTCATGGTGGCTGACCCCCTTGATAATAGCAAACTCTGGATAAATTGCCTCCACTTATTCTCATTTGGTTGGTCTTTGTTTTTTTTCCACAGTTTTCCTGGCGGTTCTATGGAGATAGAGTTTACACTGCCCATTGCTATGGTTTCCAGTCTTCAACCAGGTATGATATTCAGAGGCCTCTTGTGCGTTCTTGTTCATGGTTTATGGATGCCTATGTGTTAAGTCAGCACCAGATCAAAGCTCTGCTCTTCTTGGACTGAATTCCTCAGCTATTTATTCTCAGTTTGGTACTCAGATTTTGTTTCAATTTTTTTAGCATCTATGGTAGAAACAGGCAATTTTTTTTTGTCATCCCTTTATGTTCTTTTGTGCTTCTCTTTTTGTATTGTGCTGCCTAACAAGAGCTGCTTGTGATAAGGAGAATCACAGGTTGAATCTCAAATAAAAAGGAGGCAGAGGCCTTATAAGCCTATTGTTGGAGCTAGCCTTACAAGACTAGTGAATTTGTGGCTCTTATCAAACATTTATCTATTTGAACAAACTTTGCTGCGGGTCAGCAAGAAACCTGGACAAGTTTATCCTTACTCCTGAAATTTTTATCCTGAGACCAGTGAGAATGTCCTCTCTAGGTTGCCATTGGTTATGGAGGTGCAATTGCTAGGTCTGTGTTCAGAGGTGGCCTGCCAGTCAGATTGGAAGACCAAGATGTAAAGTATACAAGTGTTGCTTTAGAGTTACCGTTGTTACCTTTCATGGGGTTATCTAAATCTAAATCCTATGCTCTTCCGGGGAAAGCTCCTACTTCTTACGTTCTTGTGTACTCTCCTTACAATCCTAATTATTGTTTCAGTCTCTACAAGTGACATAATGTCAACAAAAATTATTTGTGAGGAATGTTTAATCTGAATAAAATTGTTTATTTGAGAGTCTCCTTAGAGAAGAAAGTGAGTAAGATGTTTCAGGCCGGATGGACAGCATTATTTATTAGTATATAGGGTTCTCCAAACAAAATTCTAATTCAAAAAATTGCTTCATTAGAAATAATCCTTGGCTAAAGCTAAAGAGCAATTTGAAAAACCTACTTCAGCAGAAATGAACTGGACTCATTTCCTAGTAAATCCTCCTCCCAAAATTAAGTCATATTAGGCTATAACTCAAAATCCAGACAGTCCATACTAATATAAATAAGTGAATAAATAAGTAATCAAAGGGAATATACTAGTACCTTTATTCAGTTTAATTCCAATTATTTTATGTAGAAACTCTATCCACAAAAAGGTGGAACATGATGCCGCAACCCTTAAATCTGGGCGGTGCTTCGTGACTTGCTTCCAAAGAGTACAGTACGGAAAGGGGGAAGGAAAGTTTAATTTTATAATGGAAAAACCTGTTAAGCACTACTCTAGCCAGGTGATCAAGGTCAACATTAACAGTGGTGAATCACATTGGTAGAATGTTCCCTTGATATAATATCATGAAAATAACATCTTACCTCTGTGGTCTTTCTCCCTCAAAAATCTATCCCCAGTCTGATCATGAGAAAAATCAGTCAGCAAAACCCAACTGAGGGACAGTCTATAAAGTAGTTGACCAGTACTCCTTAAAACTGTCAAGATCATTGAAAACAAGAATAGTCTGGGAAATTGCCATAGTTAGGAGGAGTTTCAGGAGGTTTGACAAATGAAAGTAACATAATATCCTGGATGGGATACTTTAATAGAAAGTAGACATTAGTAAATATAAGGAAATATGAATACATTGTGGACTTTTACATAATAATAGTATATCAGTAATGATCCTTTAGGTGTGACAAATATCCCATACTAATGTAAGGTAACAATGGGCAAACTGGGTAGGGAGTACCAGTATGTGAACTCTATATGCTCTCCTCAATTTTTTTGTCAATCTAAAAATTAGTTTCTTGGAGTATGCTTTTTGTGAATTTCATTTTAAAAAATCAAACATTTAAAAAATTTTAATTTTCATATAACTATTGGTAAACTCAAGCCTGATTCCCTTTGCAGGGCTTGGGAGTTACACAGATTTTGAAAGAATATAAAATTTAAACTAGAGCCAAAATTATATTTGTATATTTGCTCACGGGACTCTGAAAAATATTTATTTTGGGGCTACTTAAATTCAGCTATTTCCATATTATTGGCTATAGATTACTTATATTTTCTGATCTCTCAATGAAATATGGTCAGATTCACAAGAAGATTATAATCATAGTATTGGCTGGGTGAAATACTGCTGTTTGATGAAATGGAAATGAAAGTTTTTATTTTGAAAATACTATGTCCATTTTATTCTCACTTTGCCTTATAGGGAGCTTTAAAAAGTAGTTTAAGTTTCTTTAGTCATGAGAATGAGATTAAGAGCGTTTATCACATAGACTTACCTGTAATTCTTAGGTCTTTGGTAAATCTTTCATGGGCACAGGATGACTCTTAACATCTAAAACAATGAGTTAAGATTTGAAACATTTGAATGTTACTAATCTGTGAAAGCTATAATTTGGTTAGTGCTTACCTGCTTTTAATATTAAAAAAATAATAGATGGCAATCACAGAAATTTCATAACTGAGTTCTAATATAATACTGTACTAGGCTGAAATTAAATAAGGTGTGTATTGAGAACCCCAATATCACATAATGAGTTCTTTTTAACTAATGATGATATTACATGAATTTTTAGGGTAATACTACAATACCATGGAAAAAACAATGTCCGCAATCCGGCATTATTAGGTATTATTAGGTAGCAATAATAGCACAGAAACTGGATCTTTATTCATAGACTGTGTTTAGACTATAATTATATTCAATATAAAGTATGTTATAATATAGTCCTTGCCTTTAAGAAACTTATTGTGGGAGAAGGCAGCAAAGTTAAAAGAGCCATGCAAAACCTTATATGACAGATCTCTGATAAGGGAAACACTGGGTCCCAGGGAAATATCTTAAGGAGGATCCTTAACTCAGATTGAGTTAGGAATTGAGATAGGATTTGGTTCCTAGGAATGCCTCAGCCCAGTCTTAAAGAACAGTCAGAATTTAGGTAGAGACTGACAAGTTGATCTTTACGGATAGAATATATATAAAAACGTGAGGCAGGAACAGAACACTTCTTGGTAAAAATTGCAGTAGTTCATTGTGCCCGAGGCAGTTGTTAGAGTTTAGGCTAAAGAGGCAAGTGGCAGTCAAATTTAACCAAGTCAGTAACAATGTACAAGTAATTTGTGGAAACTTACTTCATATTCGTTATTGGTATAATGCCAGCAGGTATTTTTGTAATTGCATAATACTATGAAAATCTGTGTGATTGCTGAAATAGGAAACATTGATAACTTCACAATAATGGTTAATTTGGATGTAATTTTTTATTCAAGTATAATTAATATACAGTGTTATGTTAGTTTCAGTTATATAATATATAACTGATCAACAATTCTATATATTACTCGGTGCTCATCATGGTAAATGTATCCCTAATCCCCTTCACCTATTTCACCCATCACACCACCCACCTACCTCTGGTAACCATTAGTTGTGTTCTCCACATTTAAGAGTCTGTTTTTAGGTTTGTTTTTTTATCTCCTTTATCCTTTGCTCATTTGTTTCTTAAATTCCACATGTGCAAAACCATATGGTATCTGTTTTTCTACAACTTATTTCACTTAGCATCATACCCTCTAGATCCATCCATGTCGTTGTAAATGGCAAGATTGCATTCTTTTTTATAACCAAGTAATATTCCATTGTGTGGGTGTGTGGGTATTTGTATGACATCTTTCTTTATCCATTCTTCTGTGGATGGACAATTTATTTCTTATTTGAGTATGGTTGACACCCAATGTTACCTTAGTTTCAGGTGTATCACATAGTGATTCAACAGCTTTACACGTTATGCTGTCCTCAACACAAGTGTAGCTACCATCTGTCACCATACAACAATTACAATGCCATTGAGTATATTTCCTGTGCTGTAACTTTTATTTCTGCGGCTCATTCATAATATAACCGGGGTGCAGGATGGGAAAAATGAGTGAAGGGGAGTAGGAGATACAGGTTTCCAGTTATGGATGTAATTTCTTAATACATGCCATTGGTCATAATTATTCAGCACCTGAAGTCCTGGATGTGAAGGAAGGGAGAAGAGAGTAATTTAGTTTCTTTATCACCTTTAGAAGATTCCAGTAAAAGAATCAAATTGAGGGATGATCCCTACTGCTAGGAAAGCTATAGGTAGAAAGTATAGTTTAGGAGCACCTGGATGGCTCATTTGGCACACTTTCGGCTCTTGGTTTCAGCTCAGGTCATGATCTCATGGGTAGTGCAGCCAAGCTCCATCTTGGGCTCTGTACTCAGCAGGGAGTGTGCATGAAGATTTTCTCTCTCAGCTCCTCCCCCTGCTCTTTCTCTGTCTCTCCCTATCTCTCAAGTAAATAGTTTTTATTTTTTTAAAGAAAGTACAACTTACTTGAGTTACAGGTGTCCTTTAGTGAGAATTCTGGTAAACTTTCTCCAGCTGCTGATTTGATTTCTGAAATTTAATAGGATTGTCGTGTATTATTGTGCTACCAGCAGTATTGAGATAATATTCTTCAAAGCCTAGCTGGTACAGGGGCACCTGGGTAGCTGAGTCTGCCTTCAGCCCAAGTCATGATCCCCAGGGTCCTGGGATCAAGCCCCATGTTGGGTTCCTTGCTCAGCAGGGAGTCTGCTTCTCCTGCTCCCTCTGACTCTTCCTGCTGTTCCTCTTGCTTGTTCTGTCTGTCAAATAAATAAATATAATCTTTTAAAAAAAAGGTATAGCTGGTATATTCATATAAAAATGGACTTGATCATGTTTATTTTATTTTTGTACTTTTTAGGGACAACCTGGTTGAAAATAGATTCTTTGGCTTCTGTTCTTTACCTTTCTAATCAAGGAAGTTTGTTTACCTATGTCTGAAAGCCCCTCAAACAGTCTACAATTCTAACTACTGCACTATCATCGTTACATAATTTGATCTAAAATTATACTACTACTAATTTGTTTGTTTAATTTATGTTTGAGTCTCTTTTGTTATAAATGTAAAGATAGGGATTTATCTTCTATAGGATTTTTATTTCCTTAAAATAATGCTGGATTTTTCACCATTACCACCACTAGCAGTGCCCCCAATATTAACATGATGAGTACATGAAACAAATGTTTGAGGAAGTTTAATGCTTTCACAACAGGAAGGCCATATGGGAGCAAGATGATTTATACAACAGAGCAAACTGACCTGACCAGGTGGCCAATTAACAGAGAATATTTATTAAACAATACTCTTTAACAGTTTCATAAAATTCAAGCCAATACTGGAGCAGAGCCATCTTCATGGGTACCTGGGATTTGATTCAGATAATTTGGACGATTTTATTTCAGTGTACATCAGAGATGTAATTAAGCATCATAGACATTTATCTATTCACTAGTTACTTTGGACTTTTTGCCTGCCTGACTCTGAAAAATACTAATTGTCTGATTCAGGTTCAGCCATAATGGCAGGGTTTGGAGACAAGAAAACTTATGGTGTAAAATAGATGCTTTCTTATCCTAGAGTAAAACCTAGTGATACTTAACTGATAATAGAAAAAAAAAATAAAGAGCACACAGATAACTAGAAGGCCAAACCCATTAAAAACAAGAATGTAAGGTATCATACTATCATTATAATTAGGATAGAGAGCCATATAATGAGTGTAATTATTTTCCAAGCTTTTTTTCATACCACATTCATAAAAGTGGGTACTAATATAGTACAATAACATATGCATGGAGAATACTAAGGAAATAAAATATTTTATAAATTTAAATGAGATCTCAACTCACTAAAGGAGACTGGTGATAAAACAAATAATTAGAATTTATTTTGATAATAAACAGGGCACAGTTCTCAAAATATCTAGAAGAATAGCAAATAACCCACACTCAACTAGAGGGGAAGATGTCAAGGAGTGATGCTAGGGGGAGCTGCTTGTTCTGAACATTAAAGAACGAGAACTAGGTTTTCAGAGTATTGGTAGAATAACATTCCAGTGAGTGGTAGTCAGAATAGATAAAATTGCAGAGACATGAAGAAATGTGGCTTTTGGGGTGGGAACTTACTTGGGGATGGGAAGTTACTTGGGGGTAATTAGTCTGGAGATGAATCTGAACAGGTCAGATCATTGGAAGCAGATCAGTCAACTCATTTTCATCTACGTCTTTTTTTATCTGTAATACAGAGGTAACCTCTTGTACTAGTCAGAATTCTCTAACAAACAGATCCAATAGGGTGTTTATATGTGTGTGTGTGTGTGTGTGTGTGTGTGTGTGTGTGTGTGCATGTTATATCTGGGCCCTTGGTAGTCTTGCATGAATTGGGTTGTAATAGTTTTGTATTGACTTTAATTACAGGTCATGGTGAAACTAAGAGATGTTCTAAATGATTCCAGATGTAGTTTTTGTTACCTCCATTGTGGAGCAGAAATCCAATTTCCCCGTGGGAATCAGGATCAGTCAACCCAGCCAGAACAGTAACTTGTTTCTTTGCTTATTGATTCAGAGTCATGAGGTGCCCCCCAAAATGGCTGAGGGGTAGTCTTAACTTCCTATTCATGGAATCATTATGTTTCCTGGTGGAAGCATTCCTCTCTTTGGAACTAGGTCAGCAGTGCATAAAGTCATAGTAATGGGAAGCAATAGTTTTCCTACGGATTGCCTGTGGTATAGTGAGGGATGCTTCTTCCATTTCCATCCTTTGATTCCTTGACCTGTGAATCCTGGCTGTGGGAGGAAGAGCACCATATATTAGATGCTGATTCAGAGCATTTACTGCCTTCTGGAGAATCTTGTTCCAAATCTGCTTCAGAATGGTGGGGAATAGGATAAGACCAGTGAATTCCAGGAGCATGGGCCTACTCCTGCAATTATTTTGCAGTGAAGTGAGCTTGTTGATCAGAAGGAATGCTACGTAGAATACCATGACAGCATATAAGGCACTCTGTAAGTACACAGATGGTAGTTTTGGCAGATGCTTTGTGTGTAGAGAAGTCAAATATGCTCCTAGAGTAAGTGTCTATTCCAGTAAGACAAACGAACAAACAAACAAAAACTTCCATGATGGAAATTACATAGTGTAATTAGCTTACCACCAGGTAGCTGGCTGATCAGTCCTGGGGAAAGGTACTAGTGTTAGCTCTGGAGAAAGGGACTTAGTATTAGTCTCTGCTGCTGGTATATTAGGCACTCAGCAGTGGCTGTAGCCAGGTCATCGCTGGTTAGTGGAAGTCCATGTGCTAAGCCAATGGGTCACTTCCATCCCTGACACCATTTTATTAACAGTAGAATATAGGAGCAAAAATACCTTACTTTAATTAAATTCTATATTGGAGAAAAGATATGTCAAGTTTAATGATGAACTTCGTTTTATCACCACTTGCAACATTATGAGCTATACTAATGCCTAGCTTTATTTTTCGATATTTTCATGAAGTAATATTAGGAAATATTTATCTCAGTTGTATAAATCTCACCTTGGCTTATGATGAAAGAGATAGTGTCTTGATTCAAAGTAGTTTATTCAGAATCAGTTAATAATAAGCTTGTAAAATGTTTAGAAAATTCTCAAAAGAAAAGGAAATGTACCAATCAACCAACAAACATTATTTTGTTTTTTTTCAGTAGTGAAACATGAGTGACATGTTTATTACAGATTAAGCATAGGCATCAACACAGTTTTTGTTTAGTGTCAAATAAATCTTGATGTGTAAATAATAGGGTTTTCCACCTATAAAGTACTGATGTTCTTTAAAGTATTGATGTTTGTAATTATTAGCATGAAGCATCATCTATAAAGTACTGATGTTTATAATTATTAGCATAAAAAGCATCAATAAGTTAGTAATTATGCATTTTTTTGATTTTATTAAGATTTATTTTTCTGTCCATCATATCAAGAAAAACAAATAATAAGTCCTTCAATAATTGCAATTTTCTTGCTTCACTACTATTTTAAGGCTAATAAATCAAAGATACCTTCAATAAGATAAAGAGAAGGTAAAATATTTTCAGATTATCTGGATAAAAATTTGATTTAATTTGAAGAAGTCATACATAGTATTTAACTTTTAGAATTCAAAATAAAAATAAACAACAATGAAATGACCTAGTTATCTGAGATAGTAAATATCTGTGGTACTCTCAAGTGCAGAAACCAGGACATAATAGACACAATTGCTTCTGTGAGTGTGCTGAGATGATGTAGAATAATGGGTGTTGATGGCATGTTCTAATGATAGGGAAGTTTAGATTATGACATGATCCAGGACCAGTACAATTCTGTTTGCTTGTTTTATTGTATTTCAACCAAGAGAAAATCCCTTTTGCTATTTTATTTTTTAATTTGATTGACTTGCCCTAGTTTTACTCAGAACAGCTATTAAATGGCAGGTATTCTTAGTTCTTAGCTACATTAAAGAATAAAATACACAACCTCCTTGCCTTTTACATTTTATAAGCAAATAGATTTCATAGGATGTTAGAAAACTAATGTGCTATGGGGAAAGTAGAACAGGCTAAGAAGAGTTAGCCTTTTCGATGCAGGAGGATGGTTTGAGTAGAACCAGTTGAGAGATGGCATTTGATTGAAAGCTAATATTTGCATGAAAATGAAAATTATTTTTATTGATTTAAGATATGGCCTCAGTCATAATCAGGCTTATCACTTGTCTATAGGTAAAATTGAATCATAATCTTAGAAATAATTTCTTCTTAAGCAGAGTGGGTTTTGTGGTGACTTTTTAAAAGGTATTTTTTTTCTTCTTTGGCATTTTGTGTTAAAATTTAGTTTCAAATGTAGATTATATTTGAGAATTATTTTTATTCTTTGGTGGAAAATTGACTATATTGATAGGGTCAATATTATGGGAAAGCTGTAGTGTTTTAGTAAACTTCCAAGATTGTGAAACATCCTTAGAGGTTGAGTCAAGGTCATACCAATGATAAGGGAATATTTTATTCTGTTTGCTTGTTTTTATGTTTACTTTGCTTTATTTCTTAAGTAAAATTTTCTGTAAATGATGCATGATGAAAATGAGTCTCTTGTCCCTGCATTTCTGCTAATTACAGTTTTCAGGTTTAATTTGAAATAAATGTTAAAATGTGCTTCATAAAGATTAATTTATTTTTAATGAGACTTGGAAAAATGCTAATGGCTTTTAATCCTTGAACAAAATGATGGTTCAAGCTAGCAAATTGAATAAAGTAGGCAAAATATTCATTTTCAAATCTGAACTATTTGAATTATTACTTTGATTGTATGTTTCTATACTCCTATTTGTTTTATGCTATATTTATGTGGTATTTAATTTATATGAGGTATTTCCATGGATAATCCGAATACAAGTGAGTACTGATACCAAAATAAATTATAAAAGTGAATTGGAAAATAGAGTATAGGAGAATTTATTCATTATTCTTTTATAGTTAAGCATAGTAGGAATCAAGAATGAGCCAGATGAATGTGAGTAGAAGAGGAAAGTAGAAGGTGTTTTAGGTACATGTAGTCTCTCTGCAAAAGTACTTAGGAAAATAAGATGGTATATTCAGGACATATCAGTAATTTGAGATAGGCAGAAAATAGGATTCCAAGAGGAGAAAGAAGATTGAAAGGAGAAATTGAAAGATTAAATAGAAACTCTATGAGATTGTTATAAGAATATATAGACAGAAAGACAGTTATAGATATTGAGATCGATCTTTCTATTAACTAGCCAATATCTGTCTATCTATTATCTATCATCTATCTAGAGACTTTATGTTTTCCCTTTTTTAAATTAACATTAAATTACATTTAATGTAAATTAACATTAAATTACATTTAATTTAATGTATTACTTGTTTCATGGGTCTGTGAATCATCAGTCTTACACAATTCAGAGTGCCCACCCAGTGTCTATCACCCAGCCACCCCATCCCTCTCACTCCCCTTAACTCCAGAAACCCTTAGTTTGTTTCCTGAGATTAAGAGTCTCCTATAGTTTGTCTCCCTCTCCGGTTTCTTCTGTTTAATTTTTTCCTCTCTTCCCCCATGATCCTCTGCCTTGTTTCTCAGATTCCATATATCAGCAAGATCATATGATAATTATCTTTCTCTAATTGACTTATTTCGCTTAGCATAATACCCTCTAGTTCCAACCACGTCATTGCAAATGGCAAGATTTCATTTTTGATGGCTGCATAATATTCCATTCATGTATCTCCCACATCTTCTTTATCCATTCATCTGTTGATGGACATCTAAGCTGTTTGGCTATTGTGGACATTGCTGCTATAAACATTGGGGTGCATGTGCCCCTTTGGATTACTACATCTGTATCTTTGGGGTAAATAGTAGTGCAATTGCTGGGTCATAGGGTGCCTCTATTTTCAACTTTTTGAGAAACCTCCATACTGTTTTCCAGATTGTCTGCACCAGCTTGCATTCCCACCAACAGTGTAGGAGAGTTCCCCTTTCTCTGCATCCTTGCCAACATCTGTCATTTCCTGACTTGTTAATTTTAGCCATGCTGACTGGTGTGAGCTGGTATCTCACTGAGGTTTTGATTTGTATTTCCCTGATGCCAAGTTCATTGAGCACTTTTTCATGTGTCTGTTGGCCATCTGGATATCTTCTTTGCAGAAATGTCTGTTCATGTCTTATACCCATTTCTTGATTGGATTATTTGTTCTTTGAGTGTTGAGTTTGATAAAGTCTTTCTAGATTTTAGATACCAGCCCTTTATCTGATATGTCGTTTGCAAATATCTTTTCCCATTCAATTGGTTGTCTTTGGTTTTGTTTACTGTTTCCTTTGATGTGCAAAAGCTTTTCATCTTTTTTTTTTTTTGTTTTAAAGATTTTACTTATTTATTTGACAGACAGAGATCACAAGTAGGCAGAGAGGCAGGCAGAGACAGAGGAGGAAGCAGGCTCCCCACTGAGCAGAGAGCCTGATGCGGGGCTCAATCCCAGGACTCTGGGATGGTGACCTGAGCTGAAGGCAGAGGCTTTAACCCACTGAGCCATCCAGGCGCCCCCAAAAGCTTTTCATCTTGATGAAGTTCCAATAGTTCATTTTGCCCTTGCTTCCCTTGCCTTTGGTGATGTTTCTAGGAAGAAGTTGCTGTGGCTGAGGTGAAGAGATTTCTGCCTGTGTTCTCCTCAAAGATTTTGATGGATCCCTGTCTCACATTCAGGTCTTTCATCCATTTTGAGTCTATTTTTGTATGCGGTGTAAAAGTGGCCCAGTTTCATTCTTCTACATGTGGCTGTCCAATTTTCCCAACCCCATTTGTTTAAGAGACTGTCTTTTTTCCAGTGGACATTCTTTACTGCTTTGTCGAAGAATAGTTGACCGTAGAATTTAGGGTCCATTTCTGGGTTCTCTATTCTGTTCCATTGACCTATGTGTCTGTTTTTGTGCCAGTACCATACTGTCTTGGTGATTTCAGCTTTGTAACAGAGCTTGAAGTCTGAAATTGTGATGCCACCAGTTTCGGTTTTCTTTTTCAACATTCCTCTGGCTATTTGGGGTCTTTTCTGGTTTCATACAACTTTTGGGATTATTTGTTCTATTTATGTGAAAAAAGTTGATGGGGTTTTGATAGGATTTGCACTGAAAATAGAGATCACTCTAGTTATATCTAGAGACTTTAAAGACTTTATTTTAGTAATTTTTTTCTAGTTTTATAGAGAAATAATTGACATACATCACATTTAAGTTTAAGGCATACAGCCTGATGCTTTGATTTATACATGTTGTGAAATGATTACCATAATATGTTTAGTTAATATTCATTGTCTTGTATAGATACAATAAAAAGAAAAAAATTTCCCCTTATGATGAGAACTCAGTATCTACTCTCTTAATGACATCTCTCTATATCATATAGCAGTGTTAACTGTAGTTCTCCTGTTGTACATTACCCTAGTACTTATTTATCATGTACCTGAAAGTTTGTATCTTTTGACTACTTTCCTCCAATTCTCCCCTTACCCAGCCCCCCACCTTTGGTAAACACAAATCTGCTCTTTTTCTGAGTTTCATGTTTTTTTCTTTTTTATTCCACATATAAGTGAGATCATACAGTACTTGTCTTTCTTTGACTTATTTCACTTAGCATAATGCTTTAAGGTCTGTTCATGTTGTTTCAAGTTGTAGATTTTTTTACTTTTTATGACTGATAATATCACATTTTATGTATATACCGCAACTTCCTTATCCCCTCATCCATCAGTGGATATTTGGGTTATTTCCCTATCTTGACTACTGGGAATAATGTTGCAAGGAACATGAAGGTGCGAACAGCTTTTCAAGTTTGTAGTTTTGTTTCCTTTGAATATATTCCCAGAAATGGAATTGCCAGATTATATGGTATGTCCTACTTTTAATTTTTGGAGGAACCTCCATACTGTTTTTGTAATGGCTGAACCGGTTTACAGACCTACCAACAGTGCACAAAGGTGTTCTTTTCTCCACATCCTCACCAACATTTGTTATCTCTTGGCTTTTTATTGATGGTCATTCTAACAGACATGAGGTGATACCTCTAAAATTGCATTTCACTAATGGCTATTGATATTGAGCATCTTTTCATGTACCTGTTGGCTGTTGGTATATCTTCTTTGGAGAAATGTCTGCTTAGTTCCTTTGCCCAATTTTTAATTGGATTATTTATATTTTTGCTATTGAGTTGTGTGAGTTCTTTATGTATTTTTCACATTAACCCTTTATCAGATATGTGGTTAAAATTTTTTTTTCCATTCCACAGGACGAATTTCACTTTATTAATGGTTTCTTTTGCTATGCAGAAAATTTTTAGTTTCATGTAGTCCTACTTTTTTATTTTGTTGACTGTGCTTTAGGTGTGATTTAAACAAACAAACAAACATTATGAAGATCCATATCAAGGAGTTTTGTTTCTGTGTTTTCTTCTAAATTTCTAAATAATCCCTTTGAAGTTAATTTTTAATACCTTTGAAGTTAATTTTTGAGTATGTAAGACAGCGGTCTGGTTTCATTCTTTTACATGTGAATATCCAATTCCATAGCACCATTTATTGAACAAACTATCACTTGCACACGAATATTCTTGACTCCTTGTCAAATATAAGTTTAGTGCTAACAGGTTTATTTCTGGGCTCTCAATGGTCTATTATCTGCTTTTATATCAGTACCACACTGTTTTAATTATTATAGCTTTATATTATAAATTGAAATCAGGAAGTGTGATCCTCCTGATTTGTTCTTAGGATTTCTTTGACTGTTCAGGGTCTTTTTTGTTTCTATATAAATTTCAGGGCTTTTATTTATTTATTTGAAGATTTTATTTACTTATTTGAGATGGAGCAAGGGAGAGAGAGCACAAATTGGGGGAGATGCAGAGGGAGGAGAAACGGTCACTCCACTGAGCAGGGAGCCTGATGCAGAGCCCATTCCAGGACCCCGAGATCATGACCTGAGCCAAAGACAGATGCTTAACAGACTGAGCCACCTGGGTGCCCCAATTTTAGGACTTAAAAAAAAAAATTCTGTAAAAAAATGCTATTGCAATCTTGATAGGGATTGCACTGAATTTATATATGATTTTTGGTAATATTGACATTTTAGCAATATTAATTGTTTTAGTTCAAGAACACAGGTTACCTTTCCATTTATTTTTGTATTTGAATTATTTCATCAATGTCTAGTAGTTCTGAGTAGAGATCTTTCACCTACTTGGATAAGTTTATTCCTAAGCATTTTATTGTTTTTGATGTCATTGTAAATGAGTTCAATTTTCTTTCTTTCTTTCTTTCTCTCTCTTTCTTTCTTTCTAGAAATTTGTCCATGTATACAATAGAAATGCTACTGAATTTTGTATGTTAATTTTGTATTCTGCCAGCTAATTGAATTCATTAGTTAGTTCTAACAATTTTTTTTTTTTGAGTCCTTAGGATTTTCTATGTATCAATCATGTCATCTACAAATAAAGACAATTTTACTTCTTCCTTTTCAATTCTGTTGCTTTTTATTTCTTTTTCTTGACTGATTGTTCTACCTAGGACTTAGAGTACTATGTTGAATAGGAGTCGTGAGAGTGGGTACCCTTGTCTTGTTCATGATCTTAGAGGAAAAGCTTTATCCTTTAGCATTGAGTATGATGTTAGCCATGGCCTTGTTATATGTGGTCTTTATTATGTTCAGATACGTTCTCTCTATGCTTAACAAGTTTTATTATGAATGGATGTTCAATTTTTTAGTGCTTTTTCTGCATCTTTAAAGATGATCATATGATTTTAAATTTTATTCTATTCAGATGATGTTTCACATTGATTGATTTGTGTAGTCAGAACTATCCTTGCATCTCAAAGATAAATCCCACTGGATAATGATAAATGAACCTTTTAATGTGCAGCTGAATTCAGTTTGCTAGTATTTTGTTGAGAATTTTTACATCTGTATTCATCTAGGATATTGGCTTATGGTTTTATTTTCTAGTAATATCCTTATCTGGCATTGTTATTAGGATAATCTTTGCCTTATGAAATGAGTTTGGGAGTATTGGCTTCTCTTTCATTTTGGGGAACAGTTTGGGAAAAACTGGTGTTAATTCCTTAAATGTTTTATAATATTTTCCAGTGAGGCCCTCTGGTCCAGGGCTTTGTTAGCTGAGAGATTTTTGATTATTGATTTAATTTCTTTACTAGCAGTTGGTCTATTAACATTTTCTATTTCTTCCTTATTCAATCTTGGTAAGCTGTATGTTTCTAAGAATTTTTCCATTTCCTTTAGGTTGCCCAGTTCATTGGTATATCGTTGTTCATAGTAGCCTCTTACTTGTATTTCTATGGTATCAGATGTAATGTATCTTTTTCATTTGTAATTTTGTTGACTTTGGTCCCCTCTTTTTGTTACTTGGTTAGTATAGCTAAAGGTTCCTCAATTTTGTTTACCTTTTCAAAGAGTCAACTCTTGGTTTGCATGATGTTTTCTATTGTTTTTCTGTTCTGTATTTTATTTATTTCTGCTCTAATCTTTATTATTAATCTTTATTCTATAGCTTTGAGCCCAGTTTATTCATCTTGTCTCATCTCCTCTCTCCTCTCCTCTTCTCTTCCTCTCTTTGCCCTCTCCCTCTCTCGTCTCTCTTTTCCAGTTCCTTAAGGCATAGAGTTAGGTTGTTTATTCGGGATCTTTCTTGCTTTTCAGTGTAGGCATATATTGCAATGAATTCCCACTTAGAACTCCCTTTTCTGTATCCTTTTAAGTTCTGTATATGTTTCCATTTTCATGTGGTCCAGGAAACTCCCCTCCCCCGGCCACTTTTCTTTCTTTCTTTCTTTCTTTCTTTCTTTCTTTCTTTCTTTCTTTCTTTCTTTCTTTCTTTCTTTCTTCCTTTCTTTCTTTCTTTCTTTTTAATCTATTGGTTGCTCAAGAGAGCGTTTAATCTATTTTCCAGTGTTTCTTTTTTTATTGGGTTTTAGTTTCATGCTATTGTGGGCAGAGATAACTCTTGGTATCTCTTTGGTAAGACTTGTTTTGTGGTGTGACATATGATCTAGGTGCTTGAGAGGATTCTCTATTCTGCTTTTGTTGGATAGACTGTTTCGTGTAGGTCTATTAGGTTCATTTGGTTTATTGTGCCGTTCAAATGTACTGTTTCCTTATTGACTCTCTGTCTGGATGATCTATCCATTGTTGACAGTGGGATATTAAAGCCCCTAACTAATATTGTATTGCAGTTTATTTCTCCTTTTAGCTCTGTTAGTTTTTGCTTTATACATTTACGTGCTGCAATGGTAAATACATAATTATTTATAATAGTTATATCTTCTTGATGGGTTGGCCTGTTTATTATATGATGAGCTTGTCTCTTTTTGTTATCTTTAAAGTTTATTTTGTCTAAGTAAAGTTTTCCCTGCTTTTTCATTTTTTTAAAATTACATTTGCTTGGAATATCTTTTTCTATTCCTCTACTCTCAGTCTATTTGTGTCTTTAAAGCTAATAGGTTTCTTTTAGGAGGTACTGTTGGATATTGTGTTTTTGTTCAGTTTTTCTTTATCCATTCATTCATTTTATGTCTTTAGATTGTAGAATTTATTCTGTTTATCTTTAAAGGAATTATTAATGGATAAGAACTTACTATTGCAATTTTGTTAATTGTTTCTGGTTATTTTGTAAATCCGTTATTCTTTGCTCCTATCTTGCTGTCCTTTTTTGTATGTTGATGTCTTTTGGCGTCAATGTACTTTGACTTCTTTATTGTGTTCCTTTTTCGTGTATTTCTGTGTTATGTTAGTCACCATACCATGCATTATTAGTTTTTGATGCACTGTTCTGAGAGTCGTTGTTTAGTTTAACACCCAGTGCCCCATGCAATATGTGCCTTCCTTAATACCCATCACCAGGCTAACCCATCTCCCACTCTCTCCCTTCTAAAACCCTCAGTTTGTTTCTTGGAGTCCACAGTCTCTCATGCACGGATGGGACTTCTATATTGTGTTCTCTTAAAGAAATAGTGTAAGATTTTTCCTGGAGTTGTAATCATGCTTACATGAAATACCTTAAACTTTCAATACCTTTTTAAACTTATAAAAACTTAACTTCAATAAAATTTGTATACTTCACACTATTACTTCTCCCACTCCCCCACATTTTCAATTACTGCTTGTTATAATTTACATGTTTTTTTTAAAATATTGTGTAACTAATAATGGATTATTGTATTTATGGTTATTTTTGCTATGTATCCCTAGTTTTTTAAACTTTTAAACTAGAGTGGTGAGTTATTCACCTTTATTACCATATTGCAGATTCTGTGACTATATATTTACCATTACTAGTGATATTTATGTTAACTTTCTGTGTGGGTTTTTTTTTTTTTAAAGATTTTATTAATTTATTTGAGAGAGAGAGAGAAAGGGAGCAGGGGGAGTGGGAGGGGCAGAAGAAGAGAGAGAGAGAGAGAATCTCAAGTGGACTGCATTGAGCCCAGAGCCTGATGTGGGGCCTGATTCCATAATCCTGAGATAATAACCTGAGCCAAAATCAAGAGTTGGATGCTTCACCTACTGAGCCACCCAGGTGCCCCTACCTTTTTGTGTTTTTATGATGTTAATCAGTGTTCTTTTATCTCCACTCAAAGATTCCTCTCTAGCATTTTTTATAAGGCAGGTCTGGTGCTACCAGACTCTCTAAGCTTTTTTGGGGGACGTTCTTCCACCTCCTTTATTTCTGAAAGAGAGCTTTGTCACATATAGAATTCTTAGTTGACAGTTCTTGTCAATATTTTGAATATGTCTTCCCATTCTCTGTAGGGCTAAAAAGTTTCTGTTGAGAAATATGCCCCAAATCTTATGTAGGTTTCCTGGTTTGTAATTTCTCTCTTTTCTCTTACTGCTCTTAAATGTCTTTCTTTGTCTTTGACTTTTGACAGTTTAATTATAATATGTCTCCATGTAGCCTATTAACCTATTAACTTATTTTAGGTCCTTTAGGTCTCATGGATCTGGATGTCCATTTTTCTCCCCAAGTTTGAGATGTTTTCAGCCATTATTACTTTAAATATACATTCTGTCCTTTTCTCTTTTTCTGGAATTCCTATAATGTAATTTTTTCCTTGTATCCCACAATCTTGTCAGCTTTCTTTTCTTGTTTTTTTCCTTCCTTCTCTCCCTCCTTTCTTCCTTCCTTCTGTTTTGTTTTTTGTTTTTGTTTTTATTTTTGTTTTTTGCTCCTCTGATGGTAATTTTCAATGTTCTATTTTCCATGGTTCTGATTCTTTCTTCTCTATTGTTGAGTCTACTTTTGAAACTATTGATATCTTCAGTTTAGCTAGTGTATTTTTCAACTCTATAATTCTGTTTGTTTTTGATGGTTGCTGTTTCTTTGTCAAACTTCTTTTGTTCTTGTGCTGTTTTCCAAATTTTGTTTAATTATCTGTATGTGTATTCTTATTCTTCATTAAACTTCCCTAAGAGTATTACTCTGAATTTTTTGACAGTTCAAGGTCTCCATTTCTTTAGGTTCAGTTATTGGAGCTGGATTACCTTTTGGTAGACCCTACAGGTTCAGCTATGACTCAGCACCTTGCATGGGCATGAACAACCCAGGATCTAGAGCTGGCAAAACTATTTGAGGACCTGAATCAGGTGGATCTGCACCCCACCAGAATTCCCTGGTCAGAGTATACTTTGTTTTGTATATGGACAAAGACAGTGGTTGGGATTATTACTTGGGCACTGCAGGTGTGAATTTGTTCTGTCAAGATCTGTGTGCTGGTTGTTGAAACCTTCCTCTACTTATCCATCATGCTCAGATTCCCAGTGACTGGACCCCAAATATTCCTGCAATCCCTGTGGTGCAAGGTCAGAGTAGGATATCCCACAAAGTACTGGGTGAGACCTGTTGGCCCCCCAAGTTTCTTTTTCCCACTGGAGAAACAAGAGGTAGGCCTCTCCATGTAGTGCTGTACTGTTGGGGGCAGGGAAAGGGGGAACAATGTGGTCAAGATGTAGCCACTTTTCTTTCCCTTCGAATGAAGGGTCTCTTGGTCTCTGTGGTGCAAGGAATTGCTTCAGTCTCACTTTTGTGGTCTAGAATTCTCTCAGTGGTGTCTTGTTTTTGAATAGATGTTATTTCTTTTTGTGAGGGGCTGTGAAGTTAGGAATGACATATCACCGTCTTGGTGACATCACTTCTTCCAATTTCTTAGTTGAGATTTTTAATTGAATTTATAATAATCATTGAGTCTATTATCATATTTTTTAGAAAATAACTTCAAAAGTTTTGATTCCAATGAAAAGATAAAGTAATTCATGAAACTATCTGAACAGATCAATTATTTGAAGCATCAAGTAAAATTTGTAAATCACTTCTATCATTTATTCATTTATGAATTTTTTCTTCTGTTTTAACAAAACTCTTATGTGTCTCTTCCACTCTCAATACTCAGCACACTGAATACTTCATTTCTGACATATCTGATCTCCAAATGTACATAGGAGAGTCTCCCCACACCAAGTAATTCTGCCGTACCAGGTGGGTGTTCTACAGTTTAACTCAACTCTGAGGCCATCAACCTAGAGATAACATCAGATCCCACAGTTTAAGGGCCCAGTCCCACAAAAGGCACCCCCAACCCTGCAGCTTCCACTACCACTTCAGATGCCAGTCACAAGTCTAGGTTGTTACCTGTGCTTCTGACTTATAAGGTATAAATACTCTTCATTGCTGTGACTGAATTCCTCAATTTCAGTCATTTGCTAGAGCAGCTTACAGAACTTAGGAAAACTTTTTTTTTTTTAAGATATTATTTATTTATTTAACAGATAGAGACCACAAGTAGGCAGAAAGGCCCGGAGAGAGAGAAAGAGAGGAGGAAGCAGGCTCTCTGGATGAGCAGAGGGCCCGATGTTGGCTTGATCTAAGGACCCCGAGACCATGACCAGAGCCAAAGGCAGTGCTTTAACCCACTGAGCCACCCAGGCACCTCAGGAAAACTTTTTACTTACTGATATCAGCTTGTCATAAAATGATACAAGTCAGGAACAGCCAGATGGAAGAGATGCATAAAACAAAGTATGGGGAAAAAAGTATGGAGTTTCTATGCTCTCTCTGAAATGTCATCCACCCAGCACCTCCATGTTTTCACCAGTGAGGAAGCTCTCTGAAACACTTTGGTCAGGATTTTTAATGGAGGCCTTGTGATATAAGCTTGGATTGGTCAAATTATTGGCCATAGGTGATTAACTCAACCTCCAGTCCTTCCCTCCCTTGAGGCTGGATAGTGGGTATGAAAAATCCCACTCTTTAATCACGTATTTGGTTTCTTTGTCAACTAGTTTCTCATCCTTAGGACTTTCCAGAAGTCACCTTATTAACATGAACCGAGGCAAAGTTGAAAGAAGCTTGGTATAATTAACAGAAGATTTTCCTTTTGCCTTTACTGCTCTGGAACTATTTTAGGAGCTGCAGATAAAAACCAAATATTATAATAAAAGATGCTTCTATCATCCTTATCATTTAGGATATTATAATGTTTTTGGGAGCTCTGGCCAGGAGTTGGAGGTAGAGACCAAATAATATATTTCATATTATCACAGTCTCGTTCCTGTGGTCTTACAACATAAGTAACCACCATGATTTGGGGAATAGTGAGTTGCAGGAACCAAGGTCTATGATGGAGAGCCCCAACTGGAATCCCAGTCAACTCCTGGGATGAGCTAGCCAGCCATGGAAGTATGCCATCTTGAAAGCTGAGAGCTCCCAGTCAGTTTACCCAAGCTCCCACGGAACAAAGATAGACTGCCATACCGAAGCTGCCACAAATTGCAGATTTGTGAGCAAAATAAATGACTTAATGTTTTAAGCCATTAAGTTTGGCAGTAGTATGTGACACAGTAATAGATAAATGTTGTAATTGAAATAATGTAAGACAGAAAGATGAAAGTCCTGGCTTGTCCAGACTTTTGCTCACAGGCATAGTAATTATGCATTATTAGTTTTTGGAGGGAGAACTGATGGAATGTTTAGACTAAATAATGTGACTTTTCAATTTATTTTTCATAAAGTTTTTGAAGAAAAAGCTACTTCATATATTGTATGTATTATTCTGGTAAGGTAAAGGTAAGGTTAAAGTAAACTGATCATTAGTGTCAAAAGTCTGGGTCTCAGAGTGAGCAAAATGATTAGGCATAAACTTTATTGAGTTCTAGGGATTTGTATTTAATGCAAATATATATTTATAGCTATCTTATTTTATTGAACACATGGCTAAGAATATCCATTTAGGAACTTATTAAAGATAATTTTATTTTCATACATTTACATAAAATTTGTCTCCCCTTTACTGTTTAGAAATATCTTATCTACAATAAATAAAAATAAAAACATTTTACTTGCATATTTGAAAACTCAAAATAACATGTGAACCAGTGTTGTATAGTAAATCTAAAGTGAGAGTTCACTTTCTAGAGAATATATAGTGCTACACATTCTAGTTACAGTTAACTTTGGTTTCCCTATCAAATAGGATATTCTAAATGGGTATTCATGGGGTATTTATTTCTTTCTATTTAAATACTGATCTACTGATTTCAAGTGGATAATTTTTTAATTATCCCTTCTAGTCTTAAGTAACACATATATATTTCGAATAATTGCCATGATTCTTTGAATAATACAATATAAATTTTACTTTCCCTCACCCCTTGCCTGTGAAAATCTTTGTGAAAGAGACATGGATTTTGATGAATTTACATATTTCTATTATTATGTAAACAAGAACACCAATGTATAATAAAACCTCAACGGTGGAAGATATACCTATCTTATCTTCTGATTTTGTGACAACATGAAAAATTGCATGTTTTCATCTTTCTTTAAAATTCAGTGAAATGTGCCCACAAACCTTCAAATGTACCTCATTTTCTGTGAACAATTTGTTTTGGTTCATTTCCTTTTGCAATTACATTAACATTTAATAAACTACAGATTATAAAGAAGTACTCAAAATGGTAATTTTCAAAAAGATTATGTCTATGAGGTGGAACAAATACTGAAGGTAAGAAAATGGATTCTAATGAATACTTGAAGATATATGGTAAAGAATAAGTCACTTAATGGGTTCCTTTTATATAAATTCAAATCTATTCCTAATGAAGTTCTTCTTTGGAGTATTTTGCTAACCTTTATTAATTACTTTAGATGTTTATCAATGTATTGTTAAATGGAATGAAAGGTTTTATTACAAAGAAAAGACACCAAGTATCTCTCCAAGAAAAGTGTTCTTGGTACAACAATTATTGGAAAAAATCAGTACTATCCATGTCCTTTGAAAAGATAATGATTCATTTGAATCATTTGATTCATAGTAGTTAAATAGAGGTCTTTTTCTGAGAATTCAGATGTATTCTTGATACACCATTTCTATTTGGTTATTTTATCTCTTGAGTTCAAATATAATAATACGACATTTATTTAGCTTTATTTTCTCTTTTATTATTTAGAATAATTATGTGGCCTATCGACTATCTTATGGATGTCCATGAGCCCTTACTCAATAATTACTGGGAAATTCTGAAATAGTATGTACTTTATTTGATGATAAAACTATTAGGAAGTAGAAAATATTAAAGCATTAGAGAAGCCTGACTGTTCCACCAGTTGAGTGGTCTGTGTCTGTTCTCTTGGATTCTACAAACTATGCATTTCCTTATAAATTTATTTTATAACACTCATATATTTCCTATAAATTTATTTTATATTCCCATAAACTTATCCTACTCTGAAGAATAAGTTAAAAATCAATAAGTTAAAATAGTCCAATAGTCAAATTTTAACCTGTATATACCAAATTAAACAAGGCAGTGATAGGTACTTTGGTATGTGTATTTGGGACCCACAGATACCTGAAAGCAAGAGATTATGGGCAGAGGGGACAATAGAAGGTTTTAGGCCTTGAGAAGACCAGTATAGGCCAATATATAGGCTGAAGTGAGGCTCTCTGGATAAAAAAGGTAATAAAAATCCCTCCTCTACCCCTAAAAAAAGGCAGAAGGAGAGAAAAGATAGTAGGCCATGTGAGACAAAGAATGTAGCTAGTGATCTTATGGATTTATTCATAAAAACAATACTTAGTGAAAGTCAACAAAATACCATAGCCGATTAAAAGATAAACAGTCAAACGGGATAGAAAATGAAACCCGGGACGCCTGGGTGGCTCAGTTGGTTAAGCAGCTGCCTTCGGCTCAGGTCATGATCCCAGCGTCCTGGGATCGAGTCCCACATCGGGCTCCTTGCTCTGCAGGGAGCCTGCTTCTCCCTCTGCCTCCCATTCTGTCTGCCTGTGCTCGCTCTCTCCCTCTCTCTCTGATAAATAAATAAAATCTTAAAAAAAAAAAAAGAAAATGAAACCCATCCATATGCTTTTTAGCAGATATAAATGAAAAGATGGTAAAAAGATATGCCATGTAACAGCTAATAAAAAGAAAGTTTGTATAGATATATAGTGATGTCAGAAAGAAGATTAAAAAAAAAAGAAAAAAATAGATTTTTTTCTTTTTTTTTTTTTTTTGAGAGCGAGAATGAGAGGGTGGAGGGAGAGGGAGAAGCAGACTCTGCACTGAGCAGGAGCCTGATGCTGGGCTCAATTCCAGGACTCAGGTATTAGGACTTGAACCAAAGGCAGATGCTTAACTGACTGAGCCAACCAGGTGCCCCAAAAAAGGTAGATTTTGAGGGAAAAATAATTACTAGAGAAAAAGAAATATTAAAAATATTTAATGCATTATTAAGGTGAAACAAAACTATTTTTTATGTAATAACATGGCTCAAATATACATAAGTCAAAATTAATGATCTGTAAGAAGCATATTGATTACTTTATTGGATTGGGGAGATTTTAGCATCTATTACTCAGAAGGGTATAAGAAGCAACAATTTAAATGCCAAACTTGACCTAAAGACATTTGTGATTATACTCAACAGCTGGAGAATATCTATTTTTTTTTTTCATTCACATGTTATACTTGTAAATAAAATGACTACTTGGCACTTCAAAAAGAGTCTCAACATATTCATAAGGAATGGAATAAAGGAAATCTTATGAGTACACAGTGAAGTTAAGCTAAATATTGAAAACAAAAGATCTTAGATTTTGAAAAGGAAACACAATTCTAAATATCATGAGACTTAAGAAGAGATCACAGTGGAACTTAAAAAATATTTTGAAATAAATTATAATAAAATACAATATATCAAAACTTGAGTGATGAATCTAAGCTATGTTTTAAAGAGAATTTGAAGCTTTAAAAGCGTGCATTAGAGAAGAGGAGAAAGAAAAAGCCATTTGAAATGAATTAACATTGATCTCAAAAAAGATAAGCAAATTCAAAGTAATGAAAGAATGAAGAAGTTTTAAAATCAAGAGCAGACATTAATGATATAAAAGAAAATCATACCAAAAAATAGTTAAAAAGTTACTTCTTTGAAAAGGCATAAAGTTATCTGAGCAAAGAAAATCGATAAAAGTCAAAGGAGAAAAAACATTCAATGAGACAAAAGGGAATTGACTTAGAAAATAAAAAGACCTAAATTGATATTATAAATAAATTTATATATTATTTATATTTGAAAATTTGATGAAATGGGCACATTTCTAGATAAATGATGTCAGAATGAAAAACAGAAAATCTGAATACAAAGAAAATTTGGAGATATTACAAAAATTGGATACATTATTAAAAACCTTCCACAAGGAAAACCTTAGGTCCAAATGTCATCAGTGACCCATTTCAAATATTTAAGGAATAAATAATGCCAGAGAAACTCTTTCAGAAAATATGACATGAGAAACCACTGTCTAAATTATTAAATTGTAGAAGACCAATATAAAAAACCTGAAAGGGCAATAAAAAATGGGGGATAAAGTTAAAGGGCAATCTCAGTTCTGAATATAAATGCCAAGATTCTGAACAAAATAATGTCATTTCAAATCTGGCAGTGTATAAAAAGTATAATGACACATGCATGCGTACACACACAGGTAATACATCACATCACAACCAAATTAAATTTTGCAGGAAAAGAAATTTGCTTCAAAATTTAAAAATACATCTGAACAAAGTAACAAAATTGTGATAAAGACTAAATATTCCAAATACTATGGCAAAAAATGCAGAAAAGCATTTAATAAATTTAACATATAATCATGATTTAAGCCACTCATTATGAAAGAATTAGAAATCCTTTATCTAATTAAGGGTATCTATAAAATGTCAATGGAAAACATCTTCCTTAAGGAAAAATATTCAAAGATGAGTATGCTTTCTATTAATACTACTGTTCATCACACTGCAAATTGTAATCAGTGTGAGAGCAGAAAAACAGATTTTAAAAATTAAAGTCTGCCCCCCAAAACCTCTCACAACTAGCAGATGAAATTGTTTTTATGTAAAAATGTTAAAGGAATATGCAGTTAAATTATTAAGATTATTAAGTGATTTTTACCATGTTTTCTAAAAATTCAGGTTAAATGTAAAAAATATTTTGTGTTTGTGTGTACAGACAAATTTTAATAATGAAATAAAAAATAAGGTTGCCATTTGCAACATCATCAGTCTCACAAAATTCAGACTAATAAGTCAAGCAAAATATGTGCAGTGTTTCTACCTAGCAACTATCAACTATGTTTCATTAAAAAAAAAATTAAAAAGACCTAACTAAATGTGGGAAGATACTTGTTCATGGATTGGGAAATAATACAACATTGTAAAGCTATCAGTTCTTACCAAAATGATTCCTTTTGGTAGCAGACAAAATCTCAGTAGGATGTGTGTTTGTATGTTCCTTTGTGTGTGCATGTGCATATGTGTGTATGTTGGTGTATTTCTAAATTGCCAAGATGTTTCTAAAATTTTATGGAGATACAGAAAGCCAAGAAAAGAATAGCTATGGCACTCTGAAGAAGGTAGAAACATTTTGAGGACTTGTTTATGAAGCTTTATTTTAAAGATTTATTATAAAGCTAAGTTAAGGTTTTAAAATATAAGAATACACACATAGAAGAGTGGCGCTAATTAGACAATCCAGAAACTGCGTATGTGGAAATTGATTTAAAACAAACATGACACCATAGATTGGCTTTGTATTACAAACCATGCTGGGCCAATCAGATATCCATATGCAAACTTATGCCCACTTTCAAGCAAACAGAATAAAAAACCCAACTAGATGCAAAACACTCAATAATTTTCTAGAAGTTACAAAATGAGAGTATTTTAAAGATATGGGGGTCTGGAAAATTTTGCTTTCTTTGTTTTCTTAAAGTTAATTGACTACATTAAAATTAAAAACTTCTGTTCACTTAAAAAAATGATTAAGTGAATGAAAATGAAAGGAACAGAAGTTACTTGTAAGGTATAGAATATGCAATATGTTCTTTTCCTTGAATATATAAGGAATCTCCACAATACATTAAGAAACAAAAATACAAAGGAAAAGTGGGCAATAAATATAAGAATGTATTTCACAAAAGAATATATTAAATGTCTAATAAAATATGAAGAGTTTAATCTTGTTAGTAACTATGGTAATATTAAAATCATTATGATATGCCATAAAAATCCATCAAAATGACTAATATTAAATACTCGCTACAGCTCCTTGTCATACTAAAAATATAAGGAAATGGGAATCTTTTCATACTCCTGGTAGTAAATTGTCATAGATGCTGCGAAAACTGGCATTATCTGTTGAAGTTGAGCATATAAATTCTCTGACACAACAATTGTACTCATATCTATATACCCAATATAAATCCATATTTATGTGTACAAGAAGACCTATACAAAAATGTTCACAGTCACATTATTCATAATAGTTCTATATTAGTTTGCCAGGGCTGTCATAACAAGTATTACAAACTGAATGGTTTAAACAGCACAAATGATTGTCTCCCAGTTCTGAAAGTTAGAAGTCTGCTCTCAAGGTGTTGGGAATATTGCACTCTTCTGAGGGCTCAGAGAAAGAATCTTTTCTACTTCTCTTCCCTAGCTTACAGTGGTTTTCTGGCAGTCTTTTGCAATTTTTAGCTGGTATAAGTATCATCCAGATTGCTGCCTTCATCTTTACATTCTTCCCGTGTGTATGTATCTCCAAATTTCTAGTTTTTATAGAAATCATTTATGTTGGGTTAGAAACTACCTTAATGACTAAGTATTCTAACTTGACTCTCTCTGTAAAGACCTTATCTCCAATGAGGTCATTTTCTGATGTACTGGGGAGTAGGATTTCAACATGATTTTGGCGGGACACAGTTCAACCCATAAGAAGTTCTAAACCATAAACATTTCAAGTGTTCAATAATACTAGAATGATGGATAAATTTAATACAGTGGAATAACAAAGATAAATTAAAGTTGATACAGTATCACTATGTAGCAATTATATGTGATAAACAGGCAGGCACAAAAATATATGTTCTTAATAAATATTGCAGGATAGGTTTCCAAAAAAAATCAGAGAAAGTTTAAATATAGTCTTAGAAATCAGCTTAGCAATTAATCTTGAAATGTGCGTTGAGATGGTGATTGATAATAGAATGCAGCTTCTAGGGGCTGTCAACATTCTGTTAATTGTTTGGGTGATTGTCATATGGGTGTGCTTGTGACAATCAGTTGAGTTGTATATTTTTTTTAAGTTATATGTATGTGTATTGTGCTTCATTAAACATTAAGAACTCTTGATAGGTAAATAGGTGGAGGGATAAGTAGTAGGTAGGTAATATATACATATTTTATATGATTAACTGATGTAGGTCTAGGCATATTCACATCAAACTTTATTTTTTTACTTTTATTTATTTTTTTATTTATTACTTTAAGAGAGTAGATTTGGAGAAGTCAGGTAAAGAGATACTATTAACTTCTTTTATCTCTTTCAGGCTTTTAACTCGCTGTAGAAAATATGCTTATTTCCAAATTTTAAAAATTAGAAATATTACAGAAAGAAAGCAGTATGACAAATAATGCATTAAGAAGAGGTCAGTGTCTTATAAGGTCACATTTAGAAGATAGGAAAATCTTTGAGAATTTGTCTTTGTTCAGTCAAGTTCTTGCACCATGCAAGTGAAACTCACAAATACTATGTTAGATATGGATGCATTCTCTTGTCATAGATAAATATTAATGAAACACTATGAATAGCTGAAGGGTTCCTAATATATTGCACTCTCAGTAACATAAATCTGAAATTGAAACACATTTTAAAATGGTATACTCAATAATTCAAAATAACTTAAATCTTTTCATCTTAAACTTCATTGTTTAAGAAAAAGAGTTTAGGGGCACCTGGGTGGCCCAGTGGGTGAAAGTCTCTGCCTTCTGCTCGGGTCATGATTCCAGGGTCCTGGGATCAAGTCCCGCATCAGGCTCTCTGCTTAGTGGGGAGCCTGCTTCCTCCTCTCTCTCTCTCTGCCTACTTGTGATCTCTCTCTGTCAAATAAATAAATACAATCTTAAAAAAAAAGAAAAAAGAGTTTAAAACATTTTCCAGTCATAAATTGTAGTTCACATTTCTCAGATAATTATGAGTTTATTGGAAATTATCTATTTGAAATCTCTACAGTAATTCTAAAGTATTTAAGAGGAACCTACACTCAAGTTTTTAAGTGACAGGACTGATTCAAACCTGTTGTACTTTTCAATTATAATGGAATATGTTCATATGTAACTTTGCACATTAAATGCCAGATTATTTTGCTATATATTTAGTATCATCCAAGCTTAAGGAGACATTTTGTAAATATTAAAAGTTGCATACCTTAAGAATTCATGCTTTTTAAGTTTTTATTTAAATTCCAGTTAGTTAATATACAGTGTAATACTAGTTTCAGGTATAAAAGGCTGTGATTCAATGCTTCCAAACAACACCCTGTGCTCATCATAAGAGCACACCTTAATTCCCATCACCTATTTTGCTCACCTCGCTACTCATCTCCCCCTAGTAACCATCAGTGTGTTCTCTAGAGTTAAGTTCTCTATAGTTATAGTTCCTTAGTCTGCCTCTCTTTTTCCCCCCACCTTGGCTTATTTGTATTTTTCTTAACTCCACATATGAGTGAAATCAAATGGTATTTGTCGTTCTCTGATGGATTTTTCTTAGCATAATACTCCTTAGCTCCATCCATGTAGTTACGAATAGCAAGATTTCATTCCCTTTTATGGCTAATATTCTATCACATATATATGTATCAGAAAAGAAGGTCAATAATGAAATCTCAGCATAAATATTCTCAGAAAAGAAGTTGCGCACACACACGTGCGCACACACACACATACACACACACACTCCTCTTCTTCATCCATTTGTCAATTGGTGGGGGATGTTTCCATAATTTGGCTATTGTAGTTAATGCTGCTATAAACTTCAGGGTGCATATTGAATGAACATTTTTGTATTCTTTGGGTGAATACCTAATATGCAATTGCTGTCATAGGGTAACTCTATTTTTAACTTTTTGAGGAACCTCCATACTGTTTTCTCCAGTGCCTGCAGCAGTTTGCATTCCCACCAACAGTGCAATAGAGTTCCCCTTGTTTCTTGTTCATTTTAGCCAAGAATTCATGTTTTTGATCGTCTAATGTCTGTTCATAGGTTATGAAGAAGAAGAAATGAGATAGCTTCACTGATAAAAATGATAGGACCTTCTTTCTCCTTAGTTAAGCTGCATTAGCCAGAGGGGCCAAGGCCAAGGTTTCCTAAACCAAATGAAATCATTTTTTCTCTTTAGAGAAAAAGAAGCACACTAAAATATTTCCTGTATCTAGAGTACTAACTAAGGGCAAAATCACCCTGAATTTTTAACCGAAGACTGGGACTCTTCCCCCTTTCTCTTACTGCTTTATAATTTGCTTTCAATCAGCAATGCCATTGTGAGCATATAGAAAATATTGTGCATATTAATAAATCACTTACTAATTATTTTAATCTACTCAGAAACTTTAAGAGGGGTTTAGTGATTCAGTTGGTAGCTATGATTTTATTAACTGATGAACAATATATTTTGTCACTATAAGCAATATTTGCTTCTATTTCCATTGATGCCTTTAATTGGGAATATAAACAATAACTACCTTTAGATGTCAAGACTGCTTATGAGATTAAAAAATTAATAAAACCTTTAAATAAATGTGTATTTTTTTAGTAAACGTTGTGCTAGGTGATAGACTATAAATATGAGTAATATATAAACCCTGGTACCACAAATTAAAAACAAAATTGATTCATTCTCATATTACATGCTGAGTACTTTAGCCAGGCTGTCCACAAAATGTTCTGAAAGCACAGGGAAAGGCAATTAATTCCATGAGCAAGAACAACAAAAAATGAAGAAACAAACCAACAAACAAACAAGAAGAGGGCTTTACAAAGATAATGCATGACTTGAGGTGTTGAGTAAGGTTATATTTTTTGATATAAATATATTTTGTGTAGCATACAGCATATAATCAACTACATGAAAATGTGAGACCAAAACATAGCAAGTATTTCAGCTTGCCGGAGGTAAATTGAAAAGGACTGATTGGAAAATATAAACATAGAATATTAACTTTGGGGCCTGAATATAAAAGACAACATAAAGCCATTAAAACTTTTACTTTGTAATTATCATGAGAAAAATATAATCAGATCCATATTTTAAAAATATTAGTAGTCTTTAACAGTTTAACTGTAGACATAAAGGAGCTGGGAGCACATAGAATTGTTGGGTGGCTTTTATACATGTTTAAGCAAACAATGATGAAGTCCTAAACTAGATTACAGAAGTGGGACAGAAAGGAGAGAATGACTCCGAGAAGCACTCACAATGAGAAATCATAGCACATAAACTGCAATATTTGAGTAATAAAGAAGAATTGCTGTCTTAATTCTCAGATTTCTAGCATTCTGTTTCCCTTAAATGAGCCATTAAACAAGGCAGATTTGAGGAGTTATTATTGAACTTAAGAGTCAGTAAGAGATGCAGTAAAGGAAGTGATAGAAATATGATTTGTTACATCAGTGAATATATGGCAATTTAAACCATGAGATTGAATTGAATTCACCTGAATTGCAAATTATATTCATAAAAGGAAAGGGAGAATGCCATAATGTAATTCTAAAAACAAGAGAGGAAGGCCCATGATGAAATCTCAGCATAAAAATAATATTTTCAGAAAACAAGTTGCTTTTCATTGGCTTCTTGGTGTTAAATCTCTCAGAAATAGCCATGAGATTTTACAGCAAAACAGTCAAGTTTGACAAGAAATACAATCCCTACTCCTTGTGCACTAAATATTATACAGAAATGTTGGACATTGAAGGACATAAGTTGAAGGACATTATTTGAAGTGATTTATTAATAAACTTTTGCCTTAAAGATAGTATATCCAAAAATTTTCTTGATACGTTTATCAAAAATTTACCAATGAAAAATACTCCACATATTTATCTTATTTTTCATCTGAATTAGAGAATTGCCAATGATTAATTTTAAATAGTTCAATGAGATACAATTTGTATATAATCTTTTATTTAGAGAAAAGTAAGAGAGAAGTGGGAGATGTAAGATAAATCTGAATTGATTGGAGTAAGAACAGTCACCCAAATCTCAGCTATATATTATCATTAGAAAGACTCAGAGGTCAAGAAGTTGTTTCTTTGTACAGAGGCAAATATAAAGGGTATATTTAGTCCTATCTCAATGTCAGCTTATTCAATAAGGATGTTTGATATCACAAAAGTTACTCAATGTAGTGCTTTGGGGACAATTGTTCTCAGGTGGCTGGGAAATTGTATTTAAGTTAATGGGCATTTATTATCTCCAAATGTCTAAAATTTTTCTTCTGATGTGTGGATGAAATTTGCTTTCAAGTGATTTTGAAAATTATATACTCTGAAAAATCAGGAATTAGCTCTGAGATGGATATATGCTCCATAAAGCCTTTATTCAAAAATAAATGTAAGTAAATTATTTCCCCAAGGCATTTCTTACAAGTGAGAAATTCTTGACACTTATTTCTTTAGATCTTTTAATATGAGGCATATTTTCTAATAATAAAAAGAGAAAGGCTTTACTTTTAATAAAGACAAATTTTCAGGCAAAATATCTTATGCGGTTTAATGTTTTAAAGTGTTGACATTTTTAGTTGTTCTGCTCATAGGAAAAGGTAAGTATGGTGAAATACAGTGCAAAAAATATCAGTTGGATGCAATTTCTCACAGATAGAAGATAACCTCCACAGAAAACACTTTG
This sequence comes from Mustela nivalis, assembly GCF_964662115.1. Lineage (NCBI taxonomy): Eukaryota > Metazoa > Chordata > Mammalia > Carnivora > Mustelidae > Mustela > Mustela nivalis. The sequence continues at coordinate 57,523,239 of NC_139025.1, read as the reverse complement.
GTATAATCGTGGCATTAATACTGGACATGGCTATTTTCTTGCATTGCTCTTAAATATCAAAATGGTATGATTATGGGTATCTGGGTGGCTCAGTCGGTTAAGCATCTGTCCATGGCTCAGGTAATGATCCCAGAGTCCTGAGATCATGCACGCATTGGGCTCCCTGCTCAGCTTCTCCCTCTCCCTCTGCTTCTCCTTCTCCTTCTGCTGTTACCCTGCTTATACTCTCTCTCTTTCATTCTCTCTCTCTCTCTGTCAAATAAATAAATATATATCTTTCTAAAAATAGTATGATTAGTAAAGCAAAAAATGTTGAAATTATCTGTAAGTTTGCAGTTTTTTAAAAATAGTTACGTATTTTATAAAAGCATAGAACTGATTATCATAACTTCCAAATTCATAAAAGTTGGTCAAACTAGATAAGCCTTTTTCCAAGTGGATAATTGGGTTGTCAAGCTTACTACATGTAATTAAAAAAAAAAAAAATGATTGCATGAAAAAAAAGAAAAATGCTACTCCTCATGGCTCAGCTTTTCTCCAAACTTTCAAACTCTAAAGAGAGAATTCATACTAATGTGCTTTATTTATGTTATTTTAGAGAAATACATGGCCATAAAATATTACTGAAGGACAAATATATAGTATATACATTAGTCTCTTGAGTGGGTCTATTATAAGCATTAAACTCTCTGTGAACTTTGTACACTTTCTGTGAAATTCTCACTCTCATAATACATTTTCAAGATGAAAACCATAGCACCATTGCAAATAACATCTGTTCACAAGGATTCAATGACCTTAATTCGGATGACACAGCTTTCCAGGTGTCTTCTTCTATGAAATTCCAATTTGTAAATAGTCACATAAAATCTAAAAAGCAAAATAAAATGTCTTGTTATTTCAACGTTAAAATTCTTCAAAAATTAAATTTATATTACACAAAACCTAGAGAAGCAGAGTGACCTTGTATACAATAACCAACCCATATTTTTCCAAAACAAATCCTATTAAATTAGAATACTAGCTAAATAAATTTAAGAAACCTTTATTTATCGGTCATTGTCATTGTGGAATCTTGGACAAAGGAAATCATGTGTTTCCTAAGTGTTTTTTACCGTAATGAATCCCCTTGCTGATTAGCAGAACAACTTTAGATAATATCTGGATAATCATTAATTATTATAAGGGTCATGTATTAATGTAAAATCAGTTGTATATTTTTTAATGTTTTTTACTCTTTGTAACCATTTTAAAGACTGTAGTACAGATCATGATAATGGTTTACCTGACTGAGGGAATAAAGAGTATATATGGTTGTTACAGTCCCTAAGCTCTCACTGCGCTTGTTCTGTTCTCTTTCACTGCCACATTTTCTGCCACCACTGTCCTTATTCATTGGACTAAAGGCTTTTTCCCCTCTTTGTATATCCACACTCAGGAAAGAAAAACATTTTTTTCAAACTTGCCTTTTTGTTTCTCTTCATATTATTTTCTCTCTTTAAAATTCTCTTTCCACATATCTTCACTAAATGAGATCGCTTTAAGTCTTCAAGGATTAATCTATTTATTGATAATAAACAACGCTGCATAAGATAAATTTTTAAAATATATTCTTCATATTATTGAAGATCTGATACAAAGATATAACACAATGAAAAACTCAAAGGACAATTTATGCATGAAGTCTGTGATCAAAGAGATAAGGTAGTTTCTGAGCATTAAAGTTATGTATTATATCACATAAGTATTTGCCCATATAGCAGAGATTGTGACCAGAGTTTCTTGGGGTGGAACATTTTATCAGAGCTCTCATTTCGGTGAGGTGGATTAGATGGAACAATGACTTGAGGGGCCATTATATCTGGATTACAATTCTTCCGTTGCCAAAATGACATTAAAAATAAAAGGAAGAAGCAATTTTGGAATGGCAAGGTAAGGACCTTCAAAAGTTAACTTCTCAGTAAAAGCAATAAAAAAATGACAATAATTTTCAAAATCAACTTTTTTTCAGAACTTTGAAATTAACCAAAACCTTGCAAAAAAAAAAAAAATCCCAAGTGTCTAATCAAGAACAATTACTGAAATTTGGTAAGAACAGCAAATTCTGTGGCATATTAGCTTGCACCACTCCATCACATCTTTCTAAGCCTGCAGTAGCCTTGATGACCAGCAGCCTTACAGCAACCTAAATAAATGGAATTATCTCTCATGCTCATTTACTGAATCTCTCCATTTGGCTAAAATGGAAATACTCCCCTATTTGATGTACAGCCAGCACAATCTTTATGGAGATCCCAGCTGCTTTTTTTTCAGATTTCTAGCATTATATTTCTCTTAAATGAGTCATCAAACAAGGCAGATTTGAGGAGTAATTATTGAATTTAAGAGTCAGTAAGAGGCACAGTTATAGAAATATGTTTTGTGAATATATGGCATTTTAAACCATGAGATCAAATTGAATTAACCTAAACTGCAAATTATATTCGTAAAAGAAAAGGGAGAGCATCACAATGTAATTCTAAAAAGAAGAGAAGGCCCATGATGAAATCTCAGCATAAAAATAATATTCTCAGAAAACAATTGCTTTTAAGTGGCTTCTCGGTGATGTCAGATTCATAATGGAAGGCAAGGCACACAAGATAGACAAAACACCTAATAGAAGCAAAGTTGGAGGACTCATTATTTCCTGATTTCAAAACTTACTATAAGCTACAGTGGTCAAAAACAATGTATGACTGGGTTCAGGATAGTTGTATTTATCAGGGGAAAAAAATTGAGAGGCCAGAAATAAACCTTTGCATTTATGGTCATTTGATATACAACAAGGGTACTAAAATAATTCAATTGTGAAAAAAACTAGTGTTTTGAACAAATAGTGTGCAGGGATACATCCATATTTACATGCAAAAGATTTAAACTCCCTTTCTTCACATTATTGCTACGTGAATTATGTCTTGATAAAATTATTACAAAAACAAACAAAAAGTGCTGGGCAGATCTGAGAATACTGACACTGGAGGAGAAAGAAAGAATAAAACAGATACCTTCTCTGGGTGGTAATGACCATTCTGCACCCCTTCCTTAGGATTTATGATCTCTCCCTGGGTGCACATAGTCTACAAGGGCCAAAGTTTCTTAAAGTTTGAACTTAATTTGAGATGAGTATTACTTGTAGATCCCCTAGTACTTAAAGTAAACACAAATCCTCTTCAGAGGAGAGCACATTCATTCACACTCATCACAAAGTCTCCTTGAGATTCTCTCTCCCTTTGCCCCTCCTGCTCATATGCTCTCTCTCTCTCTCTTTCTCAAATAAATAAATAAACCTTGAAAAAAATAAAAAACACCTAAAATACAGATAATTTGGGGATAAAGGTATTACTGGAAAAAAATAAGTGCATAAATGGAACTTAATGTTTAAAGGCTCTTATACATTCAATGAATATATATATATATTCACACACACACACAAACACACATACGTCTTATGAATATTCCTCAAATATTTGTATTTTCAAGGAATATATATATACACGAATGTATGTATTTAAAATACACTTTTTCCATTCTTTTATGTATATTTATATATTAAAAGAACTATATATGTTCCTATGAATATTCCTTGAGTATGTATGTATATATGTATATATTCAATTTAAATATACTTTTTTCCAAGAATAAAGAAAGTTTAGAATAAATGACCAAATAATTGGCTGTAACCAAGTGTCAACAAATTTCAAGGAATGTAATCTATTTTGTTTATTTTTGACCACATAGAATTAAACTAGAAATCTAATTCAAGAGGCAACTCAAAATGTGTGTATTAAGAGCAGTTTATACCATCAGAGAGATTTGACCTAATATATGGGCACTGTAGTGGGTTGAATGCTGGCCTCCAAAATGATCTGTCCATATTCTAAACCCTGTGACCTGTGGTTATGATCTTATTTGGAAAAAGCATCTTTGGAAATATAAATTAAGGATCTTCCAATGTGGTCATTTTAGACTATCCTGGATGGATGCTAAATCCATTAGTAAAAGTCCTTATAAAAGATATAGAGAAGGGACAAGGGGGCAGAAGAAAAGGTCGTGTGGATTGAGGCAGAGACAGGAGTTACATAGCCACAAGCCAAAGAATGCTTGCATCTCCCAGAAGCTCCAAGAGGCAGGAAATGATTTCCACTAGAGTTTTTGGAGAGAGGGAAGGCCTACTAACAACTTGATTTTGTACATCTTTCCTTAAGAATTGGGGGATAATAGATTGCCATTGTTTTAAGGGACCAAGTTTGTGGTAATATGTAACAAGTCACTAGCCCTAGGAAACTAATATAAATGTTAAAGGCATTTTGGAATAGCAATCTTAAGTCTTTAAGTAATGATATAATTGAGACCTATAACTTAATTGGATGACACCTAAAGGGTTGGGGACTTGATCCATACAAAATCAATTTTGACATTTTTTGCTGAGTACAGTCTGGAGGTTGAATATCTCTAAAATAGGAGGTATGAATTGAGAGATGCTTAAAGAGCTAATAGAACACCAATGAGTTTGCTTTACATGTAGCTACCGGTCTTCTATATGTGTTCCTCTACGTCAATAGTGAAAGGTGTAATCAGTCTTTCCTTGTTTAAGTGACAGGTGTTTATAGTTGTTGCTGTCATTTTCAGAAAATCTAAAGACTGAATTATATAAAACAGAGAGTAATTCACATATCAGATTTAGAAGCCAAACAAATATTGCCTTTATCTGTTGGGGGAGTTAATGGAGAAGATTCATAATGTTGGATAGAAAATACTGATTCAAACGAATAGAGTCCTGCATTATACCCACATGCAAATAGTTTTTCTCCTACATCTCTTCCTGTTATTTTTCATCTTTTTATATGAGCTACTTTTCCTCTGATTATTTATGGTAGTGTCTCCTTTTCTGTTATTCAAACCCATCCATTCCTATAGTTTCACTGACCACCTATAAATCATTTAACTCCAAATGGGTATTTCTGGCCCTGTTCTCCCTCCTAAATTTCAAACATGGGTATGCAACTGCCTAGTGACTTTTCTACTTTGTTTTTCTGCAGGCACATAGCTTCAAAGTACAAATCTGTTACTTAAAAAAACATCTTAACCTTCTCCTTTACCTTAGTTCTCTTCGAGTGAGGGGCAGCATGAATATTCCAAGCCAGAATTTTGAATCTAGTCCTGAATTTCTGCCTCTCTTACCGTGACATACAAAGTTATACCAGGTCTTCTTGAGATTATCTACTTTGTATTTCTTGAATCTTTCCAATTTGTTCAGCTTGTCATTACCTTCATTAAAGTCCCCATTATCTCCTGCCTACAACACTCAAGAACTTGCCTATTTCTCTCTTTCATTCTTGTCTTGTTTCTTGGACTATATTCTTCAGCTCTTATCAAGATGCTTTTGCTAAACCTACATGGCCTCCTACATCAGCTCCTTCAATATACAATACCATATCCCATCCCCATTCCTGACTAAACCATCACTGATTTCTCCAGCTAAAGTCAAAATTCCTTGTGAACTGAATAGCTGATGGACTGTTCTCTTAACATATTTGTTTTTTAAGCCCTTTCTTCTCACATCACACTGAATTGCATGCATTTCTTCAAAATTGCCATGTGTTTTTTCAAGGCTTTTACATTCTATTCCTCTGCTTAGAATTCCTCCCCACCCATTCCTCATGGATGAGACCAAGTCCTGATACATATTTACCCCAGATGTCACTCACCCAGAGTGAAGATGTTCCAGATCCTCTGTTGTTGGGTTAGTTGCTTATGCTCAGTGGTCCCAAAGCACCATATCCTTACTTCTCTCATCTTATTTACCAGCTATTGTTTGTGTCACCTATACAAAACTGTAAATCCTTGAGGGCCTGCATATGTCTTCATCATTGTTGTAGTCCCAGATTCTGGTGCAAGTATCCCAAATTCATATACTGTCAAGGCCAACTGTGCAAAGAAAATGTGTAACTACATTGAGGGCAGTATGTATCAAAAGCACAGGATTGTGGTGTTGCCAATTACTGTGTTTCCAGGCCACATTTGGCCCCCCTGCAGTCAGTCTGGCTACCAAAATATTATATATTCTGAATTAGCTCTATACTCAAGTCACAAGTAGGTTATCAATGAAAATTCATTAGATTAATTATAGAAGTTGAAATTCATCCTTTTATTAATCAGCTTTTGATTGAATATTGCTTCAGTATATGAGTCAAGACATACTTACTCATCCCCCCTCCCCAGGAAGTCCTTTTGTAACTTTAGGGAAACCAAAAGTTAGGTGACACATTAGTGGTGTTAATGTGATACAATGGAGTTATTATAATGATCACATTCCAATTATAGTTTAGAGATAAATTGGAGGCCATTCTACTTTCTCTGTGAGTAATATAGATATTTTTGAGATAAATTCAAGGCAATTTCAATTTCTCTGTGAGTAATATAGATAGATATATTTGAAATATACTTGAAATATTTTGACAGAGCTTATGAAATGTTATAAAATTTTATACTACTTAGAATTCCTTATAAAGAAATATAAGTAAGATAGTATAAAAATAATAAATGGCAACATTGATTTATGTATTTTTATATATATTTTATATATTTTATATATTTTTTTTTCTTAGCAGACTTTATTATATTAATACATGAATAAATTCTTATATTCTGTCATTTGTCTGGACATATTACCCCAGTTCTATGGGTAGGTTTTATTTGAATATAGATAGGTTTGACTTTTAAATATGTAAGCGGAATTATATTTTTAACATAATGAAAATGAAAAATAAAGTATTTTTGAAAATTTTCAGATAAAATAACTATTCTATATATATTTTAAATGTAAATGTAATTTTAAAATATTGTTTAAAAATCCTGTTGTCAAATAGAGGAGGATATAATATGCCAATAACAAAATGTATAAAATAATTATGTACAAAGATATAATCCCAACATTGCACATTTCGAGTAATATTTTGAACTTTTCATTTTCTGTCCTAACTAGATGCATAGAAATAGGGGCACCTGGGTGGCTCAGTGGGTTAAGTCTCTACCTTTAGCTCAGGTCATGATCTCAGCAGGGAGCCTGCTCCCCCCCCCCCCCTGCCTACTTGTGCTCTCTGTCTGTCAAATAAATAAATAAAATCTTTATAAAAAAAAATCTGATTTGTAAAAATGTTTTCCTTCTGGGATAAGAGTTCCACAAAGTTCTGCCTACCTAATTGACAACATATAAATCATATTTTGCCATCTAATTGAGTGAATCATATTGTACTGTAGCAACTGGTTTTCTGTATGGTTGTAGCAAACTTAGGAGTTACCTGTTTACCTAACTTTGAGAGGGCTTATTTGGAATAATGCTATACTAAAATTAATTTACATATTGTATCACTTTGCGTATAGTATCAAAAATTTAAACCTTCCAAAAGAATAAAAAGTAAAGCCTATAAGAATGAAAATTTTCTCTCCTAAAAAGTAGAAAAAGAATCTTATTCAATTATTATCATGTGCCGGTTTTAGTTCTAACTCTGACCTTAATTTCATGCTGTCTGCTTCAGTTCTGCTTTGTACCTAGAAGTGATAAAACATCTTTAGTGAGTGAATATATCATGTTTACACAACAGCTGAGTTATTTGGAGTGATTTCATTTGTTAAGAATGCAACAATATGAAACTGTCATTCACTTGAAGCACTCTTGGAAACTTGTCTTGTATTGTGATAAATAGTGCCTCTCTGATAGAAGTAGAAGTTTTATCCCCTTGAGGATTCCCTTTTTAGTGTACTAATGAGGATATGTATTCAGCACTATTTACGATAGTATAAAACTTTTTTCCTTTTACCTGAATTTTATTTTGTTAATGTAAAAATCAGCATTTTTCCTGCATAGCCAATTTACTGAACATTGGAAGGATTCATATTGTTCCTTAATATTAAAGTCACTAGTCTTTGGAAATGAAATCATGGCAAGCTTCAAGTTTCTTTGAGCCACATCTGAGTTATTTGAAGTATATAGGATTCCATTGTAGCAAAAGTTGTTTTTAGTAAATTAAATTTTCTGAACAATCTTTTAAAAATAACTCAGGTTATAGTTCTATCAATACCCTATCAAGTTACTTTTTAGTGAGAATATATAAGTATTAAAAGATGAAAAGTCAAAGGAGGAATTGTTTAATTTAATGTCTCTGCTGTGGTGAGGCAAAATGTTCAGAAAAGAAGAGGAATATCAGGAATGAGTTAGTTATTTTAATGCTGTTATCTGTCAGGGTTTTAGGAGGTTATTGTTTTTCAACAGTTAAAATATTTAAATATTCGATGAATTTTACAAGTTGTTGGGAACAGAAGCATTGCTATGGCATTCCTGAAACTATTAAGGACAACATGAAGATGAAGGTTCTGTTATACTTTTGAGAAGAAACTAACATGATACATGGTAGGAAAAATGGAAATTAATTTATTAGTATAGAGAAAAAATATATATTTATATTTTCTTTCTGTTATGGGAGCAATGAAAAATATATTAGTGCTGTTAGGATGCAAACACAACCCTAGTGCATCTGTCATGTCATATAGGCCACTTAACCAAGAAACATAAAAGCATTTCTCATGGTGAATTAAAAGTGATAATACCTTAAGGCAATGAGATAGTGGCATAGTAGGAGAATGCTAGGCTCGCTTCATCCCTACTATCAAACTGAATAATGAAAAAAATTGACCCGAGGACTGATATAACAGACTGTAGACTAAAGGGAGAGAAGAGGCCACACTGAAGAAGGAAGTACAGAGATGTGGTTTGGGGAAGAAATAGATTGCATGTGCTGCTGAGGAGAGGGAGGTTGTGGAGAAAGGTAAGAGAGAGTAGAGCCCAAGGTATATGCACAAGAACACTTCCCCAAAGCCATTGGCTGGGAAAATGAGAGGGGCTGATTTTCTTGAGATTTTACAACCAGTGGGGCTCAAAGACTCAAGAGTTATATGTCACCAGGCTTGGCTGGGATAGAGACCTGAAGGCACTACCCTACTCCTGGAGAGAGGGCAGCCAAACAACCCCGGGCCAGCTGTCCAATCTGAGGATCATCTAAGAGGCATGGGAAGAGACAGTTTGTACTTCTTAGAGTGCATCTGTGAGAAGTGGCATTGCTTCTCTGGGGATAAAAGAACTGGTGGATGCCATTTCACTCTGCTGTCCCTTAACATACGTGCAGAGATACCTGCTGAGGGGGACTAACTGGGACACTGGCTGTTTAGCCTGCTTTGCTTCAAATCCCATACCCCTAAAATCTGGTGTGTGTGCCCTCCTGGGTCAAACCTTCATCAGTTCCAACATGGTGACACCGTTTCCAAGAAGACCAGCACAAGTCTCCGCCACACCAGGTCCCTAAGTGTGGAGTTTTAAAAGTTTGCAGGCTTGGGGTAGAACCCAGCATGCATTGTGCTGCTCAAGGCAAGTAAGCAACCCAGACAGACGGTATGAAAAGAGTATCTGAAAACTTCCTAGACCACATGAGGAGAAAGTATTTCACTCTTCTGAAAGTGTTTCCCTGAGAGCGGTAAGCATGGATTCCCCTCTGTGGGAACAAAGGAGCTGGCTGGCACAATTTCCCTCCCATGACCCTCAGCACAAATCAACTTCAGTAAACAGCACAGTGCCAACACTGGTGGCCTAAACTCCTTATTTACACCAAATCACGCCCCCCATGCCCTGTTGGTACTGCTTTTCTTGGGCAAGTCTGCCTAAGGACCAGCAGGCCTCTTCCCCAGAAGACCATCATGAATCCCCACGCACACCATATCTACTGGCCATAGTTTCTGCAAACTCTCAGTTCTAGTGGAAATAACATTAAGTCTCATTTAACAAGTAGACACAGAGCACACCTAGTTAAAACTCGCCAAACTCTGGCCAAGGTACAAACACTGCCCACTGTAAACAAGGAAAACCTCTATAGACACTGACGCGAGGGATAGAGCAGCCAAACACAGCAGCAGAGTGCATGCAGCACACACCAGAGACACTTCCCTTAAGCACCAGGCCATGGGTATTATATGACCACTTTTTCAAAAGCCATTACTCTCAGAAGCAGGAAGCATAACAGGATTTTCTAACACAGAGAAGACAGAGACCTAGACAAAATGACAGGGTGGAGGAATTCATCCCAAGGAATGAACCCTTTCCTGTAACAGCCAGAGATGTAATCAACATAGGTATAAGTAATATGCCTCATGCAGAACTTAAAGAAATGATCATAAGGATACTCACTGGGCTTGAGAAAGAAGACATCAGGAGAACCTCACCACAGAAATTTAAAAAACTAAAAACCAATCAGGCAGAAATGAAAAATGTAATAACTGAAATTTGAAACTGACTAGATGTAATGACCACAAGGATGGAAGAATCAAAGGAACAAAAATTGACACAGAAGATAGAATTATGGAAAATAATGAAGCTGAACAAAAAAGACTTAAGGAATTCAGTGACTCCATCAAATGTGATAATATTTCTATCATAGAAGTCCCAGAAGAAAAAGGAAAGGAGGCAGGTTTATTTGATGAAATGATAGCTGAAAACTTACCTGATCTGGGGAAGGAAACAGACATCCAAATCCAGCAGGCACAGAGAATTCCCATCAAAATCAATAATAGCAGGCTAACACCAAGATGTATTGTAATTAAGTTTGCAAAATGTAGTGGTAAAGAAAAAAATCATGCAAGCAGCAAGACAGAAAATGTTCCTAACTTACAGAGGAAAACCTATAAGGCTAGCTGGACATTTCTCCACAGAAACTTGACAGGCCAGAAGAGAGTAACATGGTATATTAAACACGCTGAATAAGAAAAATCTGCAGCCAAGAATGCTCTGTCCAGCAAGACTTTCATTCAGAATAGCAGAGATAGTATCCCAGACAAACAAAACCTAAAGGAGTTCATAATCACTAAACCAGCCCTGACAGATATCTAAAGGGGACTCTTTGAGTGAAAAGGAAAGACCAAAAGTGACAAAGACTAGAAAGGAACAGAGAAAATCTCCAGAAACAAAGACAAAAGACTAAAATCATATTTATCAATAATTACTCTGAATATAAATGTACTAAATTTTCCAATCAAAAGACATAGGGTATATGAATGGATATTAAATTTAAAAAAAAAGCCTATGTATATGCTGCTTACAAGAGACTCATTTTAGACCCAAAGACACCTGCAGGTTGAAAGTGAGGGGATGGAGAACCATTTATTATGCAAGTGGACATCAAAAGAAAGACAGAGTAGCCATACTTATATCAGACAAATTAGATTTTAAACAAGAGACTGTAACAGGAGATCAAGAAGGGTACTATATCGTTGTCTTTTGATTTTGTTAACTGTTTCCTTTGCTGTGCAAAAGCTTTTGATCTTGATGAAATCCCAATAGTTCATTTTTGCCCTTGCTTCCCTTGCCTTTTGCGTTGTTCCTAGGAAGATGTTGCTGCGGCTGTGGTCGAAGAGGTTGCTGCCTGTGTTCTCCTCAAGGATTTTGATGGATTCCTTTCGCACATTGAGGTCCTTCATCCATTTTGAGTCTAATTGGGAGGGAGACAAACCATAAGTGACTCTTAATCTCACAAAACAAACTGAGGGTTGCTGGGGGGAGGGGGTTTGGGAGAAGGGGGTGGTATTATGGACATTGGGGAGGGTATGTGTTTTGGTGAGTGCTGTGAAGTGTGTAAACCTGGTGATTCACAGACCTGTACCCCTGGGGATAAAAATATATGTTTATAAAAAATAAAAAATTATATTAAAAAAAAAAAAAGAAGGGTACTATATCATAATAAAGGGAACTCCCAACAAGAAGATCTAACACTTGTAAATATTTGTGCTCCCAACTTGAGAGCTCCCAATTATGTCAAACAGTTAATAACAAACATAAAGGAACTCATTGATAATAATACAATCACAGTAGGGGACTTTCACACCCCCACTTAATGTAATGGACAGATCACCTATGCAGAAAATCAACAAGGAAACAATGGCTTAAAATGACATTTTGGACCAGATGGACTTAACAGATATATTCATAACATTTCATCGTATGGCAGCAGAATACACATTCTTTTCAGGTGCACATGGGACATTTGCCAGAATACATCAAATAATAGGTCACAAATCACGCCTCAACAAGTACAGAAAGATTGAGATCATACTATGCAGCTTTTCTGAGCACAATGTTGTGAAACTTGAAGTTAACCAGAAGGAAAAACTTGAGAAGACCACAAAAACATGGAAGTTAATCAAAATTCCTAAATAAGGAATGGGTTAACGAGGAAATTAAAGAATAAAAAATAATACATGGGGAAAAAATGAAAATGAGAACACAATTGTCCAATGCAAACTGAATGCAGCAAAAATAGTCACAAGAGGGAAGTAGATAGCAATACAGGCCTACCTCAAAAGGAAAAAATATCAAAAATACACAGCCTAACCTTATTCATAAAGGAGCTAGACAAGAATGACACATGAAGCCTAAAGCCAGTGGAAGAAGACAAATAATAAAGATTAGAGCAGAAATAAATGATATAGAAACTAAAAAACAATAGAACAGATAAATGTAACCAGAAGATGATTCTTTTAAAAAATTAATAAAATTGATAAACCCCTAAACAGACATACCAAAAAGAAAAAAGAAAGGACCCGAATCAATAAAATGACAAATGAGACAGGAAGAATCACCATACCACAGAAATACAAACAATTAGAAGAGAATATTATGGGAAATAATATGCAAACAAATTGGATAATATGGAAGAAATAAATTCCAAGAAACATACAAACTACTGAAACTGAAATAAAAAGAAATAGAAAGCTTGAACAGACTGATAACCAGGAAAGAAACTGCATCATTATTTTGGAACACTGAAATAAATAAATTAACTGAAATTAAGAAAAAAAGAAAAGAAATTGAATCATTAATCAAAAATCTCCCAACAAACAAAAGTCCAGGGCCAGATGGCTTCCCAGAGGAATTCTATCAAACATGTAAAGAGCTCTACCTATTCTTAAACTATTCCAAGAAATAGAAATGGTTAACTGGTCTTCAACAAAGCAGGAAAGAATATTCAGTGGAAAAAGGACAGTCTCTTCAACAAATGGTGTTGGGAAAACCAGACAGCAGCATTCAAAAAAATGAAACTGCATCACTTTTTTACATTGTTCTCAAAAATAAATTCAAAATGTATGAAAGATCTATATATAGACAGGAAACCATTAAAATCCTAGAGGAGAACACAGGCAATAATCTTTTTGACTTGGACTGTGGCAACTTCTTACTAGATATGTCTCCTGAGGCAAGGGAAACAAAAGCAAAATTGAACTATTGGGACTTCATCAGATAAAAAAGCTTCTGCACAGCGAAGGAAACAGTCAACAAAACTAAAAGGCAACTGACAGAATGGGAGAAGATATTTATAGATGACATATCTGATAAAGGGTTAGTATCCAGAATCTATAAAGAATTTATCAAACTCAGTACCCAGAACCAAATAATCCAGTTGGGAAATGGACAGAAGACACAAATAGACATTTTTCCAAAGGAGATAGACAGATGATTAACAGACACATGAAAAGATGCTAAACATTACTAATCACCAGGAAAATACAAATCAAAACTACAGTATCACCTCACACTAGTTAAAATGGCTAAAATTAACAACTCAGGAAAGAACAGTGTTGGCGAGAATGCATAGAGAGGGGAACGCTCTTGCACTGTTTTGGGGAATGCAAACTGGTATAGCCACTACAGAAAACAGTATGGTGTTTCCTCAAAAAGTTAAAAATAGAACTACCCTGGGGCACCTGGGTGGCTCAGTGGGTTAAAGCCTCTGCCTTCCGCTCGGGTCATGATCCCAGGGTCCTGGGATCGAGCCCCTCGTAGGGCTCTCTGCTCAGCAGGGAGCCTGCTTCCCTTCCTCTCTCTCTGCCTGCCTCTCTGCCTACTTGTGATCCCTGTCTGTCAAATAAATAAATTAATTAATTAAAAAAAAATAGAACTACCCTATAACCCAACAATGGTACTACTAAGTATTTATTCAAAGGATACAAAAGTGTTGATTCAAAGAGATACATGCACTCCGATGTTTATAGCAGTATTGTCAACAACACTCAAATACAGAAAGAGCCCAAATGTCCATTGACTGATGAATGGTTAAAGAAGAGGTGGTATCTATAATGGAATATTACTGAGTCATAAAAACGAATGAAATCTTGCCATTTATAGAGTCATGGATGGAGTTCGGTTGTATTATGCCAGTGAAATAAGTCAGAGAAAGACAAATACTGTATGGTTTCACTCATATGTAGAATTTAAGAAACAAAAAATGTGAACATATTAAAAGATGAGGGAAACTAGGAAACAGACTTATAACTATAGAGAACATATTAGGGTTCATTGAGGGGGAGGTGGGCTGGGTGATGGGTGAAATGTGTTTTGTGTTAAGGAGGGCACTTGCTGTGATGAGCCCTGGGTGTTGTATATAAGTGAAAGAATCACTAAATACTACCCCTGAAACTAGTATTACACTATATGTTAACTGAAATTTAAATAAAAACTGGAGAGAAAAAAAATATGGTAACACCTTATACCTTTGTTATAAAGTGGATTCTCTACATTTCCTTTTCCTCACCATCATTTAAGTTATTTATTTTCCTATATAAAAATATTTGTTATAGAAAAGAATAAAATTATCATATTAAAAATTCATAATTTTATTTGGTAAGGGAAATAATTGTTAGTCCATTAACACATATACTTCTATATATTTGTATGTACATATAAACATGAATGTGTTATATTTGTACCCTAAAATATGTTTATATTCTCATTGTTTTTGTAACCTGCTTTTTTACTTAAAAGGATAAATTATTTTGATTTTAGAATACATGTTAGACTTTGAACTTTAAGTGTCAAGTGTTACTACAAACATTAAAATATTGTTCATTTTATGAAAAACTAAAAAATATTCACAAAATTGGTATCAATTTAGTTTATTATGGAAATACAATTTTAGATTCTCTTGTGATTTTTTTCCAGAATAATGTGTCACTAGATAAAAGGTAAGATTGAAATACATTTTTCATTGTAAGAATATTTAGGAAAGCTATTTCTATAGAAATTCTGATTATATAATACCTTATGTGTCTGAAAATTATACTTGATTGATTACATATTCTTTCGGCTTTCAAAATCTTTACTTCATATATGTAATTTTGTAATGTTAACAAATACACTTCAAAATAATATAACATAAATGAGCAAAAAATATAGAAGGGTAATTGCATAGGCAGACCAAGGTGGTAGTTCAAGGAACATGTCTATTTATTGTACATCACTCAGTTCCAAGGTGATCCTAGGACGGTGCTTTAGAATGCATTATAGCTATTACACAGAAGCCCTGATAATCCTCCATATTTGATATTCCAGCCTACATTGTCCCCTACTAGCCAGTAGCCTGACCTTGAAGTAGATGTGACATAAAAGAAGCCCCCGCTCTGGAGCTCTCGCTTGTTTCATATCTTCTCTGGACTTGTTCGTAGACTTAGTCTCTTACATTTGATTGATTATTTGTTTTCAGATTGGATTTAGTTCAGAGATTCTTAGTTCAATTTTCAGCTATCTAAAATAAGCAGTAACCAGTCAACCCCGTTCTTTCTTCTAAATCTGGCTCCCAAATTTCTAGATTGCTTAAAGAAGTCAAATTCTAGCCACAGTATCTATTTGTACTTTTAAACCTTTTACCTAGAAATAGAGGAGCAATGTTGTTAACATATTTTTACTGAATAAAGCTTGGAGGAATTACATTTGTATATCACATATTCACATATATGTGAGTGTATATATACACATAGCAAAACTGCCTAGAGGCATTATTCTCTTATTCAAGTATTTGTACAAAAGTTTTGACTCCAAAGTAAAATTATTTTTTTCAATTCCCAAATCCTGACAGGCCTTCTGTTTCCTTCTATATTTTTCTACATTGCATTCACTGTCACCTGTCATGTTATTTATATATTTATAATATAGAATTATATTTATTTAAATGTAATTCATAATATAATCTATATATACACATAATTTGTATATCCCTTTATATATTTATTATCTGTCATCTCTCACTACAATGTAAGTTCCATGGAAAGAGTGGATTTTTTTTCTTTTGTAGTCTTAGTTCCTGGAGTAGTAATTTAGTTCCTAGAGTAGTAACTTAGTGCTGAGAGTAACAGCATATGTACTCAATACATATTTATTAAATGGATCAATGGACATAATACTTAATGATTGTTTCTTTGTTAAGATTTTGTTATCTTTTTTTATGTATTGAATGTTCAAGGAGAAAATAACTTGAATTTTGAGTGAATGAAAAATAGAACTCTTGGCTTGCGTATAATTACTACCAACAGATCAGATGGAAAGAGATAGTAGGGTAGCTCTGCAGTTTTGAAAGAGAATGTTTTCAATCTATAGTATCTGCATACAAGTTGAAAAGAAGGTAGAATTTTCCATCATTTAGAAGCACACCTGAGAGGGAAAAAATCTGGGGAAAAGGGCACAATAGTCAATCACTTCAAAAATCTAAATCTGTAAGACCATTTTCTCTTACCTTTAAAAATACAGCACATGGGATGCCTGGGTGGCTCAGTTGGTTAAGCAGCTGCCTTCGGCTCAGGTCATGATCCCAGCGTCCTGGGATCGAGTCCCATATCGGGCTCCTTGCTCCGCGGGGAGCCTGCTTCTCCATCTGACTCTGCCTTCCACTCTGTCTGCCTGTGCTCGCTCTCGCTCGCTCTCTCTGACAAATAAATAAAATCTTTAAAAAAAAAAAAATACAACACAGACAATTTTAAACCTAAGTGAGGATATATTAATATGTCCAATATTACTATATATATGTTAATATCAATGCCACAGCATTCATTGTTCAGTTAAGTATGGAATAACTCAGACTAATAGAATATTATACTTCTCACTTAACTAAGTGATTACCCAACTTTTACAGCTGTGAAAGAATTTCAATATAAAATGGAACCAGAGGATATAAAATGGTGCATCTCAGGCATGTGCACTCAGGAAGACAAAACGTAAGGACTAAAGCTGTTTTCTCATGGAAAACAGGAATTTTCTTGGATGATGGGAGGTTGATCAGAAGTATCAACCTTAGGAACTTTGGCCAGAGGTGGGAATGGGAGATGACCCCAGTTGCATTGGTTCCACAAATTGGGTGGAACTGAGCTTTGTATGTGTGACTGTACTGATTCTATCTGTTCAGGAAGTTTCTAAGGCTGGTCTCCATTTGCTTTTTAACTGACACATACTGAACCCTACCCTGTTTATATTTCCTGTCCATAAATATAACCTACCCCAAATCCTCAACAGAGTTACCCGTGGCTTGCTACAGTTTGCTTATCCTGAACTGCATTTTCTTTGCTATTCCCAAATAAACTCATCTTTTTGAGCTTGCCTCAGTTTACCTCTTTACTTACGTCAACATAGTCTATATGGGGAGTCACAGGTTCTGTTAGCATTATCAGGATAGCTTGGGGAGTGGAGATAGATAAATACTTTAATGACCTACTTTATCTTCCTTTTATCCTAGCAGTTAAAATAGACCAACATGAGCTGTCAAGTTGCATCATTATTTAATGATGACATTGGTTGAATGTGAAGCTACATTGTAAAAGGACTAACATGCCTAATATTGAGTAAGTGTTATATAAATGCTATATAAGAGTTTCATATAACTGCTTTTCTTCCAGGCATCTCACCAGAGTCAATCTTTCAATGTTTAGTCTCTTTTAGGCACATTGTGTAAGCAGCTGTACAATTAGGATTTGGAATTTAAATTCAGCTTTTCAAAATACAGTCAATAATATTTCACTGTTGCACACTTTTAGCAGTTGTCTGTTGCATAATCAGCATGAAATCCAACAAAACTGGGTATCAGAGAAACTCAAAGACATCTGCCTAACTGCTTTATTGAATGTTTGAGCAATTCTGTGGAAGCTTTGCCCCTATCACCTGTGGTGGAACAGATGTGGCTACTGTGTGAGGCATATATTTAGGGTTATAGAATACCTGCTAGAAAGAAATTCTAAATGCAGAAAAATATATTTTAACTTATGAAAGGGGCCTCAAGGGAACCAAATCACCTTCTCCTATTACACAGTTACAGGCTGAAAAGAGCATACCATGCAAGACAGATGTAGCTGAATAAGGATTTTATATTGAAGAGCTTGAATGAACTATAGTCTTAATATTTCTTATTTTTTAAAAAATATTAAAATGCTCTTAGGTATATCACAAAGTCACAATGAATACATATTTCATGAGGGATTTATTTCATTTTTTTTAAAAAAGTTATGTATTTGAGAGAAAGAGAGCAAGCAGGGGGATGGGCAGAGGGAGAGGGAGAGAAATCCTTAGGAAGACTCTATGCTGGGTGTGGAGCCCCACCTAGGGCTTTATCTCATGACCCTGAGATCATGACCCAGCCAAAACCAAGAATGGATGCTTAACTGACTGAGCCACCCAGGTGCCCCTATTTCATTTTTCTTTTTATTTTTTTGTTTAAATGAATCCCTATCAGGAGATTTTCAGGAAATTAACGAAAGTGTATTTTGTAATATTTTGAGTAATTAAATTTTATACCAGCTCTTTAGTCCTTCTTATAAAAGAATGAGATAGTGGAAAAAGTAAAAATTCTTTAAAAATATCTAAGAGAGTAGGAGAAAAGTTCTGTTAAAGTGGAATCCATGCATTCCACTCTTGGCATATCCAAGGGGAAAGACTTCAGATAGACCACACTCTCTACATCTGCCAGTCTGGCATGAAGCACGTATGAAGCATATGCTAGTTATTATGAAAGGAAATACAAAAATTTAGGGGAAAAAAGAAGCCCATATAGCACTTGATATTCTTGCTTCTTTAGGATCATTTACCTTGTTATAGCTAAAAAAAAAAAAAAAAAAAAAAGATTTATCCCAGTATAATTGGATCTGCAGGATAAGGTAAGGAAATGATCATGAAATTTTAAAAACATTTAAGAATTCCTATGGAGATACCTGGATGAGACAGATATTAATTTGCTCAAACTTTATTAACTCTCTAATTTCATAGAGGGTTACCAACACTTAGATTATACACATGACTGTCTGTTCATCTTTCTTCTAGCCAGTCAGTGGTAACAGTGGAGATAAATCAACATTAGATACTGATCTTAAATGAAGATTTAATTAAAAATAATTTAAACATAATTCAGTGTATACATTATTTGGTTAAGATTAAATAACTGATTAATCTTTTGAGTTAAATAGTCATATTGTTCATATCATAATTTACTACACCTCTGAAATCTCAAGTATCTTAGCCTTTGTAGTTTTTTTTTTTAATTTTTAATTTTTTATAAACATATATTTTTATCCCCAGGGGTACAGGTCTGTGAATCACCAGGTTTACACACTTCACAGCACTCACCAAAGCACATACCCTCCCCAATGTCCATAATCCCACCCCCTTCTCCCAAACCCCCTCCCCCCAGCAACCCTCAGTTTGTTTTGTGAGATTAAGAGTCACTTATGGTTTGTCTCCCTCCCAATCCCATCTTCATAAACCTTTATTTCCTCTTTATATGAAGAACTGACAAAGAGTTTATTAGAAAGATGTGACTAGATGTCTAGTTGTCTAGCAGTCTCTCGTTGTATGTTATTTTTTGCTGGAATTTCCTATAATGGTCCACTTAATTTCCTCATTGAATTAATTGTTGTTTCTAAAGCCATTTTATTTTTCTGTTGGATTTACTTCAGGGAGCTTTCACTCCAGTGGGCAGCTCTCTCTCTCTCTCTTTTTTTTCCCTCCACTACTCATGGTTTGTTTCCTCCTGTTGTCTCTTGTTTGATGTCCCCCTTAGCAGTGCATACATTCGATCTTCTTTCTTCCCCTCCTTTTTATCTTAATCCTTCTAGATGGAAATGGTTATGTACTTTTTCTACAGGAATCCAAATCATTTTGAAGGAAAGACCTAACAAGTAGCTAATCAATCTGCACACCAGTTCTCCAGATTACAAATCCTCCATGTTGAAATCCAGAACATGAATTCCCTGAAAGAAGTAGCCAGCTCTTAATCTTTGTACTTTGTGACTAATAGATATAGTAGGTCGTCAGTCAGTAATTTGAACCTAAACCTGTTTTATTTAATATGCTGCCTTTGGGGATAGAAGAGAAAAGTGGAGGTGAATAATATTGTGGAAAAAGAAAAATCAACAGAATTTAGGGATTGATAAAATATTAAAGAGTGGAGATTCAAGAGAATCAATGATTTTAAAACCTAACTGCTAGAAGCAAGGCGGTTTCATGAACACTGATAATGTATGCAGGGAGGAAGGATTGTGAGTGTGTTTTAGAATTCTTGAAACTAAGTTTAAATGGGAAACATTCAAAGAAATATTTTGCTGAATGAAACCTATGCAGAGATGAAAAACCAAGGGGTGTGAGTGAAACCATATTGTATAAAGATTTTAAATACTGATTTTATTCAAAAAAATTTTTTAAACACATCTTTTTTTAGGTTTTGTTGTTGTTGGTGTTGTTTCACAAGTAAGTAGAGAGGCAGGCAGAGAGAGAGAGAGAGAGGAGGAAGCATGCTCCCTGCTGAGCAGAGAGCTCGATATGGGGCTCCATCCCAGGACCCTGGGATCATGACTTGAGCTGAAGGCAGAGGCTTTAACTCACTGAGCCACCCAGGCACCCCATGATTTTATTCAATTTAAAAATCTTCTGTTAGGTACAGTTATAAATGCAGTTTTTTCATAGAACTCTGGGAAGGATAGCTTCTCTCTTGGTTTATATACATGGGCCATTTGTGGTACAAATGTTATTTCATGTTATTTCAAATCAAAAGGATCACTAAATGACTTTTAAGGGGTATTTAATCTTCCTCTATTATAATATTGGTCTTTCTTAATTTCTTACAATTAAATTTTTATTTTTGTTTATTTTTTTTAAAGATATTATTTATTTATTTGACAGAGAGAGACAGAGCAAGAGTGGGAACCACAAGCAGGGGGAGTGGGAGAGGGAGAAGCAGGCTCCCCACTGAGCAGGGAGCTCGATGTGGGCCTCGATCCTGACCTGGGATCATGACCTGAGCCAAAGGCAGACACTTATTGACTGAGCCACACAGGCACCCCTCACAATTATATTTTTAAATTTTTGATTATTTTTTGGAAATCATGAAAGGTTATTTATGATAAAAATTCAATGAAAGAAAATGTAGGGTAGTCGCAACCTTCATATTTAAGGTATATTAAAGCATAGTCAAATTTTTATTATTGTATAGTATGAATAATGTGCATTGATATGTTTTCATCTTAGCATTTTTCCTCTGATTTAGACAGCATAAACTCCACCAAACAACAAATAATCTCATCATCTATTTCACTTTACTATTCATCATAACTCATGGCTCTGAATATTAAAGAAATCAATATGTGTATCTATGGGGAAATAGCAATTATAACAATGGTAGCAGAGTCATATTTTGTAAGGCTTTTCAGAATATTAAAAGTAGCTTTCAGATTTATTAAAAAACTTAAAAAATTGTGAGGCATCTGGGTGGCTCAGCGGGTTAAAGCCTCTGCCTTCAGCTCAGGTCATGATTTCAGGATCCTGGGATGGAGCCTCTCATTGGGCTCTCTGCTCAGCAGGGAGTCTGCTTCCTCCTCCCTCTCTCTCTGCCTGCCTCTCTGCCTACTTGTGATCTGTCTGTCAAATAAATAAATACAATCTTAAAAAAAAAACCTTAAAAAATTATTCATGGTAAATTGGAATCATAATTCTCTTTAGTTAAATTCTATCTATACCTTTAAGAAATTAGGAAAATCAAATTTTAACATGAATTTTGCTAAGTGTTAGGTATCTGGCTACCACTTTTAGAAATCAATTTTGCTTTATTTATTTATAGGCAGTTCTTTTGGAATTTTGACTAACACTTATCAGTCATTCATGTTTATATAGAATATGCAGGATTGGATATACTGAGTATGTGCCAAGAACAAAGACTATATTTCAAAGGAATTTTTAGTCTATTTTCCCTCATACCTTATTCAGTCTCATCACCCAGTCCCAAGTGTTATCTCCTAAATATATACTGTATAATTATAATTCTTACCTATTTCAGTTTACAGTCTTCTTCAGTTGGTTAATCTAAAACCCTTCAAACTCACTTCTGTAACTCAGGGCCCCTCATATACCATCTTGTGGAGGCTGCCTTTAGGAACATTCTTGAGCCCCAAATATGGTGGCCTGCACAGGGACCCTGTGTCAATCTAGGACTCTCCTCAGATTCTTCTAGAATTTCTTGGGATTTTAGTGGACCAATGCTAGTACTCCTTGGAAACCTGATGACTTCTGACTGAGGTTACTCTTTGATGAAGGTCTAAATCCCCAGGAGGAGCCCGCCAGATCACCCTTGCCCAAAACACAAAAGGAAAAATATGGGGCACTCTAATCAGATGGGGGCTGGCATTGTGGGTGGTGAAAGAATTAACCTAAGGCAGAACAAAAGAGATAGAAGTTTACTGAGTACACCTCAAGGGAGTGGCGGGCAGGCCTGACAAGGAGAGACTATGCGCCAAAAGGCAGTGAGTGGTGAGGGTGACAGTCGCAGGTCAGAGTGATAAAGCATGGGGATGTATGGAAATTTCCCTTTTTAGTAATATTAGAACTGTGTCTGATTATAATTGGTCAGTTGTAGCTTATGGCTTTTTCAGAGTGGGTCACTCAGTGAGCCTGCTTGCATTCAGCTCTGTGGTCTCTGTGGGCCCTTTTGCCTTGCTCAAGTTTCTGTTGCTCAAGCTTAAAAATAGCCTCTACACATTTGTTATTTAAATTTATTTTTTTCAACCTGTACATTATATTATGTCATAGTCACATCTTTTCAGGATGCCTGGGTGGCTCAGTTGGTTAAGCCACTGCCTTTGGCTCAGGTCATGATCCCAGGAATCCTGGGATTGAGTCTGGTATTGGGCTCCCAGCTCCACCAGGAGTCTGTTTCTCCTTCTGACCTTCTCCCTTCTCATGTTCTCCCTCACTCTTTCTCTCTCTTTCAAATAAATAAAATCTTAAAAAAAAAAAAAAATCTTTTTGCCCTTTACCCTGTATGCAAAGCTTAAAAACCTTCAGTGGATGCCTATTCCTCTTGGAATACAAACTAGTACTCTTAACATGAGGTTGACAAAGACCTGATTTAATTTTCACCTCACCTCACCAGCCTCCTCTAGATTCTCTGCTCTGTTTCTGGACATGGAAGAGAAGCTATTAAGTTAGAGCCTTCATGACCTAGTCTTTGGTATACAAAAGGAAAAAAAAATACACACACACACACACACACACACACTGGACATTTGTTAAAAACAGCAAGGCAGACTTTATTAAAAACTATTATAATAGAGGAAAGGGATTGAACTCAAGCTGAAACAAAAGGTGGATTTTGAAACCCTGGGGTGAGCTAAAGGAAAGTAATAGAGGAACTTCATGGCTGGGGCGGAGGGGGGGGGGGGTTGGTCAAAGTGATTAGGCCATCTGTGTTTTCTAATTGTGGCTTATTGAAGTTATACTCCTCCCTTCCACAGAGACCGGGACACTGGGGTCCTACCTTTCTTGATTACATTTCAAAGGGATGGTTTCCTGATCCTTGAGAAAGACATTTCTTGGGTTGTATAAGATTTACATCACAAAAGAGTAGAAAAAGAATTTACAGTTACAAGTTTTCTAAAGTAAATGCTGTATAAAGAGACATCAGGGGCCTATAGCCGGGAATACACCTATCAAAAATTTAGTCAGGCATATCTTGCTCAAATAGAAGATTTGGAATTTGGAACTTCCCCTTGCCACAAAGTCTGCCTTTTAAAGTCATTCTCTTGCTATGGAGGTACTAAAGCTGATCAAAAATATTATTTTACTTTCTCAGGGATAGCAAGGAAAGGCACAATGATTTAAGGGAGATAAATCACAGCCATGATGAATAAACTCTTAAGACATTACTTAGTACTGAGTTTTAAGAGCTCAGCTTCTGGTGGTGGACACTGTATGAACAGCAATTCTGCTTTCTTTCTCTGATAATCTTTCTGTTACCCCGTCTCTTTACCTGTAAAACAGAAATGAGATGGCACTTAGGTGGCAGGAATTTGAGAGAGTAAAAGAGATAATGCATGCAAATGTGTTAATAAGATTGGCTTTTTAGCAGGTACTCAGTACATGCTAGTGATTATTTTTTACTATTAATACTATTGTAAAGACTTTGTTTTCCTTCTAGAAATGGAATTGTTGTGTTGGCTGGTCTAACATTCAAACTAAGTAAGAGTTACGTGATTTCTCCAAGTGATCTTGATGTGGGAAACAAAGGCAAAAGAAAAATTAAATTTCCTTACTTCCTTCAGCCAATTGACCCATCCTTGAAACAAAGTAACATTCTGCAGGGACTTCAGCTGCCTTGAAATTGACACTTTACTAAGGGCAAAGGCAATCTCAGTCCAAACACTCCTCCCCCCTCTGTCCCCACCCAGGATCTGGGGAGTCTACTTCAACATGTAAAAATTCCTTTGAAAATTTCCTTTGTCTTGTTAGGGTCCCTGATAAAAGGAGCAGGACTGATAGAAAGCAAAGGTCAAGCAAAGCTTTATTTCTCGCCAGCACTGAAAATCAAACCAACTGATCGGGGCCACCTCTTACAGAGAGAATGACCCCTCCCAGCCTTATAGACTAACTTACGTAGAGCATAGGCCATGTGGTTGAAACTGGCCACACACAGGTGGCCACTGAGATTATAACACACAGAGAAAGCTGCATAATCATGCTAAGTCACACACGGGTGGACAATTGAATTACAATTCACCCTATAGTAGCTATTTGAACTAGCCTATCACCTTGGTCAAAATTGGCGCCCAAAAGTTGCCCAAAAGGCAGGGTCCACATTCTTTGGTAGTTAGGGAGATAGTATGTGTACTTTACTGTTGTATCTCCACCTGGCCTGACTCGTCCTTGAATTCTGGGCTCCATTATTAGGGACTGGTTGACCATATTTTACTGGTTTCCCGGATTTGCTTTTAAGTAAGTTCCTTGAGGTGGGGAGCGGAGCACAGCGTCAGTTTAAGTTTTACTGCATAAACAACAAAATCACTGTTTAACAGAGCTGGAATCGCTCTGGCTAAATAGGCCCTTACAGTCTCTGCCCACCAAGATGCATGTTGGCAGTCATCTCCCAAGCATATGACCCACCTATATACATCTGAAGGCTCTCATGACTGAGTTTTTACTAAAGAATAATAAATGATCTTTTCCTAACAATAGCTGACCCCCTCAAAGTCCTGGAAACCTTGTTTCCAAAATACCTTGGAAGCTTGTGTTATCCCTAACTCCCTCTCAACTTGAAGTATACACTCAGCCCCTCCTCCGTACCCCAGTGCAGCTCTTTCTGCCCACAGGTCTTGTCCCTGTGCTTTAATAAATAAATAAAAAGGTGCTTTTGCAGACACCTTTGAAGATGTCTTAAGAATTCTTTTTTTAATTGTTTAAAATTTTTTAAATTTTATTTTTTTTTAAGATTTTATTTATTTATTATTTGAGAGAGAGAATGAGAAAAAGAGACAGCATGAGAGAGGGGGAGGCTCAGAAGGAGAAGCAGACTCCCTGCAGAGCAGGTAGCCTGATGGGAGGCTCAGTCCTGGGACTCAAGATCATGACCTGAGCCTAAGGCAGTCACTTAACCAACTGAGCCACCTAGGCACCCTGTCTTAAGAATTCTTTCTTGGCTATTAGCTCCAAACTAAAACATCTTTCTTCATCAATCTGACCTAAAAAAAAAATGAATGAGAAAAATTGTGTAAAAACATAGTAAGTGATCTAACATTTTTTCTTCCTCATATCTCTTATGCTCTTCCCTCAAAAAATTAAAAAGAAAAATAAGGAAGTAACTTTTAGAATCTTATAGTTTCCATGGGAAAATAGACTACTCCCAATTAATTAGCTTTGGTATCTGGACAAGGTGCATGTGTAGCCTTTCAATGAGGGCATACCAATCAGTTATTGTCAGGAGTCCTTATTGCTTTAAAAAGTGTTTGTGTTTCATTATTCAGCTGGTGTTCTGTCTTAAACAATGACAACAATCTATTTCTTAGAGAGATGATGGTAAACATAAAGGAAATTTAAATAGTAAACCATATGAAACATTTGTATTTTCCTGTATTTGCAATCTAATCTGTACACAGTCTAGATTAAATAAAGGAACATATATTTTTAATTTCATGAAATATGTAGATGATTTGTATACAGGGAAAGGACTGTTTCCCTATTCAACTGACTTTCATGTTATATTCTGTGACTTCGTATTAGTTCCCTAAACACATACATTTTCCCTAGCAAGCAGTGAAATAACATGCTTAACACTGGATGAGATGGCATATCTATGAACATGTGATTTTAGGCAGGTACAGCTCATATTAAGTCCTGCCTTAGCTATTAAATACCTGGTATTAGATACACTCAAATTAATATTCTGGCTGCTTCACATAGCCTGATTATATTAGTCTGTGCAAATGAAATTAAGAAAGTGATGTATTAAAATGTCACATAATAAATTTCAGAGTAAAACATAAATGACATATAAAGAATTAACTTCCTTGGCCTAAATATCTTTGATTCCCATATTTAGCAATGGTAACAGAGCCAACTGTAATTGTACACATAAAGAAATGTTTGTGAAGACCTTGCCAAATATTCAGTGATGTAGGATAAAATTGCCTAGCTTCTCTTTGGCTTCATTTCCAAAGCACAATTAGTTTTTCTGATTGTTATTTTTGAGTTATATTTTTCAAAGCAAACAATAACTTAGAACTGCTAGACAGATATGCATGTGGTATTAAATCATAATTATCTCTTGAATATTAATCTTATCTTTGGTGTAACATTTAAAAAATCACAAGAAAATTGAGTTATATATTTACTTGTATTACAAAGTTAATGGCATAATCTATATTGATAACCAGAGAAGAGAGTCTTTCAACAAGCTTATCAGCTATGGGATCTAGAAGGTTATTTGAATTAAATTAAACACGTTAGCATGCAAACATGTCTATACAATGCCAAAGTGACTAACGATAAGTAAATAATTCAACACTAAGTAGTGGCTGAATTGATTTGACTCTGATAAGACAAAATCTAAAAAGAGCTTCCCAGTTCAAGCAGTTTATACTAATGTTTTTATCTTTTATTTTTTATTTTTATTTTTTTTAAAGATTTTATTTATTTATTTGACAGACAGAGATCACAAGTAGGCAGAGTGGCAGGCAGAGAAAGAGGAGGAAGCAGGCTCCCTGCTGAGCAGAGAGCCCAATGCGGGGCTCGATCCCAGGACCCTGGGATCATGACCCAAGCTGAGGGCAGAGGCTTAACCCACTGAGCCACCCAGGCGCCCCTGTTTTTATCCTTAAAAAAAAAAAAAATCTTCATTCTGGGACAGAAAGTCCTTTTGGCTTGGACATCGAAGGATAATGAGGTTATAATTGAAGTACTTCAAAATTGTTTTTGAAACTAAGGTAGCATTTCTTACATATAAATAAACAGAAAAAAGATACTGTTGAAGATTACCTACCTACTTTAGTGGACTGACCTTATGAACTTACGTGAGAGATTCTTTTTCTTAATTCTTTCCAGTGGGAATAAATTGAATTGAAAAAGATTTAAATGCACATCACACATACATACCTAGGCCTCATTTTCTAAGACATTTAGATGGAGATCTCATCTCTCAGGGCAAAAAATGATGGGATGAAATAAATGGAAGAGGCCTGTTGTTTTTGTTTTTTGTGTGTGGTTTTTATCAAGATTTTTAATTAATTTTTCCTTACTAGAAAATAAAATCTAAAGCTTAAGAAATTTAAAGTGATGATGTTATATTGAATGCAATGAGGAAAATCATTCTTTTGTTTTTTCTTTAAAATTTATAGCTTTATTAAAAAATAAGATAACTTTATGTCTTTATTTCTCTTTAGGAAGTGTGGGAGGCTATAAAGTGTTATGAGAAAAGCAATTAATGTTCCAGTATCTGAAAGTCAACCTCACTGAATTAACTCATTTTTTTTTTCTTACAAGTTTTATTAGGAAAAGAAAAATAAGATAAGTAAACTAAGTTTTTTTCAGAATTATTTCCAGAAACCAATTTACATAATTTTGTTATAATTCCTTCAACATTGTAGAAATCACTAGGTATTTCAAAGAAAAGGATATCTAATAGAGGGAATGATAAGCTTATGGGAATGAAGGTTAGAGACGATGCTCTTGGTGTGCAGGGTGTCAGAAAATAGGAATCCCAGGAAACTCCTGATGATTTCAGCTGCAAGAAACAAAGAAGTTGTTGCTTTCCAGATCACTGAAAGTTATTGACCATAAGTTTCTGGGGCAATAATGACATCTTATTCTATTTGTCTTTCAAACCTTGTGCAAAACTTGTCTCTCTATTATAAAAGAAACCTCAGCTGGAACTCTGCTGGCCATGGATTCTATAAAATGTACTACGCAGAACAAGGAGAGTATTGAGGTGAGAAGAATGATTCACACATCCTGGTATAATTATCTACTCTGTGGTCAGTGATCTTTTAATCTGATTTAATCTGATGGCCTGTATCTTCTACCGTATGCCTAAAATATTCTTTGTGTTTTTAAATAATTTACACACCAATTAGTCTAAGAAAAAAAATAAGTTGTGCAGAACTATTTTATCTATGGTTAAGATGGTATTAATTTTTGAAAATTGTATATAAGAATTAAAATCAATGGATTTTCTGTTTAATCTTGTTTAATAAAGTATGACTTAATCATTAACCATCTCAGTTTCCTCGGGATTGAGGAGTTTCCTGGTGCTATGGAGTGAGTTGTGTCCCATCAAAATTCATATGTTGAAACCCTAACTCCCAATGTGACTATTTGGAGATAGGGCCTTAAGACATAATTAGGGCTGAACAGGTAGTAAAGGTGAGGCCCTAGTCTGAAAGGATTGGTGACTTCATAAGAAGAGAGAGAGATATCTCTTTTTGCTTTCGTTCAGAGGAAAGGCCATGAGAATATGCAGTGAGAAAGCAGTCCTCTGCAAACCAGGAAGAGAGCACCCATCAGAAACTAGACCTTCCAAAAAAAAAAAAAAAAAGAAACTAGACCTTCCAGAACCTTGATTTTGGATCTTTCAGGCTCCAGAAGTGTGAAAAAAAATTTTTTCCCTGTTATTTATGCAATGAAATCTGTATATTTTGTTATGGAGGCACAGAAGACAAATACACTCAGAGTGCAGGACTTCTACAGCTAAAACTGGAGAAATCCCAGGCAAACTGGAATGGAGTTTAGGATATCCTTTGGGATGAAAAATGTACCATGAAAGCGTCTCCTGAGCCTAAAGTTAGTAAGGGTAATATTCAAGAAATTTCAAATATTTGATACATCATATGATATGATGTAAAATACTGATAAATCTTATGATTCTTAGTTGTCTTACTTG
This sequence comes from Mustela nivalis, assembly GCF_964662115.1. Lineage (NCBI taxonomy): Eukaryota > Metazoa > Chordata > Mammalia > Carnivora > Mustelidae > Mustela > Mustela nivalis. Next base: position 57,493,663 of record NC_139025.1, on the reverse strand, counting down.
TGATAAAACATGTAGTGATATTTATTAATTTGTGCACCTACAAAAACCTAGGCATCTAAACATACAAATAGTTTCTATCATTTTGATTCCTAGGAAGGTATTTGCTGTTATGCTCTTAAAATGGACTTTGTTACTAGATAAATTTCTGAGTTCTCAGTGTAAAGAATTACTGGGGAATTATCTTGGCAAAAAGATAAAAAAGTAGAAGGACAAATATCCTTCTACTTTTTTTTTTTTTAATTTTCACTGAGCTATTTGGGTAATATTTTGATTGCTGCTTATAAAGTCAATCAGGTGCCTGAACTACTGAGCAAACTTCTCTTCATAATGGAGGCTTGTTTGTCATTGACATTATCCCAGAGGTGAGATGTGCCTAGCTTTGAATGACTGTAAAATGACAGGAAGAGGGGATATCTGCTAGACCCCAAACAATTTGACAAAGCCTCCAAAAGCTCACTATTATGATACATACCATTCTTTGGTAATCTCTGTCATTCCATATAATATAGAATGTAATATATGCTATACTATATATAATAATGTAATATAATATATATAAATCTCTTGATTAAGTGAAAAGAAGTGGGAATTGATATTGTTTCCAGTAAGCTGATAAAATGATGAGCAGTGATGATCTGGAGGAGATGGAATGGGTCAAACAAAATTTTGCATCTGATCATTTGGCAGCATAAAAAGATCCAAGTAAATAACAATAGAGTGTGTTCCTATGCAATCTGTACACATACATATGGATACAGCCACAGCTATAAAGGTCATTTAAAGAGAAAGCATTTCCCAGAGAGTTTAATTCACTGCAAGAATGCTTATGCAAATATTATTTTACAGGACCATTGGGATTTTATGAACTCTTGGATTATTAAAGGGAATAAAGGGAGGCAAATATTGCAGTTTCAATCCAAAGGTTAATTGGTATAATAGAAAGTTGATAAAAAGGAAATACATTAAATACACTCTATTTTAAAGAAGATACATATTACTTACCTAGTGTACCCAGAAGGATTATAAATAATTTGTTACAACTAATGTGCTGGGATGCTTTAAAGTCTAAGAAGAAGAGGTTTGAGTTTTGGGAAAGCAGCACTTTCATAGCCCCAAAGATAGTATCCTAATGGAAATGTATATGCTTTTGACAGAGAGACTATTTAATCATGGAACTATAGACAGATAAACCCTGAAAAGACCACACACAGTACCTTGCATCTAGGCCATTGTGGGTAGAAGTGCTTAAGAAGAGGAAGGGAAAAAAAGGATAGTTGTGTGAAAAGAGAACTGCATTGCAAATTCAGAAAACAGAAGAAAAAAAGTAGGATGAAAAAAAAAAAGACAAGCTACCGAATAGGAAAAGATGTTTGTAAATGACACCTCTGAAAAAGTATTAGTATCTAAAATATATAAAGGATTTGTACCATTCAACACCAAAAAACTCAAATAATTAAGTTTAAAAATGGGCAGAAGATGTAAGGAGATATTTTTCCGAAGAAGATATGCAGAAGGCCAACAGATACACAAAAAGATGCCAACATCACTCATCACCAAAGAAATGCAAATCAAAGTTAAAATGAGATATGACCTTACACCTGTCAGAATGGGTAAAATCAAAAACAAGAAACAATAAACGTTGGTAAGGATGTAGAGAAAAAGAACCCTTGTGCTCTGTTGGTGGGAATGCAGCCTGGGGTAGCCACTGTGGAAAACAGTATGGAGGTTCCTCAGAATTTAAAACCATTTGAGGTTTCTTCTATAATAGACTTAGCACAAGTTTTGCAAGACAAAGAGAATAAGATTTCATTATTGCCTATAATCCAGTAATTCCCGAAAAAACACAAAAACACTAATGCAGAGGGATGCATGCATCCTGATGTTTATTGTGGCATTATTTACAATAGCCAAACTATGGAATCAGCCCAAGTATCCACTGATAGATGAATGGACAAAGAAGAGATTTTATATATATATTATATATATAATATATATATATATATATTTATTTTCATTCATTCTTATGTATTTATGTGTATATATAATGAAATATTATTCAGCCAATGAAAAAAGAATGAAATCCTGCCATTTGCAACAACTTGGGTGGGGCTTGAGAGTATAAGGCTAAGTAAAATAAGTCCCTTGGAGAAATACAAATGCCATTTGATTTCATTCACTTGTGGAATTTAAGAAACAAACCAAACAAGCAAAAGAAGAAAAAGAGAGAGAGACACATACACAAACCAAGAAACAGACTCTTTAAACTATGGAGAACAGACTGGTGGTTACCAGAGGGGAAGTGAGTGGGGGAATGTGTGAAACAGGTGAAGAGAATCAAGACACTTACCATGATGAGCACTGAGTGATGTATAGAATTGTTCAATCAGTATATATTGTACCCCTAAAGCTAATATAGCACTGTATGTTAATTATACTGGAATTTAAAAGAAAAAAAAAACAAAAACAAAGAACCTCAGCACTATTATTATGTTTGGGAGGAATAAGAAATCCTAATAATAATAGCAATGTTATTTGAGAAAGAATGTATAAGTATCTCAAAAGTACACAGATATCTGGATCCTCTTCATTTCATTAGATCAGCTTCGATTTGTTCATCCTATTGAACTATTATCCATTTCATTAGATCAGCTTTGATTTGTTCATCCTATTGAACTATTATCCACTCTCAAGAGGAAACTCATGAATAAAAGTCACTTTATAGTATAGAATATAGCATAGTATGCTTCATTGTATATATTTCATTTAATCCTTTAGTTAATATGATTTGGTTTTATAAAACAGTGATTATTAGGCATTTTTTAAAAGGTAAGACCTCTATATTTTTTATTGTGTGTATTTCTCGTGAATAGTTGGAGCCCATATTTTTGACGATTGATAAAGCACTCAACTGCTGGCCAAGAAGAAAAGAGAGAATTATGAATTGTTACCTAAGCAAAGATGCTTGTACAAATTGCATTATTAAGCTTTATTAATATAGTTACTAAGTTTACAGAGCATTCCTATGTATTCCTCAAATATTATATGGAGATCTTACATGCCAGGCACTGTTCTAGGTGCTTGTGGTTTATCAGTGAACAAAATAAAAAGACCTCTGTTCTTGTGAAGCTTACACTTTTGCAGAGAGACTGATAATGAAGTAAATCCTATGGAAAAAATAAAACATTACAGCACAATTAGGGAATAGAGAATGTGGGGGTAGGGGAACCAGAAAATTGGACTCCTCTAATTTTTCTCAGGCTTTACAAGGATGATAGCAAAATTGCTAATATTTTAGTTCAAAATTAGACCTAATGTAGTTTAGAGTCAAGTTCACCACATGATGTAATGTAACCATTTTCTAACAGAATGAAAATCCACCATTTTTTCTTTGTGGAGGTGCTACTATGTTCTCTTACTGCTGTCAAATGCCATCTAAAATATGAATCATTATCAAAGAATAGACCTGTAATTCTAGTTTTCCCTGTCTTCAATTGTTAAAACCATCAAACATACTTGCTTTTATGGGCTTCTCCACCATGCAGCTATTGTTATCTACTTCTGCTATCCTTGCAGTATTCTTTGATTGATTTGCTAATAACTTAAGTCCTCATTTTGTCATCTTGCAGACATTTTATACTAATTGTATTTAATGGACTGTGAGCTACTGAAATATTTAGAGCCATTGCTAGTAAATGCAAAATATGCTTACTGATAGAATATAAAAATAAGCACTTGGTAAACCAATGAAGATATACATTATCTGGGATCATTGAGCTTATAAAAGTTTAATGGAGGCTAGAAGAAATATATCATTACCATTCTAAAGAACTAAAAAAAAGTGCTGGGCAGATGGATATAGCAAACTAATATTTGAATATACTGAAAGTCATCATGTTATTCACTGGTAACGCTTAAATTTATTGTAGTGAAGATTAATATCTTTCCTTTGGTTAGTTGATTTTACAACCCAAACTCATCATACTTGACTATATTAAAAGCTAGTTTTCTCTTCATTTACTTTTTCTGTCATTTAATGTGATCATTTTGAGCATGTTTGTTGACATTACTTTGAATAACTTCTATCCAAATTAGTTATTTCAGATGTTTACCTTTGTTGTTGGAGTACTTTAAGTATATAAAAACATACTCTTGGTTTCATTGTTAATCTTGTTTATTTATTTATTGTGATAAAAATAATTGTTAAATTATAGTTTTCAAAGCTATTTCACCTGAGACTTTTATTATTATTATTATTTTTAATTTTACACTTTGCCTCCATTTGTTCTGAGATTTTGGTGAAACAGCATAATACAAATAGGCAAATAAGGGAGACATGTGGCAAGAAAAAATATTTTTTTATTTATTTTTCTAAAGATTTTATTTATTTCAGAGAGAGAATGTGAGCATGTGTGGGAGAAGGGACAAACAGAGTAGGAGAAGCAGACTCACCGCTAAGCAGGGAGCCCCAGCATGGGGCTTGATCCCGGGACCCCAGGATCATGACTTGAGCAGAAGGCAGATGCTTAACTGACTGAGCCACTCGGGCCCCCAAGGAAAAATATTTCTGTGGAATTCTTAAATTGTATTTAGATAAAACAATAGGGGGTGCCTGGGTGGCTCAGTCAGTTGAGCATCCAACTCTTAGCTCAAGTGAAATTCTTGGGCTTGTGAGATCCAGCTCCACATCAGCTCAGCACTCAGCAAGGAGTCTGCTTTAGATTCTTTCCCTCTCCCTCTGCCCCAGCTTCCCCCTCCAACATGCTCTCACTCTCAAATAATAAATTCCTTTTTAAAAAAGATGAAACATTTTGGTGTCAAGGAGTAGTAGAAAATAAGTTTTGGTAATAATTAAAACCACGGGGCATGCTGGGTGGTTCAGTCATTAAGCATCTGCCTTTGGCTCAGGTCATGATCCTAGGGTCCTGGGATTGAGCCTCACATTGGGCTCCTTGCTCAGCGGGAAGCCTGCTTCTCTCTCTCCTGCTTCCCCTGCTTGTATTCCCTCTCTTGCCATCTCTCTCTGTCAAATAAATAAATAAAATCTTAAAAAAAAATAAATAAAGCCACTTACTTGTATGTATAGCATGTATTTATATATTACCTCAAATGTTTAAAACAATACTGTGGCTTAAGTACAGTTGTTTTAGTTTTACAGTTGAGTTAACGAAGGATACAAATATGCTAGCGACTAAAAGCTAGAAGAGGTAGAAGGAGAATTTTCCTGATGACTCTGATTCTCAAGTTGGTATCTTTTATAGTATGCTTCCCTGATCCTCTAGGGTGAACCAATTAGTGTTACCAAGGATTCTAGGAAGAAGGAGAAAGGCAGGCTAAGAATTGTGGAGTTTATCCTTTAGGGGATAATAGACCTTTGAAAGCATTTGATTAAGAAAGTCATATGATAATCTCAAGATCATAGGCAGATTATTACTCTACTCTAGGAATGAGTTGATAATTATATTAGAGGGTTGGTAATATAAATGAAGATGAAGAATGATTAAAAGATGTTTTTAAAGAAATAGCAACAGGATTTAGTTGTGGGCTGTTGTAGTTGTAGGTAGAATGAAAGTAGAGAATGACTCTAACTTTTACATATTGCAGATGCTCTGAGTTCCATTTTTGACTGCTACTATCTGCTTGACTGATATTGTGCAAACCATTTACTCCATCCTGTCTACTTTAGAGGATTTTTAAATAGAAATTATAGGACAGAAAGGTCTATGAAAGTGCTTTATAAACAGTAAAAGCCCAACAGATATAATATGGCTTTTGTACTATGGCTTTAAAAAATTACCAAAAGAGTTATTAAAAATGAATTTCACCTCTGTAGCAAGTCTGAGGGAATCAATATTATTCAAGCAAATGACATTTTCATGAATCTTCAAATTATACTCATACTGCATTGTCAGCATTTTCTCTCTCTGCATGGAGCAAATGCAAAAGATAACACATCTCTACCTCCAGCAGAGAGTCTAAAATAAGATGTATATAAGAGAAAGCTACAGAAGTTAAAGTAGAATCAAGTTTTCATATTAAATATGCATGTTTTGACTAAGACAAATAATCACTATTGTAATACAGTGTTTTAACAAGAGTAGAAATATGTTACATATTTTAGTCATAACCAACCGATAGTCATAAAAGTTTTAGGGAGATTTTTCACTAATTGATTCTTCTGAGACATTGAGATAGCCACATCCATTGATCTTCTTGAGGTGAAATGGTCCCTAATTTCATTCAGTCCAGCATTGTATTTAATATGTGTATTGACCTGTCAGATGGACAAGAAATTTGAGACTGAAAAGGTAGTAGAACTTCTCAGAGATTTCTTTGAGGTGGCCTTGAGAGTGGGCCATACTCAACAGCAAGCCTTGGGGAGGGAGAGAGAATGGATTCCATGTATATTTTAGAAGCGGTTCCTAACCATTTTCTGGTTTAGCCTATCCCTGGAAGGCCAATGTAACATACAGAAGAGAGGGAGTGTGGAATAAAGGAAGAAATAGAATGGGCAGGAGCAACAATACTGGTAGACAAAAGCCCACACTGAAAGAGCTGTTAACCCAAATGAAAGTTCAGTAATTCAAAAAAGACTTTTGTAAGAACAGTGATATGGTAAGTAAGTGACTAGGTGCAGAAGCTGGGGCCAGTGGGCCACAAAAATGGGGAACAGCAGGAACAGGACTGGAGAAATGACAGAGGATTAAATATATTCTAGATTCCCCTCTGGAAATACCTCAGGAAAGTAATGGGGAGGAGAGGGAGGATAAGACTGGATTCCTTACTAAAATACTGGATGAGCATTTTAAATTAGGAAAATTAGGAGTGTTACTTTAAACGTGATACACCAGTATTTTAAATTAGGAAAATTAGGAGTGTTACTTTAAACGTGATACACCAGTGTTCTATGGCAGGAAAAGGAAGAAAGATAGTTTAAAAAGCTGAGATTCATATAGTAGTTATATTACAATCCCATTTTCTAATATATGGTGTTTTAAATTTAATTGAAATCAAAATCTCAGTCAGTAAAATCAAATTGTTGTTGTACCTACTATAATATTTATTCTCTTTAGGCAGTGTCTGTATATCTCATAAAATTTCAGAGAAAGAAAATTAGTACACTAAGTTATCTTATAATTTAAAAAAATTGGCTGGCCATGTTCCATTATTTTTCCAAATACAGAATTTTGAGGGAGTCCTCTCCATATTGTTCTTGGGCTCTTCCCAGCGCTGTGTTAAGTTTATTAATCTTTTCAAAGAACCAGGTTCTGGATGATTCTTTTATTGTGTATTACCTATTATATTAATTTAATTTTTCCTTTTGTTTCCTTTTATTTGCTTTCTATTTTATTGGTTTATTCAGTCATTAATATTTAAGATCTTTCTATTCTAATGTAATTATTTAATGCTATATATTTCTCACCAAGTACAGATATTGATATATCCTACAAATCTGATGTCATATTTTCACTGATATTCAATTAGAAGTATTATTTCATTTTATTTTGGTTTCTGTTTTGATATAGGAAGTACTTAGAGATTATTATTTATATCTATAATTATTTATACCTCTTGTTATTCTATGTCTGTTAGTAATATTGCCTCAACATCTTGAGTAGTCTGTGTTTTATTATAGTGTATCTAGGCAAAGTTATTTATCCTGATTGAAATTTTCTGTGCTTATTGAGTCTGAAGAAATAATATTTTTATCCATTTTGGAAAAACATCCTCTATTATTATCTCTCCAAATATTGTCTCTCCCCTTAATATTTTTTTATCTTAGTCCTGAAACTTCTAGTTGTTGGACTTCTCTTTCAAAAATGTTTTTCTTTGTCTTAGTTGCATTTGAGGTAATTTTTGGGTTCTATCTTTTAGTAAAGATAGATCTAATTTCAGATATTATATTTCCTTATTAGAAATTGTATTTTTAAATAGTATCTGGTAATTTTAATAGTCTTTTCCTACTATTTTTTAAATTTCCTCTTTATTTCTTTAAGCATGTACATACTACTCATTGTATCTCTTTTATCTGATAATAAAAGAGATACAGCTTAACAGCTGCACTCTGGACACTAACACTCAAGGAAGGATGTAATTTTATTTCGAATTAAAGCTGAATCTTACCTAGACAAATATCTTTCTTTGGCTGAAGTTTGATTGATTAATTGAATGATTGATTGATTTAGGTTTACCCACTTTGTGGGGATGCAAATAATTGTCTTAACCTCTTTACATGGCAATTTAACCAAAATGTCAATCCACTCTATATTATAGGTACTGTCAAGCCAAGTATTCTGCAAAGTCAGTAATCTCTTCCCTGGAGTCACTTCATAAATGGCTATACTGGTGTTTTGGGGATGTTGTTTTTTGTTTAAATCACTGCTGTAATTAATTACCACAAACTTTGTAGCTTAAATAATATGTTTATTATTTTGCACTTCTGGAGGTCAGAAATCTGACCTAGGCCACAGTGGTTTAAAATTGAGGTGTTACCAGGAATGCATTCCTTTCAGCAGGCTCTGGAGGGACATCCATTTCCTTGTTTTTTTCTGCCTTAAGGCTACTAACCTCTCTTGGCTTGTGACCCTCTTCCTTCATCTTCTAGGACAGGAACATTTCATCTCTCTGACTCTTATTTCACATCCCCTTCTAACCATGGCTGAGAAAGGTTTTCCGCTTTTAAGTACTCATGTATTCAGATTAGGCGTACCTGAATAATCCAGAAAAAACTCCCCATCTCTAGGTCTCTTACCTTAATCATATCTACAAAGTTCCTTTTGCCATATAAGATAGCATAATCATAGATTCTCGGGATTAGAACATAAACATCAACATTTTTGGAGGCCATTATTCAGCTTACCACAGCCATGAGGATTTGTCTTATTTGATGCAAGTTTACTCAGATGTTTAAAAAAGACATATATTTAATTGGAATTTTATGTTGTTACTAACTGGGAGATTATAGAATATATATTGACAAAATGGCAGAAAGAGAAACTGTTGGGTACTCTCCAAGACCCCATGTCCTCAACCAACACCTGCAATTACCACCCACAAACTGATAGCTAAATTTATCATTTCAGGCAAATACTAGAGTAATACCTTTCCTAATCTCGCCAACAGCCCTAAATGGTGTTTTTCTTGGACATTCAAATGAAAGTCTAAACCAAGATAATTCACATGATTTCACCAATCCTATGTTCCTGTGACCCTCAGAAGTCTAGAGAAGATGGGCTGTATGCTGCCGATGTGTTTACATTGTAGTCGAAGTAGCTGCAGGCTTCATGGGAATGAAGTGGATTGTGGAATCACAGTGGAATGTGAGACGCCCTTTTAATATTATTCACGTGTGTGCCATCTTTATCATGTCAGAACTGAAAATATGCTGCTTGAGGCTCATCAAAATAATGCAGATTAAGGAAGAAAACTCCACTTGTTTCTGACTATGCCAGAGTCAAGCTACTTAAGGAAGGGGAGATGGCTTGCAAAACCACTGTGAGACTGAACACAATTCTTAATAAGAAATTTTCAATAGTCACAGGAAGAGGAAAACACAGCAGTCAAGTATTTAGAGTCATAAAAGACAAAATAAAATATAAAATTTGATGTGTTGGAAATTGGATGTCTCCTAGTGTTCTGAGTTATAATTATATCATATACATAAATGTCATATTTGAGGAGATTAAAAAGTTAAGATAAATACATGATTAGTTACTTAAAATGGTATTGCAATCACTTAGGATAATGAATGTTAAGGAAAAAGAGAACTATCAATTAAATTGAAACTATTGAGAATAGTGAGAATGTACCCTAGAAGTTTTGTCTTAAAAAAGAAGAGGTAGTGTGGTCTTCAAAGGAGAAAATTCTTGGAGAGACAACAAAGACAATAAAGAAATGATAAAATAAACACAAGAGGAGCCATTGGGTCCTAGACTTAATGTGGAATATAGGCATTGTAATTAATTTCAATCTGATATATATAACCATCACAAAAGATTTTTATAAACTGTCTAGTAATTTCCTGAGTAAATCAGAATAGGTTACATAATTACTTTAAAAATATTATTTGAATGCAAATAATTTTTGTCATCTTTAAATTCAACGTATTTGTGTGTTAAATTAGCTCTCCTTTTAATACAGAAATAGAATTATTTTTACTTTTTGTTTCAGTCTTCTTCTTTTTTTTTTTTTTTTTTTTTGCCTTCTTCTAATCAAAAAGGCTGAAGTACCAGCTATTGATTGTGTGACTCTAATTGATCTGGCAGTGGAAAGTGGAATTTTTCCAGTTGATGCAGTGATTAGAATTGATTTAGCAGTAGAACTCATAAAAGAGTCAATAAAATACAGAGAATAAGGCAACAACTGCTCTTAGAAAAGACTGTAATTCAATTACAGCACTCAGCTCTGCTTATTTTAATTAATCTAGTCAGCATTCAGCAGGAGACTTTAGTTGCTATTTCAGGTTGGGTCTTTAGAAGACAAAGGATTCTTAGAAAAAGAGTCCTTTTCCACAGCAGTTTTAAAATCTAGTCACATATTTATTGTGTCTTCTTACCTCACTTTCCTGTTAGATCCAGATTCCTAAAAATGTTTTGTGTTTGCTCCACGAAGTTAGTGGTTATAAAGTTCTGAGAAGCTTTATGTTGTTCAAGGTATGCTGTTTTAGAAATTCTTAGTTACAAAGTACTGTCGTGTTTACGGAATGAATTTAACTCTGCTCCCCAATACCTTTCAGTATTATTCAGAAATATAAGACATTGTTCCTGTATTAAATTTTCTGTGTTTATTACAAGGTAATGATTATTTATTTATATCTTTCCTAGTTTTAACAATTTTTGTTCTTCCTCTTCTCTGCAGTGTTTCTTCTTCTTCTTCTTCTTCTTTTTTTTTTTTTTTTAGTATTTTTATCTGTTCTAATTTTATGTCTGGCTCATCTAAGGTTTTATCATGTTTTATTATTTCGTCAAAGGTCTTACACATGGTTCAGCATTTTACTTCTGAAAATATGTAAATAAGTTCTTAATATGTGTAAAATTATTTGATAATAAACTCCTAATGAAGATTGCAATCTTATAAACTCTTATTTAAAGATTAATTTAAGGGTGCCTGGGTGGCTCAGTCTGTTAAGCATCTGCCTTCGGCTCAGCTCATGATCCCGGGTCTTCGGATTGAGTCCCACATCAGGCTCTCTGCTCAGCGGGGAGTTTGCTTCTCCCTCTGCCCATCCTCATCACTTATGCTCTCTCTTAAATAAATAAACATTTTTTAAAAATTAATTTAAATTTTATCAAAGTAATAACTGTATATGGTTGAAGATATCCTAGTGCCAAGTTGCTTATAATGAAAAATGGGAATCATTTCTATCTAGCACATCCATATGCTCTCTACTGTTTGCAAGAACAATGTTAGCATATTTTATTTTTGAAAGTTTGCCTCAATATATCTTAATAATTTTCGTATACTGTTGTTTTTGACTTGTACATTTTAGATAAATATTAATTTCCTGCTATATAATTGGAAAATCTAGCTTTCTTTCCCCATTAGCCATTTTTATTTCCTTTTCTCCCATTTGTCTTATAACACTTTTATCAGAATATTCATTTAAATTCCTAGCCAATAAACTGTACTAATGCAATGGTACTCAGACTGCTGGGGCTACAACAGAATAAGGAATGCATGTGGAAAGAAAATCAATACATTTCTTTCCTAGAGAAAGTCTTTTGTGAAAAAGGATACCCATGGAAAAAAAACAAAAAACAAAAAGCAGTGTGCTTATTGATGTATTTGATTTGCTCAAGCAACTTTGGCTGAAGCTACTCTTTGCTACTTGAAATACACAGTTTGAGGACTGGCAAACAGTTCAGAGAACCAAATTTTGAATAACGATATTAGTGAACTATAATTTTTAAGTTATAAAACCTTCTTTTTTCCTTGACTTACGCACTATTTCACTTTTCCCCATTTGATTACTTTAATCTTTAGAGTCCAAAACTTCTGTCAGATTTTTTTGCAAATACCAATACTTTTTAATCTCAAACATCACTATTCTATCATTTGGAGTTATTTTTGTTTGCTTGTTTGTTTGTTTTTTAATAGTCTTCCTTATACACTTCTCTGACTTCTTTCTACAATATGGATTGAGAGCTCTCTCTGCCAGTCACAAGTCTTCGTCTTGGTATTTCCTTCACTCCTTGACTCCTGTGAATTCTGTCTTCTGAATTCTAGATCTTCTTTTTCATTAACTCTCTCATTTTACTGGGTAACAAAATTGCTTTTGAAGACCTTCCTAATTTGGCTATTAATAGAATTCTGGGATGAAGTAATATTCCCAGAATTCTGAAGGCTTTATTGACACTGTCTTCTAGAATACAATATACTATTGAGCTTTTAGATACCATCCTGAATACTGTTTGTGTGTGTTTGCATAAGTTTTTGGTTCTTTTTCAACGTGTTTATAGCTAGAACTTTCTCACTAATATGAACTACATTCATGCATTTAGCTGGCAATTAAGTGTGCCTATTCAATAATTACATTTGGACTTTAAGATGTATTTTTGTAATATTCCCTTGACAGCTTGTTTCTTTCTGTTTTCTGACCTCTTTCTTTTTGGAATTCCTGTACTAAAGCTTCTTGTCTTTTTATTCTAATTTTGTTTCTTATGTTTTTCCCCCTACTGCTTTTTTAAAATTTTATTTTATTTTATTTTGGGCATCCTCTTTCTAATATCTGGAAGTTCTTTCTTTAAAGATTTTTATTTATTTGACACAGAGAGATCACAAGTAGGCAGTGAGGCTGGCAGAGAGAGAGGGGGGAAGCAGGCTCCCCGCTGTGCAGGAAGCCCAATGTGGGGCTCAATCCCAGGACTCTGAGATCACGACCTGAGCCAAAGGCAGAGGCATAACCCACTGAGCCACCCAGAGACCCCTGGAAGTTCTTTCTTGTTCTATTATTTTATCATCTTGTTTTGTGGAAAGAATGCTTTTCTTTTATTTTTTTTTCTCTTTTGCTTTGTTTTTAATCTTTCTAAGCATATGAACTATAGCTTGGCTTTTTCTCTTTTTTTTCACTATTTAAAAATTTTTAAATTTTTTTTTTATAAACATATAATGTATTTTTATCCCCATGGGTACAGGTCTGTGAATCTCCGGGATTACACACTTCACAGCACTCACCATAGCACATACCCTCCCCAATGTCCATAACCCCACCCTCCACTCCCTCTCCACTTTCCCCAGTAACCCTCAGTTTGTTTTGTGAGGTTAAGAACCACTTATGGTTTGTCTCCCTCCAGATGCCATCTTGTTTCATTTAGTCTTTTCCTACCCACCAAGCCCCCATGTTGCATCTCCATTTCCTCATGTCAGGGAGATCATATGATAGTTGTCTTTCTCCAGTTGACTCATTTCGCTAAACATAATACCATCTAGTTCCATCCACATCATCACAAATGGCAAGATTTCATTTCTTTTGATGGCTGCATAGTATTCCATTGTGTATATATACCACATCTTCTTGATCCATTCATCTGTTGATGGACATCTAGGTTCTTTCCATAGTTTGGCTATTGTAGACATTGCTGCTATAAACATTTGAGTGCACGTGCCTTTTCGGATCACTACGTTTGTATCTTTAGGGTAAATACCCAGTAGTGCAATTGCTGGGTCATAGAGTAGCTCTATTTTCAACATTTTGAGGAACCTCCATGCTGTTTTCCAGAGTGGTTGTACCAGCTTGCATTCCCACCAACAGTGTAGAATGGTTCCCCTTTCTTCGCATCCTCGCCGGCATCTGTCACTTCCTGACTTGTTAATTTTAGGCATTCTGACTAATGTAAGGTGGTGTCTCATTGTGGTTTTGATTTGTATTTCCCTGATGCCGAGTGATGTGGAGCACTTTTTCATGTGTCTGTTGGCCATCTGGATGTCTTCTTTGCAGAAATGTCTGTTCATGTCCTCTGCCCATTTCTTGATTGGATTATTTGTTCTTTGGGTGTTGAGTTTGTTAAGTTCTTTATAGATTTTGGACACTAGCTCTTTAACTGATATGTCTTTCGCAAATATCTTCTCCCATTCTGTCAGTTGTCTTTTGGTTTTGTTAACTGTTTCCTTTGCTGTGCAAAAGCTTTTGATCTTGATGAAATCCCAATAGTTCATATTTTCCCTTGCTTCCCTTGTCTTTGGCAATGTTCCTAGGAAGAAGTTGCTGCAGCTGAGGTCGAAGAGGTGGCTGCCTGTGTTGTCCTCAAGGGTTTTGATGGATTCCTTTCTCACATTGGGGTCCTTTATCCATTTTGAGTCTATTTTTGTGTGTGGTGTAAGGAAATGGTCCAATTTCATTTTTCTGCATGTGGCTGTCCAGTTTTCGGAACACCATTTATTGAAAAGGCTGTCTTTTTTTCATTGGACATTCTTTTCTGCTTTGTCGAAGATTAGTTGACCATAAAGTTGAGGGTCTATTTCTGGGCTCTCTATTCTGTTCAATTGATCTATGTGTCTGTTTTTGTGCCAGTACCATACTGTCTTGATGACAGCTTTTTAATAGAGCTTGAAGTCCAGAATTGCGATGCCACCAACTTTGGCTTTCTTTTTCAATATTCCTTTGGCTATTCGAGGTCTTTTCTTGTTCTATATAAATTTTAGGATTATTTGTTCCATTTATTTGAAAAAAAAAAATGGGTGGGATTTTGATAAGGATTGCCTTAAATGTGTAGATTGCCTTAGGTAGCATAGACATTTTCACAATATTTGTTCTTCCAATCAGGAGCATGGAACATTTTTCCATTTCTTTATGTTTTTCTCAATTTCTTTCATGAGTACTTTATAGTTTTCTGAGTATAGATTCTGTGCCTCTTTGGCTAGGTTTATTCCTAGGTATCTTATGGTTTGGGGTGCAATTGTAAATGGGATGGACTCCTTAATTTCTCTTTCTTCTGTCTTGTTGTTGGTGTAGAGAAATGCAACTGATTTCTGTGCATTGATTTTATATCCTGACACTTTAGTGAATTCCTGTACAAGTTCTAGCAGTTTGGAGTGGAGTCTTTTGGGTTTTCCACATATAGTATCATATCATCTGTGAAGAGTGATAGTTTGACTTCTTCTTTGCTGATTTGGATGCCTTTAATTTCCCTTGGTTGTCCTATTGCTGAGGCTAGGACTTCTATTACTATGTTGAATAGCAGGGGTGATAATGGACATCCCTGCCATGTTCCTGACCTTAGAGGAAAAGCTTTCAGTTTTTCTCCATTGAGAATGATATTTGCAGTGGGTTTTTCATAGATGGCTTTGATAATATTGAGGTATGTGCCCTCTTTCCCTACACTTTGAAGAGTTTTGATCAGGAAGGGATGCTGTACTTTGTCAAATGCTTTTTCAGCATTTATTGAGAGTATCATATGGTTCTTATTCTTTCTTTTATTAATGTGCTGTATCACATTGATTGATTTGCTGATGTTGAACCAACCTTGCAGCCCTGGAATAAATCCCCCTTGGTCGTGGTGAATAATCCTTTTAATGTACTGTTAGATCCTATTGGCTAGTATTTTGGTGAGAATTTTTGCATCAGTGTTCATCAAGGATATTGGTATGTAATTCTCTTTTTTGATGTGATCCTTATCTGGTTTTGGGATAAAGGTGATGCTGGCCTCATAAAATGAGTTTGGAAGTTTTCCTTCCATTTCTATTTTTTGGATCAGTTTCAGGAGAATGGGAATTAATTCTTCTTTAAATGTTTGGTAGAATTCCCCTGGGAAGACATCTGGCCCTGGGCTTTTTTGTTTGTTTGAAGATTTTTGATGACTACTTCAATCTTATTACTGGTTATGGGTCTTTCAGGTTTTCTATTTCTTCCTGGTTTAGTTGTGGTAGTTTATATGTCTCTAGGAATGCATCCATTTCTTCCAGATTGTCAAATTTGTTGGTGTAGAGTTGCTCATAGTATGTTCTTATAATTGTTTATACTTCTTTGGTGTTGTTTGTGATCTCTCTTCTTTCATTCATGATTTTATTTATTTGGGTCATTTCTCTTTTCTTTTTGATAAGTCTGGACAGGGGTTTATCAATCTTATTAATTCTTTCAAAGAACCAGCTCCTAGTTTCATTGATTTGTTCTATTGTTTTTTGGTTTCTATTTCATTTATTTCTGCTCTGATCTTTATGATTTCTCTTCTCCTGCTGGGTTTAGGCTTTCTTTCTTGTTCTTTCTCCAGCTCCTTTAGGTGTAGGGTTAGGTTGTATATTTAAGACCTTTTTTGTTTTTGAGAAAGGTTTGTACCACTATATACTTTCCTCTCAGGACTGCCTTTGCTGTGTCCCACAGATTTTGAACAGTTGTGTGTTCATTATCATTTTTTTCCATGAATTTTTTCAATTCTCTTTAATTTCCTGGTTGACCCATTCATTCTTTAGAAGGATGCTCTTTAGTCTCCACTGGGTTGTTTCCAACTTGCCTTTTGTGATTGAGTTCTAGCTTGAGAGCATTGTGGTCTGAACATATGCAGGGAATGATCCCAATCTTTTAATACCAGTTGGGACCTGATTTAGGACCCAGGATGTGATTTATTCTGGAGAATGTTCCTTGTGCACTAGAGAAGAATGTGTGTTCTGTTGATTTGGGACTGAATGTTCTGAATATATCTGTGATGTCCATCTGGTCCAGTGTGTCATTTAAGGCCTTTATTTCCTTGTTGATCTTTTACTGGGTCGATCTGTCCATTTCAGTGAGGGGAGTGTTAAAGTCCCCTACTATTATTGTATTATTGTCAACGTGTTTCCTTGATTTTGTTATTAATTGGTTTATATAGTTGGCTGCTCCCATGTTAGGAGCATAGATATTTAAAATGGTTAGTTCTTCTTGTTGGACAGATCCTTTGAGTATGATGTAGTGTCATTCCTCATCTCTTATTATAGTCTTTGGCTTAAAATCTAATTTATCTAATATAAGGATTGCCACCCCAGCTTTCTTCTCATGTCCATTAGTATGGTAAATTGTTTTCCACCCCCTAACTTTAAATCTGAAGATGTCTTTGGGTCTAAAATGAGTTTCTTGTAGGCAGAATATTGATGGGTTTTATTTTTTTATCCATTCTGATACCCTGTGTCTTTTGATTGGGGCATTTAGCCCATTAACATTCAGGGTAACTATTGAGGGATATGAATTTAGTGCCATTGTATTGCATGTAAGGTGACTGTTACTGTATATTTTCTCTGTTCCTTACTGATCTACTACTTTTAGGTTCTCTCTTTGCTTAGAGGACCCCTTTCAATATTTCCTGTACAGCTGGTTTGGTGTTTGCAAATTCTTTCAGTTTTTGTTTGTCCTGGAAGCTTTTTATCTTTCTTTCTCTTTTCAATGACAACCTAGCTGGATATAGTATGCTTGGCTACATGTTTTTCTCATTTAGTATTCTGAATGTATCATGCCCGTTCTTTCTGGCCTGCCAGGTCTCTGTGGATAAGTCTGCTGCCAATCTAATATTTTTACCATTGTATGTTATAGACTTCTTGTCCCAAGCTGCTTTCAGGATTTTCTCTTTGTCACTAAGACTTGTAAATTTTACTATTAGGCGATGGACCTTTTTTTTTTTTTTTATTTTGAGGGGGGTTCTCTGTGCTTCCTGGATTTTGATGCTTGTTCCCTTTGCCATATTAGGGAAATTCTCTACACTAATTCTCTCCAATAGATATGCTCCCCTCTCTCTTTCTTCTTCTGGAATTCCAATTATTCTAATGTTGTTCTGTCTTATGGTGACACTTATCCCTCGAATTCTCCCCCTCGTGTTCCAGTAGCTGTTTGTCTCTCTTTTGCTCAGCTTCTTTATTCTGTCATTTGTTCTTCTATATCACTAATTCTTTCTTTTGCCTCATTTATCCTAGCAGTAAGAGCCTCCATATTTGATTGCACCTCATTAATAGATTTTTTAATTTCGACTTGGTTAGATTTTAGTTCCTTTATTTCTCCAGAAAGGGCTTTTATATCTCCCGAGAGGGTTTCGCTAATATCTTTCATGTCTTCTTTCAGCCCAGCTAGAACCTTGAGAATCATCATTCTGAACTCTGGATTTGTCATATTACTAATGTCCATATTGATTAGGTCCCTAGCCTTTCGGTAGTGCCTCTTGTTCTTTTTTTTGTGGTGGGTTTTTCCATCTTGTCATTTTGTCCAGTTAAGTATATATGAAAGAGCAAATAAAATACTAAAAGGGTGGCAAAGACCCTAGGAAAATGTGCTTTAACCAAATCAAAAGAGACCCCAAATTGTGGGGGGGAGAAAGGGGATAAAAAGAAGTTCAGAAAAAAATATTTAAAAATGAAAATAAATAAAGAAAAAATACAAAAAAGAAAAAAATGTATATATTAGACTGAACATGGTCACACACTTAATTTTTGGAGTATTTTGGTCTCTTAGAAGAAACTACCTCCCAAAATTTTAAAGAATGAAAAACATATATAAGGGTAAACACAATGAAGGGATGGAATATGCCTATAAAGATGAAAAAACATTTTTTTTTAATTTCTAAGAAAGGAGTTGATAAAGTAAGTTGGTTAGGAGAATAAGGAAAAAGAAAGTGGATAAAATTTGCTTGGGCTGGAGACTAGAACAATCTCGGAGCTAGATTTAGGGTATATTTTGATTTATTAAAAGAAGTTGTACCTCAAATTTTTTAGAAGAAAAAACCCCTATGTATATACAAAAAATAAAATTAGATACAATGAAGGATAAAATATGACTATAATAATGAAGTTTCAAAAAAAGATTATTATTATTTTTTTAATGAAAGTTATTATTATGATAAACTATTTAAAAAAACGTTAAAAATGAAAGGGTTAAAGTTAAAAAAATTAGTAGAAGAAAAAAATTAAATTAACTGCAAGACTAAAGAATCATGCGGAGAAAGCCATGAGTTCCATGCTTTGCTTTCTCCTCCTCTGGAATTCCACTGTTCTTCTTGGTAATTGAACTTGGTCTTGGCTGGATTTCTTGTTGATATTCTGGGGGAGGGGCCTGTTGTGTGATTCTCAAGTGTCTTTGCCCCAGGAGGAATTGCACCGCCCTTACCAGGAACCAGGTTAAGTAATCCGCTCAGGTTTGCTTTCGGGATCTTCTGTTCCCTGAGCGCTTTCGGTAGAGTTCTGGAGGACGGGAATGAAAATTGCGGCCTTCCAGTCTCCAGCCTGGAGGAGCTGAGAATTCGGGGCCCCACTCCTCGGTGCTCCCTCAGAGAAAAACACTCAATCACTCCCATCTCCCTGGCCTCTGGCCCGCTCCAAGTTCACCCAGGCTGTGACCGGTTCAAGGTAACCCCAAGCTGAGAGCTCATTCCTTGGCTCTGTCTCTGTAGCCAACTTCTCCATTCTAATACCTGCGAGCTCTGCGGCACTCAGACACCCAGATCCTTCTGTGACCCTGTGGGACCTGGGGCCAAACTAACCCCGCGTGGGCTTCACCCCAACTTAGCCTCTTCTAATCTTAGTAGATTTTTAAAAGTCCTGATTTTGTGCTCCGTTGTTCTGCCGCTTGCCGGGAGGCAGCCCCTCCTCCCACGGTCTATCTTCCCGTTGTTTTGGATCCACTTCTCCTCAGTCCTACCTTTCAGAAAGTGGTCGATTTTCTGTTTCTAGAATTGCTGCTCTTCTTCTCTTCAATCTCCTTTTGGATTTGTAGGTGTTTGATAAGCTATCTAGCTGATCTCCGTAGTCTCAGCCAGCTACTTCTCTGCTATCTTGACTTCTCCCCCTATAGCTTGGCTTTTAAAAAGATATTTTCTCCTCGCTTAATTTGTATATTTATTTCATGTTCCCTGCCTTGTAAATTGCCTTGTCTATTTTAGTTTCTCCCTTTTATGGTGGGGGCTTTTTCTGAAATGTCTGATGATCTCTGGTAGAGCCTATAAATTTAACAATAAGACTTTAAACAGATTGGAATTGAGTTGCCATGACTTAAGTTTATTATGTGAATGGTTCTAGTATAGGGTAACTGAGAGACAAGCCAGCTTTTCCAGTGAGATGCTCTCAAAGATCAACCTTTTTATTTAATCATCTTTTTAGCTGTTATTTTCCATAGCTTGGCAGTGTGTTGTCTTAACATTGGAATTGATACTTCACTACCAGCATTTTGTGTGCAAGACACACAAACTCTGTTTGTGATAGTTCATCAACTGTTTTGGAAGAGTGAGGATATAAGTGGTCCTGTTTCAACACAAAACTTTCACACATTTTCTGAACTTTAGCTCCTTTCCAGACCACTGATTATATTTTATGTAGAAGTGCAAACTGCCACACCTTCAGAGTATGGTAGGTAATATCATCTCCCTTTTTCACTTATCTCTCCCATTCCAAACATTAAGTTTATAATTTCTTTCATAAGTTAAAACAAATTCTGCCAAAATTTTCATACTTTCTTCTGTTCTTTCCCACTGTCGTGTTAGTGGCTTTTTGAAAAGAAAGAAATGCATGCAGTCATTCTGCCATCCTTAACTAATAGTCTATAAACTTGTTTATGTGGTTAAATGTTCATAATGGCACATGTATTTAACTCTAGGCATGATAGTTTTTTTGATTGATTTTAAATCATTAAGTAAATAAAACCACAGAAATGCATGCAAAGGTTACTTCCAACTTGTCAGCTGTCAGTGTGAAACTTACAAATTTTTGACCATGATATTCACAGAATCATCAGAGTCATTAACAACTTCAGTCCCATGATTATATGAAAAATTCCCTTGGTTGAAGTGAATAAACATATTGAAGAATTACTTAAATACACTTATGCATATAACTCTGTAAGTAACTTATCATTCTTACAGATGTATAGTTGTATATGTATTATTTTCTTGTAAAACACTTCTGTCTTGTCTTTTTTTGTTGTTGTTGTTAACAAAATCCTTTCACCTGAAAAGGTGGCAAGGGTTAGTTTTCTCTCCAGATGCGTAAGAGAACTGTTGCAGAAAGTTACTAGCTTATTACACAATCTTTGCATGATTTGTGTCTTACACTGACATAAAAGTAAGGATTAGAATAATTATTTTTTCTCAGGTTTGGATAGAACTGAAACTTAAGTTGATTTTAAATTGAGTGATACCAGCAGGTTAGAGTTAGTCAGTGTTAGAGCTAATCCTAGAATTTTTATAAATTTATTTCTAACTCAGTACTGTCTTTTTTTTTTTTTTTTTTTACCAATCTTAGAATCAAGCGATGTCTGATTTATTGTCTTTTCATCAAATGCCTGAAAAACCCTTATGTAATTTCCCAAATGCCTACTATAATAAAAGAACAATGGTAGGTATTTGGAGTACAGTTAGAAGAGGAAGATGATTCAGGCACAAATCCTACTTCCAGAGTGCTTAGAGTCAAATATAAATTATGTATTGGAAGAGATGTCCCTGAGAATTTCAGTCTGAAACATATATATATATGTATATTTCAACTTATTATATGAAACCTGAATATTTGAGGCTGACCTCCACCAATATCCATACATGTTTAATATTTTCATTTTTTGTTTGTTTGTACTGGATATGAGACTGTAATAGTGTTGGCATGGGTGTGATCATTCATATATAGTTGACCCTTGAAAAACATGGATTCGAACTGTGTGGGTGCCTTTATATGCGGATTCTTTCAGATAAAAACAGTCCAGTACTATCAAGTTATTTTCCTTATGGTTTTCTTAATATTTTCTTTTTTTCACCTTACTTTATTGTAAGAGTATATAATACATATAACATATAAAATATGTGTTACTCAACTGTTTCTGTTATTGATAAGGCTTCTAGTCAACAGTAGGCTCTGAGTAGTTAAGTTTTGGGGGAGCCAAAATTACATACGAATTTTCAGATTTTTGGCTGTGCAGGAGTTAGTGCCCCAACCCCCCACATTGTTCAAGATCTCTGTTATGATCTTAATTGACTGAAGGGATTTATTCAGAGCTCCTTCTAGTTTTAACACATATCTAGTTTATCTATGTGTAATGCTTTACTTATGTAGCATAATTACATATTTGTATATGTATATAAAAGTCTGTGAAATGATTTTCAAACTGATATTACGAGGCTTATAGAAAATGGAAGGAAAATATATTCTGTCCCCTACTATATACATATACACATGTGTATGCTCACTCTCTTTAAATAATAACTTTAAGAATAAGCATAGATGTTTATAGTCAGAAGTTATGAATTAAGTTCATTAAATTCATCTACCTTCCTGAATTCCTCTTGGAATGAAAATGTAGTTTTTTGCTATTTATACTGACATGCCCTGTAGTAACACTGGAAGTGTTTAAAGGAGAATACGAACATAAAAGAGCATATAAAATGGTGAGTGAAACAAGATGAAAAATGAAATATTTACAGATAAATTTCTTTTATGTCCTTGAACAATTTTGTTGGCTCAATTTCAGTTAAACTTTTTGATTTATGTAGATACATGTTTTGTATTTGATAGAGGTCAAGTTGGAGCTCATCAGTATAATTGCTTATTCATTTTCTGCCTTTGAAACTGTTATTTCCTTAGAATTTCTTCATTAAGACCACAGAAACTACATTCAAAACAGCAAAAGACATCTCCCTGATTTTCCCACTTAATCTAAATATTTAATCTCCTTATTAAAGAAACAAAATAGCACTCCCCTGTGGCAGTAAGAACATAAACTGCTTATTGGGAAGGGAAGGTGCCTTCTGCAATGAGACTTAAATATAAGATCTAATGTAAGCTTGTCCAATTCCACTCCCTTGGACCTAACTGAAGCTTCCATTTCCTCTCATCAAGATGAATTTCTTAATCTATAAATCTGTACATCCTTTAGCACTGCATTTTTTATCTTCATGCTATTGGCTTAGTTACTTTGATAGAATGTATTTAATCATGCTAAAATGATTATGTATCTCCAAAGAAAACCCAAGCTCTGTTGTATGGCATATAAATTAGTACATTCTTTGTTTCTACCCTAGTTGTCCTCTCAGTCCTCCCTTAGCCCTTCCAGGAACTCAATCAATACTCCAATCACCCTTGCACTACCTAAATGTGTTAGAGTTTTCTTCTCAAGCCCCAGCCTTTGCTCATGTATTTTCTTTCCCTCTCATGGATACTTCTTTAAACTGCCTTCAATTCAATTAAAATATAAAAACAAAGTCAAAATACTTTGCAAGAATTGTCCATTTTAAATTGTGATTTAAAGTGCTAAAATAGGGGTGCCTTAGTGGCTCAGTTGGTTAAGCAACTGCCTTTGGCTCATGTCATGATTCTGGAGTCCTGGGATCAAGTCCCACATCCGGCTTCTTGCTCAGCAAGGACTCTGCATCATTCACTGACTTTCCTCCTCTTGTGCTCCCTCCCTCTCTCTCTCTCATTCTCTCCCTCTCAAATAAATAAAATCTTAAAAAATAATAAAAAAATAATAAAGTGCTAAGATGGAGGAGTGTACATTCCTGTTGATCATGTCATTCCACAAGTCTGCCTAATTCTCAGTGCAGTTTTCTAAGAGTACAACGTATATTTTCAAACTATTTTCTTCTTTTATTTTGTTTTGATATATGTGATAAAAAGTAATTCTAACTGATGCCAAAGTGCTGGAAAGTACTGATAGGTAATCTGAGGGTTCTGTTAAGTAAGGCTTTTAAAAGAGACGATGTCTTAATTCACTCATGAAAAATAAATAAGGTTGTTTTTTTTTTAAGCAAGAGAGAAGGCGGGCAGAGAAGAGGCACAGTCTCTGATAGTTATTAAAGACATGCATTGAATAAATATTTTGTAAGATGTCTAAAGCCCTCCAGAGATGAAAAACAAAATAAGAACTGAAATAAAATAAAATTCAATTGTAATTTTTTTTCTCCATCACACACAAGGAAGTGCTCTATATAGGGAGAAAACAGGAAGACAACACCCAGTTCCCTGAACATGTCCTTTCTCAGGGTTGCCTGAGATCTCTAGCAGATTTCTGAATAAATAACAAATTCTAAAAGACTTTTGGCTTTGATTTTAAGTATATCAAGGATTTTATTTGGTATTTATTGAAAATCTTTTTTAATCTCTTGGGTTCTAATTGGACTATCCTTAGACTTCTAACATACATAAGAAAAGTGAGGAAAACTTACAACTCTTTTTCCAGCAATTAAACCAAGATATGTATAGAGAAAAAAGTCAAATAAATTAAAAATAAACATAAGTACAGAGTAGCGATTGTATAGAATTGATGCATTCAGTTGTTCCTTGTGCTGTGTCTCTTGGGAGTGTGAGCAAGACAGATGGTAGATGCTTTATATTTAAATAAATATATATCAACATATATTTATAGATACATATTTATATTCTATATTGCAGCAAAAAAAATTGTGTAAATGGTCAGTGTTTTTCAGTGATGTTTCAGAATGATGCTCAGGATGTGGCAATACTCTGATATATGAGCCTGCATAGTTTTGGAAAGAGAGGAAAAAGCTGGATAGTTAGAAATCCCAATAGAAATAAATTTAAAATGTCACCTGATGCCAGATTTTAAAAGAGCTCAAATATCCTTCTCAGGTATTTAAGCAGGTGATGTCAAGTCTTCATAAAAAGAGACAGAGGTTTGGCATAAATGCACTGACTCTAGGTTTTAGAAAGATAACAAATAAGTGAAATTCAGACAAAAACGTGTGTTCTGTAATTATTTTGTTAAATAATAAGTCTAGCACAGTCATCATCCTTTATTTTTCTATCATGGTAGGGAAAATAGAAAAATGTCACTATCTTCTTTTGTTTTAACAGATGATTTTATAAGCATTTTTACAAATTAGGGTGACAGAAATATCAGCTATAAGATTATTACTGTGATAATTGGTGATTATCAGGTTAGAGCCAACCTAGACCCTTATGTTTATTTTTGAAGTTATTTTATTAAGGTACAGAAATAATTTCAAAGCCTAGGGAGTCCTATGAGATCCCCTTATTCAAATTATACTTTCAGAGACTATTTTATATTATGGGGAATAATAAATGGGGAATGCAAAAAAAATTGTTATTTTTCTAAAAGTTCTCAATTTCACACTTTATCAAATCAGATTACCTAAATTAGTTAATAATGCACTGCGATATTTCCTTCTACAGTTGCAGGTAAGAAGGAATATTGAGCTCTTTTATCTCATTTTGTATACTATTTGGCAATTATAAAGAGTTACACATTTGATCTCTAAAATTTCATTTGTTAGCTTTATAGAAGCAAAATTCATCTCTGTAGATGGAGTTTAATTTTACCAGCAGGAATGGGAAAAGAGGTGCACAGGATCAAATCTAATAATAATGAAATAGGAAGTATTTGTCATTTATTTTTCTCCCCAGAGTGGAATAGAGATTGGTTTGAAAGAGACTACTACATATTGGGAAACCATTAATAATAATAATATTGTTTAACTATTATTAAAATATTTCTTATATTTTAACTTAATTCTCATAGAAATTCTATGCCATTTTCCACAAAAGGAGCAAGGTTTCTTAAAGAAATAACTAGTCTATGTCTAAGGCAAATTATGCAAGATGATCCGGATATATCTTAATGTGGCAGAAACAAATAGTTCATAGATTAAGGAGATCATGTCAAAAATATGCAACAACTATGCTATAAAAGCACACATTGTACAAATTTATGGGAAATTAACCCAAGAAAAGAACAGCAATTGTAGTTCATAAAATCACTCTGAATCTATGAAAAGCCAAGAATCTATAATGACATATTTAAGAGATTAAATAAAAAAAGTTTAGTGGGAAATGGAAGAGAGTTTATTACTCTTTAAATCTTGTTAGTCATGTCCACACTTCTTTTTTTTTTTTTTTTTTAATATAATTTTTTATTTTTTATAAACATATATTTTTATCCCCAGGGGTACAGGTCTGTGAATCACCAGGTTTACACACTTCACAGCACTCACCAAAACACATACCCTCCCCAATGTCCATAATACCACCCCCTTCTCCCAAACCCCTCCCCCCAGCAACCCTCAGTTTGTTTTGTGAGATTAAGCAGGAAAGAATGTCCAATGGAAAAAAGACAGCCTCTTCAATAAATGGTGCTGGGAAAATTGGACAGCCACATGCAGAAAAATGAAATTGGACCATTTCCTTACAGCACACACAAAAATAGACTCAAAATGGATGAAGGACCTCAATGTGCGAAAGGAATCCATCAAAATCCTTGAGGAGAACACAGGCAGCAACCTCTTCGACCTCAGCCGCAGCAACATCTTCCTAGGAACAACGCAAAAGGCAAGGGAAGCAAGGGAAAAAATGAACTATTGGGATTTCATCAAGATGTCCACACTTCTTAACCGTTTATTATGTCAATGTAAAATGCAGAAATTAATGTTGAGTGGATATATATATTTTTTCTCTACATAAATGTCAATTGAACAGCCCATGTATTGTCATTTAAAGTAAGAAAATTACATATTATATTCAAATCTCAAATGAATGCTATTTAAAATATCTGTGGGTTGGAAAACTCTGAGGTTATAAGAAAATTAAAGATTCCATCAAATTTAAGGGGCACATAAAAATGTAAACATACATTCAGGTTTCTATTGTTTTACTTTTTAGTAGAAGAAAATTTCATATTTTAAGATTCTGAATAAAAAAATCCAATAAAGTTATTCATATTCATATAGCAGAATTCTTTGAGACCAAATAAGTGAAGACATAGTTTAAATATAGAGATATGTTCTGTGTGAATCACAATATATATTTTTTGCCAAGAGACTGTACATAGTTGACATTTTATTTATTTATAATGCATAATTTTGATTGTAAGATTTATAATCTTATAACTCCAGTTTAAGTTTTAACTGAATAATATATTTACCCTGATTTAAATTAAAATCTACATTTATTAAAATGACTTTGGGCTTATTTTATTTATTATTTAATTTGTTAGATTTATAAGAAGTATTTAATATTATGGATGATTTTGTTTTTTAGGTAAGAAACTAAAGTTCATAAAAGTGACATTTAGTTCATAAAAGGAATGGAATTTATAAACTTATGTTTATAAGTTAGACATTATTCATAGACTTTAAAAGTAGTTAACATATGCTATGAATATTAATAGGAATTAAGATTTACAAGATAAATTTCAAAATCTAAGAAGAAATACCTGAGTCTCAGCAGTACTGTGAAAATTCCAACCTAGATTGAAAAGGAATTGCCCAGTGATATATAGGACAGATTGACTAAATAGGGAATTTTGCAAAGCCTTGAAATATTTGGAAACACTGAGCAAATGACTTCAGTGCTTGTGGTATGGTCTTTAAAAACTTCTGGATTAATACCATTTAGGAGAGTTCAATATAATTTTTTATTTTTATAGTTTATTCCCATCTGTGAAAACATTCATTCTCCATCAGTTTACCTCCTTTCTGTCAATATTCCTTCTCACTGTGGTGGGGGGGGGGGGAGAAATTTTCCTCTCTTCCAAAGCCAGTCTTCATCTATCATCCCAGCATGTGATTGTACATTTTTTTAAATAGTCAACTATAATAGGAATCATACAATATATTACCAATCGTACTAAATGTCTAAATGTGTAACACAAAAGATTGAATTTTTGTGAACTTTACTCAGTCTTTCTAGTTTGGAAAGTCCACACAGATCCTGGACCAGCAGCTCCATGTGTTCAACACACTTTTCCATAGTTTCCTATGTTGAGAGAGATTCTCAAGCACACAAAAAAAGTACTACTTGAGAGAGATCTTTGGCTTATTTAAGTTGGAAAGCTGATGCTCTCATTCCACATGAAGAACATTTTTAACTTCTAGGTCCTAAGAAGACTGGGGAGTAGGCTAGTAAGTAGGCTTACGTGTCTTTCTTTTTTTTTTTTTTTTTTTTTTTTTTTTTAATTTATTTATTTGACAGAGAGAAATCACAAGTAGATGGAGAGGCAGGCAGAGAGAGAGAGAGAGGGAAGCAGGCTCCCTGCTGAGCAGAGAGCCCGATGCGGGACTCGATCCCAGGACCCCGAGATCATGACCTGAGCCGAAGGCAGCGGCTTAACCCACTGAGCCACCCAGGCGCCCTACGTGTCTTTCTATCCACGTTGTTTCTCCTGAATAAGAAATAATAGTAAATTATATAATCTTAAATTGAATCTGTCATCTTTATTTTCCCAACAGTGACCTTGGGCAATAGGATAAGTAATGAATCAGATGCAATTTTTGAGTACCTGGATGAGTGACATTGCCATTAACTGGACATCTTTGGCAGTGGAATTGATACCTAGTTTTAAAAATACTGGGTTGACTAATGAATGAGCTCATAAATAAGAACATAGCCCCCTGGGTGGCTCAGTTGGTTGGGCCTCTACTCTTGGTTTCAGTTCAGGGCATGCTCTTGCAGCTGTGGGATTGAGCAGCTTATAGGGCTCTGTGCCTATGTGGACTCTGTTTATGTGGGCTCTGTGCCTAGGTGGACTCTGCCTGTGTGGGCTCTGTGCCTATGTGGACTCTGCTTTAGGTTCTCTCTCCCTCTCTCTGTACCTACTGTGAGATTCCATAAAATTCTAGAAAATGCAAACTCATCTACAAATACTTATGGCATTAAGCTAACCAGTAATTTTTCTAGGGACACAAGGGGAAGTGTACAGGAGAAGGAATGAGGATGGATGGATTACCAAGGAGCACAAGGCTTCTTTTGGGAGTGTGAAAATGTTGATTCTCTTGAAAGTGGCAATAGTTTTATGTGTGTGCACATGTCAAAACTCATCAAAATGTACACATTAAAATTATGCATTTTCTTGTATGTCAGTCATATATAACATCTACTAAAAAAAGCAAATATAAAATCTTTCAACTTTTAAATATTCAAAAATGTCTTTATTTCATCCAAATTTTTGATGAATGTTTCTCAGAATACTGTATTCTGGGTTGTTTTTTTTTTTTGCTGGCATGCATTATTTGTAAAAAGAAGGAAGCCTATCATTTTTGTTTTCCTGTTTGTGTAATTTGTTTATTTTTATTCTTCTCTTGCAGCTCTCATCTGTTTTAATCTTTATTTCTGCTTTTATATATATGATTTTGATATACTTGAGAGAGAGCATTTATCTTTCTGGTTGTTGCACTTCTTGGCTTTGTAGATTTTTCACTGAATGTATGAAGTGTTCACTTGTCATTTCTTCAAAAAATGTATAGTGCTTCTCTCTCTCTCTCTGTCTCTTCTCTCCTTTTGGGACTCTTCTGAGAGTAGTTTATATCATCTCCAGTCACAGAAGGTCTGCTCCGCATCACCCCCTGCCTCTTTTGTTTCTTTGTTCTTCAGGTTGATAATTTCTATTTACCTGTCTTCAGATTCACTGGCTTTCCCCGCCAGTGTTCAACCTGCTATTAAGAACTTAGAATGAATTTTTAAAATTCATATGCTATAATTTTCAATTCTAACATTTTTTAAATTTCTAGCAAATTCACAATTGTACATTTTATTGTTGTGTTATGGTATCCGTACGTCTCATAAGAATTCAAAGAATTTAATCTTTTAAATTATTTTTTATTTTATTTTAATTCCATTAGTATACTTCTTTTTTTTTTTTTAAGATTTTATTTATTTATTTGACAGAGATCACAAGTAGGCAGAGAAGAGGGCAGAGAGAGAGAGGAGGAAGCAGGCTCCCTTCTGAGCAGAGAGCCTGATGTGGGTCGATCCCAGGAATCTCGATCATGACCTGAGTGGAAGGCAGAGTCTTAACCCACTGAGCAGCCCAGGCACCCATTAATATACTTCTAACAACTGTTATAAAGTCCTTTTCTTTGACTCCCAACATCTGGGTCATCTTGACATCTTTTTTTTTTTTTCTCTTGATTTTAGACCATATTTTTTGGCCTTTTTCCATAATTTATAATTCTTTTCATTTTCTGTTAGACATTTTAGATGATAATGTGTCAGATTATATGGAGTGTGGATTACATTTTTATCCCTTAACTGCTATTGATTTTTGCTGTAGCATAGTGAAAGAAAGCTGTAATATCAATGTAATCCTAAATCTTAACATAAAATATAATTTTAACAACAGTCCCATTATTACAAAGAGATTTTAAAGTAAGAATTCTAACATTAACTGTGTCTGCAATGATTTATTGTTAGGAGTGAAAGTAATGGAATTAATTTTTAACTTACTAGAAATCAGTGGAACCAGAAAGTGTTTAAACAATAACACAAAGTCTCTCATTTAATTTTCAGAATGTGGAAAAGACCTTAACAGGCTAACTTAGCGCTGTGAAAGACCTCCTCATAATGTGTTTTTTTTTTTTTAAGATTTTATTCATTTATTTGACAGAGAGAGATCACAAGTAGGCAGAGAGGCAGGCAGAGAGAGAGAGGAGGAAGCAGGCTTCCTGCTGAACAGAGAGCCCGATGCGGGACTCTATCCCAGGACCCTGAGATCATGACCCGAGCCGAAGGCAGCAGCCTAACCCACTGAGCCACCCAGGAGCCCCTCATAATGTGTTTTTAAGTGATAGTTTCCTTCTTTTCTTTTTTAAAAGATTTTATTTATTTATTTATTTGAGAAAAGAGAGCGCATGGGTGGGGGGATTTGGGGCAGAGGGAGAGGGAGAAATAGACTCTTTACTGAGCAGGGAGCCCAATGAGAAGCTCAATCCTAGGACTTGAGATCATGACCTGAGCTGAAGGCAAACGCTTAAACAAGTGAGCCACCCGAGCACACCTGTTAAGTGATAGTTTCTAAAAAGATAATTTTATGAGTCCTAAATTTATAAGATGGATTATTTTAATCAATTATTTAAATAGTTTGTTGACAAAGATTGAATATTAACTAAAGTCAATTGGGTGTAAAAGTATTCTTCTTTATCTGATCCAAGTAGAAATTGGGATATATTTTAAACTGGATAAGTAATTTCAAAATTGCATATTTTATTTTTGCTACTAAATATGAAATAGGCAAACATTTAAAATGGTTAAAGTATGAGGATTTGGATATTAAGAGTGCATTCAAAATATGCAGACTAGATTTATTCCTTGTCTAGTCTGAAATACAGTAACTGACACTGTTTGACATAAACTAGTTATAACCCTAAATTCTTCATGAAATAACTTTGTGACCCAATAAAATGGTTATACATTTTGATAGAACTTTGCTTTATGGTGGACATCATTCTGTGGATAACCTACTTGGTTTTATTTATGAAATGAAAGATTGGTCTTTTATTATCAGACTGAAAAACTTCATTGGGTATAGAAGAAAACATTAATTAACATTTTTTTTTAAACCAAAAGGTAATGGGTCCATCTTTTTCTAGAGGTTATCATAATGGAAAGAACCACTGGAGTTTAAAAATTCTATGAAATATTAAATATTATAGAAACCTGTTTTTAGGAACAGTGAATGTGGGAGTATTTTATTTGCAATTCCACAATATCTAGTATTATGTTAAATGTGTATACTTAGAGCAGTGTGTTGTTACATGGAAATCGCAGGTTGCATATAATTTAATAATTTCTAGAAATCCACTGTAAATAAATGAATTCTTTTAGCTATTACCGTAGGTGATAAGATTAAACAAAAATTCTTTTCTTTTCCCTTTTGGCTTTTGAATGTCAATAGCATAGACTTTTTAAGAGGTTTCAACTAAATAAAAAGGAAAAGGCACAGATACCAATATTCTGCTGGCTAGAAAGCTGCATATTTTTCAGATTACTATTTTACTGTGCCAAGCATGTATAGCCATATTTAAGTATTATATATGGCAAACAATTAAACTTAACTTATAGATATTTTGTGGATACATAATTACTGGTATCTTCAAATCCTCTGCCTTGATGGATAATAATATTTTAGATCTATTGGTCAAAGAAAAATATAAGCTGTAAATAGCTGTACAGCTGTATTACAAACAAATCCCTTTTTCACTTGAAATAGAAATTAAATGTTAAGATGATTTCTTAATATTCAACATTTAAAATTTTTACTAAGTACAAACTCCACTCAATTCTGGAAAAAACACCTTGTGTTTTTCCTCATAGTGAGTATATATATATATACATATATATGTATATATACACACATATATTGTGTTTTAGTTATTATAGTGTGGGAAATCTCAGTGCCATCTTGTGCAGAAACAGCCTCTATTTAGTTGTATTCAGGCATCTACAGAATGACAAACCAAAGTTTTGGAAAGAATTACATTCATTCAGACACAAAGAAAGGATCATTATTGTAACGTGGGATCACAAATCACATTCTTTCTATGCTTTCAGGTTTTTGCTTCAACATTTCTTTAGGCAGTCTAGGCAGAAATGCTTTTGACAAAAGGGTCTGATTGATAGCAAGTCAGCTTACACTATAAGTTTTTACAGTATATTTTTTTCAAATCCATAAATAACAGAGATATTATCTCCTGGTGTTTGTGTTGCTATGAGACATCCATACTGAGTCTTGATTTTCCAGCCTCAGCCACTTGCACAGAAAAAGTAATTTTAGTAAATTTAGCGTGATTTACCAATAGCCCTAGAATAACATACAGAAAATTTTGCTCTAAGGATTTTAATAGTTAAATATGAACATTGATATGACCCCATGTTGCTTATTTTATTTAATGTACATAACTTATCTCACTACTTCTGGGAAAATGAATTACTGCATAATTAAACAGTTTAGTAATCACAAGGAAGATTTTAGATTCTTCAGTAGCAGATACCAAGGCAATGCCTGAGGAGTGAAATCTCTTTTTAGGGAGCAACACCATGAAAGGAAGGGGAACAAAGGAGAATTGCTTAGAGAGAGAAGGCATACTGCCATCCAGGGCCCTACAAAGCCTTAGACAACCTGGTGGGGAGCACTGCAACAAATGTTGACCCATCAGTATCCCACATTGGATGAAATGTACCCGCCTTCACATATCTTTCTTATTCAGTCACCATATGTAAGCTGCCCTGGCCAGGGTGTAAACTCAGGGGAGAGGTACTGTGCAGCTGAAGGAGGCTATAAAGGAAATGATAGCTGGAAGCTGGCTGCTCCGCTGCCCTGCTCTTTGCTGAGGGCTGAGCAAGAAGCCTTTACTTGATGCAGATTCTGGGTGGCTCATGTTTGTGTTCAACACAATCACTTTAGGAAGGAAGCCACTGTTGCCTGACAGGTGTGTGAGGGGACAGCTTTGATAAGACCCACGGTCAAGTTACAAATCAGGGATAAGCCTCCAATGCATAGGCCATGTTTTTCAATTCTGGAATTTTATATATTTGGAATTATGCAGCCCTTTTTGCGTGGCTGCATTCACTTGCCACAAAGTTTGTCATGTTAAAATATTTCTTTTTTTTTTTTTGCATGTATCAGAAGTTCTTTTTCCTTGGTTTATAGTAGTTCATTTTACAAATATTTGTTTACCTAGGATAGAATTCTGAGTTGTTTTAAATTTTTGGTTATTAGGAAGAACACTAATGTGAACGTTTTTTGCAAGACTGTGGATGTAAGTCTTCTTTTTTCTTGGATAAATGCTTAGGGTTGGAATTTAACTCATGGTTTAACTTTCTAATAAATGGCAAATAGTTTTCTAAAGTGGCTGTTAATTCCACTCCCCTACCAACTATAAATTAATCTCCAAAATTTGGTGTTTCAGTCTTTTCCATTTAACAGTATTAGTAGATGTGTAGCACTATATCACTGTGATTTTAATTTGCATCTCATCTACTATGGTTTATGATAAATACTTGTTCATGTGCTTATTGGTCATTTGCATATCTTTTGGGAAGTGCCTCATTAAGTCTTCTGCCCATCTTTTATTTCATTATTTAATGTTTTAGTTCTGAAAGCAGAAAGTTCTTTTATATTCTAAATATAGATCCCTTTTTAAATATATATGTTGCAGATGTTTTCCACTAATTTTTATCAAGAATACCAAGAATGTTTATCAAGAATGTTTTTCTCTGTTATGTTGTATTTTGTCTAAGAAATCTTCACTTTCCAGGGTTTTAAAGACATTCCTTGATGTTTTCCTCTAGTAGCTTTATTGTTTTAGATTTTACATTTAGGATTATTATTTAATATAATTGATTTTTGTGTTTGGTGTGAGGTAGGGGCTGGGGTTCTTTTTCTTATAGAATCTACCTTCTGTTTCAACACCTTTTCTTGGAAATATTTTATCATACTCAGTTGTTTGGACCTTATTGTTGAAAGTTATTTAATCATATTGAATGGCTGAACTCTCTTTTTGTATAATTGCTTTATATGTTTATCTTTTCAATGATACCACACTATCCTGAATAGCATGCATATTAGTAAGACTTGAAGTCGAGTGGGGCAAATTATTTAAATTTGTGTTTCTTTTTATTTTTATTTTGGCTATTCTTCTTCCTTTGCCTCTATAGTTTTTTTTTTTAAATGGGTTTTTTCTCTTTACTACAAGTTGATTTTAGCAACAGTTTTTTTTTTTTTAAGATTTTATTTATTTATTTGACAGACAGAGACCACAAGTAGGCAGAGGAAGGCAGAGAGAGAGGAGGAAGCAGGATCCCCGCTGAGCAGAGAGCCCGATGTGGGGCTTGATCCCAGGACCTTGGGATCATGACCTAAGCCGAAGGCAGAGGCTTAACCCACTGAGACACCCAGGTGCCCCTAGCAATATTTTTTTCTGTTTTAAAAATTTTAAAGTTTTTAACTCGTTAGTAAACATGCAGTTATATTAGTTTCAGATATATAGTATAGTGAATAAACAATTCCATACATCAGCCAGTGCTCATCATGACAAGTGCACTTCTTAATCCTCCTCACCTTTTTAACCCATCCCCCTCCCTTCTGTTAACCATCAGTTTGTTCTCTATGATTCGGTCTGTTTCTTGATTTGTCTCACTTGTTTTCTGTACAGTTTTTATTTTATTATTATTTTTTAATATTTTATTTATTTGTTTGACAGAGAGACAGTGAGAGAGGGAACACAAGCTGGGGAAGGGGCAGAGGGAGAGGGAGAAGCAGGTTTCCCAGAAGAGCAGGGAGCCCAATGAGGGTGTTGGGGGGTGGGGGGATTTGGGAGGGAGGGGAGGTGAGGGTGGGGATCATGACCAGAGCAGAAGGCAGATGCTTAACGATTGAGCCATCCAGGTGTCCCTCTGTTATAGTTTTTAATATGAAGAGTTTGCATATATTTTGTTAGGCTTATGGATAAGTTCTTTAGTTTTTTAATAGCATTAAAATAATATTTTAATTTTACTTTCTAATTTTTAATTACTAGTATATAGAAATAACTTCTGTATATTGATTACATATTGATTGCATATTGCTAAGTTTCATTTCTCAGTTCTAGAAGTTTTAAGGATTTACCTGAAAATCAAGAGTTTTCCTTCTTTTTAGTCTTGTTTTACTTTTTTTTCCTTATTGTTTTGACAGACTTCCATTACAATGCTGAATAGAAATGGTGAGATTGTACATTTTCGTATTGGTCCCTGTCTTAAAATCAAAGCATGCAGGATTTCACCAGTATGTGAAGTATAGATTTTCC
Source organism: Mustela nivalis (assembly GCF_964662115.1). NCBI lineage: Eukaryota > Metazoa > Chordata > Mammalia > Carnivora > Mustelidae > Mustela > Mustela nivalis. The sequence goes on along the minus strand of NC_139025.1, from coordinate 57,458,210 downwards.
ATATATGTTCTTTATCAGGTTGGGGAAATTCCTTCTATTCCTAGTGTATTGAACATTTTTAAAAAATGAGTTTCAGAGGCATTTATGAGGCTCAGTCAGTTAAGTGGCTGCCTTCAGCTCAGGTCATGATCTGAGCCCGGTCCTGGGACTGAGCCCTGTGTATGACTTCCTGCTCAGCAGGGAATCAGCTTTTCCCTCTCCCTGTGCCACTCCCCTTGCTCTCTCTCTCTGTCTCAAGTAAGTAAATAAATAAATATTTAAAAGAAATGAATATTGTATTTTGCCAAATGCTTTTTTCTGCATCCATAGAAATGCTTGTCTAACATCTCTAACTTAATATAATGAATTACATTGTTTTTTGCGTGTTACAATAATCTGCACTCCAACTTGACTATCCCATATCTTTCTTTTATATATTGTTGGATATCATTTGATAACTTTTTAAAAGAGATTTTATTTATTTATTTATTTGAAAGAGAGAGAGAGAGAGCATGAGAGGAGGAAACAGTAAAGGGAGAAACAGAAGCAGATTCCCTGCTGATTAGGGAGCCCCACACAGGGCTGAATCCCAGGACTCTCAGGTCATGACCTGATCTAAAGGCAGACACTTATCAAATGAGCCACGCAGGAACCCCTATTTGCTAACTTTTTATTGAAAAATTTTTATATCTATATATGGAGTGCCTGGGTGGCTCACTAGGTTAAGTGTCTGCCTTTGGCTCAGGTCATGATCCCAGGGTTTTGGGATAGGGCCCTACATCGGGTTTCTTGATCAGCAGAGAATCTGCTTCTGCCTCTCCCACTTCCTTATTTGTGTTCCTGTTGTCGCTGTCTCTCTCTCTGTCTCTATTAAGTAAATAAATAAAATCTTTAAAAAAAAAAGAATTTTTTATATTTATATCCATGAATGATACTGGTTTTTACTTCCATTGTGTTGTATTCTTTTCTGATTTTGGCATAAGGGTTATAGTGGCATAATAAAATTTTCATATCTTATTTCTCAATATATCTTCTTCCCCTAAACCAGGTAGGCTTTTGTTTGGAATACTTATGGTACCAGCAACGTGTTTGAACATAGCTCCCTTTCTTACCAACTCCAAGGCTGGGATAAATATAAGAGCCAGTTGTTTTCTCTCAGTAATGGTATTGATGTATTTGTGATTTTCTTGGAGAACAGTTTAATCTTTCTGCTACAGGCTACTCTCATGGGCAAAATGCAGACAACTTATCTATGTTTATTTATGTCCTTCACATCTCGCTTGCATTTTACACTGTGCTACATTAACAGAACTACAGTGGGAAAAAGAGCAGTTTTCTCAAACTGGCATGATTTTTCTTTCCATGGGACATTTGGCAACATTCAGAGAAATGTTTGATTGTTAAGATTAGGGGAGAGTGGGTTCTGCTGGTTTCTAGGGGTAGCTGCTAATACATTCTGCAACACACAAGAGAAACCCTACAACAAAATTTATCAAGTTAAAAGTGTCAATAGTGCCAAGGCTTGGTTTAGAGGTTCAAGGGCTCAGTAAAATTCTAATGGTGAAACTAGGTTTCATTGTCTTCTATGTACACAAACCCTACAAACTCTATTTTTTTACCCATGACATTTAGAATGCTCAGCTTGTTCCTTGAAAAGGGGACAACTTTCACTTCTTCCCATGAGTCAGAGAGAGAAAAAGCTCTTTTCTTAATGTCATGGTTTGGGTTTTTTTTCCTCAATATTTTCTTTGTTTATTTGACACAAATAGAGCAGTGGGGAGATTCAGGCAGAGGGAGAGAGGGAAACAGGCTTCCCACTGAGTAGAGACCCCCCCAACAATGTGGGACTTTATCCAAGGACCCCAGGGATCATGATCTGAACTGAAGGCAGATGCTTAACCAACTGAGCCACCCAGAAGCCCCCTTAATACCATGTTTTTAATAAGCCCTCCAACCCCAATGATTCTTAGTCTTTTTATTCCATCTAAGCCTTAGCTTACTTTGGCATATGGTCAAGTGGCACTGTAAACATATTTGTCTATCATTTTCTGTCTTTTGTTGAAATCTGTTAAGTCAGTGTGCTCTGCCTTTGGCTGAATTGAGGAGACTCAAAAGTGTTCTTTCTTTTTTTTCTCAGCTGTGAGTCCTATTGACAAATTCTGGGGAAGAGCAAAAGACTTACTTAGCAACTGTTACAGTTTACTAAATATTTTCATGTATATTTTTCATGAGTCTTTATAGTGATATTATATATTATATATTATGTATTATCATCATTATTATAATTTGTGGCTTTAATTAGAAAAATCAGTGATGTCATTGTTATCAATAACATTTCCTTCTAATTTTTTTTTTCAGTTTTAAGTTCTCTATCAGAGGGCATTTATAATTGATCTAGAGAATTTAAGTTCCTAGGAATTTTTCTGTAAAGCACTCTTATACTATTTTTGTATTTCAGTCACTTCCCCAAGAGTCTTATAAATTCTGTTCTCTGCTCATTCAGCCACATGATCAAAATCACTTTCCTCCCAGAGATATGGAATTTGAGTGAAAAAATAAAATGAGAACACATATACCCTCCTCATTCAATGATCACCTTGAAAGTAGGTGGGAAGAATTCCTGACATTCATTTCTGAGCAGTTGCTATGGATGGTGGAATTCTTTCTTTTGTGAGCCAGTGACACAAAATAGTAATTGAAAAGTCTTATTTCAAAGTGTTGTCAGAACTGAGGGTAAGAATAGAAAGAATTAGTGTGATTTATTAATAATGCATTGAAATGGGAAATACATAAGTAATTACAATCAGGAAAACTTTTTGCTGATTTTATATGATAATCTAATAATGGAGAAAGAGGTTCAGATATTTAAAGTATGATATCATGGATTTTGAAGTGGACAGAATAGACTCTCTGTGAAGAACCAGAAAATCATTTCTTTTTTTTAAAGTGGTACATAGTACCAGAGCATTATGAAGAATTATTTTGTTATTATTTTATTTTTAAATAAGCTTTATATTTGAAAGAGTTTTAGGTTATAGAAAAATTGTGAAGATAGTATAAAGACACCTAATTTTCACTATTGTTAATATCTTGTGTTGGTATGGTATATTTATAACAACTAATGAGCCAATACTGATACATTACTATTAGCTAGAGGCCAAACTTTATTCATATTTCTTACTTTTATAATGATATCAGTTTTTTGATCTGGAATACAAACCAGAAACAATGTTACATTTATTCTTCATGTCCCTATAGCCTTCTCTTGGCTATGAGATTCCTAAGATTTTCTTTGGTTTTTATGATTTGAAACTTTTGAAGAGTATTGGTCAGGTGTTTTTTTTTTTTTAAGGTATTCTAATGTTTAATGTGGCTTAAGGACAATTTCCCTATTTCTTTTCTTTTTTTTTTAAATTTTTTATAAACATATATTTTTATCCCCAGGGGTACAGGTCTGTGAATCACCAGGTTTACACACTTCACAGCACTTACCAAAGCACATACCCTCCCCAATGTCCATAATCCCACCCCCTTCTCCCAAATCCCCTCCCCCCAGCAACCCTCAGTTTGTTTTGTGAGATTAAGAGTCACTTATGGTTTGTCTCCCTCCCAATCCCATCTTGTTTCATTTATTCTTCTCCTACCCACTTAAGCCCCCATGTTGCATCACAAAGAAGAAGTCAAATTGGTCAGGTGTTTTATAGAATATCCCTCATTTGGGACTGGTCTGATATTTTCATCATGATTACATTTGGGCTATGGATTTTTGGGAAGAAGACAAGAGAGTTATAAAGTGCCATTTTAATCAAGGATATCAAGGGTACATGCTATCAACATGACTCTTCACTCTATTGATACTGTTAATGTTGACCTTGATTATGGGGGTTTGGCAGTGCTGTCAGATCTCTTTTTACACTTGCCATGCTCTGCTTTTTGGAAGGAAGTTACTATGCACAACCCATACTCGAGGACTGAGGAGTTATGCTCCACATATTTGAGTTGGAATATCTCCATAATTTCTTTTGAATCCTTTTGCATGGGTGATTGCCTATTTTTCCCACTTATTCATTTATTCAGTTATTTATTTAAGAATTCATGTAGACTTATGTGTTTTTTATATATTAGGTTTGTACCCCATCTTTATGACATAGCCCCATCAGTGTGCATGTATGTTGCATGTTAGTGCTCTTTTACTTTCTGGAACTGTAAAATGCATTTTAATAATTACTTTAATATAAATGACTTAAACAAATGTCAGAGAGTGGTAGTTTCAGTACAAAGCATGAGATGACTATATACTGCTAACAAACTCATTTCAAAGTAACACATAGGTAAATTTAAAAGTTAAATGACAGAAAGGACATACCAAATCTTAATTAAGAAAAACAAAGGAGAAGTGGCTATATATTTGACAGAATAGATTTTAGAAAAAAGAAAAAGAAAACCACTAGAGACAAAGAGAAACATTATATATCAATAAAAGTACTGATCCATCAGAAGACATAATTGTAAAAGTGTATGCATCAAAAATCAGAGCCTTAAAATACATGAAGCAAAATCTGAGAGAGCTGAAAGGAGAAATAGACAAACCCATAGTTAGAGTAGAAATTTAACACCCCCTCTCAGGAACTGATAGAACTGCTTAGAAAGAAAATCAGTGTGAAGGTAGAAGATCTGACAAGGCACAATCAACAGGTTTTAATTGACATATATAGAACCCTGCACATTGTTTATCAAGTGCCCAAGGAAAATTCACCAAGGTAGTCAATATTCTGGATGATAAAACATGCCTTGACAGATTTAAAGGAACTAAAATTACTCAGTACGTGTTCTCTGATTGTACTAGAACCAAACCAGAAAGTGGTAACAGAAAGAAAGTGGGGGAAATTTCTAAATAGAAGGAAGTTAACAGCCTTCTAAATAATTTAAGGGTTTAATAGGGGGTTTCAGAGAAAATGAAATAATAATATAGAACTAAATGAAAATGAATACACATTTAAAAGCATCTGGGGGATGCCTGGTGGCTTAGTTGGTTGAGCATCTGACTACCCACAGAAAGCCCTGCTTCTGGCTCTGAGCTCAGCAGGGAGTGGGCTTGAGATTCTTTCTGTCCTTCTGCTCCTGACCTGCTCTCACATTCTCTTTCTTTGTCTCTAAAATAAGTAAATAAATCTTTAAAAAAAAAAAGGCATTTGGGATGCAGTAAAGGTAGTTATCAAGAGGGAAATTTATACCACTAAAAGCTTACATTAGAAATGAGAAGTTTCAATTTAGTAACCCAAGTTCCATTCCACCCACACCCAAGAAGACAGAAAAATACAGGGAAAAGAAACCATGAGCAAGAAGAACAAAGGAAATACTAAATATAAGAGAAGAAATCGAGAAATTAAAAGGATACAGAAAATCAAGCAAATAAAATATGGTTCTTCAAGAAAAATCGATATAATTGATAGGCTCTAACGGTCTTGATGAAAATAATGAGAAACCCCCCTCCCCCTACAAATCAGTTGTAACTGGATTGAAATAAGGGCCTTATTACATATCCTACAGCCATTGCAAAAATAATAAGGGAAATATGAGCAATTGGACATTTATAAACTTGAAAATTTGGAAGAAGATAATTATGATTTCCTCTAAAATGACAAACTAGGAAAAATCAACTGAGATGAAATAATGTGTCTATCCTTATAACAATTACATAAATTTAATTCATATTTAATCTCCCCACCCCAAAGAACTCTCCATGTCCAGAGACTTCACTGGAGAATTATACCAACCACTTAAATTGAACACCAATTTTATACAGTCTTTTCTAGGAAATAAAAGAGGAGAGACACTTCCAAACTCACTTTATGAGACCAGAATTAAGCTGCTACTCAAATCAGACATGAAAAAACTATAGGTATACACTTGTATAGATCTATATGCTGAAAATTACAAAATGAAGATGAAAGAAAGAAAACCTATGTAAAAAGATTGACTAGGGTGTTCATGGATTGGAAGATTCAATGTTACAACGATATCAACTCTCTCTAAATGGATTTATGGGATTACTAGAATTTCTATCACACACAAATTTAAAAATTATCTTTAAATTAGTTTATTGATTGTGATTCCGTGAATATGGCAGCTTGGTTATATGTAGAAGGATAGGATATTTTTTTAAAAAAGATATAGTTGAATAATATGATATGGCAGATGATACTTGGTTAATTGTAATCATCTCTGAATTTGAAATTGTCTTAAATGCACACACATGCACATACACATGCACGTAAAACTAATAAAATCTGAATAAGCTCAGTGGATAGTACCAGTGATAATTTTCTGTCTTTGATATTGTATTATAGTTACATAGGTTATTACCATTTTGGTATACTGAGTGAAAGGTACCATGAGACCCCCTGGATTCCCCCCCCCCTTTTGCAACTCCCTTTGAATCTATAATTATTTCAGAATAAAAACAATGAACTGTTCTGGAAAGTCCTCCTTGGGCAATATTCTTTGAAGACTCCTAAAGTGATTCGAAACTTCAAATTATAGGAGGGCCAAGAAAATGATTCCTAATAAATAATTCAAGAATGGTACATTGCTATTTAAGGAAAAATTATTCTGAATGTAGCATCTGTTTATAAAAATGTATCTTTATAGGGAGGCCTGTGTGGCTCAGTCGGGTAAGCATCTGCCTTCGGTTCAGGTCATGATCCCAGGATTCAGGGATCAAGTTCCGCGTTGGGCTCCTTGCTCAGCGAGAAGTCTGCTTCTCCCTCTGCCTGCCACTCTTCTTGCTTTATTTGTCTCTCTAACAAATAAAGTCTTTACAAAAAATATATCTGTATAGATTTACTGCTTTTCCTCATCAGTTTTCCTGTATAGTTTCTTTCAACAAAGACTGCTTTATGTTGAGGCAATTCTCCATTTATCAGTATTTCTTTTGCCTAATTCTTTTCGTGACATATCTACCAAAACCAAAAATGAACCTCTCAGGCTGACAGACCAATGTGTCTCCTATCAGACTGTCTAATAAAAAATAAGCCTGGAAATGTTTATTGTAGTTAAATTGACCATTTAGTATAAGACAGTTTAAACTACACATTCTAGTAAGTGTTCTGCCAAAGAACTGCAGATACACATACATCTAAATAATCTATATTTGCTTGTGTTTAAATTTGGTTTTGTGTATTTCAAAACATTTAGAAGCTATTTTTGAATCATTTACTGTGGCCCCTTGAACATGACAACTTGGTTATACATAGAGGAGTAGAATATTTTTAAAAATTGTATGATGCGGGGGCGCCTGGGTGGCTCAGTGGGTTAAGCCGCTGCCTTCAGCTCAGGTCATGATCTCAGGGTCCTGGGATCGAGTCCCGCATCGGGCTCTCTGCTCAGCGGGGAGCCTGCTTCCCCCTCTCTCTCTCTGCCTGCCTCTCCGACTACTTGTGATTTCTCTCTGTCAAATAAATAAATAAAATCTTTAAAAAAAAATTGTATGATGCAGACATGACTGGGTAATAATTGTCTCTGAGTTGGAAATTGGCATTCTTAAAGGCAAAAAAAAAAAAAAATAGACTTCTTACCATTACCTAAACCTATATTCAAACTTTTCTAACAGAAGAAAAGATAGTAAATAATATAGATGTTTCATTTAAATTACTAAGCATCAAAATATTTGTAAATGTATGTTTTAGTCACTCAGTCTTCAGATACTATTTGGAAATATATAAACCAGTATAAGAATTAGCCAATTTCATGTGGAAATGAAAGATAATGTCTCTATTTAAGAAAAACCACATGGAATTTTATGATTCTGAAAAAAATGACGTTTTTATTGCTTTTTTAAAATGAGAATTGTGTATCTCTTCTCTGGCATTGATCAGTTGTGTGTGTGCACACGTGCGTATGTCTGTGTGTGTGGCGTGTGTGTATTAGTTTTGATAAACAGAATGGTCAAAGCCAATGATAAAGATTCTTTAATCAGCCAGGACTTGTTTTATTTTATTTAAAATTAGCCACTGGGGCTCCTGGGTGTCTCAGTCAACCATCCAACTCTTGATTTCAGGTCAGGTCATGATCTCAGGGTCTTGAGATGAAGCCCGGCAAAAGGCTTGGTGTTGGGTGTGTAGCCTCCTTGAGATTCTCTCTCTTCCTCTCCTTCTGCCCTCTCCACATCTCCCCCCACCCTACCTCCTGCTCACTTCCTTCCCCTAAAAAAAATAAAAAATACAATTGTCCCTGAGGAGATTAAGAAAAAAGGAGCTTACATACGAAGAACCTTGACATTTTCTTCTCTGTGTTTTCCAAGATGTTTACAACAAAGCAGATGTAATCTTCTGTGATTTTGTAGGCAAATATAAAATCCATTCTTATGTCTTCCATATGTGTCCTGTTGTTTTAAGATCATTACTAATTATGTAAAAAATACATAGCAGATACCCCCTTTAAAAAAATACAAATCACAATCTCTTATTTAAATCATTCTGCCACTAGTAGTATGAATCGAATTAGGATTTTAACTGCTTAATTATTTCCTTCATGCTGTTCCATATTATTGTTCCATATTATTTACAGTAAAATGAATACGATTATCTTTTAAGTTCAGAGTAGCTTCAGAGAGGAAATTAAATCTACATTTAGCATATATTATGCTATTTGCCCTCTTCACATTTCCATTTAATTGGTGGATATGGCAGCCAGCCTCCAAGAGGCCCCCCAGTGATTACCACCTCCTGGTATTCATGCCCTTGTGTATACTCTCCTGCCTTATATAGGGGTTGCTCATTGTGACCAATGGAATTAGCAGATGTAATGGTAAATGATTTCTGAGGCTCAGTCATTAAATTCATTGTCACCTATATGTTCCTTCCTCTGAGAACACTAGTTTTGTAGAATGCCACTTGTTATGATGTGAGAATACACTAGTAACCCTTATAGAGATCTGTGGGGTAAAGAACGGAGACTTTTGAAAACAGCCAATAAGATGGGGCGCCTGGGTGGCTCAGTTAGGTTCAGTTACTAAGCGTCTGCCTTTGGCTCCTGTCATGATTCCTGAGTCCTGGAATCCAGCCTTGCATTGGGCTCCCTGCATGGTGGGAAGCCTGCTTCTCCCTCTCCAACTCCCCTGATTGTGTTCCCTCTCTCAGTGTATCTCTGTCAAATAAATAAATAAAATCTTAAAAAAAAAAAAAAAAAAAAAGAAAACCCAGCCAAAAAGGAATACAGGTTTTCTTCCAATATCCATCTTGGAATTGGATCCTTCAGTTTCTGTCTGGATCCTTCAGATGACTACAGCCTTAGCTGACCAATTAATTGCAATCTTAAGAAGACTCCAAGCTATAATTACCCAGCTAAGCTCAGCTAAACTGTCCCTAGATTCCTGAAATACAGAAACTGTGAGATAATAAATATTAATATTAATGCTATTTTAAGGCACTCAGTTTTAGGGTAATGTATTAGTAGCAGTAGATAACTAATACAGATTTTGGTACCAGAAGCATTACCTTAGAGAAAGGGAACCAAATTTGAGTGTCCTTGGAACTAGATACTAGGCATCAACTGAAAGAACCTTGAGGAAAGTCTTATTAAAAGTTTGAAAGTTGTTGAAGTAAATGTTTGTAAAGACATGATGGCTTTTGAAGAGGCTATGAGTGAGGGCTTAAAGAGAAGTGAGGAAAATTTGTCATGAAGTTGGTGATGTAGCTAGAGATTTCCAGACAAAATGTTGAAGGTGTCACCTATCTTCTTCACATTTACATGAAGATTTCAGAGTGGAAAGGTGAGGTAATAAAAAGATTCTTACCAAAAAATAAGCTTAAACTTCTGATTTTGAAAATTTCAGCCTCTTCAGATAGCAACTAATGCTAAAATTAAGAGAGTGTTCTTCTCTCTCTCTCTCTCTCATTCTTTCTCTCTCTTTCTCTCTCTCTCTCTCTCTCTCTCTCACACACACACACACACACACACACACACACACACACACACAAGGTAGCTATGTGAAGTTATAGATATGTTAATTAACCTGACTGTGGTGATCATTTCACAGTGTATACAAATACCAGGTCATGTGTGCAACATTAAATATAATTGTATTATTTAATTATACCTCAAAAAATGGGAGGGGGTTTGGAAAAGGAGATAACTTTCAGGGAATAAGAAAGACCCCAGAAAGATCAGTAGTGGTGCCTCAGAAGGCATGAAGTCAGACAAGGGGCACTGAATAGATTTTGAGGATGTTCCCCAGGCATTTTAAGTAATAGAGATCCTAATAAGCTTATGGACATTTTCCTTCAGTAGAAGCTAAAGGTAGATATTATCTGAAAGAATATTTATGGGAAGCTTTTATCTACTGAAGTGGATTTCAGTAAAATTTATCAGAAGACCACACAGTTTTCAAACATGTTATATTTGTAGAAACACACTGGATCAGACTGTAAGAGAGAAAATGCAAAATGAATTGAGAACTTTGGACCCCCAAATTTCTGTAAATATGAAGTAGGCTGAGAGATTTACTTACCTGCAAACACATACTATCTTTCATGAAAAGAGAATGGTGATGAAGAGTTCAGAGTTACAAGCCATAAAAAATTATTCCCAGTCCCTGAGATGTAACCAACAAACTTTCAGTGTGTACCAGGCTGAATTTCAAAATTGCTATGAAGTCCTTTGTGTTTCCAAATATTCTCCTTTTTGAACAGAAATGCCTATTGCAGTTATCCCAAACCTATCTTATTATTGTATGCCATATGTATGTGGAGAAGCTAATTTATGTCTTTAGTTTTATAGTTTAAGAAAACTATAATCAAGAAGCTATACTTAAGGAGAACTACTTCTTCCCATGTACCTGACTTACATAACAAGATTCTAGCCTTTGAGCAGATGCTGTTTGGGGATGAAGTATTAAAGAAGTTAGCTAGGAAAGGGGGGGAATGTATCTGTATTTTGTATGTGGATGGGTGTAAATAATTTATAGCCAGAGAGTTGATTGTGGTTTGAAAACACGTCCACACATTCTTTGATATTTCTGTCATTCAAAAGGTGAAAGCTAATTCTCCACCACTTAAGGGTGGACTTTACTTTGTGACTCATTTCTAATAAATATATAATATATTATATAAATTATAATAGAATGTGGTAAAAATAATGGTGTTATTTCTAAGATAAGGAAATAAGAGGCAAACAGCTTTCTCCTTGCCCTGTCTCTTAGATCAACTTTTACTGTGTAAATGTTCCTACTAATAGTATCATTTATTGATTTCACCTATAAAAAAAGTCATGGATACTCCAGTAGGAAATTTCTGAACTTAGATTATCAAAATAATGGGAATATAATGTAGATCAGCAGATGATTGTGTTTTTAGTTTTTATTTCTTTTGAGAATTTTATAAAATGCCAGCTATTATTTATTGGTTTAAAAATTGATGATAGAAATGTCAGGCAACCTTGTTTAAGAATAACTTTTGTTCTTGTAAATGGAGGTATGATGCTTAATATTTTGAATGATCAGTTTATTTTACACAAAGTTATACACCAGCTATTTTGGAAGATTCATTCACCTACATGTCCTACATTTTAGAGGAAAACTATTTACTATTTAATCAGGACTTTGCATCCTGTGAAGAATATTTTCAGAATAGCAGAGAAAAATATTTTATAATGTGTTAATAACATATAAGCTATGACAAATTAGTCTATTTGAATATAATTTGGTGCATAGTCATTTTGAATATTTTAAGATGTCTCATTTTTAATTATTTAAAATATTTTAAATCACATCATTTTATATCATATAAAAGTATTTCATATATATTGAATTTTATTTGAAAATCTTGAAAGATAAATAGAAAACATTGTTTATATTAACATTATAATTCCCATATTTAATAATAACAATAAACTATATAATTTTTTTGCAAAATAATCCATTTCTGTAAGATTACAAATAAATTTTTTTGAAGATACCTAGCTAGTATGTACACAGTTCTTTATAAGATAAAGTTTATATTAATTATCAAAATTCCTCAATGAGTATTTCATTCAAGTTTTTAATCTCAATACTTACATGTCTATATTTTTCTTTAAAGATTAAAAACATATTTTAAGTTGCACCACTAAAACATGATTCCAGTTTTATTAAATGATTATTCATTTAGATTTACCATATACTACCATACTATTATGGTTCTTTTATTTCTTTTCATACAAAATAAGTTATTGAAACCAGAAACCCTTATTTGAGATGATAGGTGATCTTTCAGTAGATGATATTTCAGTTTTAAAGTAAAATTCCTTTTTTGAGTTTTTGAAAATTGACATAATTACCTGTTGTTAAGTCACAAAATTGGCCCATATTATATCTACAAAGAGGTATATAATATCACACAACAATGCCTTTAAGACCATAAAACTTGACTAGAAGTTACTGAATGCATGAGCAAATAGACATAATTAATTGACAGAAGGATTAGGCAGCAAAAAGGTACAGAAGAAAGAAAGTAATAAAGGAAAAGTGTATTGATGTCCATCCAAGCATGTTTCAGTTGAAAATGCTGCATGTAGTTCTGTAATCTAAACCCATTTGTCTAGGTAACAGTATTCGTTTGTTAGTAAAAACATATTGCCACCTACTTGATTAGTCTTTACTTATTTACTTTTGTAGACTTAACCACATTGTACTCCCACACAATGCTATGTGTTTTTCTCGCCTTGATAACAGGTTAAAATTAACATATATTTCTAGAATTTTGACAGATTTCCAGGAGATAATACTGGAGTTTGGTGTAGCATCTTAGTGAATTTCTATACCTTACCCAGTGCATCACACATTTAAGGCCTTTAATTAATGCAATTAAATGAAAAGATAAATAAATGCTTCAAACTAAATAATGCATTGCAATTTAAACATCTATTATAAATTTTCCTGTTTGTGATGCTATCCATGCCAGACTATATTCTGAGAATGATTTTATATCTATGTATCTTGGATTTTTGTAGAATGCATTAACCAGAAGATGTGTGTTTATTCTTATAAACCTTTATATTTCTCATTAGACATTGATAAATTGTTCTCTTTTAAACAGTGGTCCTACATGAAGATTTTTAAGGTTGAGTTAGATTTTATAATTTGATAAATTTGTGACACTGACTCAATCAACTTTCTATGCAAGTAAATTTTGAACTTGAGCAAGACTGAAATATACTGAGTTCAGGAATATAAAATTTACAAAGACTCTCAACAGATAACTAGAATATATTAAACTCTTATTAACATCCTAATATAGATTTCATTTTAAATGTATTTAATGTCTTTAAATTATTTAAATTTTATTTTATGGGTAAAAATGTCAAACATTAATTTTAATATTTAAATAAATTCATAAAATTATATAATATTGTACTTATATACTTCCCTTTGACTATGAATGAATAAAAAATGCTATTGTGATATAGGTACAATATGGAAGGTAACATTATTTGCAGGTTATGTGGTAAAACAAGAAAGTATAACTAGGGGGAGGAGTCAAGATGGCGGAGAAGTAGCAGGCTGAGACTGCTTCAGCTAGCCGGTGATCAGCTAGATAGCTTATCTAAAGATTGCAAACACCTGAAAATCCATCGGCAGATCGAAGACAAGAAGAACAGCAATTCTGGAAACAGAAAAACAACCACTTTCTGAAAGGTAGGACCGGCGGAGAAGTGAATCCAAAGCGACGGGAAGATAGACCCCGGGGGGAGGGGCCAGCTCCCTGCAAGCGGCGGAGCAACCGCGCACAAAATCAGGACTTTTAAAAGTCTGTTCCGCTGAGGGACATCGCGCCAGAGGCTAAACCGGGGCGAAGCCCACGTGGGGTCAGTGTGGCCGCAGGTCCCGCAGGGTCACAGAAGGATCGGGGGTGTCGCAGAGCTTGCAGGTATTGGAACGGGAAAGCCGGCTGCAGAGACAGAGCCGACAGTGAGCTCACAGCTTGGTGTTACCTTGAACTGGTCGCAGGCTCGGTGAGCTCGGAGCGCGGCCGGAGGTCAGGCAGACGGGAGTAACTGGGCGCTGTTCTCTGAGGGCGCACTGAAAAGTGGGGCCCTGGGCTCTCGGCTCCTCCGGGCCAGAGACCAGGAGGCTGCCATTTGTATTCCCGTCCTCCGGAACTCTACGGAAAGCGCTCAGGGAACAAAAGCTCCTGAAAGCAAACCCAAGTGGATTACTCACCCCGGCCCCCGGCCCCGGTAAGGGCGGTACAATTCCGCCTGGGGCAAAGACACTTGAGAATCACTACACCAGGCCCCTCCCCAGAAGATCAATAAGAAATCCAGCCGAGACCAAGTTCACCCTACCAAGGAGTGCGGTTTCAATACCAAGGAGAGCAGCAGAATTCCAGAGGAGGAGAAAACCAAGCACGGAACTCATGGCTTTTTCCCTGTGATTTTTTTTAGTCTTGCAGGTAATTTAATTTTTTTCTTTTTCATTTCTTGTTTTTTTTTCTCGCCTTCGGGTAAAAAAAATTTTTTTTAACTGTTACCTTTTTCTTTTTTAACGATTTTTTACTAGTTTATCTAATATACATATTTTTTCTTTTTTAAATTTTTCTTAGGTGTTTTCTTTTTTTTTTAAATTCTTTTCTTTTCTTTTTTTTTCTTTTTTTTTTTCTTTCTTTCTTTATGAACCTCTTTTTATCCCCTTTCTCCCCCCTCACGATTTTGGATCTCTTCTAATTTGGTTAAAGCATATTTTTCTGGGGCTGTTGCCACCGTTTCAGTATTTTACTTGCCCCTTCATATACTCTTATCTGGACAAAATGACAAGACGGAAAAATTCAACACAAAAAAAAGAACAAGAGGCAGTACCGAAGGCTAGGGACCTAATCAATACAGACATTGGTAATATGTCAGATCTAGAGTTCAGAATGACAATTCTCAAGGTTCTAGCCGGGCTTGAAAAAGGCATGGAAGATGTTAGAGAAATCTCTCAAGAGATATAAAAGCCCTTCCTGGAGAAATAAAAGAACTAAAATCTAACCAAGCTGAAATAAAAAAAGCTATTAATGAGGTACAATAAAAAGTGGAGGCTCTCACTGCTAGGATAAATGAGGCAGAAGAAAGAAGTAGCAATATAGAAGACCAAATGACAGAGAATAAAGAAGCTGAGCAAAAGAGGGACAAACAGCTACTGGACCATGAGGGGAGAATTCGAGAGATAAGTGACACCATAAGACGAAACAACATTAGAATAATTGGGATTCCAGAAGAAGAAGAAAGAGAGAGGGGAGCAGAAGGTATACTGGAGAGAATTATTGGGGAGAATTTCCCCAATATGGCAAAGGGAACGAGCATCAAAATTCAGGAGGTTCAGAGAACGCCCCTCAAAATCAATAAGAATAGGCCCACACCCCATCACCTAATAGTAAAATTTACAAGTCTCAGTGACAAAGAGAAAATCCTGAAAGCAGCCCGGGAAAAGAAGTCTGTAACATACAATGGTAAAAATATTAGTTTGGCAGCTGACTTATCCACAGAGACCTGGCAGGCCAGAAAGAGCTGGCATGATATTTTCAAAGCACTAAATGAGAAAAACATGCAGCCAAGAATACTATATCCAGCTAGGCTATCATTGAAAATAGAAGGAGATATTAAAAGCTTCCAGGACAAACAAAAACTGAAAGAATTTGCAAACACCAAACCAGCTCTACAGGAAATATTGAAAGGAGTCCTCTAAGCAAAGAGAGAGCCTACAAGTGGTAGATCAGAAAGGAACAGAGACCATATACAGTAACAGTCACCTTACAGACAATACAATGGCACTAAATTCATATCTCTCAATAGTTACCCTGAATGTTAATGGGCTAAATGTCCCTGTCAAAAGACACAGGGTATCAGAATGGATAAAAAAACAAAACCCATCTATATGTTGCCTCCAAGAAACTCATTTTAAGCCTGAAGACACCTCCAGATTTAAAGTGAGGGGTGGAAAAGAATTTACCATGCTAATGGACATCAGAAGAAAGCAGGAGTGGCAATCCTTATATCAGATCGATTGGATTTTAAGCCAAAGACTATAATAAGAGATGAGGAAGGACACTATATCATACTCAAAGGGTCCTTCCAACAAGAAGATTTAACAATTTTAAATATCTATGCCCCCAACGTGGGAGCAGCCAACTATATAAACCAATTAATAACAAAATCAAAGAAACACATCAACAATAATACAATAATAGTAGGGGACTTTAACACTCCCCTCACTGAAATGGACAGATCATCCAAGCAAAAGATCAACAAGGAAATAAAGGCCTTAAACGACACACTGGACCAGATGGACATCACAGATATATTCAGAATATTTCATCCCAAAGCAACAGAATACACATTCTTCTCTAGTGCACATGGAACATTCTCCAGAATAGATCACATCCTTGGTCCTAAATCAGGACTCAACTGGTATCAAAAGATTGGGATCATTCCCTGCATATTTTCAGACCACAATGCTCTAATGCTAGAACTCAACCACAAAAGGAAGTTTGGAAAGAACCCAAATACATGGAGACTAATCAGCATCCTTCTAAAGAATGAATGGGTCAACCGGGAAATTAAAGAAGAATTGAAAAAATCATGGAAACAAATGATAATGAAAATACAACGGTTCAAAATCTGTGGGACACAACAAAGGCAGTCCTGAGAGGAAAATATATAGCAGTACAAGCCTTTCTCAAGAAACAAGAAAGGTCTCAGGTTCACAACCTAACCCTACACCTAAAGGAGTTGGAGAAAGAATAAGAAAGAAACCCTAAGCCCAGCAGGAGAAGAGAAATCATAAAGATCAGAGCAGAAATCAATGAAATAGAAACCAAAAAAACAATAGAACAAATCAATGAAACTAGGAGCTGGTTCTTTGAAAGAATTAATAAAATTGATAAACCCCTGGCCCGACTTATCAAAAAGAAAAGAGAAAGCACCGGGATGCCTGGGTGGCTCAGTTGGTTAAGCAGCTGCCTTCGGCTCAGGTCATGATCCCAGCGTCCTGGGATCGAGTCCCACATCGGGCTCCTTGCTCCGCAGGGAGCCTGCTTCTCCCTCTGGCTCTTCCTTCCACTCTGTCTGCCTGTGCTCGCTCTCACTCACTCTCTCTCTGACAAATAAATAAAATTAAAAAAAAAAAAAAGAAAAAAAAGAAAAGAGAAAGCACCAAAATAAATAATATCATGAATGAAAGAGGAGAGATCACAACTAACACCAAAGAAATACAAACTATTATAAGAACATACTATGAGCAACTCTACGCCAATAAATTTGACAATCTGGAAGAAATGGATGCATTCCTAGAAACATATAAACTACCACAACTGAACCAGGAAGAAATAGAAAGCCTGAACAGACCCATAACCAGTAGGGAGATTGAAACAGTCATTAAAAATCTCCACGCAAACAAAAGCCCAGGGCCAGATGGCTTCCCGGGGGAATTCTACCAAACATTTAAAGAAAAACTAATTCCTATTCTCCTGAAACTGTTCCAAAAAATAGAAATGGAAGGAAAACTTCCAAACTCATTTTTTGAGGCCAGCATCACCTCGATCCCAAAACCAGACAAGGATCCCGCCAAAAAAGAGAGCTATAGACCGATATCCTTGATGAACACAGATGCGAAAATACTCAACAAAATACTAGCCAATAGGATTCAACAGTACATTAAAAAGATTATTCACCACGACCAAGTGGGATTTATTCCAGGGCTGCAAGGTTGGTTCAACATCCGCAAATCAGTCAATGTGATAGAACACATCAATAAAAGAAAGAACAAGAACCATATGATACTCTCAATAGATGCTGAAAAAGCATTTGACAAAGTACAGCATCCCTTCCTGATCAAAACTCTTCAAAGTGTAGGGATAGAGGGCACATACCTCAATATCATCAAAGCCATCTATGAAAAACCCACCGCAAATATCATTCTCAATGGAGAAAAACTGAAAGCTTTTCCGCTAAGGTCAGGAACACTGCAGGGATGTCCATTATCACCACTGCTATTCAGCATAGTACTAGAGGTCCTAGCCTCAGCAATCAGACAAGAAAAGGAAATTAAAGGCATCCAAATCGGCAAAGAAGAAGTCAAATTATCACTCTTCGCAGATGATATCATACTATATGTGGAAAACCCAAAAGACTCCACTCCAAAACTGCTAGAACTTATACAGGAATTCAGTAAAGTGTCAGGATATAAAATCAATGCACAGAAATCAGTTGCATTTCTCTACACCAACAGCAAGACAGAAGAAAGATAAATTAAGGAGTCAATCCCATTTAAAATTGCATCCAAAACCGTAAGATACCTAGGAATAATAAACCTAACCAAAGAGACACAGAATCTATACTCAGAAAACTATAAAGTACTCATGAAAGAAATTGAGGAAGACACAAAGAAATGGAAAAATGTTCCATGCTCCTGGATTGGAAGAATAAATATTTTGAAAAAGTCTATGCTACCTAAAGCAATCTATACATTTAATGCAATTCCTATCAAAGTACCATCCATCTTTTTCAAAGAAATGGAACAAATAATTCTAAAATTTATATGGAACCAGAAAAGACCTCGAATAGCCAAAGGGATATTGAAAAAGAAAGCCAACGTTGGTGGCATCACAATTCCGGACTTTAAGCTCTATTACAAAGCTGTCATCATCAAGACAGCATGGTACTGGCACAAAAACAGACACATAGATCAATGGAACAGAATAGAGAGCCGAGAAATAGACCCTCAACTCTATGGTCAACTAATCTTCGACAAAGCAGGAAAGAATGTCCAATGGAAAAAAGACAGCCTCTTCAATAAATGGTGCTGGGAAAATTGGACAGCCACATGCAGAAAAATGAAATTGGACCATTTCCTTATACCACACACAAAAATAGACTCAAAATGGATGAAGGACCTCAATGTGAGAAAGGAATCCATCAAAACCCTTGAGGACAACACAGGCAGCAACCTCTTCGACCTCTGCCGCAGCAACATCTTCCTAGGAACAATGCAAAAGGCAAGGGAAGCAAGGGCAAAAATGAACTATTGGGATTTCATCAAGATCAAAAGCTTTTGCACAGCAAAGGAAACAGTTAACAAAATCAAAAGACAACTGACACAATGGGAGAAGATATTTTCAAATGACATATCAGATAAAGGACTAGTGTCCAGAATCTATAAAGAACTTAGCAAACTCTACACCCAAAGAACAAATAATCCAATCAAGAAATGGGCAGAGGACATGAACAGACATTTCTGCAAAGAAGACATCCAGATGGCCAACAGACACATGAAAAAGTGCTCTATATCACTTGGCATCAGGGAAATACAAATCAAAACCACAATGAGATATCACCTCACACCAGTCAGAATGGCTAAAATTAACAAGACAGTAAATAACAGATGCTGGCGAGGATGTGGAGAAAGGGGAACCCTGCTACACTGTTGGTGGGAATGCAAGCTGGTGCAGCCACTCTGGAAAACAACATGGAGGTTCCTCAAAATGTTGAAAATAGAACTGCCCTATGACCCAGCAATTGCACTACTGGGTATTTACCCTAAAGATACAAACGTAGTGGTCCAAAGGGGCACGTGCACCCGAATGTTTATAGCAGCAATGTCCACAATAGCCAAACTATGGAAAGAACCTATATGTCCATCAACAGATGAATGGATCAAGAAGAAGTGGTATATATACACAATGGAATACTATGCAGCCATCAAAAGAAATGAAATCTTGCCATTTGCGACACCATGGATGGAACTAGAGCGTATCATGCTTAGCGAAATAAGTCAAGCAGAGAAAGACAACTATCATATGATCTCCCTGATATGAAGAAGTGGTGATGCTACATGGGGGCTTAAGTGGGTAGGAGAAGAATCAATGAAACAAGATGGGATTGGGAGGGAGACAAACCATAAGTAACTCTTAATCTCACAAAACAAACTGAGGGTTGCTGGGGGGAGGGGGTTTGGGAGAAGAGGGTGGGATTATGGACATTGGGGAGGGTATGTGCTTTGGTGAGTGCTGTGAAGTGTGTAAACCTGGTGATTCACATACCTGTACCCCTGGGGATAAAAATATATGTTTATAAAAAATAAAAAATTAATTAAAAATTAAAAAAAAAGAAAGTATAACTAAATGCAAGTTACCCTTGATTTAGTAAATAAGAAAGAAAAGCAACAGAGGAGTTAAGGTGATGGAATAAGGGGGACCCTGGGTTTGCCTTGTCCCTCAGACATAGCTAGATCCATATCAAATCATTCTGAAAAACTGGGAAATTGATCTGAGGATTAAGAAAACAATCTGCACAACTGGACAGAGAGAATGTGACTGATGAGAGAATTGGGAGAGAGAAAAGTTGAGGTGTTAAAGAGGGAGAGAAACCATTTTACCAAAGTCAGGGATAGAGGGAACGGGTGTGAGAGAGCAGTGGTTTGAGTAAGATGCTGTGGTGTAGGGATCCCCTGGATCACATGTTGAATTAACGTTCACCTTCCTGGAGTGCATTTGAAAGAGTGTATTTTGCTTTTCAAGAACAAAGAACTGCCTGGCAGTATTGAGTGGCCATTCAGCATCAGGGGAGAGAGGCGCATACAGACAATAAATAACCTGGTCACAGCTTTTTTGCTGTGTTTCAGCATAGACACCGATCATTCACTCTGTCACTCTGCGACAGAAAAGTGTCAGGCACAGTGCTGCAAGGCTTTCTTCTGGGAGAGGGTGGGTCTGTAAGTGGCCAGTACTTTAAGACTTCTTGTTTCGAATCCCACCCCCCAGTCAGAGATAAAACACAGGAGAACTGTGGCACCGGGCAAGCTGAAGGATGGGCACAAACAGGTTGAGGCCAAGGATCTGATGAAAGCCTGGGACACAAAAGAGAAGATGTTCACTTTTCTGTGAGGGCCTCATGAACTGCTGTGTCTGTGAGTTGCTCTCTCCAGTGATGAGAGAGCAGCATGATGCCATCTTTCCCTTCCCCTGCCCACCAACACAGTTGGACTTCAAGGGAGAAACACAATGCATTGAGTCACTTATGCCAAACCCTGTCCCCTTGCTCCTGGTGGGGACATCATTACAAGGACATATCTGATTGTGAGCCTGGGCAGCAAACCTCCTCCTCAGACCAACACGGACCCTCCACATGCATCAGGGTTACTGATACTAGAGTGCTCCAAAGGGTCATCTTCAGTTCTGGTGGAAATGGGACCAGGCTTTTTTTTTTTTTAATTTTTAATTTTTTAAATTATTCTTCTAAATATTTAATTTTTTTTTTCCTCTTTGGCATCAGGCTTATAGTTTTTTGTTCAGTTGTTGGCTTGTTTGTTTCCTTTTCTCATTCTTTGGATCAGTCTTTTTTTTTTTTTTTTCCTTCTTTCTTTTTTCCTTTTTTTTTCTTTATTACCAGGCTTATCTTAGCAAACAAACCAAAGCATACCTGAAGGCCCAAACAGTCCCCACTGCAAGCAAGGAGGAACTCTGCAGAGGACTGGCCTGTGAGAAGGAGCACCAAGTACAGCAGCAGAGTGCACACAGCATGCACCAGAAATACTTCCTGAAGCACCAGTACTTGAACAGTGTAGGGCCCCTTCTTAATATAGTATTATTCTCAGGAGCATGAAGCATAACAAGCTTTCATAACACACAGAAGACGGAGATCTAGACATAATGACAAGATGGAGGAATTCTCCCCAAAAGAAAGATCAAGAAGAAACCACAGTTAGGGATTTTCTCAAAAGAGATTTAAGCAATATATCTGAACAAGATTTTAGAACAGTAATCGTAAGAATGATAGCTGGACTTGCAAGAAGCATAGAAGACACCAGAGAAACCCTTTCTGCAGATATAAAAGACTTAAAAACTATTCAGGCCAAAATGAAAAATGCTATAATTGATATGCAAAATCAACTGATATAATGACAATGAATGGAAAAAGCACTTTATCTTCTATATCTATATGTCACAATAGAAGGAGAGATAGAGATTCCAGGACAAGCAAAAAATTAAGAGTTCATGAACACTAAACCAGCTCTGCAAAGAATATTAAAATGGACCATCTGAGTGGGAAAGAGAGACTGAAATCAACAAAGCCTAGAAAGGGAAGAGACAATCTATATAACCAGCAACTTTGTAGGTAATACAATGGCACTAAATTCATATCTAATAATTTCTTTGAATGTGAATGGGCTAAATGTTCCAATCAAAAGACACAGGGCATCAGAATGGATAAAAAAAAAAAAGACCCATCAATATGCTGCTTACCTGAGACTCATTTTAAACCCAAAGACACCTTCGGATTGAAAGTGAGGGGGGTGAAGAACCATCTGTCATGCTAATGGACATCAAAAGAAAACTGGAGAAGCCATACTTATATAAGACAAACTAGATTTTAAACCAAAAACTGTAATAAGAGATGAAGAAGTACACTATATCATAATAAAGTGTCTATTCAACAAGAAGATCTAACAATTGTAAATATTTATGCCCCCAACTTGGGAACACCCAACTATATAAATTATTAACAAACTTAAACTAATCAATAATAATGCAATAATAGTTGGGGACTTTACCTAACAGCAATGGGCAGATCATGAAAACAGAAAATCAGCAAGGAAACAGTGGTTTTTAATGACACACTGGACCAGATGGACTCAACAGATATACTCAGAACATTTCATCTTATAGCAGCAGAATACACATTCTTTTCAAGTGCACATAGAACATTCTCCATAATGATTACATATGAGGTCATACAAATCAGGTTTTAACAAATACAATAAGATCATACCATGTGTATTTTCAGATCACAACTCTATTAAATGTGAAGTCAACCATAAGAAAAAAAACTTGGAAAGACCACAAATACATGGCAGTTAAAGAACATCCTACTAAAGAATGAATACATGGAAGAAAATGAAAATGAAAACACAACAGTCCAAAATCTTCAGGACCCAGTAAAGGCAATCATAGGAAGGAAGTATATAGCAATACAGACCTTCAAAGACTCAAATAGACAACCTAATCTTATACCTAATGGAGCTGGAAAAAGAATAGCAAGTAAAGCCTAAAACCAGCAGAAGAGGGGAAATAAGATCAGAACAGAAATAAATAATATAGAAATAAAACAACCCAGTAGAACAGATCAGTGAGACTAGAAGCTGTTCTTTGAAACAGTAAAATTGATAAACCCCTAGCCAGACTTATAAAGAAGAAAAGAAAAAAGGACTCAAAACCACAATGAGAGAGGAGAAATCACAATAAACTTACAGAAATACAAAACAATTACAAGAAAGTATTATGAGCAATTATATGCCAACAAATTGGGCAGTACACTGGGAAGAAATGGATAAATTCCTAGAAACATATAAATTACCAAAGCTGAAATAGGAAGAAATAGCAAACTTTAACAGAACATGAGGAATAATATGGAGGACCATAGAGAAAGGGAGGGAAAACTGAATGGGAAGAAACCAGAGAAGGAGACAAACCATGAGAGATTCTGGACTCTGGGAAACAAACTGAGGGTTACAGAGGGGAGTGGGGGGGAGGGGGATAGTGTAGCTGGGTGGAGGGTATTACGGCAGGCACATGATGTGATGAGCACTGGATATTATATGTAACTAATAAATTGTTGAACACTACATCTAAAAGTAATGATGTACTATATGTTGGCTAACCGAATATAATAAAAAAAATAATAAAATAAAAAAAATAATTTCTGCCATGATTGATTGTTGTATATTTACTCTGCCCAATATGGCAGCCATTAATTAAATGTGCATATTGAGTACTTAAAATATTTCTACTGTGACTGAGTTACATATGTAATTGGGGAGAGAATCATTTTTTAAAACTAAGAGATGAACAGAACTTAAATTAGGACATTTTTATAATAAATTGTCATTTTTTAATGATTTTCATTGAAGTATAATTAACATACAGTGTTATATTAGTTTCAAGTGTACAATATAGTGATTCAGTGATTTTACACTCAGTGCTTATCTTGCTAAGTGTACCAAATTGGAACCCTAACATCCCCCAAAATGCTTTGTTGTTTTAAATTATTTTTATTAACATATAATGTATTATTTGCCTCAGGAGTACAGGTCTGTGAGTCATCAGGCTTACGTATTTCACAGCACTCACCATAGCACATACCCTCCCCAATGTCCATAACCCAAACACCCTCTCCCTACCCTTCCATCCCCCAGCAACTCTGTTGGTTTTGTGAGATTAAGAGTCTCTTATGGTTAGTCTCCCTCCTGATCCCATCTTGTTTCATTTCTTCCTTTCCTAACTTCCAAGCCCCTGCCCTGCCTCTCAAATTCCTCATATCAGAGAGGTCATATGATAATTGTCTTTCTCTGATTGACTTATTTCGCTTAGCATAATACCCTCTAGTTCCATCCATGTCATTGCAAATGGCAAGATTTCATTTCTTTGAATGGCTGCAGAGTATTCCATTGTATATATATACCACCTCTTCTTTATCCATTCATCTGTTGATGGACATTAGGTTCTTTCCATAGTTTGGCTATTGTGGACAATGCTGGCATAAACACTTAGGTGCACATGCCCCCTTGGATCTCCACATTTGTATCTTTAGGGTAAATACCAAGTGGTGTGATTGCTCAGTCATAAGGTAGCTCTAGTTTCAACTTTTTGAGGAACTTCCATGCTGTTTTTCAGAGTGGCTGTACCAGATTGCATTCCCACCAAAGGTTCCCCTTTCTCTACATGCTCTCCAATATCTGTTGTTTTCCTGACTTGTTAATTTTAGCCATTCTGACTGGTGTGAGGTGGTACCTCTCTGTGGTTTTGATTTGTATTTCCCTGATGCCAAGTGATGTTGAGCCCTTTTACATGTCTTTTGGCCATCTGGATGTCTTCTTTGCAGAAATGTCTGTTCATGTCTTCTGCCCATTTCATGATTGGATTATTTGTTCTTTGGTGTTGAGTTTGATAAGTTCTTTATAGATTTTATGTACTAGCCATTTATCTGATATGTAATTTGCGAATATCTTCTCCCATTCTGTCATTGTCTTTTGGTTTTGTTAACTGTTTCCTTTCCTGTGCAAAAGCTTATGATCTTGATGAAGTCCCAATAGTTCATTTTTGCCCTTGCTTCCCTTGACTTTGGCGATGTTTCTAGGAAGACGTTGCTGTGGCTGAGGCCAAAGAGGTGTCTGCCTGTGTTCTCCTCAAGAATTTTGATGGATTACTTTCTCACATTGAAGTCTTTCATCCGTTTTGAGTCTATTCTTGTATGTGGTGTAAGGAAATATTCCAGTTTCATTCTTCTGCATGTGGCTATCCAGTTTTCCCAACACCATTTGTTGAAGACGCTGTCTTTTCCATTGGACACTCTTTCCTGCTTCGTTGAAGATTATTTGACCCTAGAGTTGAGGGTCAATTTCTGGGCTCTCTATTCTGTTCCATTGCTCTTTGTGTCTGTTTTTGTGCCAGTACCATACTGTCTTGAGGATTACAGCCTCGTAATAGAGCTTGAAGTCTGGAATTGTGATACCACCAACTTTCGTTTTCTTTCTCAACATTCCTCTGACTCTTTGGGGTTTTTCTGGTTCCATATAAGTTTTAGGATTATTTGTTCCATTTCTTTGGAAAAAAAAAAAAAGGATGGTATTTTGATAGGGATTGCATTGAATGTGTAGATTGTTTTAGGTTGGCATAGGCATTTTCACAATATTTGTTCTTCCAATCCATGATCATGGAAAAAAAGTCTTTCTTTGTGTCTTTCTCAATTTCTTTATTTCTTTCATGAATACTTTATCATTTTCTGAGTACAGATTTTTTGCCTGTTTGATTGGTTTATTCCTAGGTATCTTTTGGTTTGGGGTGCAATTATAAATGGGATTGACTCCTTAATTTCTCTTTCTGCTGTTTTGCTGTTGGTGTATAGAAATGCAAATGATTTCTGTGCATTTATTTTATATCCCAACACTTTACTGAATTCCTGTATGAGTTCTAGCAGTTTTGGAGTGGAGTCTTTTGGGTTTTCCACATAAAGTATCATGTCATCTGCAAAGAGTGAGAGTTTGACTTCTTCTTTGCTGATTCAGATGCCTTTTATTTCTTCTTATTGTCTGATTGCTGAGGCTAGGACTTCTAGTACTACATTGAATAGCAGTGCTGATAGTGGACATCCCTATGGTGTTCCTGACCTTAGGGAAAAAGCTCTCAGTTTTTCCCCCTTGAGAATGATATTTGCTGGGGGTTTTTCATAGATGGCTTTGATGATATTGAGGTATTTACTCTCTATCCCTACACTGTGAAGAGTTTTGATTAAGAAAGGATGCAGTACTTTGTCAAATGCTTTTTTAGCATCTATTGAGAGTATCGAGAGTATGGTTTTTCTTCATTCTTTTATTAATGTATTGTATCACATTGATTGATTTGTGGATACTGAAACAACCTTGCAGCCCAGGAATAAATCCCACTTGGTTGTGGTAATAATCTTTTTAATGTACTGTTGGAACCTATTGGTTAGTATTTTGGTGAAAATTTTCACATCCATGTTCATCAAGGATATTGGTCCGTAATTCTCCTTTTTGATAGTGTCTTTGTCTGGTTGGGGGATCATGGTAATGCTGACCTCATAAAATGAATTTAGAAGTTTTCCTTTCATTTGTATTTTTTGGAACAGTATCAGGAATATAGGTATTAATTCTTTAAATGTTTGGTAGAATTCCCCTGGGAAGCCATCTGGCCCTGGGCTCTTGTTTGTTGGGAGATTTTTGATGACTACTTCAATCTCCTTACTGGTTATGGGTCTGTTCAGTTTTGGTAGTTTCTATGAATGTCTCTAGGAATGCATCCATTTTTTCTGGATCGTCGAATTTGCTGGTTTATAGTTGCTCATAACATGTTTTTATAATTGTTTGTTTTTTTTTGGTGTTGTTTGTGATCTTTGCTCTTTCACTCATGATTTTATTTATTTGGGTTCTTTCTTTTTTCTTTTTGATAAGTCTGGCCAGGGGTTTATTATTCATATTAATTCTTTCAAAGAATCAGCCCCTAATTTCATTGATTTGTTCTATTGTTCTTTTGGTTTCTGTTTCATTGATGTCTGTGCTGATCTTTATTATTTCTGTTCTCCTGCTGGTTTTAGGTTTATTTTCTTTTCTTTTTTTTTTTTTTTTTTTTTTTTTGTCCCCTGTTCTTTCTCCAGCTCCTTTAGAGGGAGGTTTAGGATGTGTACTTGTTTCTTGAGAAAGGCTTGTATCGCTATATACTTTCCTGTCAGGACCACCTTTTCTGTGTCCCAAGATTTTGAACAGTTGTGTTTTCATTTTCATTTGTTTCCATGAATTTTTAAAAATTTTCTTTAATTTCCTGGTTTACCCATTCATTCTTTAGTAGGATACTCTTTAGCTTCCATGTATGTGGGTTATTTCCAACTTTCCCCTTGTGATTGAGTTCTAGCTTCAAGCATTTTGGTCAGAAAATATGCAGGGAATGATTCCATTTTTTTTTACTGGTTGAGACCCGATTTATGACCCAGAATATTATCTATTCTGGAGAATGTTCTGTGTACACTAGAGAAGAATGTGTATTCTGTCACTTTGGGATGGAATGTTCTGAATATATCTGTGATGTCCATCTGGTCCAGTGTGTCATTTAAAGCCTTTATTTCCTTGTTGATCTTTTGCTTGGGTGATCTGTCCATTTCAGTGAGGGGAGTGTTAAAGTCTGCTACTATTATTGTATTATTTTCAATGTGTTTCTTTGATTTTGTTATTAATTGGTTTATATAGTTGGCTGCTCCCATGTTAGGGGTATAGATATTTAAAATTGTTAGATTTTTTTGTTGGACAGACCCTTTACATATGATATAGTGTCCTTCCTCATCTCTTATTATAGTCTTTGGCTTAAAATCTAATTTTTCTGATATAAGGATTGCCATCCCGGGTTTCTTTTGATGTCCATTAGGATGGTAAATTGTTTTCCACCCCCTCACTTTGAATCTGGAGATGTCTTTGGGTCTAAGATAAGTTTCTTATAGACAACATATTGATAAGTCTTGATTTTTAATCCAGTCTGATACACTGTGTCTTTTGATTGGGGCATTTAGCTCATTTACTTCAGGGTAACTATTGAGAGTTTTGAATGTGGTGCCATTGTATTGCCTGTAAGGTGACTGTTATTGTATATTGTCTCTCTTCTTTTCTGGTCTACTACTTTTAGGCTCTCTCTTTGCTTAGAGCACCCCTTTCAATATTTCCTGTAGGGCTGATTTGGTGTTTGCAAATCCTTTTAGTTTTTGTTTGCTCTGGAAGCTTTTTTATCTCTCTTTCTGTTTTCAATAACAGCCCAGCTGTATATGGTATTCTTGGCTGTGTATTTTTCTCATTTAGTGCTCTGAATATATTATGCCAGTTCTTTCTGGCCTGCCAGGTCTCTGTGGATATATCTGCTGCCAATTTAATATTTCTACCATTGTATGTTACAGACTTCTTGTCCCGAGCTGCTTTCAGGATTTTCTCTTTGTCACTAAGGCTAGTACGTTTTATTATTAGATGATGTGGTATGGACCTATTTTATTGATTTTGAGTGGGGTTCTTGGTGCCTCCCAGATTTTGATGCTTGTTCCTTTTGCCATATTAGGGAAATTCTCTAGTATAATTTGTTCCAATATACCTTCTTCCCCCCTCTCTCTTTCTTCTTCTTTTGGGATCCCAATTATTCTCATATTTTTTCATCTTATGATATCATTTCTCTCGTATTCTCCCATCATGGTCCAGTAGTTGTTTGTCTCTCTTTTGCCAGATTCTTTATTCTTTGTCATTTGGTCTTCTATATCACTAACTCTCTCTTCTGCCCTGTTTATCCTGCTGTAAGAGCCTCCATTTTTTTATTGCACCTCAGTAATAGCTTTTTTGATTTCAACTTGGTTAGATTTTCTTTCTTTTATGTCTCCAGAAAGGGTTTCTCTAATATCTTCCAAGCCTTTTTTGATCCCAGCTAGCACCTTGAGAATCATCATTCAGAACTCTAGTTCTGACATATTACCAATGTTGTATTGATTAGGTCCCTAGCTATCAGTACTGTGGCTTGCTCTTTTGTGTGTGTGTGTGTGTGTGTGGTGATTTTTTCTGCCTTGTCATTTTTTCCATTCATACGAATGAGAGAATCAAATACTAGAAGGGTGGCAAAGACCCAAGAAAAATATATGCTAACCCAATCAGAAGAGATCTGAAACTGGGGGGAGAAGAAACGTGGGGGAAAAAAACTTAAAAAAATATATATGACTAGTGAATAGAACAGAGCCATCCACTTGATTTCTATTCTGGTCTCTTAGAAGAAACTATCTCTCAAAATTTTAAGGAAAGAAAAAGTGATATGTATGCTAAAAACAAGGATAAACATGATGATGGGATGGAATATAAGTATAAAGATGAAATTTAAAAAAGGATTCTAAAAAAAGAATTGATTAGGTAAGTTGGTTGGAAAAAGAAAAAAAAAAGAGGAGAGAATGTGATCTGGCTGGAGACTAGAACAAAGCCATGTGCTAGACTTAGGGTATATTTTGATTTATTAGAAGAAATTGTATTCCAGAATTTTAAAGAAGAAAAACCTATATGCACACAAAAAATAAGGTTAAATACAATGGAGGGATTAAAATATGACCATAACAATGAAAAAACAGGTGGTATGTATGCCTTAAAAACTCTTATAGTTTAATGGAAAAGATTCATAACCAAACCTGTTTGGCTAATTTTGACGAATGTTAGAAGAGTGATATATAAGGCTATAACTTTGGTAAGAAGAAACTTTCCATAGGATGGATTATGTGTTGAACAAGGAAAGATAGGATTGCTTTAGAGATGGGGTGACTCTCAGTTTGAATCATGAACAATGAGTCACTGTAAGGTATTCCAGATGGCGGTGTGGGGAGATAGCTGTGCAAAATCAGCAGTTCACTAGAGATTTTAGTATATTCAGGGAATTTCAGAATGTCAGAACAGTTGTAGGATATGGTGTTGGTTGTGAACAATAGCATCAATCTCAGGTTAATAATACAGGAACCCCCATAAGGCTTTCAACAGAGAGGAAATAATTTAGGGGATTAGATATAGATGTTACAGGGAAAATTCAAGATAAAATGAGATAATGACATTAAAAACAGGTACTAACACTTGGACTATGGAAAATAATAGAAGCAGTTAATGTTATGAAGGTATAGAAACTTGGGAGAGGGTACCTATGATGTTGGGGCTCAGATCTCTGAGGGCAAGTTGCTGCTCAGCTGGTGCTAATACCTTTGAGAATGCATGATAAATTAGTTTTAGAAAACTGGAAAGCTGGAGGGATGGAAGCACAGGACATTGATATTTCCTATTTTCTGTTTCAGATTCTTAGTTCACCTTTTGTAGAGCCTGATGAGAAGTCAGTGAGAAAATAAAAAGTATACTTTTCGTGTCTTCAAGCTTAACATCCTGAGTAGGAGGCACCGTTTGGAATGGAGTAAAATAATTGCTATCCTGGTTGACTTTATTGGTCAGTCAGCATTCAAACATGCCCTCTATATATTTTAACTTTCATGTCATGTTAATATATTTATGTTTCTACCTAAAAACATGTAATAATCTTTTATACAAAAGAAGACTGTTTCTACAGTTTGTGTGTGTGTGTGTGTGTGTGTTTTAACTGTTTCTACAAAAGTGAGCAACAAAATCCCAACAGTCACAACATGATCTTTGAGCACCACTAGTCCTGGTATCCATCTGTAAGCAATGTAAATTTCTCTACTCATTCAGTCACAGTGACTACAGAATATTTTGTAATTAAGGAAATTAAGTTGAAAAGCTAAATACCACTAGGAATTCTTATACAAAATGATAAGAGTGAAGGACAGAGGAGTAGTTAATATAAATAATAATTATTATTATATACCTGTGTGTATGAGAATGTATATTTTTATTTGTATACACAAAATCCAAAAGGAGGGAAGTATATATAACTGTATCAGTTCTTGTTTGTATAACAGATAAGAGGGATGATTAACTGACATAGTTTCTATCTTTAACCTCTTGGTTAAGTTTTACACAGTTGGCACTTTAATAGGTCTAGTTTCTTTATCTGGTCAGGTAATACAACTGTTGTCATCTGCAATGGAAACAAAGACCTTCAAATTAGCAGTGGCCAGAATTGTAAGGATAAAAAACCAAACCTATGTGAGTAGATTATTAGGAGCAAATTATATCACCAGCCTTTGATTTTTGGACTCATTTATGTGAGCTTGGACTACACTGCAGTGTATAACATGATTACTCAGAGTATATACTTCATTCTGAAAGACAGAAACATATTTTCAGCATGTTCTTTTTCAACTGGTGCTATAATTGAGTCATTCTCTCATGCCAGCATCTTTTAAGTGATATTAATTAAGACTGGTGAATTTCATAGTCAGAAGCCAATTTTAAGATTCATTTTGATGTGAAATGAATTTCTAGACCAAAAAAAAAAAAAAAAAAAAAACTTTGGGTAGAAAAATAAAACCTAAGTAAGTCATTCCTTAATTTCACAGAATTTCTTAAATTCACAGAAATTTCACAAAGTGATTTCCTTAAAATCACAGATTTGATATGGGAAGAAGAATTGTGGACATGAAATGCAAGTTAATTGCAAGCATTACATGTTTATTTTAGTGATGTAAAGTAGTTCACATCTCCATGTTGGAAGAGATCCAGTATAATCAATTTGCCACCAGGAGTCTTACTGGTCCCTATAGAGATTTGTGACATATTGATAGCTCTATATCAGGTCAGCGTTTGTCCTTGCTGTTGGCATATAGGTACTCAGCCGTGGTGGCAGCTGGATTAGACTCAGTGAAGAAAGTTGACTTTTGTTGAGCACGTATTATATAGATTCCTTCTCTGTTATCATGATCACAGCATATTTGGGTTCATTAAAGAGGCACCAGAATGGCTGGGAAAGGGGCTTCCTGATGTCCACAGAGTATATGTATTATCTACCTCCTTACACATAGATGAGCATTCAGATGAAGTCAAACATGGTAACATCTTTGTCCTTTTATAAAAACTTATATTTAGTCATCTTCCTATCTTTTAGTCTTCATCTAATTTTTTTTTGGTTCCTGACAACAGGGCCAAACTCTTAGCTATGACCCATTAATTTGTGCAGATCCATATTTCTAACCATTTCTTCGTATAAAGTAGATACGTTAAAATATCCTCTTCCAGGTTCTGCCTATTGGTAATATTTCTCTTCCCTACTGTCTTTCACGGAAATTCTTGATTGAGGTTGTGGTATTGTAGGCATCCAGTCTGGTTGATATTAGTATGGAATGAAAAAAATCATTAAACAAGCAAAATAAATAAATAAATAAATTGATAAATAAATACATGTATATGTATTTATGTGTATGATCCAAGACTATATATATAACAAATACATATTATATATTATTATATATTATTATTAAATATTATATATTTTAATTAATATTATATATTATATTATTTATTTCTTTTATTTATTTATTTTATTTAAGGTTTATTTTATTTCCTATGTGAATATTCAATTGATTCAACATAATTTATTGAAAATACCACCACTATACTGAGGGTCATAAATTAATTTTTGTCATAAATTAAATTATTATGTATGTGTGGGCTTATTCCTGGACACTAATCTATTTCTTTTTTCCATTTGCCTATCTTTTTGCCAAATCTCCCTATCTGCATTATTTTTTTTTTAAATTTTTTATTTTTTATAAACATATATTTTTATCCCCAGGGGTACAGGTCTGTGAATCACCAGGTTTACACACTTCACAGCACTCACAAAAGCACATACCCTCCCCAATGTCCATAATCCCACCCCCTTCTCCCAAACCCCCTCCACCCAGCAACCCTCAGTTTGTTTTGTGAGATTAAGAGTCACTTATGGTTTGTCTCCCTCCCAATCCCATCTTGTTTCATTTATTCTTCTCCTACGCATTTAAGCCTCCATGTTGCATCACCACTTCCTCATATCAGGGAGATCATATTATAGTTGTCTTTCTCTGCTTGACTTATTTCGCTAAGCATGATACGCTCTAGTTCCATCCATGTTGTCGCAAATGGCAAGATTTCATTTCTTTTGATGGCTGCATAGTATTCCATTGTGTATATATACCACATCTTCTGGATCCATTCATCTGTTGATGGACATCTAGGTTCTTTCCATAGTTTGGCTATTGTGGACATTGCTGCTATAAACATTCAGTTACACGTGCCCCTTTGGATCACTACATTTGTATCTTTAGGGTAAATACCCAATAGTGCAATTGCTGGGTCATAGGGCAGTTCTATTTTCAACATTTTGAGGAACCTCCATGCTGTTTTCCAGAGTGGCTGAACCAGCTTGCATTCCCACCAACAGTGTAGGAGGGTTCCCCTTTCTCCGCATCCTCCCCAGCATCTGTCATTTCCTGACTTGTTGATTTTAGCCATTCTGACTGGTGTGAGGTGATATCTCATTGTGGTTTTGATTTGTATTTCCCTGATGCTGAGTGATATGGAGCACTTTTTCATGTGTCTGTTGGCCATCTGGATGTCTTCTATACTCAGAAAACTATAAAGTACTCATGAAAGAAATTGAGGAAGACACAAAGAAATGGAAAAATGTTCCATGCTCCTGGATTGGAAGAATAAATATTGTGAAAATGTCTATGCTACCTAAAGCAATCTACACATTTAATGCAATTCCTATCAAAGTACCATCCATCTTTTTCAAAGAAATGGAATAAATAATGCTAAAATTTATATGGAACCAGAAAAGACCTCGAATAGCCAAAGGGATATTGAAAAAGAAAGCCCCACGTTGGTGGCATCACAATTCCGACTTCAAGCTCTATTACAAAGCTGTCATCATCAAGACAGCAAGGTCCTGGCACAAAAACAGACACATAGATCAATGGAACAGAATAGAGAGCCCAGAAATAGACCCTCAACTCTATGGCCAACTAATCTTCGACAAAGCAGGAAAGAATGTCCAATGGAAAAAAGACAGCCTCTTCAATAAATGGTGCTGGGAAAATTGGACAGCCACATGCAGAAAAATGAAATTGGACCATTTCCTTACACCACACACAAAAATAGACTCAAAATGGATGAAGGACCTCAATGTGCGAAAGGAATCCATCAAAATCCTTGAGGAGAACACAGGCAGCAACCTCTTCGACCTCTGCCGCAGCAACATCTTCCTAGGAACAACGCAAAAGGCAAGGGAAGCAAGGGCAAAAATGAACTATTGGGATTTCATCAAGATCAAAAGCTTTTGCACAGCAAAGGAAACAGTTAACAAAATCAAAAGACAACTGACAGAATGGGAGAAGATATTTGCAAACGACATATCAGATAAAGGACTAGTGTCCAGAATCTATAAAGAACTTAGCAAACTCAACACCCAAAGAACAAATAATCCAATCAAGAAATGGGCAGAGGACATGAACAGACATTTCTGCAAAGAAGACATCCCTATCTGCATTATTTTATAGGAGCTCCTAATTATCAGATAGTTTAAATCTACTAACTTTATACATCTTTACTAAGATAGTCTTGGATCATGTTGTCTCTTCTTGGTCCACTCCTGTGCTGTATACACTTAAGAATCAGCTTGTCAATGTTACACACACAAATATACATACATAACTCCTATGGTTTTGGTTGTGATTGACATTAATATGCATATAAATTTGTATAGATTTGCCATATATACACATATTTTTTCAGTATAATTTCCAATCACTCCTCTATGTTTTTTATTTTTATTTATATATCTTTAAATTTTTTTTAAGATTTTATTTTTTTCTTTGACAGATAGAGATCACAAGTAGGCATAGAGGCAGGCAGAGAGAGAGAATGGAGGAAGCAGGCTCCCTAATGAGCAGAGAGGCCAATGTGGGGCTCGATCCCGGAACCCTGGGATCATGACCTGAGCTGAAGGCAGAGACTTTAACCCACCGAGCCACTCAGGTGCCCCTCCTCTATGTTTTTTAAATGAACTACATCTATAGTACCACATAGGGAAGGAATTGCAAATGTAGTATCATAGTGTTTCTACTCATGAAATTTAAAATTTCAATTAAAAGTTGAACCTAACAATCTACTAGTAAGTTATAGCTACTTGATTCATATTATAATTATTAGGTTAAAAAAATACAAGTCAGTATTGATGTTAAAAACTTTAAAAATGTCAACTTTTGCATAGTAATAATATTTATTTATGCTTTTGCTCCTTCTGTTGTTTCTTCCCCTTTGTGTATTCTGCTTCTTATAGTTTCTTCAATATAATTTTCCTCTGTAATGTAAAGAATTATAAACTTAAAACTGATGATCTGTCTTGTGGTCCTGGCCATATCTATAAATGACAGGACTTGGAGCAATGTACTTAACCATTCTCTATAAAATATGTCCTTAGGAATATTTGGCTATGGGATTAAATTGCCTGTGTCAAATCCTAATTCCACCATTTACAGCCAGGGAAATATTGTTAACAAGTTATTTAGCTTTTCTGTTTCTTAGTTCTTTCATCTGCAAAATAGAAATGATTATGTATGGGGATTAAATGAGTTAATACATATGAACTACTTTGAATGGTACCTATCATATAGTAAGCATGAATAAGTGTTTGTTTTTAATTATTATACCTCTTTTATAGTGCTATTTTTAAAGTTAATTATTTTATGAACATATGTGAAAATAATTTGAAAAAGCAAAAAGTGTCATACAAAAATAAAACTTAAGAATCATTTTGCTTTATAGAAGTTACACTTATCAGTAGCCTGGGTTATTTGTCTATATATTCACCTTTATCCACCATTAGAATAATTTTGAAAACTATCAGTATTTTCAATACACACATACATATAATATGTATCATGCATATAAATAGTACCAAAAGATTTGCATATAATAGTACCAAAAGTTATAAAAGACTTCATAACTTGTTATCAGATAACAGATACTTTTTTCATTATTCTTACTCTTCTTAAGACTATATATACTCTTAGCAAAATTCAGACCTGAAGAGGTTTGGCACTTGGGCTATAGGCCAATGTGCTTGGAAAGAGGAGAAATTGGATTGCTTACTTATATCACTAACTTTGTGACATAGACTTAAAATAAGTTCAGTGGAGGATGAGAAACAATTTCAGCTGTCTGATCAAATTTGAATGTCATAAATTTTAAGTCAAATTGAAAAATATATTTGAGTGACAAGGAATGAAATTTACATCTTAAAAGCCCAATATTGAAACTCTAGACATAAAATACAACCTTCGGTATCTTTAACCCATTTTTAATAAAACCTTGAAGAATAGCAATTTCCAAAATGTCTAATATGTCAAACATTATCTCCATTAATAAATGGTCTATAAACAAAACTCACACACACATGCAAAAGTGATCAGGGTCAAAATGAAATGAGAAAAAAAAAAACAAAAACCAAAAACCCAAAAAACCTACCCTTATAGAATCTGTGAAAATATATAAAGATTAATTCATATTCATTAGAAAATAAATCTCTTAAAGAAATTTTCTTTAAGAAGTACTAAAAACTGTTAGACTTTTGGTACAGTGACTACTTAATGAAAAATTTGTAAGAAATTTTTCTATACATAATAGATACATTTTATCTTTACAGCCTGGACTAATGCTATTTAGTTGAAATGTAATTAAAGTCAAATATAAAACTTAGATATTTTTTCTTAGAAATACTTAAAATTAAAATAGAAACATAATGTGATTAATATTTATTATATATTTTATTTAAACAATTATAAGTAAGATGTTGTTTCAGTATGTACTCAGCATAATAATTTGATAGGGAGATATTTCACATTTTTCTAATTCATCCTAATATTTGAAATCCAGTGTATATTTTACAATTAAAACACAGCTGAATTTGGGGTGGTCACATTTTACATGTTCAGTAGCTACATGTCACTAGTGATTACTGTGTTGGACAGAACAGATCTAGATAGTATGAGAAAATATAGGTGAGGTCTTATAAATGGTGCATATAGTGTACAGATACAGTCATCTGAATTTTGGCAACTTTTAGCCCTGAGGCAGTTTTTAGCCCTTAAACATCTCTGCCAGGTAAAAGGTTTTCAAGATATATCTTACTTTTTATGAAACATGTAAATGATAGATTTAATGTTCATTACTCCTTAAATTTCCAGCATATTTTATAAAATGTCAATTTATCATCCAGTCTTAAAATTAAGAAAGCAGGAGCTATTTAATAGTAAGAACAGAGGGCTTATCTTGCCAATAGAAATGCAGGATATAAAAATCCAAAAACTACTTTTAGGAAATTTGATGTATAGGCCACTGGCGAAGGTTATCTCCAGTTATCCCAGGTATCCACATAAGCTACTGGAATTTATAGCACCTGGAACAATGCCACTTTTCCTGATATGGTAGAAAGAGCCAAAGAAAATTAACCCTGGACCTTAAAGACTGACCTAAGAGGTGATACATGCCACTTTTTGCAGAGTATCTTGACCAATCCTAACTTCGGAGGAATGTGACATGCAATTCTAACATGTACAGAAAGGAGGAGAAGTGTACTTGTGAATAGCCCCAAGAATTACCTCACAATATGGTAGAAGCCATGTTAAATAATATAATGGCAGCTAATTTTAATTTTAAAGATACACAAAAAGTGTATCTTTTCAATCTGGATATATGTGATTTTCATCAAATCATTAATATCAATTCCAGTCAATAGTATCAGTTCCATATCTAAATACACAGTGGTAAAATATATCAATGAGAAATATTAGAAGAACTCCACAGACAGGGGCATTTGAGTGGCTCAGTTGGTTAAGTGTCCAACTCTTGATTTTGGTTCAAGTCATGATCTCAGGGCTATGAGGTTGAGCCCCTTGTTGGATTCCACACCAGGCTTAAGATTCTCTCTCTCCCTTTGCCCCTGTGCCCCTCGAAAGAAAGAAAGAAAAGTAAGGAAAAGAAAGGAAAAGAAAGGAAAGGAAAGGAAATGGGAAATGAAAGGAAAAGGGAAAGGAAAGAAAAATGGAAAGGAAAGGAAAGGAACTCTAGACAGAAAAGAGATTAACTACAAATTGATACAATTTTTAATACAAGACTGGCAGAAGATTTCTATGAAATCAATGCCAGAAAATGTTAGTATATTTAAAGGAATTCAAGGAAAGGTTCTAACAAGCAGTTATGAACACAGGTTATAGTAAACATACTGATAATTTATAAATTTCATTAACTGGCTTGTTACTGGGAATGCTTCCTTGTGTGTGACTAAGCTGGTTGGTTTCTCTACAGTGGTCTCTTTGTAATGTGTCAGTTTGGCTAGACAAAACTACATTTCCCCAAATCCCTATGTGTTTCTAGTTAACCTGGATGAGAAGAGGTATTTTTTTCATGAAATTTTGGCAATCAGTAGTAAAGTAAGAGACTTTTTTTTTTTTTTTAAGTGCTTGGAAGTTCGGGGAAGATAACTTGTTTGTATCTCATACTTTTTTGCTTCTCTGGGAGGTTACCTCATTGTGTGGGAGAGCTTTGGGCTAACAATTGATCTACCTCTTTCAGCTTCTCTGCTTCCTTGACCAGGTGTGTACTTAGCATTGTAAAGATACATTCCAACTTCTCAGGGCACCCATATTCCAACTTCTAAATTTAGGACACCCAGTTAACAAGGATGGCGATGATAAGAAGATGAACATGAATTTCCATGTTCATGGAAATTCTAGAAACCTTAGGGTTTCCAG
The DNA here is from genome assembly GCF_964662115.1 of Mustela nivalis. Classification (NCBI taxonomy): domain Eukaryota; kingdom Metazoa; phylum Chordata; class Mammalia; order Carnivora; family Mustelidae; genus Mustela; species Mustela nivalis. The sequence continues at coordinate 57,419,462 of NC_139025.1, read as the reverse complement.
ATTGCTTGTGGCCATGCGTCCTACCTCATTCTCATGGGATTAAACTTATTGCTACTTTTCCCTTATTTACATATGATTTCATATTCTTTGGCTTTCAACCTCTAGCACCAGACACAAAAGGCAGCAGCTATAAAGAGACAGTTTAACTTCTGTCACAATTGCATCAAGTCAGATCCCTTCAAAGTTTTGCTCACTTCGTATGTAGGAGGAGTTATGTTTCTTTTATTGAACTCTGACTAATACAAAATTTGGCATTGATAGTGCTTCTGATAAAATCTTAATTATGTATTCTCTGTATTCCTCTTACGCTATCTGAAATTGATCTGATTAGATTTAATGGCATTAATGACTCTTCAGTGATAAAGAACACAATGGAAGCTTATGACATACAGTGGCAAATTACTACCTGTAGATAATTAGTGCAGGTATTTATCTCTGAAAGGTAAAATTCCTGGTGACAAAGGATTTTGCCATAGAAATTGCTAGTAAATATAAGGATTATATTGGCATCTTTAAGTACACTAGAGAATATGTGGTAAGAAGATATAAAGCTCAAGGCCTTAAGTGAGTTCTCAATTTAGAATACCTGGGTGGCTAAGTCCGTTAAGCGTCTGACTTTTGTGTTCAGCTCAGGTAATGATCTAATAATGGCTGGTGGGATCAAGCCCTTCATCAGGCTCTGGGCTTAGTGGGGAATCTGCTTAAAGATTCTCTCCTTCTGCCTCTTTCTCCTCTTGTGCTTTCTCTCTCCTTTTCTCAAATAATTAATAAATCTTTTAAAAAAAGTTAGTTCTCAACTCAAGGTCTGCATAGGGAACCTGAGAGCTTCTGTGACTACTCTAAAATAATCACTTATCTTTTGTAGCCCAGAGGCAGAGATTTCTGAAAACAATATCCAAAATCGAATCCTGTAAGTGGCTGGCTTAAAATGCAAATTTTATTTCTAAACATGTAATATATCTCAGGAAGGGATGAGATCTTGAAAACTGGAATGCAGTCATATGGGTAGATTACAATGAAGCTAGGGATGGACCTTGAACTTTTTATAAATCTTAACTGAAATTACTTGGCCAGCAGTAGCAGACCTTCTATACTGTCCATAGGGATATTCTTCGCCTGCATGAAGACCTGTAATGGCTTCTCTGATGGTGGTTCTACAAGAGGTTGCTAATCCCCCTCAGTACCTACCCCCATCACATTTTCCTACTTCTATATCTATAACTAGACTGAATTCCCAGCATGCTTCAACAGTGAGATTCAAATGTGAACCTTGAGAAGATAATGTTATATAACAACAGAATTGCATGACTTTGCCAATTTGTAGTAACAGAAATCTGTGGATGCTCAGGAAATGAGATCAGAGTGTAAAGAATCTAAGTTGAATCAGCACACATTTATTGATATGGCATCATAAACAGAGATTCTAGATTCAGTGGGTAGGAGGAGCTGGTAATGACTCTAGTAGTTTGCTTACTTAGTTGACTGAATTACCAACCCAAGAATGACCTACAATAAATTTAAATGTCAGAAGGTGTTTAGAAAGGTATCCAAAGACTTAGAAGGATTGGAATGATAGAGTGGTTTTATCTTTCAAGACTGTCTCTATTTATCCCCTCACCTGTCTTCTGTGAATTATAAAGGCTGAGAAGTCCCATGATATGCCATCTGTGAGCTGGAGACCCAGGAAAGTCAATGGTGTAGTTCCAGTCTTAGTCCAAGGGGTTGAGAACTTGGAACACTGATGCCCCAATTTGACAGCAGGAGAAGGCTAATGTCCCATCTTAACCTGTTAAGCAGAGAGAGAATTCTCTCTGACCTTGCTTGTCTTTTTTATTTATGCTTCTAACATATTTGATGAGGCCCACACACTCTGAGGAGAACAATCTACTTTATTCAGTTTACTGATCTGAATGTTAATCTCATCCAAAAATATCCTCATAGACACACCCAGAATGTTTAACCAAATATTTGGGCACCCTGTGTCCCAGCCAAGTTGACACAAAATTAATCATCACATTCATATATTCAATGATTATAATCCAATATCAGTCTCTTGAACTTCCTTGCTTTCAAGTTTATTGCTCTTTACAAGCTGGAGAGTTCCTCAAAATTAGGGACTCATTTTAATTCACATTCATCTTCATATTCCCAAAGATGTGAGCAAATTGGATAGAAGCACTTGATTAAATGTACCTGAGGAAAACAGAAGAAGTAGAGTGTATATTAGGTTCCAGAGATAGAACCAGGCATTCTCACTTGCTACCACGTCACTCTTAGACATTAATATTATGAGTAATAGAAAGGAGTAGAGTTACTTATTCAAGAAAAAAATAATTTCTGATATTGGTAAAAACAAACACAACCTCTTAAATATGTTATGAGGTCAAAATGAAAAAGTCAATCATGAACATTATTAGAGATTTGAAAAGCAGTGTGTGAAATTCACAAAATGCTAGTTATGGCAACCCCTTAAAATGCTATTTAGCATAACTAAAAACATGTTTTTATGGGGGAGGGGCAGGTTATATGAGTTGGGTTTTTTTCCCTCCTAATTGTGGCTTTGGGGGAACTTTCTCAGCTACTTATCTATCAACTGACAGTAATAATACTGTTTCTGAGAGTTGGATGAGGATTAAATAAATTGAGAACAGTGATTTTGTTTAGCAAAATTAAAGGTGTGTAAATTGATGGATAAAAAAATTGCTCTTGAATCTTGCGGGGGCGGGAGGGAAGGATACCTCATAGACCACCAAAGCAGAGTAACACAAGCTAAAACAAAACAGATTTAGAAAGCAGAACAATAAGGTTTTGCAGAAGACAGTCTGTACTACCTAGATATCTTTACTAACAGTAAATATAAAAAGAAGTTTGTATCTCTAGGTTATTAGAAAAATGAATTATGTCATTATACCAAATTTTGAAAAATATGTTAAATACTTCTCAGGATGCTATTTTTATTTTGCCCACATGCCAACACCTCTTTTTCTATTTTTTTTTTCCCTGTTCATGGTATATTTCTAACCTTTAGCTTGAAGTGGTTGGTGATTTTCTTATTTATTCAAGCCTCCAGTTAAAGGATCTGGCTTTCAGAATCAGATTGCCTGGTTCTATGTATTTTCTCTTCAGTGGTAGGAGTCATGTCCTAGGAACATACAATACCAAGACCAAGAGCAATCAATAGCAACCCAAACCAAGAACTAACTGGAATGAAGATAATCAGAATGCAATCAATAGTTTGCCATTTCTCTTCTGTAGGTTTCTAATTTTCCTTCACCTTGTCACAGACATATGCCAATCACCATTTTAAGACAGGGGTGGATTGACCAGAATGGATTAAGTTCCCAAACTACCTTCATAATCCAGACATTTAAAAATTAAGAGTTAAGACTACCATTATTTCATCAATGAAAATTTTAGTTCTGCCTCCTATTTTTTTTTTTTTTTTGGCCAAATGAAGAATAGGAAGTAATTTTTCATTAAACATTATTGCTTTACATCTGACTCTTGATTTTTGGCTCAAGGTGATGAAATTGAGTGAGCCCCAGGTTGGGCTTCATGCTCAGAATTCTGAGTGTTCTGTATCAGCATGGAGACCACTTAAGATTCTCTCTCCCTCTCCCTCTGCCCCTTCACCCCCACGGGGCTTGCACATGCACACTCTCTCTCTCTCTTAAAAAAAATAAATTTAAAAATTACTGCTTTAGATTTCCAATTGAGTAGTGTTTCTTAGCTGCTCAGTTCGACCAACACTGGTGGTTGGTCGAGTGGGACCAGCAGTGGGAGAGTGTCCCAACAATACTGATAGTCTAGATTAATGAAAATTGACACATTTCATAGTCAATATTTTGTTTTATACTATAAGCATTTTTAAATATATTGCACTTTTTGGTGAAAGAAATCAGGACATATGGTAGGTGTTCAGCATAAAATTTCATTTATAACCTCTAACCCTAAAAATTAGGTGTCATTGCCGTTTTAAAGAGGCATAAACTAAAGTTCAGAGAAGTTGAATGATGTGTAGAAATTTTAAACCTGGAATCAAATGCATATCTGAAATATCTCAAGTGGATAAATTGGTAGCTTTTTATTGTCTTACAATCTTACAGTTAGTGGTATTTATGCCAATTTCTTTTTACAACATTGGCTTGATTTTATAATTACTCAAGTTGAAATGAAATAAGTCACCTATCTATCATCACTATCACTGCTGCATTTTCTGCAGTTTAGTGGGTATCTAATTGCATTCAAACCCATTCAGAGGATTTTCTTTTCTTTCTTTCTAAGCCATTATTACTTAGATGGTCTCTCTTCATTAGGCTGAATAAGAGTGTAGATTTTCAATTGCTTGGAGAGACTCAAAGCTATCTATCCCTGTTACCTTTTTATTATTCCTTCAGAGTCTCATTTTTTACCATCTGGCAAATTTCAAAGACCAGAAATGTTCACTTCAGACATGATTTCAGATTCTGAAATAAAAGTCATACCTGGAAGCTTAATATAAGAGAAGAGAGATGGAATCTGGAAGGATTAGGGAAGTTTCAATGCACTAACTCATTCAATTTCAGGATCAACACTTTGTATTTAAGTTTTGGTTTTCTTCCTTAGCAGAGCATCTAGTTTACAAAAACAGTTTCTATATACACAGTTCTTATTTTCTGGATTAGTTTCTAATACTTTTTCCATCCATTTCTATGAATCAAATCTCCTCTTAGGATTTCTTCCATAGTTCTTTTCTTTATGTCTAGACCTCCTCTTTTTCAGCCTTCTCTGACTTTTTCTTTCATTGTGCCTATCATTTTCTCTTTTCACTGCAGCTGTTAAGCTAAAAAAAATCAGAAAGCTATTGATGTCGCTATCTTTCTCCTGTCACTTTCATCAGAAAAAAATGGAGTTCCAATGTGCAGCATCCAGTTGCTTAGCAACAATATTTTCAGCATCTCTGTCAGCATGAAGAGTGTAAAGCTGTGTCTGCTAATGTGGCTGCATTACAAAAAAGAGCATAGTTGGAGTGGAAATAGGAAAAAATAAGCCCTGAGAAATTCAACAGTCTCAGGATATAATGAATGCAGAAAAAGATGAGCATTTTTCAGGGGAAACTTTCTTTTTACCACATGACATATCACTTGCAGAAAAGTTCATTCTCTAAAGCAACACCTCAGGAGTTATGCAATCAGAAATACCTACATGACTGTTCTGCATCAAGTTATACACTGCCAGATTACTTTATTTTTCTGCCCATATATGTGCAATTCCAGGAACAATAACTTTACTAAGAATGTGTTAGGCATGAGGAAGAGTAAAAATTTTTAATTATAGCTTTTCAAAGTTTGTCACCTTTATTTTTTTTAATGAACAAGAAATGATGGCTTTACTATATAAGTGTGCAAATACATTCCTATTGTTTTTGTGACTGTATTTTAATCACACCACATCTTTTCTGCTCTAATGGACATATGCATTTTTTTTTCATGTTTGACATTTTTATATTTGGCTCATTTTCAAATAAAATATTTTGATTGCTTTATATTTATGTTGTTTATGTGTTTGAAAGCGAAGAGATGCTAGAAAAACTGACAACTGAAATTCATTATCAACATAATTAAGAGTAAAGTTGTTCTTTCTGTTAGAAAATGAAAAAATTCTTAAATATAACTTATACTTTGCTAACTTATTTAAAAATATATTTATCGCATACCATTTTAGAATTCTGTTTTTGTCAGCTTAAAGGACATTAATGTACAAGTTTACAGAAAACTAATTATAAATTTATTTGAATATTATTTGAATTTAATGCATCTTAATATAATGTGGGATATTCTGTTGTGGCAAGTATTGCAGGAACTGTTATTTTGTGTTCCCATTTTCACTTTGACCTTTATGTGCTTTATAGCCTGGAACATGTTTTTAGTCTGAGACTAAGGTTCTCCATCTTTAAATGAGAATAAGATTTCATAATTTCAGTTCTACTAGAAAAATTAAAGTGAGATAATGAATGCAAAACACTAAGCATGTCTGATGTGCTAAAGTATTCAGTAATTTAAGGCTATTGTTGTTTAGAAATTTTCATAAAATAGACTGCCTAACCAGATGGATTTTTTTCCAGATACTCTCTCTTTTTTACATAGATGCATTTTTTAGCCACTAAGTTGTGCCGGGAGTTGTAGCATTCTTGACATACATACAGGATCCAAAGAAGCAGATGAGATATGAATAATTAAAAATCTTAATAATAACCAGGAATATTGAGTGGGTAGACATTAATATTTATTAATATTTTGAATGAAAATATAAATATTAGACTGTGAACTATTTTATTTCTTTATTTCCATAATTATGGCTTTTATTTTCCTTTATAGAAGGAAGTCTTCCACTTAAAAAGTAAAAATTACTCCATAGCATATCTTTCTATTTCTAACGGCAAAAAAATTCTCTCCAAAGATCACAAATGAGAATATGGAAATATTATAAATGGTGTAAGTTTATAAGAATGTAAAGAAGGAGTATAAAACCAGCAGCAAGCTGCCATTTAAGAGAGTTCATATAGGCCAATGTCAAAGAGGTTGCTTCCTGTGTTCTTCTGTAGGATTTTGATGATTTCCTGTCTCACATTTAGGTTTTTCCTCCATTTTGAATTTATTTTTGGGTATGGTGTAAGAAAGTGGTCCAGTTTCATTCTTTTGTATGTCTCTGTCCAGTTTTGCAACTTCTTAAAGGTTTACCCCTTTTATAGTTAATACATGGATTGGTTAATATTTATTATTAAAACACGCATTTTCTATGCACAAGGCTATTTTTATGACTGATGTGCTAGAGCACAATAGCATATACAAGAATAATTCTAAGTAGTAAAGACAATAATGTGGTTCATATTTTAATTTTGTAATTATTTTTATATCTTTTTAAACTTTTGGCCTCAGAAAAATTATCTGATAATATGAGAAGAAAATAGGGCCTTCAACATATGTGAATGTGCAGTGCCAAAATTATGCACATGGCAAGTAAAAAATAACAAGTAATTCCCTCATTTGTTTGGAAATATGCAATTATTTGGTATTGTAAATATAGCAAATATTTTCTTCCCAATAACAGCCTGCTAAAATAATTAAAAATAGCATACCAATTGCTAAATTGTCACATACAATTACTCACAAAGTCTTCCTTTAAAGAAAAAAAAATGTCTAAAAATGGTTAAATAAAAAGTGTTCTTCCTTCTTGAAATACTTCTTTCCCTTGGATCCTGAAAATAGTAACTTTCCTAGTCTTGATGAAATTACATAAATCTGACTGTTTCTAATAAGCTCTGACATAATGATTATTGAGGTGATTACACTCAATCTACCATTTTGGTAATTTTTCTTAATTAAGAAAGCCCATTCAAAATTTACAATTTTGAGTACCTTGGTTAACTTTAGCTTTTATTTCTCGCATGCCTAAACACACCACTTAACATGTAATAGACACTCATAAATATGTGTTGCATATTAAATATATAATTTCAAAATTGACTAATCTTTGAGTGAAATCTAGAGTGATCAACTGTTACCATGTATATGATAAACCAAAGCAATAGAAGAACTAGGAATTATCATTCAGTAAATCTATGTATGTTATTTTATTTTGTTTTGATTTGATTTTAATTTTTTTATAGATTTATATATGTTATTTTAAACATTTACGTATGTTATAATGTTTCAATCTCAAAATAAAACATAGTAGAGAGGGAAAGGAGATGATTTCTTTGAGAAATCCTTTGATACAGAAAAGACACATTATTGGAATTCTTGATCAGAAGCCAGAAATTTGTAAACTTAGTGCTTAAAAAATTAACTTGGCAAAAGAATATATATAAAATAAATATATATAGAAATATTTAATAACTATAGAAATATTTAATAAATGCATAAATATGTAAATAATATATACTATGTATAATAAAATACATGAAGAACATAACTAATAAATGATGGGGCATGTTATTTTGGAACAAGCTTCAGGAAAGAATTTTATATTATGAATTTCCTTGACCAGGTGTGGCCTCAAAAGACCTGAGCTGGAGCAAACAGCATATATTCCATTCTATCTTCCTCTCTTTATAAGCAATAGATTTTTCTTTTCAGATGGCCCAATGACTTTTACTATTTTTCCATGGGTCCACAGATTATTTTGTTTATATTTGAGAGGTGAGCTGTATATTTCTCTCATACTGCTTACCTCCTATTTGTTCTTTTTAGAAGTCTTTTATAAATCTAGTACTAAATACTTGTATGCCTCATTATAGGTATTTGAGTGAATAAATTAGATTTTTTTTGTCAGTTATAGCAGGAAAATGTGTACATGAAAGAATAAAGTCAAATGTTATTAGCCATTCATTGACAATCTTTGACACCAAATGTAGAACATAAAAAAAAAAAAACACCTTTTTTTCTTAAATTTAAATGTGATAGAGGAAAGAATATGTGAGGAATTAAGTATGGTTTCCAAGTCAAAATAATTCCTTTGATATTTGCTGTTTGTAAGTCATTTAAAGTAGCTCTTAGTTATTTCTCTTTGATTTAAAAGCTTATTTTATGGTATGACTGAGTGTTGGAATATAGAGAAGAACAAAAATACTAGAGAAACACAATTTCCATTCCATGGAGGATTCTTTAACATGGTCTGTGACAGTTGTTTCATAAAAGTTATGTCATGGGAAGATGATCATTCTTACTGACATTTTGACAGAGAAAGAATTATTAAGTTCCTCCCCTCCCCCGATCCTATCTGCCCTATTCTGTGATGTTGGTAGAATTTCTCTGTTTGCCCTTACCCCTGTAAATGTAACACATTTCTCTGAATAATGTATTTTGTATTTCAGCCGAAATTCTAGAAATGCAAGTTTGAACTTTTACAAAGGGCCTTCCTGAACATGGAAGGTATTTTGTGTTGACACTGGAGAGCCATCGCCCAGAAGCATCAATCACCCATGATTTAAAGGGAGTCACTGCTTATTGAATGAATGCTCCAAAAAAAAAAAAAAAATGCTCTGGAAAAAAATGTAAGCAAGCTCATCTTTGAAACATAATGACCCTGACCCTGAAGCCATATAACCTAGGTTCATATTCAAATCCATTATTTTCAAGTTGTGCATCTCTGGTGAATTTACTTAATTCTTCGGTGAGCTGATTTTGTTACTGATTAAATTATTACAATAATATATTTACCTTGTAGGGTTATAGTGAGCACTCATTTAATGAAAAATTCTTTGAGTCATGCCTGTCATTAGGTAATTCAATAAGTAAAGTCAATGTTATATATTACTGCTCTGATAAAAATTGGCACCTCATTTTTAAAGACATGTAAGGATACTACATTTATAAGTCATGAATGTAAGAGTCCTTTCAGTTTCCTCATCGGTGGGAGACAATCCAACATGTTGCTGCACGTCTTATGTTAATTTTTGTTCTAGAATATCTTTTCAAGTATATTGATATAGTAAACTTTCTTGGAAGACATAATGCAGCACTTGGGCACAGAAGGCAGCTTTGTTTTTTGACTAGGCTTATAATGTCTCCTCTTCTGTAAAACTTAACCAGGTTGGCTAATCATTTCTTAAATGATTAGGGGGTTTCCTAAGATTCATTAGCTATGACATACACCTGCTGTGTGTGAGCATCCCCATGGGCTTTGCTTCTCATCTCCCTGGGGTGACTTTAATTTTGGGGGGGCAGTGGAATATTCAAGAAAAATGAAGCTCATTCAGCTTGCTGCATTGTGAGTAATAATGCCCCTTTCTTGTGACCAGGATTCTTAGGTATTCTGCAAGCTTCTATGAGACTGTGGCAGGCTAAGTTGCTAGCTTACATTTAGGCTAAGTATACCGGTTCCTTTGCTGTTCTTGACATTGATTGCCTAAACTTCAGCAGAAGTGAGGGTGAGCCTTCAGCCTTTATAAGGTGTGACAATTAGTAAGTGTAGTAGAATGTAAAAATACTTGGCAAATATTCACCTTATCTTCTACCTTCCATGGAGAATAGTTTCTTATACTGAAATGACTCTGTGTTTATCCTTGAGAATTACATTTTACAATACTGTGTGAAAAAATCTTTTAGATGTGCTTGTGTGGGTTGGTTTGACTTCTTGCACTTCTGTCTTCCACTATGGGGAAAAAAAACGCCAAGCTAGCTACTAGTCCTAGACTGTGACAAGACATAAAGCTAACATGAACCCGGTCTTTGGCCTAGAATGAAGTCTAGCTGCTTTCAGCCAATCTTAGCTGAACAACTGGCCAACAGAACTATAAGAGAAAATATTTGTAATTGATGCCACTAGTATAAAGGGTCATCCTGAGAAGCATATAATAAGCCTTAAACTGTAGATATTGATTCCAGGAATCACTAGATAACTGATTTTTCTAAAAATGTCACCTCTAACTCCAATTATTTCTACCTGCAAGATCCAAATTTCCTCTAAGGGGAGGATATATAATTGGAATATAATATTTATTTGCTTCTGATAATCATAAATAAGAACCTTAACACTATTATAGGCCTTTCAGATATACAAATTACTACTTATTTTTACTGTGTGAACAAGAAAATGAGAAGATTTCAGGGATAGTTTTTAAACATTTTTTTCAAACCTAAAACTTAAATTTAAACTATCATAATTATTTGCTACCTATGTTGATAACAGTGTACACATTTGCAACTGAATAGTTCTCAGAAAATAATTTTATGAAAAGATACTTTAATATTTTCTTCAAATACAGTTTTATCAACTTTTTATATAAATACTAGTATTTATATAAATTTATGACATTTGTTACATACGACTTATTTATATGTTACATACAACTATACCCACATATGTATGCACATGTGCACGCATGCACACATACATGCACGCTAAAACTTGGCTAATCCTAGCTAAAAGTTTTTGGAGATAATGACTAATATTAGCCAACTTTTGGCCAGGAGACATAAGAATATCTGATTCCGACTCCCGAGGAACAGTCTCTCCTCTTGAGGCCTATGAGTAAATGATATTCTGCAAGGAGATAATGAGCAGAGTAATAACTTGGTGTTGACCCCAAATAAGAGTGCATAGCATGTCACCTCTACAAACTCCACTTAAAACTCACCATTTATCCAATAAATTCACTGGGCTCTGGTTAAATTTCTCAAAAAGTGGAAAAACAAAATCCTATCCTGCTGTTTTTTTTTTTTCTCTTTGTAACAACCTTGTTTATGTTTGTTAGTTCGTAAACCCAGAGAAGAGAAGAAACTAAGGAAACTTGAGCTACTATAGCAAAAACTATGACTCCTACCAATACATGGTCTCCATGTGCAAAGGTGGAGTACTTCCTCTCTGCCTGTTACCGGGGCATATTGTCCTGGTCCTAGATATGACTGAATTTTTTTTTTCTGGATTTATGGCAACTGGAGGTGATACTGTAGATACTTTTAATTTTTTACTCCAAAGTAGTTCTCACCTCCAGAAGCAATGATCTCCTGCACTCTGAGATCACTGAGGAAAATGATCCTTAATCCAAAAAATATATATTCCTATATGGGCTATAAAGGAATTCATTTTTTAATTCAAAGTGCATTGACAACAAATTGGAGCTCCCCCCCACTCCATAAGAAATGCAGATTCTCAGGCCCTGCCCCAGTCCTAGTGAATTAGAATCTGAATTGAAACATGATTTCCAGTAATATAAATACATGTTAATGTTTGAAAATCCCTTGTCTAGCTAATTTCCTTCCAGGACAAAAACAATGCTCATGTGTAGGATTTTTCTGCAACAAATCCTGATAAACTAAGTTGTGAGGTATTCAGCGCTGTTCAGTAGAAACTTCCCATGATGATAGAAAAATTTTTTGTGCTTTCTCATATGGTAACCATTTGAGACATATAGCATATCAAACAGTTGAAATGTGTCTAGTATCATGGAGGAAGGAATTTTTATTTTTATATTATTTTAGTTAATAAACATTTAAATTTAGATAGCCATATGTTGCTAGTTGCTACCATATCATTCTTTGACAGTCTAGACAATGTTATTTTGTCCCCCTGTTGAAGATAAACTTTTCTTTGTGCATTGAGGACGCTGGAAACAAAGTTTTGTCTTTAAGAGCATGGACACAGGGATTAAGATTGTCTGAGTTCAAATACATCTCAACCACATCCCAGTTGTGTGAATTTCTTAACCTATTAAGCCTGTTTCCTCACCTGCAAAATTAGAAAATAATACTTAAGATTAGTATAATATTAAAGGAATTCATAATCTAAAACCTTTAGAGCAGTGTTAGGGAAATAGTGCTAAATATATGTTGATTGAATCAATAAATATACTTCCATCTCTACTTGAGGTAGAACCTTAAAAACTAAAAGAATGAGTTCTAACAATTTTTTCTAAATTCAGGCACCATATTTCCTTCAGAAAAGTCTGTTAAACACAGTTAATCCAAACCTTAATAGAAATAATGAAGGAGGAATAATAACCAGACGCCTGGACATTAATAGAAGAATAGAAGGAAGTTATATCATTTTGTGACTACTGTGAAAATGGACACAAGATGTTAATAGAATAGAAGGAAGTAATGTGAGGGAATGCCTATGAAAATCTTCAGATCTGAGAATAGTTTGAAAAGTTTCTCCCAAAGATATTCTGTCATCTGGATTGAGAATCACTGCTCAAGAAGTCTCTTTAAATTCTTAACCTTAGGAGGTGTATTAGTTGTCTTGCTTAAACTACCTCAACTGTAAGAAATGGAACCCACAGTTATGGCATCCAGGGACACCTGCCAGTAAATAGGTTTTCTCTATCTCAAGGTTGCATGCACTTAGGAAGTTTTCAGGAGATTTTAAAAAATAAATAAATATTGCCTGGGCCTTACAGCCAAAACTTCAAAGCAAGCTTTGAACTTGCCCATACTTGACTAGACAGGCTTCAGTGGCCTTCTTTATCATAGGTCTTAAGCTCTTTTCTGCTTGGTATGATAGAATGCGGGGTGTCTGAATGGTCCTTTCACTCCAGCTCCTGAACAGAAAGCAAGGCTGAGGTGAGAATATATCCAAGTACACTTGACTTTCAACAAAAACTGGCCCTTAATTGTCCTTGACTTGGACCGGTAAAGGACTTCTTCCTCCTTGCTCAGAGGGAAGTCTGCTTCTCCCTCTCCTACTTCCCCTGCTGGTTTTCCCTCTCTTGCTGTGTCTCTGTCAAATAAATAAAATCTTTATAAAAAAAAAAAAGTTAAGTTTGAGCTTCTGCAAAAGGCAAATAAAACAAAAGAAAACACCACAGACATAAGAAATCAAAACAAAACAAAACAAAGCACACCAGCATTTTAGACCTTCCCTGCATCTGATAAGATGAAAGGCAGAGTAGCCAAAGAGCATGGCAGACAGGGCACTCATCATGACCACAGTAGGGGCCAGGCAGCTTGATGTGGTCTCCTTCACACTGGGCAGCAGACCATCTGAAGGGGAATGGCCAGGCAGAAGTTGGGTCAGCAAGAGTGTTGCAGCTTATGTTGGTGTACATTTTCTTCCTACAGCTTCTTCATCTTTTCGGTACATAGAAGTTCTCCACAGCTTAATGATCTTCTGGACTTGGGTGCCTTATTCTGCTATTCTCTTTAGTTCAGAGACAAGTTATATATAGATACTTAGCAGAGAAAGTGTGAAATGATCACAGAAGGTTGAACATCAGAGATAACATCTCATCTATCAGATTATGTTTTTGAGAATAACACTGTATCTGATTAACTGGTTTATTATATCTCCTGTGATAACATCTCTTGTGCCATTGAAAGTTTGGTTTTGGTTTGTGTGTGCCTGTGTGCATGTGTGTATATTTTAATTGTCACTTTTCTAGGTAAGCCCCCTGATTCAGGATGTGTTAGAGATCTTACAAATCTAACTATGTAGCTGCACTAGGTTGTGTACTGCTTGCAGACACGTCACACAATATGTCATTTTAGGACTCAGTACATGGCTGGCATAAAATAGATGCTCATAAATGTTTTTCAGATTATATTGATTTAAATATATATATATACATATACATATATATATATATATATATATATATATATATTTACCTCTTTAAAGAAGAGCACTTTATGCAAATATTGTTTAATTAGGAGTAAATAAGATTTTTCTTTTTAAATCTCCAGTCTCTCCTAGTAGAGAGAAAAAAAATCAAGGTGCCTTTTTATAAGTAATTTTCTCATATTGAATTTTAATTTTCAGCAGAGAATTGGTTCATTTTTCATTATACTGAAATCAACACTCACTATGGAAGGAGGAAGGACCAACCAAAGTTTTTGCTTTTAAGGAGATTAAGTTTAATTTTGAAATCAACCAGTGACAAAAATCCCACTATTATTGTTCTTTAATAATGGTGTTCTGCTTTTCTTTCCGATTTAAGTTTAGTTGTCTAAATGCCAACAAGATAAGCAGATATCTCATGTATTGAGTATCTGGTTATTAGTTAAAGTTTAGGTTAATACTTATGAAAATAGATCTTTTGAAAAGAATAATTACAACATCTTGTTTATTGTTTTAAAAAATTTATTGACAAACCAAAGTTATATTTAGTATAGGCAATTTTGGATATTATAAAATAACATGTTCACAAAATCCTTCAGAAGGAAGATTTTTTTGTCCTTATTTCCTCATTTTAGATATGAAATACCTGGAGATTTAGTTAATTTCAGTTTTAACTAATAAATTTTTTTCAACCAGGTTTAAATTCTAATGAAATATGATCTTTTTTGCTTAGTCTTGCATAGCCTATTTGTTTTACTCATATTTTAAGTATTTTTCCATGTCAATTTATCTCCTACCACTTCCTTCATATATTCCATCAAGAGTGAAAGACAGGGGCACCTGGGTGGGTTAAGCCTCTGCCTTCAGCCTCAGGTCATGATCTCGGGATCCTGGGATTGAGCCCCAAGTTGGGCTCCCTGCTCAGCAGAGAACTTGCTTCCCTACCCACCCCCCACCGCTCCTGCCTGCCTCTGCCTACCTGTAATCTCTCTCTGTCAAATAAATAAATACAATCTTTAAAAAAAGAAAAAAAGAGTGAAGGACAACTTATTCAACCTCGTTTTTGGACATTTACATTATTGCAAATTCTCCTATTATAATACTTTGCTAGACATGCTTGAAACTAGATCTTTGTTTATATATAATTATATCCTAAAGTTGAAAGTACTGGATTGGGCATATTCATTTTTTACAATTATTGATAAATGCTATAAAATTATTCTCTAGAACTCTAGATATGAAAATAAAGTTATAGGATTTGAATTTTAGTGATTTTTTTCCACAATATGGAGATCACTATATTCTTATAAGAAAGTTTATGTACAGAGAATAAAAATCTGGGTTTAATTTTCTTTCCTTCCTACTTTCTTTCCTCCCTCTCTCCTTCCCTTCATTTCTTTTTTTTCTATCTTCCCTTCCCTTCCTTCCTTCCTTCCTTCCTCCCTCCCCCCTTCCTCTCTCCCTTCCCTCATACTTTAGAGAGAAAGAGCAAGAGAGAGAATGAATGGTGGGGAGGGGTGCAGGGAGAGGGAGAAGCAGAATCCCTGCAGAGCAGGGAGCCTGACTCAGGACTTGATCCCAGGACCCCCAAGATCATGACCTGAACCAAGGCAGACAGATGTTTAACTGCCTGAGCCACCCAGGCACCCCTGGGTTTAATTTTCTTATCATTTCATAATCACCATCACCACCATCATCATCTCAGGATTAGCAGGTGTATCCATTTATGTTTTAAATCAGCTCTTTAATAATTAAAATGAGGAATTTGTGAAATAAAATTTGCTATCAGCTATTTATTTGGCTGGGGGGGAAAAGGGTTAAAAAAAGGAAATTGATATACTATGAAAAGTGCTGTCAGTAATAATGGTGGACAACTTCTCAAACACTGTACAATGGATGTCTTTTTGTCACAGTCTTCATTGCCGGGGTCTCCAGATTTCTTAAATGATTTTTATTTAATTCTTATGTATTAAGCTTTACTTTTTATGCTGTAGGATTCTACTGTTTTTGACAAATGTATAGTGTCATGTATCTACCATTACATATCATCCAGGATGGTTTAAACTGCCTTAAAAATTCCCTGTGCTTTACATATTCAATTATGTTTGTGTACCATAATACTATCTTCCAGCTGTAGGTTTCTAACTTAAGTCATAATTCCAACATACCACTGACGGACAAGGACTAAATAAAACCCAAGAAGAAAAAGTTTTTTTTTTAACACTGAGAGCTAGTCTGGTAACAAGTTTGCTATCTGGCCCCCAGCCGTCCTTACCTTCCAGTATTCATGCTCATATGTGATATTTATGTAAAGCATTTTAACCTGCTACACAACTAATTCACCTGTCAAATATTAATGATGCTTAGAAGTGTTGCCTTTCCAGCTAATGTAGTTTTCAGTGCAAGATTATTACATAGAGTTTCAATGCTGCTTGACATTTCTGTAGCAGAAGAGAAGGCAAATAGAGCCTCAAGTCCTCAGAAGACAACTGTAGTAGAGATTATGGTCCTTTTAAGCAAGTAAATATATCATTTTTGAGAAAGAGTTTTGACATAACATATGGCTCTGATAGAGAAGAAGTAATATACCAGGACAACAAATGGCTATCTTAGATGAGTCAAACCACTGTCCTGCTCATGTCTCATTTAACTAGAAGCAACTTTCAATTCTACACTCCGATAGGGTACCACATTCCAGGAGAGCTAGCTAACCCATTGGTTAACTGTTGGTTACATTTGACACTTTTAATTATGGAAAGATCACATATTTGTTCTTTTGGAAGAGTGGCTTATCCCAGATTTACATTTTCTTTATCTACAAAGATGCGTATATCATCAGCACTACCATTCTTGGATTTTCTGAATACTTTTATTCACCATTATTGCTTTTCATACAGTATTACTTCTGTCCAAGGAAATTACTTTCCAATTAAATATGAAGATAACCAATTAAATCCCATAACTTTTCTCTTCTCTCAGTTTCCAGAACCACTGGATATATAAAAGATGATAATGATATATTAAAGCTCATTACAGCAGCAGCCCAGAGAAAACATCCTGAATATTTGGAATGCTATTTTAGTGATTGCCAAGTATTCTCTAACAAATAATCAATCTATATTGTTTTTTATGCCATAGCTAGTGTACTCTGAGTTCCAAGAAACAAGGGGGAAAAAAAAACTTTGCCTACCCTCAACAATCCTGATAACCATTTTTGTCACTCTAGGCACTGCTTTTTGGAGCTCTTAGAATTCAAAAGCAAAATACTTCTATCAGGAGACAATCCAGGTGAATTGAAAGTTGTGACCTGCCCTCCCCACCCCAATCAGCTCTCTTACTTGCTGTACATCCAACACTTGGGAGAAATAATGTTGGATTGAGTGATAGATTTTAGCTATCAAGATTAAAGAGAATTGCCACCTGAAAAATTAGGTAAAAGGAAAGTAAAATGGAACCAGGAAAATGCTGGGAACATCTTAGAACTTCCATGAATTTTCTCAGTCTTTCTGGTGATTCTGTAAAAGATTCTTTTTGTAATATTTTAAGAGGAACTAGTTTTTACTCTTAACTTTAGAATAAAGCATATCTCTAATACATCAGCATAGTGAAAGATTTATTAAAGACAATAAATGCATAAAGGAAAAGGTAGATCATTTTAACTAGATTGTATTTTAAAATGTCAGTCAAGAAATACTCATAAACAATGAAAAGACAACTACTTGCCTCATACAAAGCATACATTGATTCATACTATATCTTCAATAAACTATAAACATTTCGATATTGGAAATCATTTCGTATTTGATGGTGATAAATAAATAATTTAATTAAGTTCTTTTTAACTTAACTTGACTATTATTACCAGAAAAGGATTGTAAATAACTGTATTCTTTAGAAAATATATGTAAAATATTATCTTATATATTTATTTCAAAATATAAATCTAAATTATGCAACAATTGAAATAAATTACACCAGGATCCATTGTTGTAGTTAATGAAATGACATTCTCTAGTGAATATGGGTCTCTCGTATTGACAGTACACTGAAATGTCACCACAGGAGGGACATTAGCTGTTATTTATATATACATGTTTGGAAAAAATACTTCAAATATTTTGTAATGTTCATATTTGCTTAATTTCCCTGTTCCTTTTTAATAAAACCAAATAAAGATCACCAAGGGCATGATCAGCAAAATATGAAGAACACATAGCAAACATAATTAAAAAATAAAGAGACAAGCAAGGAAGCCCTAATCATGTAAAAAATAATAAAAAGTTATTCAAGATGCGTCTTGGTTAAATAGTCTCCAGATGGCAGTCTAGTACTACCTCAGCCTAAAACTCGAGCTAGACATGCTGGGCATCTTCTGTGTTCTTAAATTCTGGCAAAGGGACCACTTAATATTTACCATTCTCCTTGTGGAAACTGGGAGTGAAAACTCAGTTTATTCAGTTAGCTATTCAGGGCTTTCATAAAACATACAAGAAGTAGTTCTGTACCATTTAGTTACTCTTGGAATCAAATATACATAGATTTAATTTTTCTCAGATTTATATTTTTTAAAATGAAAAAGGTATGTATTATAAAACTTAATTTTTTTATGATATTACACTTCAATCAATATGACATCCAGTCAAAGTCTAAGGAATAGCTGTTCTTTCCATTCTTAAAATGATATTTCCATTAGACTCATGTTCAGATAAGATTGACTGTAAATAATTCTCAAGGAATCCCTAGCCTTTAGTTGATTGTTAATAATGTAGAAGAGGAAAAAAAAATCTTATTCTAATGTAGCATTTCAGTAATTTAAAATTATGGGCCTTCACAAATACTCCATATTGTCTGTTCTTCATTTAAAAATTCCATCTTCTCTATATTCTTTGCTTGTTTATTATGTTAGTCAGTTTAGGGCACCATGACAAATACAGTGTGACTGGGTGGCTTAAACAACAGAAATGAATGTTCTCACTGTTCTGGAGGCTGGGAAGTTCAAGATCAAAGTGCAGGCCTGTTTGGTTCCAAGGGAGAGCTCCTTTCCTATTTCACAGACACTGCCTTTCACTTTGTCCTCACATGGCAGAGGTTGCTCTCTTATATTCTTGTAAGGTTTCCAATCCTTTTGATTTTGGAGTCTATTCTTCTAACCTCATTTAATCTTAATTACCTCCTGTAGGCTCAGTCTCTGAATATAGTCGTGTTGGGTGTTAAGGCTGCACACATGAATTTGTGGAAGGGTGTTGGGGGGTGGGCGTGGCTGGGGAATTCAGTTTACAACATCTGTTAAAACCAAAGAGCAAATGGCTTCAGTGGTTTAGTAGAGCCATTTTCCTTTCTGGCCAGATTGTCATAAATGAGAATCTAGTAATCTATCTGCTATTACCTACCTGGTAAATTCTCTGTTAAACTCTCTACCAATTTCCACTATAAAATGGGGAAAGCATGGTTTCTAGTATAAATGATACTTAAAGTGAAAAGTTAGAGTAAGAATTATGTATACTGTATTAGAAAAAGAACAAAGAGTAAAACTCACAAAAGAAAACTAATGAAAATAAGAAGAATCAGTAAATATTAGGCATAATGGATGGTTTCTTTGAAGAATATGTTTGTTTATTTCCAAACAAAAAGAGAATGGTTATAGTAACTGAATGGAAAAGGAATAAATTAATAAAGAAAATTAGTTGCAGAGAAGCATTTTAAAAACTAGGCTGTGAAAAGGAACTCACTTTTAGAACCAGATGAGATGAAAAGGGAAGTAAAAGAAAATCAATCTGGTATGTTAACTAAATACAATATGTGAATTCAGAAATTAACAATTTTAATCCAAATACATTATAAATATTATAATGTAAATTAAATTACATAACTGCCTCCATTATTTCAAGAAATATCTGCTATTTTTAAACTATGTCACTGACTGCAAAAAAGGAAAGTATATAAAATGAGCCATAGCTATTATTTTTTAAACACCATTTGTTTACTATGAGAGTTATATATTTTCCTTAAAGGAATTTGTGAAATATAAATAAGAAAAATATATCATCAGAACACCAAATTGACAAAAATCTTAAAACTTACATCTTCTACTAGGGTAAAAAATAATCATTTAAATCTAAGCAATTAATTGAAAGCCATAAATAGTAATCCAATATTAGAAAAACTACAGTAACTTTGTAAGCTAGAGAATTTATATCGGTACAGAACAGAAAGTAAAATTCACTAGAAATAATAATGAATAGATATCTTTTAATTATGAAATAAACTCCAGTGTTGAACCAGAATGGTATTTTATATTGTTTTATAAATTTGAATGGATACATGTATTTGTATTTTTGACATTTAAAAAGCTGAAAGCTGAAACTGTTGAATATTAAAATACATTTGATCATTTTAGTATCACTCATTCATTATTCCTTGGGAAACATAATTTAATTATTCATTAAATTTGATTCTTATTTATAATAAGTAAATCAGTCTGATGGAGTCTTAGGATGTCTCAATAGTTTTTTTTTCCTGAAAGCCAGATGAAATATAATAAAAATCTTTTGAAATTTGATATCATTATAATTTCCATTAAAAAATGGGTGGAAAGTGCTCTCCCACAATCTAGGGCAAAAGCTGTTTTCTTAACCTCCTGTTCTTGGAGGATAGATAATTCATGTGAAATATGGAGAAGCTGATTTCCTATAATACTTAAAAAGGGATGTTTTTAAATGGCCCCATCATCCTTAATAAAATGGTATAGACAGAACAATGAGAGCAACTGTGAAAGGAATTTCTGTGTCCATGTGTATCAGTCAGGGTCCCAGGAGGAATCCAAGGCACTCAACAAAGGAAAATTACAGGAAGATTTTAATGAAAAGACTGTTTCACCAAGGTGTGCACACAGTATAAGGAAACTACAGAGGATAGAATAGTTCAGTACCACGGCGCTTTTAAGAGTGAAGTTGTAACCATCCTGAGGCTGGAAAGAATGAGAGACAGGAAACTGATAGTCATATACTGATGAACTGTGAACTTTGCAGGGGTTAGGTACAGTGACCTCCATACAGTTGAAAATCCATGTATAACTTTTGATTCCTCAACACTTAACTACGTAACTACCAATACATTACTGTTAAGCCTTAACAGTAACATGAAGTTGATTTAACACATATTTTGTATGTTATATGTATTATACACTATGTTCATTTTCTGAAAAGAAGCAGTGACCTTCAGTCAAGAGACAAAGTCACACAATGGCCACTATCAGAAAGACAGCCAAAAGATGCATAAATTAACTTACTATTCTTCACTTTAATCTCCTACCAAGTTCACTAGTTAGCTGAGTTCTGTCAGAACCCAGAGCTAAGGGAGCCCTTTGGTATAGTCTATGCAGGTCAGTCCTCTGGGTTAGAGGCTAGAGTAGAGTGGAGAAGGTCAAAGAATGTATATTGGCCATTCTTCTTCAGAGAAATAGAACCAATAGGATATGTATTATAGGAGATTATAAGAACTGGCTCATGTAATTATGAAGGCCAAGAAGCCCCATGATCTGTAGTCTACAAACTAGAGAACCAGGAAGGCTACTGGTGTAAGTTCAGTTCAGGTATAAAGGCCTGAGAATTGGTGGTCAATGATATAAATCCCATTCTAAGTCCAAAAGCCCAAGAACCAAGAGTGTTATTGCCCAAGGTCAGGAGAAAATGGATCCGTCTGCTCAAGCAGACAGCAGTTCACCCTTCCCTTTTTTTTTTCTGTTCAGTCCCTTCACAGATTGGATGTTGCCAGCCCACATGGGTGAGAACAGATCTTACTCAGTCTACCAATTCAAAGGTTAATCTCTTCCCAAAACACTCACATAGACACACCCAGAAGTAATATCTCACCAGCTGTCTGGGAATCCCTTTGTACAGTCAAGTTGACACATAAAATTAGCTATCACAGAATGGATCTAGCAGGGCAACTAGTGGCTATCTGGAAGATAGTGTCTTTCCAACAATCCTTAAGAAATATTTATGAAATGAATATAGTAAGAATAGTGAGCTTCTATTTGGCAATTCTAATTGAACTGAGTTTAATTCCCATTGATAAGATCAGACATTTTAAAAGCTGTTTAAAATTCTTTACTAAGTCAGACTTGTGCTGATCCACTTACCCATCAGTTTTTTTGCATTCTCAGATTTTTTATGGTATACTTTATTATGTATACTCTGTGGACTTCCGTGGGTCCACAAAATATACAGATTAAATTGTGACCTCCTTGTCCTACCATTTAAGTCTCCTCAGTCTAAAATTAACCTGTCATTTTCTCCTTAATATCTTACGGTTAAGCATTTAAAACAACCATTTTCGGGACGCCTGGGTGGCTCAGTTGGCTAAGCAGATGCCTTCAGCTCAAGTCATGATCGCAGTGTCCTGAGATTGAGTCCCACATCGGGCTCCTTGCTCAGCGGGGAGCCTGCTTCTCCCTCTGCCTCTGCCTGCCATTCTGTCTGCCTGAGCTTGCTCTCTCTCTCTCTGACAAATAAATAAATAAAATCTTTTAAAAAATAAAAAATAAAAATAAAGCAACCATTTCCATTCTTTCTGAGTATTTTAGCTTTTTTCTGGAAGCTTGATAGAGATGAGATGTCAACTATGTTATTAGACCATATGGTTATGGCAACAGTGACCCAAGTTAGAAGTCTGTATCTGGACGAGGAGAGATAAAAATACTAGGTAGAGCATATCTTTGGGCTTCCCTGAATCTGATGTTTTTGTAATTGGTATATCCCAGGCAGAGACCTGGATGCTCTCTATGATATTGTATCAAGTCACATCCTAAAGACCTTATGGCTTCACATTATTTCTGTACCAGTCTGATAAATTTTATTTCATTGCTTCTGAAAGCATTGCCTTCATTGCTTCTAAATCTCATTTGGTAAGATATAGAGAATCATCCTGGATAGCTCTGTGGACTACTCCAAGAACTATTCTAATGGAAGATAAATATGTGATTCTGCTCTGCTGGCATGCTCTGTTTTCTCTCCTATAATCTTCCAATGAATCTAATGCCAAGGTTAACCTTAGCTATCTAACAGATTATTAATATAATGTAAACAGCAAGGGTAAATTCAAATACAACACATTTTTCTCCATTACTTAGGTTCCAGTAACTGTACTTTAGAATCAAGCAGGAATTGTATTTGACTGATAATCCTAGTGACAGAAATACAGATGCTTAAATATTCTAGAGGTTTCTTTTTCTTCCAAGTTAAATAAAAATAGAGTTAGATGTTCTCAGTCTAGTAGTATAGCTTCTATTCAATATTGCCAGTGAAACATAGGGTCCTCCTCATCCTTTTGCTCTGCCATTCTCATTGTACAGCTTCCCCCTTAGTTGCCTCTTGATTTCTTAGAGGTTCAGGAATCGTCTGTGTTCAATGCTGGTGAAAGCAAAAGTCTACTGGAAAGAGATACAAGCAGATGAACCAACCACCTCCCTCTTTGGTTTCAAAGAGCATTCCTGGATACTATGCTCAACAAATTGTATTAAATTTTTTCTAAGGTACTAAAAAGAATGAGAAGGAGGAGAAAGAGGGGACAGAGAAGAGAAATGTAGTTTTTTTTTTTTTTTAAGATTTTATTTATTTATTTGACAGAGAGAGAGAGAGAGATCACAAGGAGGCAGAGCGGCAGGCAGAGAGAGGGGGGGAGGCAGGCTCTCCGCTGAGCAGAGAGCCAGATGCGGGGCTTGATCCCAGGACCCTGAGATCATGACCTGAGCTGAAGGCAGAGGCTTAACCCACTGAGTCACTCAGGCACCCCTGTAGTTTTTTTATTTAGTTGGAAAGTTGTTTCTATTTACAAAATTAGAATGTCTTCTTTAAAAAAAGAGGTGAAGATAATATCAACTTCTGTAGTTACTCTTTTACTTTACTTGTTAAGGTTTTCTACATTTTTTCCTAAGGTTAATTAAAAAGGAAAGATATAATTTCACAGAAATTGATTTCTACCTCAATCCCTCTGTTAAATTTTTGTATTTTTAGTAATACAGCATTGCTATGTTAAGGTCAACTTCAGCATGTCCTTTTGCTCCAAAAATTTTATCAAATGAATCAGTAAGACTTTTTAAATGACATTCTGTGTAATCAATTGCGTATTCCATCCAAAACCACCAAATTGAGCAAACTTAAAATAGTATGTACAGATATAGTGTAGTAATTCAGAGGAAGAGAGATGTGAGAGTAGAAGGTATCAGAGAGGTTAGTCTGAAGGAAGATTTATGTTTTTTTTTTTCAATTTTTAAAATAGATACTCATATATATCTTGTAAAAGTAAAAACAGTACAGAAAAATAATTTTTATTATTTATTTATTTATTTATTTATTTTGCGTTAGACGTTGATTTGACCTAGACCAGTGGCAGTTCTTAGGATGCATTACTCCTCATCTCTATATCTAGTGAGCACTACAGTTGTCCACTGCAGTGTTACTGATTCACACAGCTCCTTGTCCTTTCTCCTTTGGTCCTTGGCTGTTTCTTTCATTGTTTTTGAGACCAACTCTTGGAGTGAATAGATTGGTTAGCTAATTTTCATCATTTCTGTTGAGTAGAGCCCTCTGATCTAGTCTCATCTACAGAAAAGCATAGTCCCCTTCTTTACAATGTACCATCTAGCTCTGCTTTTCCTGAATAGAGATCAATTTCAGAAGTTTGAAAGAAATTGTGACTGAGTAACACAGAATAGGACTTATCTATTTATTTGCATATATAAAACACCTTTGTGATGGTGCAGTGTTTGGAGAATGTGTATGAGCTTCAGAACTTCACATTGCTTTTTCTTTTCTTTTTTTTCCATTCCATGATGGTCATGTGTGTTTTTGATAGATTATTTTTAATATACCAAGGAAGTGGTTTAGATCTGCAAAAAAGAAATGAGAAAAGAAGAGGACAAATATAAATGTGGGTTTCTTCTAATTTTATATGAATAATTTATCATCCTGTATATTTAAATTATTCTTAACTGGCCATCTAGTGCTTTTTAATTTTATATAAATGTGTACATATTTAAATCCTATTGAGGGTTATAGCTAAGGTAGAGAGAATTTTCAGAATATTTCTAATGCATATCAATTAGGGAAGATTAGATTTTATGGATTTCTAGTATTGCTTAAAAACACTTTTATTAATTTTTATTTCAGAAAGGTATAAATATACATAAATGATCATTGCCTATTTTGTGAAGGGGTGACAGTCATTAATTTTAACAAAAATATCATTATTTATTGTAACACTTATTATTAGGCAGTATTTTATCTTCTTTTTTAGAGGAGTATTTGTGTTCTATTTGCTTAGTTTGGTTTTATTTTTACTATATTCATTTAGTTATTAACCAGTTACCCCTTGAAGCTATTTTGAATGTGAACAAAAAATTATTGACAGTTTATCACTGATCAATACTGAATCCTAAAGGAGTTATTATAGAAATAAAATCACATCTCTTCATAAAATTGTCATTGGTCTTTCTGGAAAAATGCATACAAATTAGATAAATAGGTTAGAGTAATATATATTTATTAGTTTGTCCTTGGTTAGTAGTTTCCTTAGGCTTGAAGCTCGGTTTTCTATACATGGTTTTTGGAAGATGATATCCTGCTGCAGCCCCTTGTTCTGTCACTGCTATTAATTTATTAACAAACAGCACAAGGAAACCAGTGAATATTACTTATTGGTACCAAAAGTAATCACATTTTAATGAACTACCAAGAAACTATGTTGTGCTAATTCTTCCCTGTTGGCCAATTTAGGGAAAGAAAATAGATGAATGCTTTTAAGTGGACATATGTTCTATGAGATTGTTTACAGTGTAGTTTAGGAGTATGCATACCAAAATGGGCAAAAACTGCTTAATCTAGCTAAGTTCACATAGCTAAGGTGTGACTAGAAAATATAATGTAGCTTGGATGATTGCTCTTATACCAATTCATATGCAGGGGTCTCTTACCAAAAAAAAAAAAAAAAAAAAAAAGATGAGGAAACAGCCTAAAATGGGTGGGAAAAGAGACCAGGATTCATATACTACTTTCCCAGGCTTGCATTTTACTTCACTTTGTAACTCACAGGTTAAAGGTTTTTAATTCTGAGCTTCAGATTCTTTTTGCATAAAATGATGAGGTGTAATTTACTCCCTACCTGGTTATGAGGCAGTTCTTTAAATAATAGGAAATCCAGGTTTTATGAGATGAAATTTTAGGAATAAAGATGTTTCCCAGCATGCCACTTGGAATGGAAGGGAGCTACATCTTGAGAGAGAAATAAATGAATTGCTTTTGTGGCTAAAGGTAAATAAATAGTCACATATTTTATTACAAACTTAAATAGGTAAATTAAGCCAATGAAAGGGTTTATTATTGCACATGAGATATTTATAATAAAAGTAAAAGCTCGTTGTTACAGAATTTTACTTGATAGTGCAATAGATTTGCCATAGCAGAAGCTTTTCATTACCACTAAAGTTTTAGTTACCAAACCTTGATTTAAAATGGAATATGCGGGGTGCCTGGATGGTTCAGTGGATTAAGCCTCCGCCTTTTACTCAGGTCATGATCTCAGGGTCCTGGGATTGAGTCCCACATCGGGCTCTCTGCTCAAAAGAGCCTGCTTCCCCCTCTCTCTGCCTGCCTCTCTGCCTACTTGTGATCTCTCTCTCTCTGTCAAATAAATAAATAAATAAATAATCTTAAAAAAAAAAGGAATATGCAGAGTGTGCAAAAACATGGTTTAAATATGAATACATTTGACATCAAATAAAGGTACAAAGAAAAGTATGTATCTACAGAAGAGAGAAGGTAAGGCTGCCAGGAAAATGCAGACACCAGAATGAAACATGCTCTTAATCAGCATCCTCTAGAAAGCTGCAGGAGGCCTGAACCTAGAAGAGCTGTGTGATGGTACTTAAGAAGCAATGAGAGGAAGAAGCCCATATGCTGCCGTGCATCCCTCAGGCTCAAATGGTCTTTTGGATTCAGTTTAGTGCTTGTGGCTGCCACACAAGCCACAGGGTGGCCTTCCTCTTAATCTTGCCTAAAGATTTCAAAATAGCTTCCTTGCTATGAATAAAAGGCAAAATAAATTTTTTAAAAAGTTGAAACTTGTACTGCTGCCATAGGAACAGCAAAAACTGCTTCCACTGTGCTGATACACGGTGAAAGGAGGGATCGCCATTAGTGCGGGGGTGGGGGGGAAGTTACCCGTGGCCCCAGTAGCTGCGGCTGTGGTTCATCAGCCACATGACCACTCACAGGGTAGGCTAGCCAGCAGCCAGCCCTGACGCGATCTCAGCAGGTACCTGCACGTTCATGGGAGGTTGTCACTGCAGTGAGTTCCTTACTTGCAGATGGTGTTGTGTGACACTGATACGTAACAAGCACATAGATATCCAGATATTCAAATTTCCTTATAAACTTGCCCCATAGCTTGCCCATCAGTTTTTTAAAAACAATGAATAAGAAACAAACAGAAAATTATGTCAGAATTACTTTATAACATTCTCAGCCTTTGAAGTTTTGGGACAACTCAATCTTATATTCTCATGTCTAAATATAATCAGTAAAATGGGTAAAGGAGATTAGAGAGGTCATTCAAGCTGATTTTATCTGTTACAAGGTACCAATATATATATATATTTTTGGGGGGGTAGGTGTTACTTTTGTTTTTAATATAATTTATTTAATTGACAATTTAAATAATTTAGTTTTTTTTTAATTTTTTATTTTATTTTTATTTTTATTTTTATTTTTTTTCATTCCCAGGGGTACAGGTCTGTGAATCACCAGGTTTACACACGTCACAGCACTCACCAATATTTTTATTGGTTCTAAAACCTCAAATTATTTGAGATTATTTTATCACATTATCACTGTTATAAAATTAGTCCTGGGACCAATCTTTCCCAGATAATTTTTTTTAATCTTTACTTTTTCCAGTTTTGTATAGGAATTGTTAGCACTATGTTTGCATTCAGGGTTTTCCAAAAGCCTAAAGTGTTTCACCAGCTACATTATTCCTGCTCTGAAAGACAATACTTGAAAATATATGTCTTTGTCCTAACTGAAAGGAAAAACTGCATGGACTTTGAATATAATGAATCTGAACAGATCAGATACTGAGCTTTTTATCAAAGCTACAAAAAACAGTTACCTGACAGGGAATTTTTTTTTTTTTTTCTCCTGGAAAAGGAAGGCTTATATTGATCACACAGAGATCTAATTGAACATACTTCAGAATGAGTAAAGTAGTTGTTCAACAGTGATAAAAGTGTAAGAATTTTCAATATTGTCTTCATTGGAACATTGTTTTATCATCTTCTGATGGATTTAAGTGGAAATATTTGTAGAACATACTAAGTTACAATATGACTAATCATTATAGACATCTAAGGTTTTGATTTCTTAATTTTCAGTGTCCCCTATACAAGAAATTCTTGTGTGTGTGTGTGTGTGTGTGTGTGTGTGTGTGTGTGTGTGGTTTTTCTTATTTAGCTTGAATATTTATAACTGAACAACTTCGTGACATGTAAAACAAAACTTTGCCCACATCATGTTGCTCATTTTTTGCAAGTCCTTCTTCCAAATTTTTTTCATCAAAACTCTTGCACCATTTTATCCTTTACTTATATCCTACTCTTAGCATCTTTTATTTCATTCACTCCACAGAGTTTATGTTCTTGTATTTTAATTTTTTAAAAGATTGTGTATATTTATTTTGAGAGAGAGTGAGAGAGTGAGTGGGGGAAAGGGCAGAGGAAGGCAGGGAGAATCTTGAGCAGACTCCACACTGAGCATGGAGATTGACATGAGGCTGGATCTCACAACCCTGAGATGATGACCTGAGCTAAAATCAGGAGTCCAGATGCTTATTGACTGACTAAGCCACCAAGGCGCCCCTATTTCAAAGAGTTTTAAAACATCATTAATTCGTTTTTCCCTCCCTCCCCCCCACAACCCCTTGTCCTCTCTCTCAAATTCCTCCTATCAGAAGGATCATATGATAATTGTCTTTCTCTGATTGTCTTATTTCGCTTAGCATAGTACCCTCTAGTTCCATCCACGTCATTGTAAATGGCAAGATTTCATTTTTTGATGGCTGCATAGTATTCCATTGTGTATACATACCACATCTTCTTTATCCATTCATCTGTTGATGGACATCTAGGCTCTTTCCGTAATTTGGCTATGGGATTGGAGAGGGAGACAAACCATAAGAGACTCTTAATCTCACAAAACAAAGTGAGGGTTGCTGGAAGTGGGGGGGTGGGGGAGGGGTTGGGTGGCTGGATTATGGACATTGGGGAGGGTATATGCTATGGTGAGTGCTATGAATTATGTAAGACTGATGAATCACAGACATGTACCCTTGAAACAAATAATACATTATATGTCAATAAAAAAATCACTGATAAGTAAAACAAAAGAGCAAAAGTTCAAATGACTATGTCATTAATTGTGCATCTATAAAAGATTAATTCCTCTAAATCCATAGAGGAATTATGAACTGTGCCTCTATTTGTATTAAACTATCTTCCTGAGTACTGACATTAACTTATTCATTTTCCACTCCTCTTGTCCTTAGAGATGGTGAATATGCCTAAATTAACCTAAAATCATCTTAGTGACTTTTTAAAACTGTATTTTCCATTTTGTCTTTCTCTTAATATTTATTGACTCACCTGTCTATTTGATTTCACTCCTGCTTTTTTTTTTTTTTTTTTGGGTGTTTTTACTCATTTCTGGTCTATAATTGATTTTAGTTTTTTGTTTTGTTCCATTTTTAATAGTTATCACCTTCATTCTGAGATTTCATTGAACATTCCTTGAGCCAGTAAGCCCTCTCTGTAATGTGAGAAGTTGGCAGCTCAACTTTCTACCTCCAGGCAGCAGAATTCACAATTAAAGTACAAATACACATAGAGCATTTTTTGACAAATATGAAGGGGAATGGTATGTGACTCAGCATTTTGTAGCAGGTGTATGATCAAGTTAGATACTGCCTCATGCTTTTCCTTGACTTGCACTTCAATTGGAAATCAAAGCTTAACAATTTATCATACTTAAATGGAAAGATTTAAACTATATTTAGATCTACTTGATGTAGTCTGTAAAGTAGTCACATCAGAATTATCCTCCATGCGTAATTTGGGCATTGTTACTTCCTTACTGGTTTATAGGAAGTGTGCCAGACCCTTAGTCATTAACTCTATTTCCTGTGGAGACGTGATGGCAGACTTCAGGAGAAATGCAAATACAAGCTACCGCCATCTCCTCAGATTTGACAAGAGGAAAATCCACAGCTATATGACTCTGGACTTCTGCCATAAGCAATCTTGAATAAATAACTCTGAACTTAGGATATATGAGCACATTGAAATTCAAATAAGGGTTTGAGAGTTCCAAGGTTCATTTAAACACCCCAGGATGAAACATGTTTAGCAGTGCTCCCAAATCTCTTACACAGATTCTCTGAGGCCACTGCTGGTCTATATCCAATTTAACCCTCAAGTGGCATTGCTTGTTCTATTAGGATTATGTGGATTAAAAAGGTATTTAAAGGAAAACAGTAATAAATGACTTATTGATAATAGAAAATATTTTTTCCTCACAAAATCATTAACGAAGCAAAAATTCTACAATATAAAAGCATATGAGTTGATTTTCTTTCTCCTTAATGACAAAATAACATTTTCTTGATTCATAATTTTTACATCTGGCAGCAATTTCTGGTGTTTGTTAAAAATAAAAAAGGAAAACAAGTGTGTCATGTCCATTAAAATTATAAATTGGGTGACCATATCATTCATTGTCCAAAGCAGAACACTTTTGAAAATTATGAAAATGGCTTTAGAATATCTCATAAACGAATTGTCCTGAACTCATCAAGACATATGGTTCCTTGAGCCTTGGAGGATGTATATGTGCAGACTTCTCTTTCCAAGAGTAATAAATGTTACTCTCACTGGTGATTAATCTATACAACCAATCCTCCTACTCTCACAAATAAATAAGGATGTTTTAAATAAAACCACATAGATCCATGTTATTTTCATTGATTCGGTTTTATGAAGTTGTTTTAAATTCTGTTTTTCTGTGGCAATTATTCTTGGCTTTCAAAATTAACTGTCTATTTAGATTTTATTCAACTAATAAGAACAAAGATCATATTTCGTGAACATTTAATGTGGATGCATATCAAATTTATTTATATGGAATTAGGAGGGAAATTAGGATGCAAGCTAATTATTTGGGATTAGTAGGATATAATTTTATTCCTGTAAAACATTTTATAGCTCATTCTCTCAAATATTTCTAATGCTCAATGAACTCTAGCACTGTAGAGATTTTTTTGTGTGTGTGTAGTAGATATTCTAAAATGTTTTATTCGAGGTATATATTTAACATCACATGTGTATTTATTTTTGGTTCCTTACAATTACAGGAAAAATAGTCTGAGGGCTAATATTTTATTTTAAAAATCAATCTAATTGCCCTACATTTGAGTAAGTGATTTATGTCTTTGATCAGTGGTACAAAGCAGACATTTAACATTTAGTGTGGCTTCCTATAGCCCTTTCCCATATAGTCTTTGTGGCTTCTCAGAGTGAAGCCAAGATAAAATCCCTTCCAAGAGTTCCTTTATTTTTTTTATTTTTTATTTTTTTAAGATTTTTTATTTATTTGACAGACAGAGATCACAAGTAGGCAGAGGCAGGCAGAGAGAGAGTGAGAGAAGGAAGCAGGCTCCCTGCTGAGCAGAGAGCCCGATGTGGGACTCGATCCCAGGACCCTGAGATCATGACCTGAGCCGAAGGCAGCGGCTTAACCCACTGAGCCACCCAGGCGCCCCAAGAGTTCCTTTATCCAAGTAAACTTACATCAGAACACCGAAAATTACTTGAGGTGATTGGGTATTACATTTGGATTTATTAAAATTTGCTTTTAAATTCTAAGAAAATGATTATTTTTGCCTCAAGATTAGAAAATATTTGATTAAATGAATTATTATTATTATTGCATCTAATAGGCATATGAACTTTCCATAATTTATCATTCCATTCTTTAGCAGGGTTTGAACTGCATAACAACTGGTGTTCCAGACCGTGTTATGATTCCACCAGCCTACTGCAAAATAGAGGTTGTCCTGGGTCTAAGTATATAATTATGGGACTGTTCTCATTTAGTTTCAGCATTGGTTCCAGGAACATAAGTCATAAGAAAGGAACTACATTTCCTATTTTAAGAATGGATGTGGAAAGTTTTACTTCTGTTAACAAAGCCCACATTTGAGGCAACATTTTTATTCTTTTCAAATGTGTATGCTTTTATGTGATCATGTGGTTTTTGCCCACAAGATGTCTTTTATGCCTCATTGTATGCCTGAAAGTTTTTTTGAATTATGAAATTCTTCTCAACTTTATCCTCTCATCCTAGATCAATGTTATTGTAAGAGAAATAATTTACTTCCTAAATAATTCTAAATAGAAAATGCCCACATTTTGAAGAATTTACTATTTCTTGTTCTAAATATAAATTATGTGATGGCTCACTTTTTGCTTTTAAAATCCTATGATTTATATCAAGATCTGTCTTTAAATAAGAAATTTTGAGAACAAAGAATTTCCAAAGTGCTTTGAACAGTACCAAAGTGCCACTAAGTGCAATTTTGATGATTAACTATATTTCTGGTTTACAAAAATAATGTGTCCTCTAAGGACAATTCTATCCCCAAGTAGATTGGCAACACTATCGTGTTATTTTATTTAAGTTCCTTAATATAGTTATATTATTTGCATACTGGCGAAATAAAATCTGAAATGTATCTAATTATCACTTTTATCTTTTCTTGAACCAGTTGGCTTACAAATTATATCATATTTTCCCTTAATTGTAAAATTAAATTTACTCTTTGGAGAAATGCTTAACAGTTTAACAGACCCAGACAAGGTAACTACTACATAAAACCAGAGTACAACTCTGTGTCATGGAAGTATATTTAAAAGCAGAGAATGGCTAGTATTTCTGAAGCAGAAAAAAATGTTACTGATTGGTGAGTTTGGTGACTTAAAAGGCTGGACTGAGTGCAGTGCCTGTCTAATGTAGCTGTTGGATTATGTCTAAAATATTTTATTTCTCAGTAGAAGAGAGGTTTCAGTTACACACACCATTTATGCATGTACTATACTCCCACTGAAAATTAAAGGTAGTTATGCTGCACTTCAGGTACATAAGGTAGTTCATGTTCTTGCTAGAATGGATGATACACAGGCACCTCTTCAGATGTCTATGTCTATAGAGAGTTTTCTGACTATGTGTGATTTTTCACATTTTGGCTCACATTTTAAATGCAAATCCAACACTAAGGGACATTGTGAATATATGACACATGGGAGATCTGTTAATTCTGTGGACAAGGATTACACTTCCTTTTGTATTCATCTTTTTAATGAGGGAAAATGATACAACACAAAAAAGTGAGGGTGTAATTTAATTAGAGTAATTTGTATGGGGCTTAATTCAATTTTTAAAATGAGATTCAAATATCTGTTTTATTTCAGTTTCATCTCTTCACTTTTTAAATGATATCTAGAAATAAATTTAATTTAATGAATGGAAGCAGATGAATTCCTTTATTTGCTGAGTGGCTGGTAATAACTAAAGAATGGACTAAGTGACATACTCATGATGCTAAGGCCAATTATAAAATTACTTTTGTAAAGTACATTAATTGAAACACAATACCTTCTTTGTTCACTTTGACCTAAATTTTTGGAAGTATGGTAATCTTGGTTTGGTAATTAAGTAGAATTCCAATAGGTGGGTTTTAAAAAAAATTTCTTTGAGTATAATCAACATAAAATGTTACAGGGTTTTCAGGTGTTTAACACAGTGATTCAACTCCTCTATATGTTATTTTGTGTTCACCACAGAAAGGGGGGATTTAAATATAAGTGAATTATTCTGATTTAAGTAACTACATGGGAAAAGTTTAGTCCACAGCCATGGTATATTCTTAAAGAAATTATTTCTATCCAGTGCCACTATCTATGTGGCAAAATAATGTCTTCGGGCAGACTTTGGATTTACGCTGTTTTCTTGGATTTAATGAGAAGGTTCTTCAGAACAAAATTCTACTACTTGTTTTATTGTCAAGACTTGCAGCATCACTCATCCAGTGAGGGACAGATTTAACATTCAGAACAAATCTGAGTCTTTTCTTTATTCTTTCTGACTATCAATAATCCCCAAGTTTTCTACAGAATGGGGCTCAGTGTTCACTGTTTTAGGTTGCTATATTACCTAACCTTCTACATGAGAGCTATTTTAATTTTCCTGAAAAATTAATAGAATAGTAAAACTATGGAATAATTTAGTAAGC
Source organism: Mustela nivalis (assembly GCF_964662115.1). Taxonomy (NCBI): domain Eukaryota; kingdom Metazoa; phylum Chordata; class Mammalia; order Carnivora; family Mustelidae; genus Mustela; species Mustela nivalis. Next base: position 57,385,031 of record NC_139025.1, on the reverse strand, counting down.
TTTTTTTTATAGTTCTTTATGATAAAAATGACTACTTTTAAAAAACAATTGTATGTGTATGAATGGATTAATGATACAGCATCCTTTGGGTACCTGGGTGGCTCAGTCAGTTAAGCGTCTGCCTTTGGCTCCAGTCATGATTGCAGGGTTCTGGGATCAAGCCCTGCATCAGGCTCCCTGCTCAAAAGACAGCCTGCTTCTCCCTCTCCCTCTGCTGCTCTCTTTGCTTGCACACTCTCTCTCTCTGTCAAATAAATAAATAAAATATTTTTTAAAATGATACAGCATTCTTTACATTTCAAAATAGGCATATGCTGACAAATGATTGATAACTAAATAGAAATATGAAAAGTGGTGTTGGAACTCAGAAACTAGTAAGCTTGTCTGATTTTTAGTTACCTTTGACAAAATTTATAAATCTTAAACTGCCATGTTAAACTCAGTTTAACAAACAATGTTTTGTGAGAGATTAGGTAATTTTGGTGATAGAGGGATGCAACAGCTCAAGTTGTTACTGTTTCAGGTTTACACGCTTCCATATTTGGTCCTCTACCTTGGAATGAAATTGGCCTCTTAGAAAACTTGAAGTTGCTCAACTTGCCAAGTGCTGGAGGCTACAAGTACATCGTTAAAATGCCAACATTAAAAAAAAATCAAAACTCAATTATTATACATGATAGATGCCTGAAGCAATGTGAATCTTAAAACAAGCAAACAAACAAAAAAAGAAAGAAACAGTACCCTGATGAATTATTGAACACTACATATGAAACTAAGGATGTACCCTATGTTGGTTAATTGAATGTAAATAAAAAATAAAACAGATAAACACTGAAAAAGAAAGAAAGAAAAAGAAATAGCACCCTAAATCTGCAAATAAGTTTTTGTCCTTTTTAAATAAATTCTTTCCTATTCTTCACACTTCTTGCTGAGGGATCCTTTGCCTTCCTTCCTAAATATCTAAATACCCTTCCATTCTCTCATTTTGTTTATACCCGAATACATTTAGTAAATGTATTCATTCTCATAGTAATGAAAGGGATTTCTGTAAAGATGATTGAATACCTCCTTGAATTTTTGACTACTAGGAACTTTGAGCATATATCATACCAGTTTGGGATGCTGAACTATGATCTGTCTGTTCCATTATTTTGTGGCTGTTTGTTGTTATTATTATTATTATTATAAATCATTTATGAATCAATCAAAGAGTATAATATTAGTAGAACTATTCATTCAGGGTGGATGAAGAACAGTAATTATAATCTGCCTCTTTCCCATATTCATGAGCTCTTCAAACATAACCAAAGACTCTATAAGGCAATTATTCTCACCCCAAAAGTTAACTAATTATAATGTCCCATCACTCCCAATTTATATTGGGTAGTACTGGCTTTGTCTTCTTTTACTTGTTTTTATACTGCCTCATTTAGTGGGTCAAGTAATTAGTATATAAGTTTGAGGAAATTAAAATTATTATTATTTTGTTTTATGAACTTGATCTAGTAAGTAGAAAGAAACAGAAGTAAAAAGATACCATGAAGAGATGTGGGTTGTGGACAATGACTAAAATGCAAGCAAGGGTTTAGAGTAAACATAATCTACTTTTCCCTGGGTGGATCAAGGATATGAGAGTGGAATGGGACTATGATGACGTCATAAATTCTACCAGGACCTTTAGATGGATGTATATGATGAGAAGATTGGGGGTCAAGGCAGGGAGATTTAAGAATTTTTTCTTGTCAAATAGGATGAATTTATGCCTCATTATATGAAATAACAAGATGATTGATCACTCAACATTTTTAAATTTTTTTAAAAGATTTTATTTATTGATTGATTTGACAGAGATCACAAGTAGACGGAGAGGCAAGCAGAGAGGGGTGGGGAGACAGGCTCCCCGTTGAGCAGGGAACCCAATGTGGGGCTTGATCCCAGGACCCTGGGATTATCAACTGAGCCAAAGGCAGAGGCTTTAATGCACTGAGCCTCCCAGGCACCCCAATCACTCAACGGTAGTGCTGTGTTGCCAGTGGTAGAGGGCTAAGGGCATACAAGCAAGAGGCCAGTTAAGAAGGTATTGGAATTGCAAGTGCAGCTGCTAATACCAATTTTAAGACAGTAAAATGGATACCAGACTAAAGGAGAAATGGATTTGGAAAGATGCAAACAAAACAAAACAAAACAAACAAAAACAAACAAACAAAACCTAGTAAAACTGTATTGCTGTCTCTGAAGAGTAGATTTGGTGTTCACAGTTCAAGACTGACAAGATAGAGTCATAGTGTGTTGAGTCATAGTGTTATGTTGCATTTTCAGCCCTCAAACTATATCAGAGTGTTTCACTAATCCTTTATATTTAGTTAAATAGTAGGTGAGCAGTTTATTAAAAATACAAAAATTTGTATAGGGAATTTAATAAAGATTAAAAATAAAATAATGAACCCTAATCTAACACATATATATTCAACAAATGTTTAACTACATTCCCAGGCATATGTTTAATTATTTAACTTTAATTTAATTTTCTGTATAATTAACATGCAAACATCAAGTTTTATATTCTGCTTTTTAAAAGCTTATGTCAGAATGTTGTCCTGTGACAGTGTTTTTAAAACTGCAGTCTTAAAAATTATAGCATGAAGGGCGCCTGGGTGGCTCAGTTGGTTAATCATCTTCCTTCAGCTCAGGTCATGATCCCAGAGTCCTGGGATCGAGTTCTGCTTCAGGCTCCCACCTCTGCAGGGAGTCTGCTTCTCCCTTGACCTTCTTCTTTCTCATGTTTTCTCTCTCTCTCAAATAAATAAATAAAATCTTTAAAAAAATTATAGCATGCAGTTTACTGAAGCATCACCTGTAGGTATGCATTTATGTTTCTTTTTAATTGTTAGACTTTTCTATCACATTCTTCTTTTTTTTATTATGTTCAGTTAGCCACTGTAGTACATAATTCGTTTTTGATATAGTGTTCAATTTTTCTATCACATTCTTTTGAGATCTTTATTACTAAAATCTTTGAACATTTCTAGGTTTCCTCTTGACATGAATATCTAAATGCAACATTAAATTAGAAAATACACCTTTAATTACATTTTCATCAGATATGTTACAAAACATCCGCATTTAAAAAATTTTATTTACTCACAATTTAAACATTACAATGATTTTTCAAGATCTTTGCTAATTTGACAGATTAAAATGGTTTGGTAATTTATTTTTTATTTCTTTCTTTATTAGATTGATATTTCTAGGTATTTATTAGTAATGAATATGACCTATTTGGAATTTCTGCATATGACATATTCTTGATTTCTAATTTAGTTATGAGTTATTTGTATAAATAATATAGATTAATTTTCAATGATTTTTGCATAATATTTTCAACTTTGTCTCTAAGTAATTTCTTACACAAATGTCATGTTTCATACATAACACTCCTTCCTTCATGGTATAATAAATTTGTCATGTTATTATCCTCATTTTTATAGTTGCTTTAACATTTAACAGGTCATTATTAGAGTTTATATTGTTTTGATGAAAATGCAAATAGGTTCTTTTGGTATAAAGTAACTCTGAAGTTATTGTTTATTGAAACTTAAGAAATTAATCAGTTTGGTATCAAATCTAACACTAATATTTAATGTTCTCTCTACAATTAGAATATAATAACTCCTTGAAAAATATACATCCAAAATGTATGAAAATGTTTAGGTATAACCATCTTTACTTTTGTTGTTTGTACCAAGTTATACTTTAACTGTCAGTGCTTAAGGGTTCCCCTTTCTCCACATGTTCCCCAATGTGCTAGAACTGGTCAAACTTCTAATTTTTAACCAAATTGATAAATCTGAAAGGACTAGTGCTAGTGTATTAGCTTGCATGAGTGCAGCCATTTGAGTACTCTATACTTATGAGACGTTCTGTTATTTTTCTAATTTGTAAATTATTTACAAACTTTTTCATTAAACTATTGTGTTTGTCTAACATTGACTTATAGAGCATCTCTATAATATTGAGACTAGTTCTATGACAGTTATTTGTTTAAAAATACCATTTCTCGGGGCACCTGGGTGGCTCAGTGGGTTAAGCCTCTGCCTTCAGCTCAGGTCATGATCTCCGGGTTCTGAGATCAAGTCCCGCATCGGGCTCTCTGCTCGGCAGGGAGCCTGCTCCCTCCTCTCTCTCTCTCTGCCTGCCTCTCTGCCTACTTGTGATTTCTGTCAAATCAATAAAATCTTAAAAAAAATAAAAATAAAAATAAAAATACCATTTCTCATTCATGGCTTGTATTTCATATTTTATGAAATAATGTTTCAAAAAACAAAGGTAAGAGTACTGAGGGTGTCGCAAGCTGAGGTGTGAGTATTGTCCAGACAATAGATCCCTGTATTTTCTTACTAAGGGCTATAAGCAATCATTCAGTTATTGTAGTCTGCTGGATCTAGTAGGCATCTGAACCCCAAATACCCCAAGACAATCTTTGACTGGCCTTACTTGAATCTAACAAATATTTCCTAAAAGTGACTACATCTTCTATTAAAACCTTGTTCTAAGCTACCATCATTTCTTGCTTTAACAGTTGCAACCTTGCTATTGTCCCATACTCACAGAATAGCCTAATAATAGTTCAAAAGTGGGTTTCAGAGTAAGCCCTTTCACAACTCCTCCACTGTTGTTTCATTTCATTTAGATTAAGTCTGAATTCATGAATATGATCCCTATGGACCTGTATAATCTGACTGCTCCTAGTTATCCAACTAGGATTTTTTTTCCTTTGTTTTCTTCTCTTTTTATGATCCAGCAAAAAATTAACCTTTAAGTTTTTTTTTTTTTCCTTACAGAGATAAAATACACAGAACTCTTCAAAATTTACCACTTTAACCAAAGTATACAATTTAGGATTTTTGATGTATTCACAGTGGTGTCCAATGACTTCCACTATCTAATGCCAGAACATTTTTATCTCACCAGAAAGAAACCCTGGACCCATTAAATAGTCACTTTCCATTTCTTCTTCTCTCTATCCCCCAACTCTACAAAACAAAACCAAACAAAACAAATCTAAGTTGAAACTTACTTTTGGGAAACAATTAGAGAATATGTTCTATTTACTATAAAATAGGGTGATTATGACCTACCTGTGTTTTACTGAAGAAAAGACATGCTTCATAACCGGAATATACAAAACAGTGAATGTGACATAGTTAAGAATACCCCAAGGTACCAAAATCGGGAAAGCAGTTAATAGTGTTGAAGAGATATTACAATAGAGTTTGTTCCTACACTTGGAGAAACTAATTTTGAATCTGGAATCTGAACTGGGATTTATAATTACCACTAAGTAGAATAGAAGCCCTCCTATTGCCAAAGGATACTCAACATACAAAAATACTGAGTGATGCTCCTAGAAATATTGCATGGATATTAAACATGCTTTAATAGAAAGCTGTACTATGTAACTGAGTGAAGGCATTGAAACATTGTAATCAACCTTTCTTAGAACATATTGGAGCAATTAAACCTCTCTTCATAGATTGCTGATAGAATTTGATGATTAAAAGGTATGTCTGAGCAATGACAGAAGTATAATTTGAGTACATGCAAGAAAAAAAAATACAACATAGGAAAACATATCAGTTTGTTGAAGAAATAGCATGGGTTCTACAAAGAATCAGCATAACTTGTAGATCATTGAAAAGATATACTGAATTTAAAAATATATTGAATTTAAAAATATACTGAATTTAAAACATAGGCAAAATTCTAGCAGTGCAAGTTTGAAAACACCCAGTGAAGTGCAAATGTCAGTTTTCTACCTCCATGATCCCACTGGTATGTACTGTTGACCCTGAAACAACATAGTGGTGAGGGGTGCTGACCCCAACTCAGTCAAAAACCTGTGTATAGGGCGCCTGGGTGGCTCAGTGGGTTAAAGCCTCTGCCTTCGGCTCAGGTCATGATCCCAGGGTCCTGGGATTGAGCCCCACATCAGGCTCTCTGCTCAGCAGGGATCCTGCTTTCCCCTCCCCCTCTCTCTGTCTCTGCCTGCCTCTCTGCCTGCCTCTCTGTCTGTCAAATAAATAAATAAAATCTTAAAAAAAAAAAAAAAACACCTGTGTATAACTTTTGACTCCTCCCAAACTACTCACAGTCTGTCATTGGCCAGAGGCCTTGCCAGTGACATAAACAGTTGATTAACATGTATTTTCTATGTTACAGGTATTATATACTGAATTCTTACAAAGTAAGAATAGAAAAAAGTAAGTTAGAGAACATAAAGTAAGCTAGAGAAAAAATGTTATTAAGAAAATCATAAGAGGGAAAATACACTCATAGTACTGTACTGTATTTGTCAAAAAAGAAAAAGTTGCATGTGAGAAGACCCATGCAGTTCAAATCTGTGTTGTTTCAGGGTCAACTGTATATTCTTTAGAGGCTGTTAATAAATTTTCACAAAGAGATGTACAGGGTTATTCACTGCATCATTGTTGCAATGGAGTCCACTGATAAGGAAATTAGTAACTTAATATGTACATGTAATCTAATAAGAGTATGAAAATCAGTAGTTGAAATAAAGGTTACCAACTCTGTATTTCAATATGAAATGACTTTGAGAACATTAAGTAAAAACATAATATTGCATAATTTTCATTTAACATGGCTCCATTTGTATAAACTTGAAAACACAAAAATGCTATCAAAAAAGTTGAAGGGTCGATAAAATGTAAAAGTATGGACAAGAAGGTTATAAACCAATTCATGAGAATGATTGGGTCCAAGGCAGATGAGAGGAGAAATGGGACTGAGGAGTGATACAAGGTGGACTTTAATATCATATCATATCATATCCATAAGATATGAAACAAATAATATGTTAACTTCTGTTAAATTGTAGCAATGGGTAGATGTGCATATGCTGTATTAGTCTTGGGAATTTCATTAAAGTCAATACAGAAACAATTTTAAAAGTAAGGCCAGTTTTTACATAGGAGCAAAAGGCCTTTCAGGGGAAATTATGTAATCAATTACAATGACATATATCATATTTACATGAATAAGGGTGATTCCTGATACTTGTGAATAAAAATCGAAGAAAATGATTTAGGAGTGACTTGCAGAGCAAATTTCATGCTTGAAAAGTTGGAGTTAAAACTCATTAACTGAAAAAAATATTCTCTTTGCCTTTCCTAATTTTTATGCTTAGATATGACACTGATTTGAAAGGAAATTTTAAACTCCTATATATCCAACAACCTCTTTAATTACTCTATTAGGTTAAATTATAAACAATATTTACTTAATTTTGAAATAATTACATAAACTCTGTTAAGTTCCTAATCTTGGAGGTAAACTGTGAAGTATTATACCATTTCATAATTGACTCATGTATTTTTTTCTCTGACCTCTATACTGAGTTTCTCAGTTATGGAAACATTGGATTACTATAAAATTATGGAGGTAGAAAGAATTTCATTGTAATAAAATGCACTTAAATGTTATAATCTTTATGTGTGAAGTAAAGCTTGAAATCTAAATAAGAATAATATCTATCCAGACAAATATATGAAGGCTTTTCCTTTCTTTAATGTATCATGTAAAATCTGAAGATATATTGTAAGAAAAAAGGATTTAGTCATTGATCGCAAAAGGTTTTATGTAGTCAGTTTGTATAGACATTAACACACCCATGGCCATACAGAGGATATATTAACCAACATTTTAATTTGCAATGATACTGCTTACCAAGATTAACATTAATTACATAATGATGATTTTGAATTATCATAGAGCAACGATTATTAGGAGAAAAAAAGAAGGGGTGAAACACTGTGGCTTTAGCTGCTGAATGTGTCAGCATGCACACACATGTGCACACATACAGGCTCACACACATGTTGTTCATCAAAATTCATCCCAGAACAAAATTTTCAAGCAAGTGACTAACTATCCTAATTTAGACATGCAAATAATATCATTTCTCCTCAAGAAAATAAGGAGGAATTTCTACGAGTAGGGTTTTTGGATGTTTGAGAGGTTCTAACATATTCATTGGTGAGTGAAGGAGGTCTTTGTCTGTATATTTCAAATCCAAAACAGTATCAGAAGCTGAATGTGGCTAGCACACAAATGAAGACTTCAATTTGTGAATTATGAATTTGAGATCTTGCCCTTTATGTTTGTTTGGCAAATGTCCACTACTTGCAGTATGACTAAGATTACAGAGAAGGGGTTAAGGATTCTTTTTGTTGCTCTGGAAGAGCAAGACACATTTAGGGATTGTTACAGTGATAATGAAAGGACAAGTGTCAGATCTCTGATAGGACCAAGACATGCGCCACAGCAGCCATTTATAAAAATGACTAAACAATTCTTTGGCCATCTTGGTTTCCACTTGTCCAATGTTGCTTATGTTTAAGCATTGAAGGGTTAACTGTTTGTGGGATTTCTTTTTAGATTAAATTAATATTGTATGACACAGAAATTTGGGGTTTTGTCCAAGCTGAAATGGAATTGTTTTACAGTAGTTATTCATGAATATTCTTGTTAATGTCTCCTTCTCTTTATGTATGCTCCTTTGCGTCAATTGACTTCTCGGTTAGCCAGGGTAATTAGCGTTGGCTACTCCTCATCATGCCTGGTCTGCTTCATATTTTCATCACAACCTTCAAAAAAATTCTCCAAAATGGATCTGGGAAAGCATTAACATATGAAATGCTCAAATTTAGTTGTTTGTGTCTTCAACATATTACCTTTCTTTCCAACAAGCATATTTTTTCATTAGACTCTAATTACCACATTAATGTTGCAACTGAAGTAAATTAGAAAAATACACAGAGAAAACCAACATAAAAGCAAACAATATTTTATCTCAGACTTTAAATTAGTGAAAGGAAATGCAGTTTCAAAAAATGAAAAATGCATAATTAGACTGTCAACATACCACATGAGAAAAATATTCTAAAATATGTTTATTATCAAATTTAGCAAGTAAGTTAATGGAAAAAAGTTATAGCAAGAACAAAATAATCTCTGAACTCAAAAATAACATTTCTATTTTATCATAGTATGTGTTCAAATTGCCAATAAAATTAGAACCTTAAGTGTATTAATACAAGTTTATAAATCTTATGGTGATTAGTACAAAATATAACAGCTTAAGGGTAACGTATATTTAAAACAGGTAGAGTAAGTAGAAAAAGTAGACACAGGCTGCCTAGAGAAAGAGGATTTGTTCAGTTTCCAGCTTTATTTTTTACATTAATTTAAACCTGTGGTTTTTATTTTATTTTTTATTGTTTTGACAATTGTGAATTTTATTGAAGGTGTGCAATTTGATTATGTCACAAATATAAACTATGTGAAAAAATCACCACATTCAAGAGAACTAATGTATCTATCACCTCAGATTATTACCACCTTTTTTTTGGTAATGTGAAGACTCAGATTTACCTCCTGGCCAAAGTTCAAATATATAATAAAGTGCTGTTAAGTATAGTTTGCATTGTTGTACATTAGCTCTCAATAGCTTACTCATCTTGCACAACATTTCACCAATTTCTCCCTCCTCCAGCTTCTGGTAATCATGATTCTACTGTCTGCTTCTGTGAGTTTGGTAATTTAAGATTCACATGTGAGTGAGATCTATGATTTTTAAGCATGTGTTTGCAGAGATTCAGAAATGCAGAAGTTTGTTTATAATATATATATTAGGTAATTTGAAAAATAATTGCCTCATTAGGTTGTGAAAACCGAGCCAGTAAAAATTATAAGAAAAATTTTTTGGATGATATATTTTAATATAAAATAACTTTCTGTTATAATTATTAAATACATACACATTTAAAACAATCTAATGAAAAGTTATTAAGAAGAAAACATAAAACATGAAAACTTGAAGTTCGAGAAGGAACTGAAAAGCAAAGTGAAAGAAATTACATAATTAAAATTTATTAACCTTGGGGTTAGAAATCTGTGAGTTATTAACTCTTTCCTCAAGACTCCCAACTTGTTTAATATTTTGCACATTGTTATTGCATCATAACAAGGGTGCATGCTATCAGTGTGACATATCACCTTTTTTTGTTTGTTTAAGATTTATTTATTTTAGAGAGGGAGAGGGACAAAGGGAGAGGGAGAGAGAGAATCCCAAACTGACGCTATGCTGAGCACAGAGCCCTATGTGGGACTCAATCCCAGGACCCTGAGATCATGACCTGAGCTGAAACCAAGAGTCTGACGCTCAACGGACTAAGCCACTCAGGTGCCCTGTGACATACCACTTTTTGAAAATTGTGGTATGATAACATAACAGGTTTACTATTTTTTATATTTGTTTTTAAAGATTTTATTTATTTTTTTGACAGAGAGAGATCACAAGTAGGCAGAGAGGCAGGCAGAGAGAGAGGGGGAAGCAGGCTCCCCTTTGAGCAGAGAGCCCGACCTGGGCTCGATCCCAGGAGTCTGGGATCATGACCTGAGCCGAAGGCAGAGGCTTAACCCACTGAGCCACCCACGTGCCTCAAAGTTTACCATTTTACTTGTTATAAGTGTATAGTTCACACTTAACATTTTTGTGCAACCGTCACCATCCTCTATCTCCAGATCTTTTTCAATTTGCCCAACTGAAACTCTCTGTATCCATTGAACACTAACTCCTTATTCCCCCTCCAACTGTTTTTTTAAATTTTTTATTTGAGACTCAATCTTTGGATATTTGCCTTAAGAATGAAGAGAGGGACCTATTCAATATAGCCACATTAACTTACAATATTGGCATAACTTCGGTGAAATCATATTAAAAAATAATGTTAGTTTATACAATGCATATGATTATATTGTACTAATAGGAGAATATTGTATGCATATGTACATATTTAAACATATACATTAGAAATAATTTATCAAACTAGTACTTTTTAATTAGTTAAAATATGAAGTACTTAATGAAGGATAATAATGATGGTGACCAAACCTTATGTAGCAAGTTAGTATTCTTTAAGTGAACTATTTCCACAGGGAGGCAACTCAGAGCCATCAGGGAATTTGTGCAAACAGTAGAATCGCCTCTTGGTAGCATAGTAAAGGCTATCAAAACACTGACCCCTAACCCAACACCCCACCCCCAACACAAAGGGAAATATATTCAATGTTCAATTCTCTTTTATTTTTGAGATATAAATAATTAATTCCCCTCCCCCCATTAGAAATAAGGAAATTATTCACTGTAATTGGATAATTTGTTTTTATACTCTTCCTTTGGACACTTTTTTATATATTCTGAATATTAGCCCTTTATTAGACATGTGATTTACAAATATTTTTTCCCAGTTTATAACTTGCTTTTCATATTCTTTGAGATTCATTTGCAATCCAAAAGGTTTTAATTTTGATGATGTCTAATTTATTATTTTTTTCCTATGAATCATTCTTTTCAGTGTCAAATCTAAAACTTCAATGTCTAGTTAAAGATCTTGATGATTTTTCTGTCTCTTTTTTCAAAAATTCAGTTTTGTTTTATATTTAAGTCATGAACCATTTTGATTTTATTTTTGTGTGAGATGTGAGGTTTAAGTTAATGTTCACTTTCGTTTGTGGATGTTCAGTTGCTCTAGAGCCATTTGTTAAAAAGACTATATATCCTTTCTATATTGAATTTCTTTTACACCTTTGCAAAAATCAGCTGGATATATTTGTGTGAGTATGTTTCTGAGTTTTTAATTTTGTTTTATATTAATCTGTGTGTCTTTTCCTCAGCCAGTAATAGTCTGTCTAAAATATTGTACTGAATAATGGGCTTTAATAGCAGATTACTATTCCCTCTTTATTAAATTTTTAGTATAGTTTTAGCTATTCCAGGACCTATTCCTTTTTGGATAAATTTTGGAATTAGCTTGTCTATATCTACAGAAAGTTTAATGAAAATTTGATAAGAATTACATTATGCCTATAAGTCAGTTTGGAGAGAATTGGCATTTTTAGTTTGTTGACTCTGTGAATACAATGTCTCTCCATTTATTTGTCTTCTTTGATTTCTTTCAAAATAATTTTGTAATTTTCAGCATATAGATCAATAAATGTTCTAAGTGTTCTGTTAAGTTTAAACCTAAGAATTTCATCTTTTTGGAGTAATTGTAAATGCATTTGTATTTTAAATTTGGTTTTCCACCTGTTCATTGTTAGTACATAGAATTGAAATTGAATTTTGTGTATTGGTTGTGCCCTGTGACCTTGCTGAACTTACAGTTCTAAGAGTATTTTGTAGATTTTGGGGAGACATTCTATGTATACAATCACATAATCTGCAAATAATTTACTTCTTTCCAATCTGTATGATTTTATTTCATTTTTATGCCTAGTTGTAATGGCTAGAATCTTAGGTACTTTGTTGAATAAGAGTGATGAAAACATTCTTGCCTTGTTCCTGATATTTTATGGAAAACATTTAGTCTTTTATCACTAACTATGATGTTAGTTGTCAGGTTTTTTTGAACATGCTCTTCATCAAGTTGAAGTAGTTTTCTATTCCTAACTTGCTGAGAATTTTTATCATAAATGGTTGTTGGATTTTTGTCAAATGCTTTTTCTGCATCAATTGATACTATCGAATAATTTTTTCTTCTTTGGTCTGTTGCTATGGTGGATTACATTAGTGGGTCTTCAAATGGTGAAAGAATTTATTTCTCCCTCTGTATCCTGGGCTGACTCATTAACCAGTGATAGAAACCCTGCCAGTGATGTCATGTGAACACATATGGGCTAGCTAGTGGTATGACAGAGACTATGTGTACTAGAGATATAACATGCCACCTGTGGCTTTCCTAAAAGCCAGATCCCACACAACCTAGCAGCTACTTGAATGAACTTACTCAGGGCAAAACAACTACCCACTAACTTGCAGACTCTGGAGCTATTAAATGTTTATTGTTTTAAGCAATTGAGTTAGGGGTAGATTATTATGTAGTAAAGTTTACTTGATATAACTTCAGCCGTGTGCAAACATAGTATCAGAAAGTTTATTTTCCATGATAAACTGAATTTAAAAAAATTAGATATTCAAAGAAAGAAGTAGACAAAAATTAACTACTTGCCCAAGAAAATTTGATGTTAATAAGTGTAAGTTGTAAGATGGATAAAAACATAGTTTCCACACATATGTTCTCTTCTTTTGTGGAGCCAATATGGAGAATCATTTTAAATTGGTAAATATTAACCCACCTATATATTTTGAGAGAGAGAGTGAGAGAGTGTGAGCTGGCAAAGGGGTAGAGTGGGAGAGAGAGAGAGAGAGCCAAGCAGGCTACACACTCAGCCCAGAGCCCATTGCAGGGCTCAATCCCAGGACCTCAACATCATGACCTGAGCCAAAGTCAAGAGTAAGACAGTTAACATACTGAACCCATGCAGGAGCCCCTAAACTCATCTTATAAAAAGCAAACAAATTTTCTTGACAAAGTAAAAACATACATACATGATTTAATGAAGTAATATCCAAGATCAGGTGTACTACATTCTCAAAAACAAACCAGTTATCATAATGAAACCATTACAGTGAATATAAAAAAGCCTGGAAGACAAGCAAGGAGATAAAGGGAGATAAAGGCATTAATATTGTAAAAGCCAGAGAATGGAGTCTGAGGAAACTGTAGATGTCTTACTTGACATTAAAAAGAAAAAAGAAAAAATCAATACAATATTTAGGACAAGCTTATTTATTTTTTTAAAAACAACCATTATTTATATACTAATTTCTGTGTTCTGAAGCACATTTACAAAATCTTGTTGGAGCATCACAGTTACTCATTAAGATATTATTTTATCCCCATTTGTAAGTTAAGGTGCTGATAATTTAGGAGATTTTGAACTGCCTAAAATGTTATCATATTCAAAGAACAGAACTGGAACTGAAAAGGATTCAAGTGTTTCAGCATTGTATCCAGTGTAATTTGTGCTGTGTCAAATTTCCTACATGTGTGTTCAAAAATTTTTTAAATTTTTTTTAAATGATTTTATTTATTTATTTGACAGAGAGACAACACAAGTAGAGCAGCAGGCAGAGAGAGAGGGAGAAGCAGGCTCCCTGCCCAGCAAAGAACCCAATATGGGGCTCGATCCCAGGACCCTGGGATGACGACTGAAGCCAAAGGCAGCACCTTAACTGACTGAGCCATCCAGGCACCCCTCAAAATGTTTTTTGAAACAATTTGTAAAGTGAGTCAGAACCAACCTTGGGATACATAATATGAACAAGTCAAACATATATTGGGCATTTATTAGTGTATATTAATATATGATTAAAATTTCAGGAAGTAAATACATTCACAAGTTTCATAGGAAATCAGCCAAAGTACATTGTTTATTTTTATTTAATTATATTAAATGAGTTTTCTTTTATATTAAAATATTTTCAACTAATTTTTGCATAGAAGAGTCCACATTTAGTTGATTTTATATGAAAATAATACAAAGTCACAACATACCACTGTGTTTTCTGAGTTTTTAATGTGTTTAGAAATATATACATGTGGGGAATAATATACTAAGATTAGAAAATAAAAATTTAGGATGCAATCAATGGAGTTACACTTTTGTTATGAGTAGGCTACAGCTGAGATATACTGTTTAGTTCTATATAATGCTAAAAATAGTCTTTTATAAATAGTCTTTAAATAAAAATTTATTAACTACCTAATATATATTAGTCAATGTGTCATTATATGTTGAGCTCCCCGCCGAGGGGAGGAGGCGCCCGGGGCCTGCCGGAGGCCTCTCCTTGGGGCTGAGCGGGATGGCGAGTGTCCCGAACCCGGAACGCACCCACAGAAGACACCGGGCTCGGGGGATCTGTCGAAGCAGGATCTCACTTTATTGTGCGGGGGCACACCTTATATAGAGCAGCAGAAGGGAAGTGAGGACAGAGGGGGAAGAGCCAATAAGATTATGCCAAGTAGCAGTTGCTGGGTAAGGCGTGTCGGGCGAGAGGAGGAAGTGCCATAGGTTTCAGGAACCGAAACTGTGAAATTGGCGCCTTGTTGGCCGGAAGAGACGGCAAGCCGGTGCCATCTTTATTCTGGGCCGCACCCTGTGGAGGCACCTCTAGTTATGTGCCTTACAATTATACAGGTATACAAAGCAAGACAAGACAATATTCTTATTCTCAAGATTCCCATGGTCTAGTTGTGATGTTGGGTAGAAATACACATCTTTATTTTTTAAATGATATAAAAACATATGAAATATTTTCTATGAATTTTAATGAGGGTTTAATCCTTGATTAATTGAGTAGAATGAATCTGAGTACTCCCATATAAATAATTATTAGAGAATATGGAAATAGTTAATATAAATTGTGAAAATTGGCAGTTGCCTTATAATTTAAAATATTTTCACATAGAAGAAAACTTACACTATATAACTCTAGCAGTTGTAAACTTATGTTTTTTTTGTCTTTGTTTTTGGTTTTTTGTTTTTATTTTTGTTATATTTTCTTTTTGTAATTAAGTGCAAAGATATTCTACAGATCCCTAGGCCTCAGTATAATGGAAGATATTTCAAACAATCAGAACGTTCCTGAATTGATTAGATTACTATTAAAAAGAGTAAGCTCCCGGGGCACCTGAGTGGCTCAGTGGGTTAAGCCGCTGCCTTCGGCTCGGGTCATGATCTTAGGGTCCTGGGATCGAGTCCTGCATCAGGCTCTCTGCTCGGCAGGGAGCCTGCTTCCTCCTCTCTCTCTCTCTCTGCCTGCCTCTCTGCCTGATGAGGGAGCAGGAGGCTGGCTGAGGACAAAGCAAAAGCTGGCGCCTTGCACCCCCTCTTCACCTGCTCCCCTCCATGTGTGTGGCATTCCTCAGGCACCCATGACTGCCATAAAACGATAAATAGTTAACTTGCAGGGATGACAATCCTGCAGAACAGGAATCTCCCTTGCCCTACAAGATGTCCTAGAGACCTGAACAGGGAGGTTACCTTATCAATAGCACAAATTTCCAAAGGCAAATAACTCTTGGTTCCTGAAGCACGACATTAATCAAGCCATAATGTCAAAGACTCCCCCCCGGCACCTTGTAGGCCCTCCCTAGCATGTGAGAACTCTGTCGAAATCCCCCATTCCTTCACCACCTCCCCCCAACCGTGGGGTATATAACATGCCCACCTTCACAACCCGGGGCAGCAGCTCTTCCTGCCCACGGGTTCTGTCCCCGTGCTTTAATAAACCACCATTTTGCACCAATGACGTCTTAAGAATTCTTTCTTTAGTCGTCGGCTCCGAACCTCCTCACCACACCGAACCTGACTTAAGGTTCTGGGACTTCATCATGCCTACTTGTGATCTCTCTCTGTCAAATAAATAAATAAAATCTTTAAAAAAAAAAGAAAGAGTAAGCTCCCTGACAAGGGACATGTTCAAAGAGAAACTGAGTTATCTCTGATAAAGAAATTACAAACTGGGTTAGTGCTTAGGCTAGATTATATTGAAAGACTATTCTAATTCAAAAATTTCATGAATCTGGTAGATAGTTGGAGGGAATCCATTATGTCATTTATTATAGATCAACAGGCCCAGAACTGAATGATTAAATGAGTGCCAATAAATTTGTCATATCCTATTAAGAATGACAAAAACAAAATGCAATTCAGGAAAAATATATGAATCTTGAATAATATTTCAAGTTAATGAGTTGGTAAGAGGAAGTAAATATTGTAAATTCGGTCCTGTGTTTCTTTAACTCACTCAGGAAAAGTGAACACATAATTGACACTGACTTAGAGTTTTGAACAAGTTTAATCAGTCAGGATAATTCAACTGACCTCAAAAAATGCACGGTTGACCCTTGGACAACACAGATTTGAACGGTGTGGGTCCACTTATATCTAGATTTGTTTTTTTACAGGATTCTAGAAATGTATTTTCTCTTCCTTATGATTTTCCTATTAATATCTTTCTTTTAGTCTATTGTAAGAATACAGTAAGCCATGCATCCTTTTGCCTTGCATCTTACATATACCTTTATTTTTTTTTAGTTAAAAGTAATGTATGCTATATGAAAGAGACCAAAAAATACACAAAGAAAATATCAATCATCTGTTCTTTCTCTATTCTTCCAGTCTTATCTCTCTAATGAGTCCAAAACTACCAATCTGGTATATTTATTTTAGTATTTTTCTCATGCTTTTATGTATTATATATTAGGTGCATGAACATATATATTTTTGTTATAGTTTTATTTCATAGTAATAAGCATATACTGCAATGCACTGATTTGCAAATTTTGACATAATTTAACAAATACCATGAACAAAATTTCAGATGGGCAAAAACAGTGATAATTAATTATTCTATTTAGGTATATAATTTTTTGAGAAGGCAAATACAACATTATTTAGATACAATTCCCCAGCAATCAGTCCCTTTTTTCCCCCAACTGAGGAAAGTTCCCTGCTTAGGCTCAGGTCATGCATGATCCCAGGGTTCTGGGATCGAGCACTGCATTGGACTCGGTGCTCAGAGGGAAGCCTGCTTCTCCGTCTCCCACTCCCCCTGCTTGTTTTCCCTCTCCTGCTCTGTCTCTTTCTCTGTCAAATAATTAAGTAAAGAAATCTTAAAAAATAATAATTTTTATTATTATTTCCATTTGTTTTACAAATGTTTTAACTTTTTAATTAATCCACAAACACTTTTGCCTCAATCCATTTGCCCTTTGTTCTTTAAGAATCATAGTAATCTGAAACCAACACGGAATTTAACTGAGCCCCATGGTTAAGTCTGGGCACACTCTTTTTTTTTTTTTTTTAAAGATTTTATTTATTTATTTGATAGACAGAGGTCACAAGTAGGCAGGGGATGAGAGAGGAGGAATCAGGCTTCCCACTAAGCAGAGAGCCGGATGCGGGGCTTGATCCCAGGATCTTGGGATCTTGACCCAAGCGGAAAGCAGAGACTTTAAACCACTGAGCCATCCAGGTGCCTCTGGGCACACTCTTTTTAATGCAGTTTGTTGGTATGGCTTGATGCAGACTTCTAGAGCTGTTACCAAAAGGGGCTTTTTTCTCTTTAATTACTTTCTGTTATTCAAAAGCCTTGATAATGTCTTCCATGCAGCAGTTGCTCAATAAGCTCCATTTAGTTACTGAAATTTGATCACTTGCCCTTAGTAAGTTCCCGTTACAAAAGGCACAGCTTATTATGGCCAACTATTAGGATGTTTTGACTAAATGCATCTTGGTAGTAAGTTTTAGGCTCTAAGTGCCTTTTTTTCAATGTGAAGGGCTACCCTGATCTATGAAACTTTTAGTTCACTTATATAAAATTAAGAATGTAATGTTTTAATATTATCATTTTATTTTCTATTTACCATCATGTTTTCTTGAATTGGAAATAAAATCTTGAAACTTTATTTCGAGGAAGGTTCTTTATTCACCAGATCATCTCTGTTTCACTTTACTTTTATTTTTGTCATTGACAATATTTAGTCACTTGCAAATTTTCTAAATACACTAATGGCAGGAGATAGTGATGACTATGTTAATAAGTACTTCATTGAATTTCTGAACTAGCAGAACATTAGCACATCATAATCTATCTCTGGAAGAAATATGTCAAGCACTGCAGCTTATTGGTATCAAAAGCTAGAAAATTTTGATATTTGTTGGGTAGTTGGTGGGGTGGAAGGAAGGCATGAGTAGGGGTGAACCAGTTCAATACCCAGGTGTGATTTACCACTGAGAATGAAACCTACCTCCTGGAATTATGGATTTTTGGCCAAAGTGAAATGAACTCCTAAAATACAGATGCTGTATCAGAACCAAAGTGGCTCAGGACAGACTCTACCTCCAGTAAATGTCTGACCTAAGGCAAATTATGATAATTTTCTTCATTGTGATTCTGAGAGCCCTGTAGACCATTATAATTCTAAGTTACCTAAAATCACTTATTGCATTTAAAAAGTAATTTTCTAAAATAGACCTAGAGTAATTAAGCCTCTTTTAAAAGCAGGCATGGTTATGATTTATACTGAAACATTATAAACTAAAACTCTTTCAGGAGGTAAATGTTATATTCTGTGAACCTGTTGGAACCCAAAAGCTGCAGGTGCTTCTTTGAAAAATGACATTTCCATCATTTACCTGACAAACACAGCTGAAATATCAAAGTTATAAACATTCTGCTTGTGTGCCAGCTACTGTTTCCGTGGAAACAGCCTGAGATGCAAAAGGAAGGTAAATGTCCTTAACATAAAATTGCGAGGTTTTGAATGTTTTACTAAATATGTGTGTGGATATAACTGACATTTTTGAGATAATTAAAAGATCCATTTTGATTATTTTATTCATATATGTGTATATCTATGTATATAAGATCAAATGTTATTAAACTATTAAATAAGGGGTGCCTGGGTGGTTCAGTCAGTTAAGTGTCTATCTTTGACTCAAGTCATGATCTGGGGATCCTGGGATGGAGCCCTGAGTTGGGCTCCCTGCTCAGTGGGAGTCCGCTTCTCCCTCTGCCCCTACTCCCACTTGTGCTCTCTCTCTCTTTCTTTCTCTTTGTCTCAAATAAATAAATAAAATCTTTAAAAAAATTAATATTTGGTTTAACTTTAATCTTTTATGATACAATGTTCTAACTTGCAACATGAGTTATACTTATTAGAAATATGTTGATTATTTAAATATTAATAAACATTGATCAAAATCTTTGAAAACAGAGGAAATGGCATATGTAACATTTTATTTTTTGTATGATCTAGTAACACCTAAAACCAAAACAAGTTATTTATTAGTCTATAAATAAACTATTCTGTATTATTATCTAGACTATTTTTATGAAGAAAGAATCAAGTACATTGTTGGGTTTATGTT
The DNA here is from genome assembly GCF_964662115.1 of Mustela nivalis. NCBI lineage: Eukaryota > Metazoa > Chordata > Mammalia > Carnivora > Mustelidae > Mustela > Mustela nivalis. The sequence continues at coordinate 57,365,171 of NC_139025.1, read as the reverse complement.
AATGGAATCTAATATTTTTATTTTCTATTTCTCTACCAATAAACACAAAGTTTGATATGGCCAAAATGTTATGACATGATGTCTGAAAGCAAAATAGCAACCCAAGTATCAAGATTAATCTTGATATTTTCTTGTGCTATATAACATTTAAATTTGTGATATGTGATAAGTCAGTGAAAGAACTTTGCCCTCTTCAACATATCTTCTTATATGTGGAATTCACAAAACAATAACTTTTATAACTTCAGGAAATTTTAGAGTATAATTTTATGATGCCCTTTAATTATGTAAGAACCAATGAGATTTAAAATAAACATATGGGTGCTCCTGGGTGGCTCAGTGGGTTAAAGCCTCTGCCTTCAGCTCAGGTCATGATTCCGGGGTCCTGGGATCGAGCCCCACATCGGGCTTTCTGCTTGGCAGAGAGCCTGCTTCCCCCCTCTCTCTCTGCCTGCCTCTCTGCCTACTTGTAATCTCTGTCTGTTAAATAAATAAACAAAATCTTAAAAAAAAAAAAAAATATATATATATATATATATATATATATATATATATATGCGCTAGGCCCTAAGATCACAGCACTGGGTCATATTATTAGAAGATATGCTTTCTTCTGTTATCTATAAGGTATTGTTAAATGTTCCTTCCACTATTTTAGTTACTTGGAAGATAATTTTTTAGTAGCAGTGATAATCATTTTAAGAGTTTCCTAAAGCCCAATGGATTAACTTGAATTTCAAAGATACATAATCATAGATGGCTGAGCCACTGGCAGAATTTGGATCATCATCAGTTCTTAATTAACTTTGTTATACTGCAAATACTGTTCATCTCATAGTATTTGAAAGGAAATCATTTCTATTGCCTCTTGTTAGATTAGCTAAATGGAAGATCTACTGGTCTTAGAGTAAACCATTTTAAGTTTCTTTTTCTTTCTTTCTTTTTTTTTTTTGTTATGTTAGTCACCATACAGTACATTATTAGTTTTTTTGATGTAGTGTTCCATGATTCATTGTTTGGTATAACACCCAGTGCTCTGTGCAAATCTGTGCTTTCCTTAGTACTCATCACCAGGCTCATCCATTCCCCCAACCCCCTCCCTTCTAAAACCCTCCATTTGTTTCTCATAGTCTCTCAGGGTTTTCTCCCACTCTGATTCCCCCCCTTCATTTTCCCCTTCCTTCTAATGTCCTCCATGCTATTCCTTATGTTCCACAAGTAAGTGAAACCATATGATAATTGACTTTCCCTGCTTGACTTATTTCATTTAGTATAACTCCTTCAGTCCCATCCATATTGATCCAAAAGTTGGGAATTTATCTTTTCTGATGGCTGAATAATATTCTATTTTTTCCTTGTTGTGTTATACTGTATTTCTGGTTTCTAATGCATCCCCACTCCAATCTTTATTATTTCCCTCCTTGTGCATGGGTTAGGCTTAATTTGTTGTTGATTCTCCAGTTCTTTAAGGTATAAAGGTATAAGGTATAAAGGCAGTTCGTGTATTCAGGATTTTTCCATTTTGTGGGGTGATGTTTGGGTGGCATGTATTTCCCCATTAGGACTACCTTTGCAATATCCCATGGGTTTTGGACCAAAGTGTTTTCATTCTCATTGGTTTCCATGAATTGTTTAAGTTCTTCTTTGATTTCCTTGTTGACCCAAACATTCTTGAGCAGAATGGTCTTTAGCTTTCAAGTATTTGACTTTCTTCCAAACTTTTTCTTGTGATTGAGTTTCAGTTTCAAAACTTTGTGGTCTGAGAATATGCAGGGAATAATCTCATTCTTTTGGTATCAATTGAGACCTGATTTGTGACCCAGTATATGGTCTATTCTGGAGAAATTTCCATGTGGGCTTGAGAAAAATTAGTGTTCTGTTGTTTTAGGGTGGAATGTTCTTTGTATATCTATGAGGTCTGTCTGGTCCATTGTGTCATTCAAAGCTCTTATCTCTTTGATTTTCTGCGTAGAGGATCTGTCTGTTGCTGAGAGTGGAGTGTAGAGGTCTTCTACTATTAATGTATCATTATTAATATGTCTATTTTGAGTAACAGTTAGGCTTATGGAGTTGGCTGTTTGCATGTTGGAGGCATAGATATTTAGAATTCTTAGACCCTTTAAGAAGAATATAGTATCCTTCTATGTCTGTAACTATAGTCTTCAACTTAAAATCTAATTTGTCTTATATGAGAATCGCTACCCCAGCTTTCTTTTGAGGTCCGTTGGCATGAAAGATGGTTCTCCATCCCTTCAATTTTAGTCTGGATGTATCTTTAGGTTCAAAGTGAGTCTCTTATAGACAGCATTTGGATGGGTCCTGTCTTTTTATCCAATCTGCAACCTCGTGCTATTTTATGGGAGCATTTAGGCTGTTCACATTGAGAGTGATTATTGAAAGATTTGATTTTATCATCATCATGTTGCCTATGAGGTCTTTGTTTCTGTAGATTACTCTAAATTTCTGTTCTATATCGCTCTTGGGATCCTTTTCCCTTTATGGAACCTCTCTTAATATTTCTTGCAGGTTCAGCTTAGTGGTCACATGTTCTTTTAGTTTCTGCCAGTCTTAGAAGCTCTTTATCTCTCCATCCATTCTGAATAACAGCCTTGCTGGAAAAAGAATTCTTGGCTGCATGTTCTTCTCATTTAGTACCCTGAATATGTCTTGCCAGCCCTTTCTGGCTTGCCAGGTCTCTATGGACCCATCTGATGTTAATTCTAATGTTCCTCCATCTGTACATAAGGAATCTCTCCCCACTAACTACCCTTAAGATGGTTTCTTTGGTTCTAAGACTTGTGAGTTTTACTATTACATGCTGGAACATTGGTCTGTTCTACTTGATCTTGGGAGGGGTCCTGTTTGCCTCTAGGACACAAATGCTTGTTTCAGTCCCCCAATTACAAAAGTTCTCAGCTACAATTTGCTTGAATATATCTTCTGGTCCTCTCTCTCTTCACCCTTTCTGGGATCCCAATAATTCTGACATTGGAATATTTCATGGATTTTAAGCTGTTTGTTTCTATTGGTTTATCTTCTAGATCACTAATTCATTCTTCTGCCTTGTTTACTTTAGCTGTTAGAGTAACTAGATTGTATTGGACCTCATTGATAGCATTTTTAAGTTCTTCCAGATCAGCTCTCATTTCTGCCCTTAGAGAATCTATGTTGCCATTAATGGTTTTCTCCATCCTAGCTATTGTCTTCATAACTGCTACCGTGAAGTCTATTTCCAACAACTTGTTCATATACATATCCATTAGTGTTATAGCAGAGGTCACAGTCTCTGTGTCCTTCCTATGTTGGGGGTTCCTACTCTTAGTTATTCTGTTGAGGGGTGGTTGAAGGAATGTACAGAGTCCAAATTATTGACCATGACCCAAGCAAGATGCACCTGTTTTATAGGGACCTTAAGGTCCTCAGCCTCTTGTTCTTCCAGCCTGTCTTCTGAGGGAGGGTCCTATTGCATTGTCATTCCAGCAACCCTGTTTGGGCAGAGTTTCCCTGCCTACTGGGGGGAGGGGATGGGTTCAGTGAAAACGTGTTTGGGGGGCTTTGGTGGGTTTCCGCATCTCTTCCAAGAGTCAGAGCAGAAGTGACCATATTGTATCCAGACCTCTGTTTCCAAACAGAGAGATCACCGTCTGTTCTCCAGTGAGCTCTCCAGGCCACACTGTCTTCATTTCTGTCTGTGCTGCTAAAAACCCCAGTGTCCTGGGTTGTGCACCCCATAGCTACACTCCCAGCCCTTGCTTCCAGGTCTGGCATGTCTCTGCCCTTTGTGCTTTTAAAACCTCCAGCCACCCCCAGTACCCATGTGCACCCCCACAGCTCCAGGTTTCAGTCTGGGGGGCTGCCCTAAAGTCATTTCCCTACTGCTACTAGTCTGTGAGTCTCTGCCCAGTCCCTAGCACAGGAGGCTTTTGGGCTCTGGTAGCACAGGATCTCAGAGGCTACCTCCCCCTTCCATTTATCTTTTGATATCTGCCCATAGAATCACGGCTCCTTGCTTCATAAGTTGAGACCAGACCACCTGAGATATTTTGTTGGTATAGATCCAGATATATCTTCTTATATCTCAGGCTGATTTAGTGGGTGTTCAGAGTGGCCTGGTAGAAATTCAGTTCAATTCAGGGGACTGGTTGAAATAGGGTCCCCTGCTCATCTGCCATCTCTGCATCCTCCTATTTTAAGTTTCTTAACACTTTTCATTAATATTTTCAAAATACTGGAATGAAAAATATATAGTATCATAAGGATTAAAAAGCAAAAAATAAACATATACACATATAAATGTTTCCACTATGTTGGGTGATTTTAGTAGCTATGTTAAACATACAGTTTAAGATATTTAGAATGAGTAAAAATTATGAACTTTATAGCAATGAGTTTTCTTATTCTTTAGGTTATTGTCATTCCACCTAATTCTGAAAGTTCTAGAAGTTAATTTTTCTGTATTAACTTTGTTTATTTTCTTTAGTACAAGTGATAGCCTGGATCTTAGGCTGAGAAATGTGAATTTGTTGTGGCCATAGCATGTAATTCTGCAGCAGGATTAGAAACTCAGTTAGGGGGAAAAAAAAAAAGAACGAAAGAAAAAGAAAAGAAAAAGAAAGAAACTCAGTAAGATTCTACATGGAATATTAATTTTGTAAACCAACTTGGGTCTTATTAGGAATAAATGTCATAATGCTATTTTTTTAACCTTTTCCATGTTTTAATTAGTTGAGATCTATTTCTTCTCTTCCCCCTTTCTGTACTTTTTCCTCCCCCTAGTAACCTGGTATAATGCTTTGACCCTACTCTGAAAAAACAAAATAATATTATCCATTCTCAGTCTGATTATATTTCATATTATTGATAGAAATAAATTATTTACAAACCATAGTGTTGGTGGGAAATAGAAATTGCATTTTCATTATCATCCAGTTGTTATATATTAATATATCATGTGGCTCAGTAAGTCACGAACTATTTTTTCTGCTATCCCTCTCCCTTCTCTAAATTTACTCTGTATCATAATACAGTATGAATGAAATGGCTAAGGTGTATAACCCCGTTAGCACGATTACCTAGCTACTCAGGGATAGATTTAAAACTCAAACTCAGTTTTATCTGTTGATAAAATAGCATATGATATTGTACCAAAATTATCTCAGGGTTCATATATTCAAACCCACAGTGCTCTGCTCTTTTTCCCTTAAGACGGTGTGATTATTTCCTTTTCCTTCTCATAGTCCTAGTGAAACAGATATGAATATTATAACAGAAAATGCACTAAATATTAACCAGAATGATAGATTATTATGTAAATAAACATGAATGATAAAATAGAATTCACTTATACATGATTTTATAATGAAATTGATATATTATCTCATTTATTCAATAAGGGCCTCCCTCATGCCTTCCATGCTTTTCTCAAACCTAGAGAGTATCCTTATGCTTGTTCCTTTAAATTTTGTCTTTGACATTTATTTATACATGTTGATTAGATCTCTGGGCCATGACAGGAAAAGGTTCATTTATTGGGATGAATTCCTCCATCTTAGCATTATTCTAGGTCTCTGTCTTTTCTGTGTTAGAAAATCTCATTATGTTTCCTGCCCCTGAGAGTAATGGTTTTATGAAGAAGAGGTCATATAATTTGCAGGGCCTGGTGCTGGAGGGAGTGTCTCTGGTGTGTGCTGCATGCAGTTTGCTGCTGTGTTTTGGCTACTCTGTCACTTAGGTCAGTTGTCTATAGAGGTTCTTCTTGCCTGCAGTGGATGGTGTTTGGACCTTGGCCAGAACTGGCAAGTTATAACTGAGTGTGCTCTGGTTTGCTTGTTAAATGAGACTTAATACTCTTTCCTCTAGAACTGAAAGTTTGCAGTGACCTAGAGGATAAAAGAATGGAAAATAATGAAGTTAAACAAAAGAGAGAAAGAAATAATTATGCAACATGAGAAAATACTTGGGGAACTCAGTGACTCCATCAAACATAGTAACATCTGTATTATAGGAGTCCCAGAGAAGAGAGAGAAAAGGGGTTAGAAACAAAGTGGGTGGGGCTCTGTGGGAGCAAGTTAGGTAGCAGTACAGGTACAGCACTGTTTCCCACAGGTGGTGGTGTGTTTATGCTGAGCAACATGAGGAAAATGGTGTCTTCCAGCTCCTTTCTTCCTGGCTCAGTCTCCTTGTGATCCTAGCCTTTCTGGAACAGGCTCTGAGATGAGCAAATAACTCTCCTTCCCATGAACCCCAGGCATTTTTCAAACTGCTGCTTCTAAGCTGTTTCTTCTCCTAGTGGTTAGTTGTTCTGTGTCTTTTAGTGGGAGTGGGGTGGGGGGAACTCAGCTTCCTAATGCCCTCCAGACGCTCCCAGAGTCAAGCCTGCTGATTTTTAAAATTCCCAGCTTAGGTCTGCTGGTTGTAGGAACTCATGAAATTTGGCCTCTCTTGATTTCAAAGCCAGAGGTTATAGGGATTCATCTTCACCATGGGGGGCTTCCCAGCGTGGTAGTCTATTTCTTACTTTTCACCATACCCCCAGCTCACTTAAGAGCATGGATAGCCACAGTCCCCTTTACTCCCAAATTGTTCCTCAGCCCTTCATACCTTCTTGAATATTGCCTCTTCTCTACCTTTAGTTGTGCAATTTGTTCTGCCAGTCTTTGGGTCATTTTATGGGTAATTTACACTGATGTGGGCATGAGCTCATTGTATCCCTAGGATGAGGTGAACTTAGGGTCCTCCCACTCCCCACCATCTTTTCAGCATAGTATATCTTATATTTTAGTAATCATCTAAGTTCACTTTATTTTTTTTTTATTTTTAATTTTAAAAGTTTTGTTTATTTTAGAGAGAGGGTACACACATGCAAATGGGTCAAGGGGTAAAAGGAGAGGGAGAAAATCTCAAGCAGACACCCGGTGAATGTAAAGCCCAAAACAGGGCTCCGATCTCAGGACCTTGAGATCGTGGCCTGAGCTGAAATCAAGAATCAGATGCTTAACTGATTAAACCACCCTGTTACCCCTAAGTTTACTTTAGAACTAATATTTGTCTTAGTTTTAACTTGATAATTCATTATAATATGTACATATTTTAAGAAACTGTCATTGTATGTAATATTTTAATTTTAAAATTAGCAACTAAAGAAAATTTTAAGAACTAATTATAATCACATATGAATATGAACTTAGGTTGTTTTCTATATTCTTTACTTCACTAGAGATTTTAATTTGTTAACTACTATTAAAATTAAACAGAAGGAACAATATTGGAGAAATATCAATATCATTGCTTTCTTGTTACAGTTGTACTGTTAATTTTAACTGCGTTTTGTCAGTTCACAGACTAATAAATATTGTTTCTTATTGTGAATACCTCGGAGAAATGATTTGTTATTAGAAAACTCATAAACATCCTATTGTTTTCAACCAGAAGAGTGATTATTTTCTAGCTTAATAGGAATAGAATTGTATGTGTGATTATGACTTACTTGAATGCGATCTACACAACAACAGGTATTTGTCAGTTTTGCTCATTTGTTACATATAATGTACCTATGACAGTGCCTAGTATCTAGGAAGAATTTAATAATCGTTGAATGAATGAAAAACCCTGTAGTTTTAAGTCATTTTACTATTCTTTGGTAGATGAAGAATATGTTATGAATTTATTGTGTTTATATATACATATGCTTGTTGGCATGTATAACTTGCCAACAAATTATTAAATTAAACAACAAATTATTAAATTAAAAGTGATGATCTAGGAAATTAAATTATAAAAAATCAGATTTAAGTATACCAGAGGAATATTGATCTGGAGCAATCTATATTTGAGCCGGTTTAAGTCTTATAAAGTAACTCTTTAATGCCATTGAAAATGTGTCTTAATTTTTGCTTGTCTCTAGTTAGTAGTAATAATAGCATCTAGTTGATGAATCACTATCGTGTAGCATGCAGGGAAATTTCTATTAAATAGTATCTTATAATTATTAGCATATATAAAAATAATTAATTAATCTAAAACTCCATAGGCCTGAATGGCATTTCCATATATTATAACATGCCTAGTTCCTTATAAACAACTATTTAAATATTGTGAGAGTCTAATCCATGACAATTTGCATTTCTATTTGATATTTTGAGTATCATAGATACCAACTGAGATTAACAATAAACTCAGGAATTAAAAATAATATAGAGAGAGTGACTTTAGGCATGATAGTGTGAGGAGCTCCATGAGTCCACTCCCCAGTGAAACTAGTGAACATACTATAAATAAGAAAAAAATTGAAAACCTATGGAAACAGTCTCAAGGGCAAACAGCAAATGAAGAAATTCTTTGAAGAAAATCAATGAAAATTCAATAAGAAAGTTGAATCTGTGATATTTGGACCAAGACCATTTACCCTCTTCTTCAGCTCAATAAACCAGAGATTCTAATCCAGACTGGTGCATGTAACAGAACAGGACTTCCTTTCTTCCTGGATCTCAGTTGGAAGTCTTTCTTCCCAGGATGAGGATGATGTCAGTTTTTCTTTTCTTGCTGCCGGCTATGTGCTGCTGAAGCTAACTAAGTCTTAAATAAGTTCAGTTAAGAGATAGGTATTCTTCTCTTTCACACAGCCATCACTCATGGAATGAATACTTTTCCTTGGATATGGTACACTGGGCTCTCAGCACTCTTCATCTTGCTTATGAGGCTGCAGATCCATACCAGGAGAGATGAACCAAGAGGACCTCAGACTATTGCTTTGCCTCCACCAAGCATTCAGCTCCTAGAGCAGAACTAACACTCAGAAAAGCTTGTCATGGTTACCAGCCCCAGTTCCAGAATGCTGGCTTAGTGATTTTACTGGAGAGGGAAGAATGCCTTAAAAGAGAGAGTTCCTGACCTTTTACAAAAGGGACTGATTTCATTTTCATCAAAGTATGGAGAAGTTTAAGTTTAAGCGTGTTCTCAAGGGTAGTAGGATTATGGTGAAAGGCAATTGGGAGGGGTTTAAGAGACAGGTTAAACTGTAAGACCAGGGTGCCTGGGTGGCTCAGTGGGTTAAGCCGCTGCCTTCGGCTCAGGTCATGATCTCAGGGTCCTGGGATCGAGTCCCCCCCGTCGGGCTCTCTGCTCAGCAGGGAGCCTGCTTCCTCCTCTCTCTCTATCTGCCTGCCTCTCTGCCTACTTGTGATCTCTCTCTGTCAAATGAATAAATAAAATCTTTAAAAAAAAAAAAAAAAGGATGTCCTTGTTTAAAAAAAAAAAAAAACAAAACAAAACTGTAAGACCAGTAGTTTTCGGGAGAGAACTAGGGGATATGACAGCTGAGAGGAGCCCTCCTCGGTCAAAAAATATATATATATATATTAAGCACTGTCTTCAGAAACTGTGTCTTTAAAGGAACCAGAATTTGATTGGATTACTTTTTCATTTATGCCAGAAGGCATTGTTGAAATAAGAGAGAAATCAGCTAACAGTTAGTGGAGCTTAACAGCTGGGCATGGTCAGGGAAAGAGGAAAGGAGCCCTACCAAAATCAGTCAACCCAGTGAATGAGGTTCACTGAAAGGCCATCTCCCAAAGGAAGAATATCAGAGGCTGTGTTTGTCGGGTAAGGTAGAGTTAGGTAAAACGCCACTAAAATAATTCAACCAGTCACTAAGCAAATAAAAAAGCAAATAACAGTAAAAATCTTGGAAGAGAATGAGACCAGACCCCAGAGTTACTACAATATATTATCTAAAGCTTTGTGTTCCGAACAACAGCAGCAACAAAATACGTTGCATATGGAGACAGGGAAGTATAACCCATACACTGGATAAAAAGTCGGCAACCAAAACTGCCTGCAAAAGTGACCAGATGTCAGACTTAACAGAAAAATACTCTAAAGACCCCATTATGTTTACAGAACTAAAGGAAGCCACGATCAAAGAAAAAGGGAAGTTAAAATGAAGATATTGCATTAAATAGAGAATTTCAATAAACAGAAATTATAAAAAGCAAACCAAGTAGAAATGATAACAGTCGAAAATGCAGCAATTGAAATAAAAAAAATTTCAGAGGGATTCAACAGTAGATTTGAATTCAGAGGAAAAAGAAAAAGTGAATTGAGATAGGGTAGAGGCCATGCAAGCCAAGAACAAAGGGGGAAAAATGAAGAACGTCAAAGAGATATGATGAAGAAGTAGGCACACCAAGAAATCCAAGTTGGGTGTGTCGGAACTGGGACAAACAGGAGAAGAAATAATATTTGAAACTAATGGCTGAAAATTTCCCAATTCTTTCATAAAATAATAACCTACAAATCCATGAAGCTCAACAGAGTCCAAGTAGGATAAATGTAAAAAGATCCACAGATAGACACATCATAATAAAAGTATTAGAAGTCATATGCAGTCATCAAAATAAATGAAATCTTGCCATTTGCAATGATATGGATGGAGCTAGAGGGTATTATGTTTAGCGAAATAAGTCAATCAGAGAAAGACAACTATCATATGAGGAAATGGAGATGCAACGTGGAGGGTTTGGGGGGTAGGAAAAGAATAAATGAAACAAGAGGGAACCGGGAGGGAGACAAACCATAGAAGACTCTTAATCTCACAAAATAAACTGAAGGTTGCTGGGGGGAGGTGGGTAAAGTGAGGGTGGTGGCATTATGGACATTGGGAAGGGTATGTGCTATGGTGAGTGTTGTGAAGTGTGTAAACCTGGCAATTCACAGATCTGTACCCCTGGGGCCAATAATATATTATATGTTTATAAAAAAAATTTAAAAAACTATAAAAAAATATTAGAAGTCAAAGACAAGGAACAAATCTTAAAATCAGTAAGGAGAAAAATAAAAAAACACTTACATGGAAATTTCAATAATTTTTAAGCAGAAGAGCAGAAGACATCAAGAGACTGAGATAACATATTTAAAGTGCTCAAAGGAACTTTGGGTTCTTCAAAGTGCTCCAAATAACTGTCAAACAAGAATTCTGTATCTAACAAAACTGTATTTAAAAAATGAAAGCTGATCTGTTACTTTCTAAGATGAAGGAAAATATGAGAGAATCTGTTATTAGAAGACCTGTTTTATACAAAATACTAAAAAAGGTTTTTCAGGTAGAAAGAAAGTGATTTTCATGTGGTAATTCAAATCTGCACTAATAAAGATTACTGTGTAATCATATAAACCATAAGGATGTATTTTTTCTCTGTTCTTAACTGTTTAAAATGCCATTGTGTAAAATTATACATTTAATATATAAAAATGTGTATACATGATTTGTAAAATATGTAATATGATATATAATGGATAATTATAACATGTATAGTTATATATTAGTATTTATATGATATATATTTTATATAAATATTTATTTTTGGGCCTATACCACAGAAGTTATATATGTACAATATATTTTCCAATGATAGCACAAAAAGTAACATGTGAGCAAAGCTGTACTAGCCTAAGGAAATGACTACAGATGGTAAATAATAATTATAATGTTGTATTATTGAGTTTTCAGGTTAATGAAATACACATCATGGTAATACCACAATGACAGAGAAATACAGTAGAGATATAAAAGTCTAATTTTTGTATGTAACACTAAGATTAAGGTGATATAAGTTGGAAGCTGATTCAGATAAGTTGAAATGTATGGTAAATCTTAGAGTCAATACTAAAGAAAAGACTTCAAGAATACAGTTGAAATTATTAAATAAATTAAAATGGTACATTAGAAAATATTTAATGCAAAAGAAAGCAGTAAAAGGGAAATAGAGGAGCAAGACAACATAACACATATAGAGAACAAATAATTCCAAATATGTCTGTAATAATGTAAAAGATACAAATAAAGTGGGAATAAAGATAAAATATGAAAAGAGATTTCAATGAGCGCGTGGGTGACTCATTTGGTTGGGTGACTACCTTCTGCTCAGGTCATGATCCTGGAGTCCCAGGATCAAGTCCCGCATCAGGCTCCCTGTTTAACAGGGAGTCTGCTTCTCCCTCTGATACCTCTCCCCTCTCATGCTCTCTCTCTCTCTCTTTCTCTCAAGTAAATAAATAAAATCTTATTAAAAAAATACTTCAAACAGCAACCACAAGATAGCTAGAGTGGTTGTACCCATACCAGACAGAATGGACCTTAAAACAAGTAATGTTTCTGTTGGTAAAGAGAGATATTTTACAATTATAAAAGTGTCAATACATCAAGATGATATAACAAGTATAAGCATATCTAGTACCAAAAAGCAAAATAAAAAGTATGAAACAAAGACTAAAATAAATGAAGAAAAGTAGAAAATTCAGTAATATTTTGAGGCTTTGGTACTCCATTTTCAATAATGGGTAGAACAACTAGACTGAAGATCAACAAGGAAATAGGAGACACAAAAATATTATGAACCAAGTAGATCTCACAAACATCAATGGAACATTCCACTCATAAACCAAATATACTTTCTTCTCAATGGCACATGAAATATTCTTTAGGATAGATCATATGCTAGGCCATAAACAAATGTCAGTAAATTTAAAATATAGAAATACAAAACATTGTCACAAATGGCAAGTTCTCATCCTTTTTATGGCTGTGTAATATTCCATTGTGTATATATACCACCTCTTTTTTATTCATTCGTCTATCGATGGGCACTTGGGTTGCTTCCATATCTTGGCTATTGCAAATGATGCTACAACAAACATAGCGGTGCATATATTAAATTGCATATATCTTTTGGAATTATTGGATCATATGGTATTGAAACTATTGAAACTATATGAAACATTAAATGTCAGCTACTCAAAAAGAAAAGCAAAAGAAAGTGTATAAAAATGTTTCATTTGATCACAATGGAATGATCAGAAATCAATAGCAGAAAAGAAAGCGAGGAACTCAAAAATATGTGTAAATAAAATCACATATTCCTAAATAATGGGTCAAAGAAGAAACCAAGGGGAAATTAGAAAATCTTGAAATGAGTGGAAATGAAGATACAAAATTTACAGGATGCAGTTAAAGCAGTGCTTAGAGGAAAATTTATAGTTGAAAGTGCCTATGTTAAGATATAAGAAATAACTCAATAACCCATTTATTGGGTAAAGAATCTGATGGTTATCTCTCTGGAGAATGAAAACAAATGTCCAATAAGCACATTAAATATGCTCAAAATCATTGAGAAAATGAAAATCAAAGCCACCATGAGATACCACTTCACACCTACTGGACATATATAATCAAAAATAGATATTTTCCACATCCTCACTAACACTTATTCTTTTTTGTGTTTGTTTTTTTGTATAACTAACATACATTGTTATACTAGTCTCAGATGTACAGTTTAATGATTTAACAATTATGTACATTATTTAGTGCTAATTGAGATAGGTGTTCTCTTAATCTCCTCTGTTTCCTCCCACCTCCCACCCACCTCCCCTCTGGCAACCACAAGTTTGTTCTCTGCATTTAAGAATCTGTTTTTTGGTTTCTCTCTTTTTTCCTTTGTTCATTTGTTTTGTTTAAATTCTGTATATGAGTGAAATCATATGATATTTATCTTTATTTGTTTCATTTCACTTAGCATTATACTCTCTAGGTCCATTCATATTGTTACAAATTCTTTTTAATAGCTGAGTAATATCCCATTGTATATCTATACCACATCTTCTTTATCCATTCATCAATGGATGGTTTGTTGGTTTGTTTCCATATCTTGACTATTGTAACTAAAGCTGTGAGAAACATAGGGGTACATATATCTTTTCAATTTAGTGTTTTGTTTCCTTTGGGTAAATACCTAGTAGTGGAATTACTGTATCATGTGGTAATTTAAAGTTTTTTGAGGAACATCTGTATTATTTTCCACAGTGGCTACACCAGTTTACATTCCTACCAACAGTTCATAGTGGTTCCTTTTTCTCCACATCTGTGCCAACACTTGTTATTTCTTATCTTTTTGATACTAGTTATTCAGACTGGTGTTAGTTGATACCTTGTTATGGTTTTGATTTGCATTTCCCTGATGGTTAGATGCTGAGCATCTTTTTATGTATCTGTTGGCCATCCATGTCCTCTTTTGAAAAATGCCTGGTTAGGTCTTCTGCTCACTTTTTAATAAGATTATTATTATTATTATTATTATTTGGTGTCGAGTTGTGTGAGTTATTTATATATTTTGATATTAACTCCTATCAAATAGATTATTTTCAAATAGCCTTTCCATGGTAACTATACCTACTGTGGTGAGCATTGCCTAATGTATAGAACATCAAGTCACTATTTTGTACACCTGAAACTAAACTAACATTGTATTAATTAATTAAGTATTAACCATACTTAAACAAAAAAATATGTTATTGTTAAAAGAATAAACAGAAAAAAAATCTACACTTTCCCATATTGGCACTAAGCATCCATTTCCAAAATGACTCCTCCCTGCACCATATAGATAAATGGGTATGAATATTTTATGAAATGCGGATCATGCTGTACAGAGTGTTTTTCAACTTGGCATTTTGTTGTAATCTGAGTTGGACATGTTTTGGTGTCAGATATAGATTGGACCATAATGGCATATGTCATGGCTCTAGGCTATATGGCTCTGCTACTTAATCTGGCTTCTGTTCTTAGGTAAATCACCTAAAGAGTGGCCCATTTTCTTTAAAAGAGTAGATTAATTATGTGTCATTTAAAATATTTGATTAAAAGCACTTACAATGATATTCTGCCCAACCTTCTTCGTTACCCAAATTTTTATTACTCTGTGTCTTTGAAGAAATTAAGCTGACATAAAACATTTTAAAAAATAGATGGATATAATCATTGTTGCAAAGATGTGGAAAATCAGAACCCCCAGACTTTGCTGGTGAGAATTTAAAATTGCACAGCTGCTTTCAAAAACAGTTTGGCAGAATGAATAAAAAATTTCACTTGAATGTTAGTAGCAGCATTATACATAATAGCTAGAACTTGGAAACAGCCCAAATGCCCATCAACTGATTAATGGATAAAGAAAATATTCCCTACAAGGGAGTATAATTTGTCCATAGTGAGAATGAACTTCTGATACACACTAAAACATGGATGAATTTTGAAAAAAAATTATGCTAATTGAAAGAAACTAGTCACACACATGTACTTTTATGATTTCATTCATATAAAATATCCAGAGCATAGAAATATATATAATATGTATGGAAATGTATATATTATATTGGGAATATATATAGAAACACATTTACATATGGAAAATATATATTTATATTGTATATATGGAAATAAAAATACATACATTTATATAGAGAGAGAGAAAAATTAGTGATTGCTTAGAGCTGCCTGGGTTTTGGGGATAAGGGAGAATAGCTACAATGTATGGGCTTCCATTTTGAGATTATGAAAAAGTTTTAAAAATTTACTGGTGATGATTGCACCTATTTATGAATTCAGTAAAGCCCCTGAATTTTTCATTTTAAATAGATGAATTGTATGTTAAATGAATGTCTCACTAAAGCTGTTAAAAGTAAATAAATAATGTGTCAAACTAGTTTTCAAGAAAGTTTATGTCTATTTTAATGAAATACAAGATTATCTGTTTTCAAATAACTGACAATATTCCTTATCTCCATTTTTTGCTAGTAACAAGTATAAAGAACTCACAACTATTCCTGGAAGCTGATAGGATTCCAGAGTTCTGGGTCCTGCCTGGCCTAAAACATTTGATTTTATGACTAATTTGTCTAATTGATGCCAAAATTTGCTTACTTGACTTATTAGGCTTATCAAACAAATCAGAGAAAAAGAATAGACCAGGTTTGTTAAAAGAAGGGTTGTAGCTTTCTCACTTATTCTAATCTCTTTCTTCCTTCTCAAATTACTGAATTATGTGTTCTTTTTTTATTTGAACTGTCATGATACAGGTAGCCGCTGTTCAATAGCTTTTCCCAAAATTTTGAAGATTCAGAAAGGAACAAAAACCGTATCTTTATAAATTAATGTTATTGTATCAACACAGGTAATGTGAATGATAACTGTAATACTCATTATTAAATAACTGGAAAGGAAATAATTATTTCCATACAAAATAAGTTATTCATGATAATGACTCTACTTACATCTTCTAAAGGTACATTGATCACAATGCCTCTGTGTAGGTAGTTAACTAGTATGCTTCTGGTATATATACTTGGAGAGGCCACCTACTCTATATAATATGTGACCTATTTGGGGCCATGGGCGAATGAGAAAATGATGTAGAATAATTCAATGAGAAACTAATATAGAGTAGTCAGATTTTCTCATGTAAATAAGGAAATGTCAAGACATTGAGTTTGTTAGGAGTAGAGCTAATGTATGAAGGAAGTTGAGGAATCTGTAGGAGTATTAAAATTTGTGGAGGAGGGGTGCTTGGGTGGCTCAGTCGGTTAAATGTCCAACTCTTGATTCCAGCTCAGGTCATGATCTCAGGATCATGAAATCAAGCCCAGAGTTCAGCTCTGTACTGGGAATAGAGCCTGCTTAAGATTCTCTTTCGACCCTTTCCCTTGTGCCCTCCCCCTCACCTCTCTTTCTCTCTTTGTCTCCCTCTCCCTAAAAAAAATGTGAAGAAGAAATTAGGAGTAAATAGAGAGACAAACCATACATAGAGAAAATAAGGGAAATGGACAAGGGAAACCATATGACACATGAAAAAATTATAGCCAGATCTATCTTGATATTATAAAGATTATCCATGTAAATATTGACATTATTTGCACTTCATGAATGAGCAATAGGCTTCTTTATAAATACATTTGATATTTCCTTGGGAAAAAAGTCTTTGAGAATCATATTAAGTGAACCTCTCAATAAAAACATGTTAAAATTCTCTTTTAAGCTTTTTTGAGGTAAATGGATCCACAAGATGTTTATTTCTTTAATAGTCTTTATTTGAGGTCCCTAAATATTGCCATGTCATTTAACTTATTCTTGACATCTTGACCTTTTCCCCTTTAACAACTGTCTCTATTACAAGCAGCAGTTTCACAGCAATGCTTTCCTTGCCAGAATGCCAGCAAAGGTTTAATTTGAAGTTTGATTGTTTTGAGAGTGATGGCTACAATTCTCTAAATGCTATAGATCTTGAGCTTTCATTCATGAAATAATGTTGTCTTTCTAAGGTAATATTTATGATTAAGTATATACAGAATTGAAAGTATGTTTAGCAGTGCCAGTGCTCTTCATATATTTTGCTTTTGTCAGAATCCTTTCATTTTTCCCCATGGATCAGAACAGTGCTTGTGAAAAAAATCATCCTGTTTGTAGAACAAAAATTAAGACTTTCCTTGTTAATAATTCTTAATAGAAAAATGATCAATTTAAGTGTTAATTTGGCATGTTACAATGCCTGATATATTTCTTCCATTCTTATTAAAATATATGCTAATATATACATTAAAAATAATGAAACAAAAGCATTGGATAATATGGGTAAAAATGGAAATGTGAACTTTAAAAATTTATTCTAGCTTTAATATTTAGGCATTTGCATATTATTTTAACTCAAAGTTGTGAAATATACATACAGTGCACCCAAACCAGAATAGCTGCATGACAGCTGAGGACAGGGATAAACAACAGGAATAGACTAGAGACTTACTTACCCTTTCTTTCTTTAATTCACTGACATAATGTCTACCTATTTCAGAAACTAGGATATCAACTATCCAACCACAAACTAAGAAAAAGTTCAACTGAATATTTATCCATATCATCAAAGGAACATAAAATGTCATTGTATTACTTGAGTATAAATGAAGCGTCAGGAGGAGGGGTGGGAAACAAACAAAACCTTTCCAATTAACACCCTGTACTTTATGGATCTCCAGAAAATAAAAGGAAGAGAGAGGAGTAATAAAGATCTATGAAAAGTATTTCCTAAAACAGAAAAAAAAGAACTGCTGAAAATTTTCCAAATGGAAAGATCTACCATATGTTGAGTTAATAAAAAGGAACAAACCTAGACTACTATGTTGAACGCTTAGAAATTTAAAGTGAAGAAAATATCCCCCCAAAAGTTTCCAGAGAACTGAAAAGAAAAATACAATGTCATCTACAAATGAAATTTAGTTTGACTACAAATTTCTCATAATTAACACATTAAGCAAGAAAGCAATAGATTAGTATCTTGAGGAAGATCTTTCATAATCTAGAATCCAGTACCCAACCAGGGCTACATCCCTGCAGAAGAAATAGAAACTTATGAAGGCCAAATATTGAATACAGGCTTATTAAAAGGCTGAGGTTTAGGGCTGCCTGGGTGTCTCAGTGGGTTAAGCCTCTGCCTTCAGCTCATGTCATGATATCAGGGTCCTGGGATCGAGTCCCACATCAGGCTCTCTGCTAGGCAGGGAGCCTCCTCCCTCTGCCCCCACTCTGCTTGTCTCTCTGCCAATTTTGATCTCTATCAAATAAATTAAAAAATCTTAAAAAAAAAGGCTGAAGTTTAATCCCCAAATTATAGAATTGTCTCTCCTCTGTATGTTAACCCTACACCATAAACCTCCAGTATAAAAACAGTGGTTACATATAAAGATGTACATCACATAGACTCTCTGTGTAGCAATACATACAGGAATCTGAAAGCCTACAAGTGAGACAAAAACAAGGAGTGTAAACAAATTTGAAGCCTCTGGTACCTATATCTATAATAAATGTTAAACATATCCCAAGTTCTAGTCAGATTATCATAAATCCTCACACTAAGTGCCCATTTACCTTAGTATCTATTAACTTCTGTAACACATCATGCTTTTAATTAAAGAATTAAATGGCACACCAAAAGGTAGGAAAAAAATATGTTGAAGAGATAGAGCCAACAGAACAAGACTCAGATATGACGTATACATTGGAATTATCCGTCCAGGAATTTAAAATAAGAACTGTTTATTCAGTGCTCCTGGGTGACTCAGTCCTTTAAGTGTCCAACTCTTGATTTTGGCTCTTTTCATGATCTCAGACTTGTAAGATCAAACCCGGTGTAGGCTCCCCACTCAGCAGGGAATCTGCTTGAGATTCTCTCCCTCTACTCCTCCCTGCCCCAGTCATGTTCTCTCTCTTGCTTTCTCTCTAAAATGAATGAATGAATGAATGAATGAATGAATGAATAAATAAATACTGTAAATAGTAAAACAAAACAAAATAACTATTTATGTGTCATGGGTCTAATGGAAAAAGTAGACAATGTGCGAGAATGGCTAGGTAATGAATGACATTAAAGAGATGAGAACTCTAAGGAAGAATCAAAATGAAATGCTAGAAATCAAAAACACAGAATAGAAATGAGTAATCCCTTCAGAGTGCTCACCAACTAAGGCATTAATCAGGGAACTTGAAGATCTGTCAATAGAAAACTCCCTAGCTGAAATGAAGAGTAAAATATGAATTAAAAAAATGTCCAAGAACTTTGGGATAATATCAAAAAGTGTAGTATGTTCATAATTAGAATAATAGAAGAAACAGAGAATGGTGCAGAAGGAATATTTGAAGTAATAAGGGCTGAAATGTTTCCAAAATTAATGACAGGAAACAAAATCATATCCCAGAAGCTGAGAGAAAATAAAGCAGTAGGAATATAGAAACAGAACAAAACAAAATATACAACCCACATGCACAATCCTAGGCATATCATAGTCAAACTGTACAAAATCAAAGACCGAAAATCTTGTTGAAGGTAACTCAAAGAAGAAAAAATCATTAGCTGTAAAGAAACCAGGATAAGAATTACAGTGGCTTTCTAATCAAACCCCATGCAAATAAGAAATGAGTGGAATAAAATATTTGGAAATATAAGGAAATATAAGGAAAAGAATGGGCACCAATAAGTCTATATCTAGTGAAATAATTCTTCAGAAATGAAGGAGAAATAAATAGCTTTTCAGAGAAACAAAAACTGAATGGATTTATTATAAACAGACCAAAAATGTTAAAGGAAGCTTTTTAGGTGAGAGATAAATGATTTATATCAGAAACTTTGATCTACATAAAGTAAGAGTTTTGTATTCAAGTAAGCTTTTTATAAATTTTACAAAATTGATTCTAAAATTTATACCATAAAGCAAAAGATCTAGAACACCCAACATAATTCTGAAAAAATGACTCACATTATTGGACTTCCTACTTTAAAGCTATAATAATCAAGACTATATCATATTGGTAAGATAATAGGTACCTTGACCAACAGAATAGAAAATTCAGAAATAGACTCATAAAAATATAGTGAACTGATTTTTACCAGAGCAATTCAATAGAGAAACGTTGATCTTTTCTACGTTGTGCTGAAACAATTGGATGTCCATATGCAAAAGGAAAAAAAGCTTAAAGAGACTTTACAACCTAAAAATGTTAATTCAAAATGGAGTAGAGATCTAAATTATTTTAAGTTTTTTTAATGGTTTAATGCTTCAAGTTTTTATTTAGAGATCTAATTAAAATGCTTCAAGTTTTTATTTAGAGATCTAATTAAAATGTAAATCTCTAAAACTTCTAGAACAGAACATGAGAAATTTGTGTAAACCTCTGGTGATGAGTTTTTGGATACAATGACAAATGAAAGCAATTGATAAAACTGGTAAGTTGCACTTTATTAATATTAAAAGCTTTTGTTGTGTTAAAGGTATTATTAAGAGAATAAAAAATCATCATAAACTGGGAAAAAATATATACAAAGTTTATGTCTCCTAAAGGGCTTGTACTGAAAATACACAAAGAGCTGTTAAATCTCAACAATAAGAAACAAAAGCCCAACTAAAATAGGGACAAATCACATGAACTACAACTCACTTATGAAGATATAACAATGCCAAATAAACATATGAAAAGGTCTGAATGATATTTGTCAGGGAAATGCAAATTTAAACAAAAGTCAGATATTACTGCATGTCTGTAAGAATGGCTAGCATATTTTTTTAATGAAAACACAATCAGAAAGATATGAAATACAAGGAATTATTCACTGATGGTGGGAATGAACAAATTATAGTCACTCTGGAAAAAGTTTACCAGTTTCTTACAAGGTTAGATACAGTATTACTGTAGGAACCAGCAATTGTATGCCTATATATTTGTCCAACTGATCTGAAAACCGGCATGTGAAAGTTTATGTTAGTTCCATTCTTAATTGACAAAAGCCAAACCAACCAAGATATCCTTCAGTAGGATGAATACATAGATGATGTTGTGTCTATATGGAATACCACTCAAAGATAAACACTAATGGACTATTATCACATACATCAACATGGATGAACTTTAAGTGCATATTGCTAAGTGAAACAAGTCTGTCTGAAATAACTGCACACTCTATGATTCCATTTGTATGACATTCCTGATAAAACAACACAGATCTATTGTTGCCAGGAGCTTGGTGAGGGTTTGAATAGATGAAATTTCAATAGGTGAAACACAAGGGAATAACTGTTAGTATGGGCAAAGTTACTCTGATACTATAGTAGTGATTACATGATACTTTGCTTTTGTTAAAACTCATAGAGATTTTCAGCACAAATAACAAAACTTAATATATGTGAAAAAAATCAAAATTAGGGAGTTGGGAGACCTCAGGATGGAATGTGGAAGGTAATAAAAGAATTTAACTGTGTTAAAAATGTATGGCATAACCTCTCTCAACAGGTTTGGGGAAAAGATTTTTACCTAAGTAAGCACTGAAATAAGTGAATACTTTAAGGACAAAAAGAACTGTACATTAACACTGTACTCTAGTTATAAAGTTATTTCTCATGGGGGTATGGGTTTACATGTTACATTTATACTGAAATTTTTAAAAAGTTAAGTAAATTGATGGTAGATGGTTTCTCCCTCGTCACATGGGAAGTAATAAATAAACAATGTAGGAAGGCTAGGAAGAGCCATGTGGAACTAGATTAGGGCTGGATACTTCAATAGGAATTCATTCAGATTTAATTCTAAATTGAGATGAACATATATGATCGCACAGAGATAGAGAAAAGCAATCAACACACCAGAGTTTGGTTTCTAATACCAGTAGGAAAAAAGAGGAAAATGAACTACTTGACTGTAGAATGACCTGATGAACATAAAATTCATCAGGTCATAAAATTTATTATTACTAACTTTACACCCAATATAATCATAAGAGAAACATTGGACAAACCCATATGGAAGGACAGCCTAAAAATTACATTACCAAAATGGTCAATGTAACCAAAAACAAGGAAAGTCTTTAAAACTGTGACTTCCAGGAGTCATGATGGCTATATAAAATGTGGTAGATTGGATGGGATCCTAGAAAACAGTTATTAAGTAAAAATTAAGGACATCTGAATAAACTAGAGTTTCGTTAAAATCAGGTATCCAGTATTCTTCATTTGTATGACAAATATACCATACCAATGTAAGATATTAACAAAGGGGAAACTGGCCATGGTATAAAAGAGAACTCTTTGTATTATCCTTGCAGTTTTCTATAAATGCAAAGCTAGTCTATAATTAATGTTTATTTAAATAATAAAGATTACAGGTACAAGAAGCAAGTTAAGATTTTAAAACTTTTTTTTGAATGTGGCAAACTCATTCCAACAAGAAAATAAGAATGCTGTGTGTATCCAAAGTAGATCTCTATTCCAGTGAGAACATAGCATTCCACCTTCCATTATAGAATTGACCCACTATAATCAGAAGGTCCTTTGAAGGAATGGGGGTATATTGTGAATCAGTGTTAGTCTCTGCTGTTGCAAGTTTTACACAGCAGTGGTTGTAACCAGATGATTCTTGCTGAATGGAAGGCCTTGTTGCTGAACCCATACATAACCTCCATCTCTGCCCAAGACTACCTTATTCGTGAGCCCATCAGACAAGAAGAAGAATGGTTTGGAAAGAAGCTGGCGAAACACTCAAGAAGTCATTTTCTTGCTCACCTGATTATTAAGATTTTCATCTGCTTCTATTCTTTTCTTAGCTTTGGCATAGGGCACGGATATCTTTATTAGAAATACCTGTGATATATATCTATATACCTATATATCTATATCTATATCTATATCTATATCTGTATCTGTATCTATATCTATATCTATATCTATATCTATAATCTATATCTATCTATACCTATATATCTTTCCTATCCTTCTTGTCAACAATTTTCCAGTCATATTTCTTTGAAGCTCCTCATCTGAAGCCAAACTGTTAGCCACTGCCTACAAGTTGATGCAGACCTAAAATTCTGGTCATTTCTACTTTTGGGTCAAATTAACAAGGTATACTGCTTAATAAGATGATTTTGTCCAAAAATTTTTTTTCAGGCCACTCTTGAGTAAGGTGCTAATGCTGCAGATGTCTATCATTGGTAGACTTATTTATAAGTCAGGCCAAAGGTTTTGTCTGCCAAAAAGTGAGCATAAAGAGTGCTCATGGACCATAAGTGTTAGTTGAGAAAAGGGAGAAAATATACTGGTAGGAGAAGTCATGGAAACAACACTTTCTCATGTGATTTATTTCTGTTTTCAGTAATCACTTGAACCTTATTTGTTTATACCACCTCCATTTGAAATTTGAGTGCTTTTGTGCACACCCAGCTTGAGGCTGGATGGATCATAAAACACCCAATTAATGATGAGCATATGGAATTGGTGGACAAAGGTCAAATGTTTTGTCTCTTATAGGGCCCCCAAGCAAGCATGAAATTGTTTCTCCTCAGGAGAATAGTTATCTAGAGGATGGAATAGCTTTGCTCCAAAATTATGAAAGTGTATAACTGTGATTTGCTCACAGGAGCCTGCCAAACATTCCAGACTTCATCCCTAACTTCAAGTACCATTAAATCTGTTGGGTCATATGGACAAGTGGCCTAGCAATCTGCACAGTAACCTGGCCTTACTTTACAACCTCTTCTCTGCTTCTTGCTCAAAACCGGCATACTCTAAGCTAATTAGGTAAATCAATTGAAATTGCAAACCCAAATGAAGTATATATTATTTCCAAAATCCAAAGAGGCCCACTAGGCACTGCTTCTCTCTTAAAGATAGAAACTGTGGTTTTTAGTTAGATTTACAAGTTCAATTGATACATATTTCTATTATCCATATTTTCTGCAGGAAAGAGTGCTGCCAAAATTCCCAACACGGGGCACCTTTTTCTCTAGCCTCCAATAAAATTTCCCTCATTTCCCTTTCAGTCTTTACTAATATTCTCCTCAGGGCCCTTCTAGCTTGCACCTGACAGCTGGTCCCAAAGCTGATTCACGTTTCATTTTTTTGGTCACAACTGCTCTGGTACCGATATTTGTTGAGGTTATCTGTGCTGCATGACAAATCCATTTTAAAACTTTCTGGATTAAACAATTATGATTTTTTAAAAATCTCTCATGTTTCTGTTGTTGATTGCAGCTCAGCTGGATGGTTCTTTTGCTTCATGTCATTGTCATCAAGTGCCACAGGCATCTGGAGTCTGTACTGGTTTGGAATGTTCAAGACATTTAATTCATGTGGTTCTAATTAATGCTGGCTGGGAGCTCTTTCATGGATGTTGATGAGAACAATACAATTTCCTCAATGTGACCTCTCCATGTGGCTTGGATGTCAGACAGCGTGGTGATTGGTTTTTAAGAGGGAAGGTTTCAAAAAGGTGAAAGTGGACACTTCAGATGTCCTAAGGACTATGGAACTTACTATCTATCACTTCAGCTACACTTTATTGATCAACGATAGTAAACAGGGTGTGCCAGATTCAATGAGAAGAGACTACATGATCTGTGAATACTAGAAAGTCTCATTCATTGAAAACCATCAGTGTGGATCAACTATAGTAGAAGAGTTTCAGAACATTTGTTATCAAATATTTATAACATTAGTGCCTAAAATCCCCTCATCTTGAGCATTACAGTATGTTTTGCTAAACTGTTTCTCTTTAGTTTTCAACTATCCAGTCCTTATTACTTACTTCCCCCAGAATATTCTATATAAAAACAGATCATACATATCTTTCCACTACTCAGTATCATTTATTGACTCCTTCATACTTTAGAATAGAGTTTTTGGTCCATGTCTTACAGTGTTTTATGGTTTTCTTAGCACAGGGGTATGTAGATAGTCAGTGCAAATAATATAAGTGGATGAATAAATGATGAATGAAGTACTATTTAGTGTAAGCTTCTCTAAAGTGCAATTCCAATTTTCAAAATCAAGAAGATGTATTTACTTCCTCTACTCTATTAGAAGATGATATGATCAGCATCCTCAAATTCAGAGCTTAGAGAGAAAGACAGATATAAAAAATGATAAGAAAAGTATAGTATGGTAAATTACATGAAAATTTATTTTAAAAGTACTTTAATAGAGAAATGGGAAGTACTTAAAAATAATATGTAAAAAGACATTACACATGCAAAAACAATTTAATCTCAAAATTATTAAGTATTCTTTCGGTGACATATGTCTTTGCTTTTTCTATAAAATTTTAATTTATATACAACTGTGTGTATAAAAACATGCATTGGAAAAATGGTTTATAAATAAAGAAAATATAGTATACATACTTCTTTTTAAATAGGCAGGAATGGCTTATTTTTATGTTGTGCACTCAAGCACCCATACATAATATAGGAATCAATTAGATTAATTTTCCTCTTGTTTTGTAAAATATAGAAATAGAGTAAGTTATGTGTATGTGTTAGCTTCTGGTAGTAAATTAATAATAATAATAAATATTTGGCATTTCAGTGTACACATTTTTTCTCCTAATTACTTCTACACTAGTCAAAAATAAAATGCTCATTTAATTTGATTTTAAGGTATTGCAAGTGCATAATAGGAAGCAAATTCCCAAAATTCCTGACTTTGACAAACTTATGCTTTAGATAAATGATTGCCTTTAGTAAATATATTTATAAATATATTTTCTTACTATCATGTACATTTTGAAATCTTCTGCATTCTTGTTTTACTTATCGCTTGAAAATAATATAACTTCTTGATCTAGTGATGCTTGTATTGATATCATTTTTTGGACAGTGTGGAAAAGAATCTGTTTTGCATCTTGTTTTCAGGATGGGTTATAAGAAGCTTCTCTCTAAGACAAAATCCATATACCTTAGATATATTAAATGTGGCTTTTAGAAAGTTAAGAAAATGCTTTCCATCTAGATTTTACATGTTCTAATGAGAGGATATGTATATGTGTATGTATACATTTATACAAACCTAAGGTTACAACATGACTAACTTTCTATACAACCTAATGGAATAGGCTTAATGCTGTAAATTTTACTATATACTATGTATCAACTTTAAGTGATCATTTACTTATTAACTTCAGTAGATTTGTATGTGATCATGATTAATTTTGATTTTTTAAAAAATTGTTTTACCTAGAAGTACTTTCTTATATGATCCCTCAATCCCATGTAAGCCTCCTTCTCCATCAAGCAATCTGTATTAACAATTGAGTATGTATTCTTTTATATTTTCTCTTCATGCTCATGGGATCAGGAAGGGGAAGGCAAACAATAAGGGCATGTCATCAAGCCAGTTAACCATGGAAGCCACTGGAACATATAAGCCATTGAGGAACTTGAAGTTTCAATAGAGCACATGCACCTCAAGTTCTCTCTACAAAAGGAACAAAAGAAATGGGGTACTTTCCCACCAGTTCCCATCAATTACTGGTTGAGGGCTGTTATTGAGGATGGACATTACGGAGCAGCACTGCCAGCCTGCAGTATCCACTGGCAAAGTGAGTTCCTAGTGTCAAGGAAAGCCCTGAGGCAAGTGATGCAAATGCTAGTGGGTAGAGAGCAGGCTGAAGTACCTTTCACTCTTAAGCTCCCTGAGGCTCTGGACAAGACAGTGCCAAGGGTTGCTGACAGAGAAACCTTGTGAATCACCTGCTGACAATGGCGGAGCCTTGATCAGCCTCTATTTTAAATAACTGTGTGGAACTCCTATTCCAACATTGTAGGTTGGACTTTAATAGAGCACAAAATAAAATCGTACATGTGAAAAAATGGAGACCTGGGTTTATGTGTTACAGTAGCCAATGCCATTAAGTATCTGATGCTTCTCCGATTCTGAAAGACTTTGAATGAGGGAGTCAAGTTTTCCATAGCCTAATCCTTTGTTGTCAGGATACTGTTACCTCCACATGAAATACTTTATTTAAAATTCTCTTATTTTTTATTTTTTGGATTTGAGGTCCTCTGGGTTTTTTGTTTTGTTTTGTTTTTATACTTTATTACTTTTTTTAATTATGTTCAATTAGCCAACATATAGTACATCATTAGTTTTTGATGTAGTGTTCAATGATTCATTAGCTGTGTATAACATCCAGTGCTCATCACCACATGTGCCCTCCTTACCCATCACCCCATTACCTCACCCCCCTACCCCCCTCTCTTCTGTAACCCTCAGTTTGTTTCCCAGAGTCCAGAGTTTCTCATGGTTTGTCTCCCTCTCTGATATCTTCCCATTCAGTCTTCTCTCCCTTCCACTGTGGTCCTCTACTCTATTCCTTATGTTCCACATATAAGTAAAATTCTTCAAAGATGGAGGTGCCTGGGTGGCTCAGTCTGTTAAGTATCTGACTCTTTGTTTTGGCTCAACTCATGAGCTCATGGGTTGTGGGATGGACTCCTGCAACAGGCTCCCACTCAGCAGGGTATCTGCTTGAGATTCTCTCCCTTTGTACTCCCCCCATCTCTTTCTCTGTCTCTAAAATAAATAAATCTTTAAAATTCTTCAAAGAGGTACTAAAATCTTTTTGTAACTCTCATTCTGCATTGCTATGGAATGATGCATAAGATATTACATATGATTTGTTTTCAACATGACAATATCTTGCCAGCTAATGTGTTACCAGAATCATCAGAACTTTTGAAACAGACTGTATTTTTGTTAATGTCCAAGATATCCATAACCTTCATCATTAATCAATTATATAGGAACTCTTTATTCTCTCATGTCTTACCCTCCTTTTTAAAATCATTTTACCAAGAAATTTTTAGTGACTTCTAGACATTATGGTAAAAACAAACAGGAAAATAATTTTATCATTTTATTAAATAATTTATTTAATTTATTAAATAATTTTATCATTCTATTATCAACTACCTTTATTGCATTTGTAGGAATTAATTGGCAGCTTATTAAGCATGGAGAACTCTGAAAAAATGGTACATGTGTGTTGTATATTTTAGTTATCATAAACACATTGTAGATTA
Source organism: Mustela nivalis (assembly GCF_964662115.1). Classification (NCBI taxonomy): domain Eukaryota; kingdom Metazoa; phylum Chordata; class Mammalia; order Carnivora; family Mustelidae; genus Mustela; species Mustela nivalis. The sequence continues at coordinate 57,336,960 of NC_139025.1, read as the reverse complement.
GGCACTAATATTTTGATTGAAAATACCAAAGCTGTTGTCAAAGATTTCAGAACTGTTAAGTGACAAGACCAAGTTTAACTCAAATATAGCGAAGCTAACATTTTCACTTTTGTGTACTTCCTCTCTCACTAGATTTATTGTCTACTGTATGTGATACCCAATGTTATAACAATAGAAAAAAACAGATTAATATCCTATAATATAAAACATTATTTGAGATATTTAATGATAACATTAAATTCAGGGAGTAAGAACATTTATTAATATTGAAAATATTTGTGTCTTTGCCTATTCACTTGTAATGCTTATCTTAAGTTACAACAATAATGAACTGGTCAAAAAAAATTTTAAAAAGTATTATGTGCATTGTTCTCAGGTTATAAAAGATATCAGTTGCCTTTAGCAATTTATTCTAGGTTCAGAAAAAATTCTATACATATATTTGGCAGAGTTCTCTACTTGTTGTTATCTGAAGAGATCTATTAATTTCAAATGTGTGGCACATTTGAGCAAAGTAACAGAAAATAATTAATGTTGTACAACAACATTGTGTGGGATTTACTCATGTTAACTGCCAAGATTTGAGCAGAATGTAAGAAATTAGTGTTGATCATCAGTGTCTCATGATTTCTTTCATCAAGCTAAATCACAGTCACATCTGGAGTCTTTAATTGTGCCTTACAATAAGTTTAGCATACTGTAAGTGCTAATTAAAAGAATTGGAAAAGGCAACATGAGGGTAAGCAATCTCATGAAATAATATATTTCTTTTTAAGCTACTATTAGCATATACAATTAGTTATAGAATTACTCTTATTTCCATTGCCTCGTACTTAGAAACTTTAATGTAATGAAGCGCTTTAGTAAATAGGCATGTTCTTACTCTTCCTTTTTTCATTGCTTTTGTCTCATTTGCTTTTAAATTCTTATTATTTAAACTTATAATTCCTATTCATATTGAATTATTTTATTTAAGTATTTTTTTCTTCTCATTCAGAGTGAAGGTGGTAATTTTTTAGCAGATATGTATGTGGTTTTTTAAAAAGGGATTTAGCTATTCTTAGGAAAACACTGTAAATAAGCTCTCAAGAAAAGACTCCCTTGTGGCAGTACAAAATAGTTATGTGATTTCCAAATTTTAGTGTGTGTGTGTGTGTGTGTGTGTGTGTGTATGTGTGTGTCACCTGGGTTTCTTGAAAATTTTCAGTTTTGGGATGCTTGGGTGGCTCAGTCCATTGGGCATCTGCCTATGGCTCAGGTCATGATCCCAGGGTCCTGGGATGGAGCCCTGGGGTTGGGGTGCGGGCAGGAGTATCTGTTCAGTGGGGAGTCTGTTATTTCCTCTCCTCCCTGCTCATGCTCTCTCTCACCATCTCTGGGTCTCTCTCTCAAATAAGTAAATAGAATCTTTAAAAAAAAAAAAGAAAAGAAAATTTTCAGTTTTTTACACCCCATTTTAAGATATTTTATTTTCATAGGTAGAGACAGGAAGCAGGAAAATGAGTTTTAATAAGTAAATTGGTAGATCTGAGTTTGGTGGTCTGGTAATGGAGAATCATTTATGTGGAATCTCAGAATAAAAGATCTGATACAAATACTATCAAGGCAGCCTGTGGTTATCAGGGTGTGTTTTCTCCTGGGAGGAAGACATCTAATGCCTAAGCCCTCATGTTTCCTTGTACTCCAATGGGCTTGATAATAATATTCAACCCAAGCTAGGAAATCTTTCCTGTTTCTAGAACTTCAGAATAGACAATAGTTAGATCTACCTACCCTAGGTCAATATTTCCAGCAGGCTCTCCACCGTTCTCCTAGCCTATCTCATCTCTTCTGAAATCTAGTGCTGAAGGAGAACAGCGCTGTTCAGTTTGCAAAAGCACAAAGGTAAACAACTCAAGCTGTCCAGCGCCTTCCTCTAGGTGCGTGGAAGAACATTCAAGTTAAAGGTTCAAGTGTACTGAAAGCAGAATGTGGAAATTAGTTTTTCCTGTTCATTATCAAATAGCCTTTCCTATATGTGATACTATCCTGGTTGTATATTTTAATAGTAATCCTGATTGAAATGGTAGTATTGAATTTGATTATGTTACAAACTTCTTCATTTTTACCTAAAATAATTTTATTTCTAGTAAAGGGGATTCTGTTTTTGAGAGAAGAAAATGAATAATTTTTTTTAAATATGTATAGGCTTTGCACACAATGAGAGAGCTTCACATCTATGTTTGATTATTCACATTTATGCTTCATTTACTTAATTATGACTCTGATCAAAACTGACCACACTAGACCCTCTCATTAAGCTTCCTGTTAATAGACCATAATGACTTCAAAATGTCTCTGTACATCTTTAATATAAAACATACATTTTGTAAATGTAAGAAAAATTTGTTACTATGGACTCATACATTTTAGAAATTATTATAATTTGATTAGTATTCTGTCAAAAATGTAGCATGAAAAACAACATTTATTATATAAGTTTACTGTTTTTAAAAGCAATAAAATTTTAGGCAAACAAGTGAATAAGACAGTATAAGCTTAGACTATTAAATGTATCTATTTATATTTGATTAATCTATGATTAGCATTTATTTTTACTTTAATGTATTATTTACAGCATATACTAGGGAATGCTTTAAAGAAAAACTACCTTTCAAAAGTGTTTGTTGTTGTTCTAAAGAAATGAAAAAGTATTTTATCTGAAAGAGACTCCTAAGGTGGTATTTTTCTCTTCAGCAGCAATAGTGGGCAGAAAATCCTGCTCTGCATTTCTGAATTTTCAACTTAGATTTTGTCAACTCATTTTTTTTCAACTCTTATTTTTTTTAAAGATTTTATTTATTCATTTGACAGACAGAGATCACAAGTAGGCAGAGAAGCAGCCAGAGAGAGAGGAGGAAGCAGGCTCCCTGCTGAGCAGAGAGCCCCATGTGGGGCTCGATCCTAGGACCCTGAGATCATGACCTGAGCTGAAGGCAGAGGCTTAACCCACGGAGCCACCCAGGTGCCCCTCAACTCTTATTTTTAAATAATTTCAAATTCATAGGAAATTTGCAAGAGAATTATAAAGACCACTCATATACCCTGCATTCAGATTTTACAAGTTAACATTTTATACTTTTATCCCTAAATCCTTAGCATAAAAGTCTTAACACCAAGAGCATTTCTTTCCTGCTTATGTAATTATTTTAATTATTATTCTTAGTCTGCTGTGGTGAATAAAGTTTGGTCATCTGATTAAATTGCTGTCCACTGGATTTTCCACTATACAATTAGCTTTCCTTCTTTTGTAAGTAATATGTGGCAAGAATTTTTTAGATACTTTTTCATTTACCCAATGATCTTGGTCTCCATTGATAAATCCTACCTGAATTACTACTGTGAAGTTATGAAATGGTAATTTTTCTCAATCTGTTATTCCATAGTTATGATTTAGTGTTCTATTGTTTAAAAAAGAGCTTTTTCTTTCTTTGATTTTTCTATGTCTATCTATCATCTGCCTTCCAGTATCTGTATCTATTTTTATCCATACTGATTAGTGGATTAAAAATTTATTCAATAGGTCAAAATCTAATACTTTCATTATTCACGTTGAATTCCAAATAATGTTGGATTGGAGAATAGTAATAGCTCCTTCTGTACTATCCCCATGTTACTTTTACATGATTCCATCATTTTTTAAAGTATTTCCTTACTTTTGATTCAAGACTTTAAGGCTCGTGGTATATATTTCTTGCTCTAGCCCTGGAATCACTAATCTTTACAAGATGCCAAGGAGACTTGGGTTAATTATATTGGAAAAAAATATTTTACAGACACATACCTGGATCCTGGTTGTAGTTGTTGCTGCTTGGTTGTTATTGCTCCTGTGCCCTTTAGGTGGACAAAGAAAAGAAAAGTTAAGATGTCATCACTTCAGCCTGATATGTGGGGATACTGCTAATTTCAATCCAATGCAAAAGTTTTCTCTCTACCTCTAAAGTCCATGTTATACATCATTTCTTGAGCAAGAAGAACCAGACTCCCAACAGCTTATCAAAATTCACTCAATATACAAAATTGTTGGGCTCCCCGCCGAGGGGAGGAGGCGCCCGGGCCAGCCGGAGGCCTCTCCTTGGGGCTGAGTGGGATGGCGAATGTCGCGAACCCAGAACGCACCCACAGAAGACACCGGGCTCGGGGGATCTGTCCAAGCAGGATCTCGCTTTATTGAGCAGGGCAGCGACTTATATGGGGTGAGGGAAGGGAAGTGAGGTCAGCAAAGTGGGGGCCAATGGGGATGTGCCCTGTTGGCGGGAGTTGGGAGAGACACACCCTGCAGAGGGTGGAGGCTTGCAGGAAACAGAACTGATGGGAAACCGAAATCGCCACTTTGGCGCCTTTGTGGTCGGCCACGTGGGTTCCTGATCCGGAAGAGAAGGCCACCCGGTGCCATCTTGGCCTCTTGGGGCCCAACACAAAATGATATCAGAATGGTTACACCATTACCAATTCAAAAGTCAAACATAACGAAAAGAGTTTTAGATTAGTTTGTAGGTTTTTTTAATTAATTATTTTTATTAACATATAATGTATTATTTGCCCCAGGGGTACAGGTCTGTGAATCATCAAGCTTACACACTTCACTGCACTCATATACCCTCACCAATGTACAAAACCCAACCATCCTCTCCACCCCCCCACCTCCCAGCAACCCTCAGTTTGTTTTGTGAGATTAAGAGTTACTTATGGTTTGTCTCCCTCCCAATCCCATCTTGTTTCATTTATTCTTCTCCTACCCACTTAAGCCCCCGTGTTGCATCACCACTTCCTCATATCAGGGAGATCATATGATAGCTGTCTTTCTCTGCTTGACTTATTTCGCTAAGCATGATACGCTCTAGTTCCATCCACGTTGTCGCAAATGGCAAGATTTCATTTCTTTTGATGGCTGCATAGTATTACATTGTGTATATATACCACATCTTCTTTATCTATTCATCTGTTGATGGACATCTAGGTTCTTTCCATAGTTTGGCTATTGTAGACATTGCTGCTATAAACATTCGGGTGAATGTGCCCCCTCGGAACACCAGGTTTGTATCTTTAGGATATATACCCAGTAGTGCAATTGCTGGGTCATAGGGTACCTCTATTTTCAGTTTTTTGAGGAACCTCCACACGGTTCTCCAGAGTGGTTGCACCAGCTTGTGTTCCCACCAACAGTGTAGGAGGGTCCCCCTTTCTCCGCATCCTCGCCAGTATCTGTCATTTCCTGACTTGTTCATTTTAGTCATTCTGACTGGTGTGAGGTGATATCTCATTGTAGTTTTGATTTGTATTTCCCTGATGCCGAGTGATGTGGAGCCCCTTTTCATGTGTCTGTTGGCCATCTGGATGTCTTCTTTGCAGGAATGTCTGTTCATGTCTTCTGCCCATTTCATGGTTGGATTATTTATTCTTTGGATGTTGAGTTTGATAAGTTCTTTATAGATTTTGGATACTAGCCATTTATCTGATATGTCATTTGTGAATATCTTCTCTCATTCTGTCAGTTGTCTTTTGGTTTTATTGACTGTTTCCTTTGCTGTTCAAAAGCTTTTGATCTTCATGAAGTCCTAATAGTTCATTTTTGCCCTTTCTTCCCTTGTCTTTGGAGATGTTTCTAGGAGGAAGTTGTTGCAGCGAAGGTCAAAGAGGTGTCTGCCTGTGTTCTCCTCAAGGATTTTGATGGACTTTTATCTCACATTGAGGTCTTTATCCATTTTGAGTCTATTTTTTGTGTGTGGTGTAAGAAAATGGTCCAGTTTCATTCTTCTGCATGTGACTGTTCAATTTTCCCAACCCCATTTGTTTAAAGACTCTTTTTTCCATTGGACATTTTGCTTGTGAAAGATTAGTTGACAATGGAGCTGAGGGTCTATGGGCTCTCTTTCTGGGCTCTCTATTATGTTCCATTAATCTATGTGTCTGTTTTTGTACCAGTACCATACTGTCTTGATGATTACAGCTTTGTAATAATACAGCTTGAAGTCTGGAATCATGATGCCACCAACATTGACTTTCTTTTTCAATTATTCTGGCTATTCGGGGTCTTTTCTGGTTTCATATAAATTTTAGGATTACTTGTTCCATTTGTTTGCAAAAATGGATGATATTTTGATAGGGATTGCATTAAATGTGTACATTGCTTTAGTCAGTGCAGACATTTTCATGTTTTTTATTCCAATCTATGAGCATGGAATGTTTTTCCATTTCTTTGTGTCTTTCTCAATTTCTTTCATGTGTACTTTATAGTTTTCTGAGTACAGATTCTTTGTCGCTTTGGTTAGGTTTATTCCTAGGTATCTTATGGTTTTGGGTGCAATTGTAAATAGGATTGACTCCTAAATTTCTCTTTCTTCTGTCTTGCTGTTGGTGTAGAGAAATGCAACTGATTTCTGTGCATTGATTTTATATCCTGACACTTTCCTGAATTCCTGTAAGAGTTCTAGTGGTTTTGGAGTGGAATCTTTTGTGTTTTCCACATAAAGTATCATCTCATCTGCAACGAGTGATAGTTTGGCTTCTTCATTGCTGATTTGGATGCCTTTAAAATCTTTTTGTTTTCTGATTGCTGAGGCTAGAACTTCTCCTACTATGTTAAATAGCAGTGGTGATCGTGGACATCTCCAGCGTGTTTGCCTGTGTGTTCATCAAGGATATTGGTCTATAATTCTCCTTTTTGGTGGGGTTTTTTCTGACTTTGGGATCAAGGTAATGTTGGCCTCGTAAAATGAGTTTAGAAGTTTTCCTTCTATTTCTATTTTTTGGAGCAATTTCAGAAGAATAGGTATTAATTCTTCTTTAAATGTTTGGTAGAATTCCACTGGGAAGTCGCCTGGCCCTGGGATCTTGTTTCTTGGAGGATTTTTGATGACTGCTTTAATCTCCTTCCTGGATATGGGTCTGTTCAGGTTTTCTATTTCTTCCTGGTTCAGTTGTGGTAGGTTATATGTCTCTAGGAATGCATCCATTTCTTCCAGATTGTCAAATTTGCTGGTATATAGTTGCTCATGAAATGTTCTTATAATTGTATTTCTTTGGTGTTGGTTTTGATCTCTCCTCTTTCATTCTGATTTTACTAAATTGGGTCCTTTCATTTTCTTTTTGATAATACTGGCCAGGGGTTTATTGATCTTATTAATTCTTTCAAAGAACCAGCTCCTAGTTTTGTTGATCTGTTCTATTGTTCTTTTGGTTTCTACTTCATTGATTTCTGCTCTGATTATTATTTCTCTTTTCCTGCTGGGTTTGAGATTTCTTTGCTGTTGTTTCTTCAGCTTCTTTAGGTGTAGGGTTAGGTTGTGTACTTGAGACCTTTCTTGTTTCTTGAGAAAGGCTTATATTGCTATATACTTTCCTTTCAAAACCACCTTTGCTGTGTCCCACAAATTTTGAATCATTGTGTTTTCATTTTCATTTGTTTCCATGAATTTTTAAAATTCTTGTTTAATTTCCTGGTTGACCAATTCATTCTTTAGTAGGATTCTCTTTAGCCTCCATGTATTTGGGTTGTTCCCAACTTTCCTCTTGTGATTGAGTTCTAGCTTGAGAGCATTGTGGTCTGAAAATATGCAGGGAATGATCCCAGTCTTTTGGTACCAGTTGAGACCTGATTTGTGACCCATTATGTGATTTATTCTGGAGCATGTTTCATGTGCACTAGCGAAGAATGTGCTTTCTATTGCTTTGGGTGGAATGTGCTGAATATATCTGTGATGTCCAACTGGTCCAGTGTGTCCTTTAAGGCTTTTATTTCCTTGTTGATATTTTGCTTGGATGATCTATCCATTTCAGTGAGGGGGGTGTTAATATCCCCTACTATCATTGTATTTTGTCAATAAGTTACTATGATTTTGCTATTAATTGGTTTATATAGTTGGCTGCTCCCATATTAGAGGCATAGATATTTAAAATTGTTAGGTCTTCTTGTTGGACAGATCCTTTAAGTATGATATGGTGTCTTTCTTCATCTCTTATTATATCTTTAGCTTAAAATCTAATTTATCTGATATAAGGTTGCCACCCCAGCTTTCTTTTGATGTCCATTAGCATGGTAAATTGTTTTCCACCTCCTCACTTTAAATCTGGAGGTGTCTTTGGGTCTAAAAAGAGTTTTTTGTGGACAGCATATCAATGGGTATTTTTTTTAATCCATTTTTTTTTTATCAATTCTCATGTACTGTCTTTTGATTGGGGCATTTAGCCCATTTACATTCAGGGTAACTCTTGAGATACATGAATGTAATACCATTGTATTGCCTGTAAGGGGACTGTTACTGTATATTGTCTCTGTTCCTTTCTATTCTACTACTTTTAGTCTCTCTCTTTGTTTAGAGTACCCCTTTCTATATTTCCTATAGGGCTGGTTTGGTGTTTGCAAATTCTTTTAGTTTTTGTTTGTCCTCGAAACTTTATATTTCTCCTTCTATTTTCAATGATAGCCTAGCTGGATATAATATTCTTGACTGTATATTTTTCTCATTTAATGCTCTGAATATATCATGCCTGTTCTTTCTGGCCTGGCATGTCTCTGTGGATAAGTCTGCTACCAGTCTAATATTTCTACCACTGTATGTTACAGACTTTTATCCTGAGCTGCTTTTAGGATTTTCTCTTTGTCTCTAAGACTTGTAAGTTTTACTTTTAGATGATGGGGTGTGGACCTATTTTTATTGATTTTGAGAAGAGTTCTCTGTGCCTCCTGGATTTTGATGCTTGGTCCCTTTGCCATATTAGGGAAATTCTCTACCATAATTCACTCCAGAATACCTTCTTCCCCTTTCTCTCTTCTTCTTCTGGAGCCCCAATTATTCTAATATTGTTTCATCTGTGGTGTCACTTATCTCTTGAATTCTCCCTTCATCATCCAGTAGTTATTTGTCTCTTTTTTCCTCAGCTTCTTTATACCCCATCATTTTGTCTTCTATACCACTAATTCTCTCTTCTGCCTCATTATCCTAGCAGTAAGAGACTCCATTTTTTATTGTACCACATTAATAGTTTTTTTATTTCAACTTAGTTAGATTTTAGTTCTTTTATTTCTCCAGAAAGGGATTTTCTTTCTCCAGAAAGGTTTTCTCTTATATTCAGTTTCCTTTTTTTCCTATTTTTTATTCATTTAATTTTTTGAATATATAAAACATTAATTTAGTTCCCCAAATCAAAGCTACAGATAAGATAAGCTAAACGTAAAGTCACTCTCTTTCTCTTATCCTTGGTTCTCCAGGTTCACACAACTCATGTAGTAACAGAATTTATTAGTCTTTTATTTGCCCTTCCTGTGTTTCCATTTGCAAAAATAAAAAAAAGTAAATATTATATATTTTCTTATTTTCCTTGTTTTAACTAAAATGTCATTATGTATATAAATATAGAAATAAATATATATTCAATTGCACTTATTTTTAACTTCACAAATCCTAGAAATGCCTCCATTTCATTTCATGCAGATCTTCCTTATTATTTTTACAGATACATAAATTTTATGCTTAAACCAGGGTGCTTTCAAATGATTTTTTATCTAGAAACTTAAGTTGTTGTCACTTATTTTCCATTAAAATTATCATTGCAGTGGGTACATTTGTACACATATATTTTTGTGTAATTGAATGTGTATCTTTGGGATAAATACCTAGAAAGGAAATATGTCAGTTAAAGAATAAATGCTTGCAATGAGAACTGAGTGTTAAACACAACTAATGAATCATTGAACACTCTATCAAAAGCTAATGATGTACTCAGCATTGGCAACTGAATATAATAGTTAAAGAAAAAGGGTAAATGCATAGGCAATTTTATAATTTGTTAGATATTATCAAATGCTGTTGCTTAAGAGTGGAATTTGCATCTCCTATTATAAGTAAAGATGAATAACTTTTCATAGGGCCATTTTTACAATTTTTAAAAAAAATTATTTATTTGCTTGACAGAGAGAGAGAGAGAGCAAGAGTGGGAACATAAGCAGGGGCAGTGGGAGAGGGAGAAGGAGAAGCAGGCTTCCTGTTGAACAGGGAGCCCGATGTAGGGCTCTATCCCAGGACCCTGGGATCATGACCTGAGCAGAAGGCAGACACTTAAAGAATGAGACACCCAGGTGCTCCTACAGTTTTTTTTAATGAATAGATGATTCATATCCTTTACTGAAGTCTATTTTCCCCAAGATTTTTACTTTATACTTTTCCTCTAATTTAAAGATTCTTTTTACATTAGGGATGTTGGCTTATATTGAATGGATGGACTGATTGATTGATTTTTTACAATGCAATATTTTATTTATTTATATTTCTTTTTCAAGCCAAGACAGCCTATTCACATACTCAGTTTATAGAGTAATTAATCCTAGGTTGCTTTTAGTATTTGTATGGCTTTACTATTAACATTTAGATTATTGATCCATATTGAAATTTTCTTCTGTATATTCCAATTTTGTCAATTTTTCCTGTATTACTTTCCATTTCCAGAGACTTTTTTTTTTAAAGATTTTATTTATTTATTTGACAGACAGAGATCACAAGTAGGCAGAGAGGCAGGCAGAGAGAGAGAGGAGGAAGCAGGCTCCCTGCTGAGCAGAGAGCCCAATGCGGGACTCGATCCCAGGACCCTGAGATCATGACCTGAGCCGAAGGCAGCGGCTTAACCCACTGAGCCACCCAGGCGCCCCGCCAGAGACTTTTTTAAGTCCAGTTTTGCCTATTGATGTGAGATGCCACCTTTGTCATATGTAAGCTTCCTTATGAACTTATTTTTTTAAATTTTTAATTTTATTGGTGTTTTTTAATACAGAGCTAGTAACACAGTTTTAATTAGAAGTATTCTTTTGTATGATTTAATGTTGATATATTATGTTTCACTTTTGAATATGCCATTTTTATTTTTAGTTTTCATTCTACCATTAGATGTACATTTGGATTATTTCCATTTTTTGACAACTGCTTTGATAGCTTGGTGGATATTCTTCTATATGATGACTGGGGCACATGAATTTATATTGAATATATACCGAATTTCTTTTTTCACTAGGTATTTACTCTTCTGGTTAGTCTCTCAGATAAATTTAATAAGTATTTCATGTTTTCCTTATACTTGTGGGAATATATGCTGTGGACCTAAGAATGATCTCTTTGGAGTTATATGTATTATATCAATCCTTTTATTTCATTCAGGTTATAATTTTTCTCCTTTTGATAACTATTGATATTGTATGTCCTACCATATTTGCATGGCTAGATTTGTGATCCAGATCATATTTTTCTTCCTTTGATAATCACACAGTAATATTTTTCCTGGCATTGGTTTGTAGGAGGGAAAGGAAGATGTCTAAAACAGAAATTTTAGTAAAATATGAATTGTTAATTTTTAAAATTCTTTGAAGGAATTCTAGAGTAGCAAAGTGAAGGAAAAGATTTTTCTTGATCTGGAATGGCATGCCTGTATCATAGAATCTTGGAAACTTGCTCTAAAACCTCTAGGAGTAACCAAAATTTATTGTTCTTCCATTAAGATCAAGTTATCCAACATATGTTCTAAAGAGTAATAAGCAGCCTACCTGAAAATCCTAGTTATAACATTCCTGAAACTAAAAGCAAATAGCAGAATTATGCAATCATGTGGCATATGTGCATATGTGTAAATCAGAAGGGTCCCCAAAGGTACCATCTGGAACCCCTTACTTCTAGCTTTTGGATAGAATTTACTGGAATTATATTGACTAACAATTAAATTTAAAATTGTATGTAACTCACTATATAATGAAGCAGTTTATACATTTTATTTTACTAATATATTAGCAAAAGTAGGCCTTTGAGGATTAATGATGAAAATACATTTGAATACACTAATCATTCATTCTTAATTATCAGATACCTACAAAAGATCAAACTCAATTGTCTCATCACTGTTAGTTAACCAGTTAAAAATTTCATGGAGTCCATAAATTTTGATGATCAGTTATGTAATTATTTTTAGAAAACAAAAAATAAACTAAAAATTATAAAAAGCATTAGCTAATACAATATGCTCATGTATAGTGTCTTCACCTTCCAACTGAGAACAGAAAATCTGAAGAAATCTTGAGTCATTGCCTATATTAAACAACAGAAAGAGAAAATATTTAGTGTTACCCATATAAATGATCCCATGTGTTTTATTTTTAAATATGTTTATATATATTTTTTCAGTTTTATTGGTATATAATTACAGATAATGTGTAACTTTTAAGGTGTACAACATATGATTTGATATGTGTGTATTGTGAAATGATTATAAATTGTTTAGTTAACCATTACCTCCCATTGTTAGTTTTTCTTCTTGTGATGAGAACTTTTAAGCTAGCAAATGTCTAATATCTTAGCAAATGTTAAATATACAGTATTGTTAACTATAATCATCAAGTTGTAAATTACAACCTCAGTACTAATCTAACTAGAACTGGAAGTTTGTACCTCTAGAATACCTTCACCTAGTCACCCTCCCACCTTCCACTTCTGTCAATCACAAATCTGATCTTCATTACTATGATTATTATTATTACTTTTTAGATTCTACATATAACTGAGATCATACAATATTTGTCTTTGTCTGACTTCTTTCACTTAGCATAATGCCATTAAAGTTCATTCATGTTGTTGCAAATGGCAGGATTTCCTTCATTTTATGACTGAGTAGTATTGCATTATGTATATGTACCAAATTTTCATTATCCATTTTATCTGTTGGTAGACACTTAAACTGTTTCCATGTCTTGGCTATTGTAAATAATGCTGCAGTGAACGTGGAGGTACAGATATCACTTCAGGATAGTGAAATCATTTTCTTTGGATCTATATATTCCAGAAATGGAATTGCTGTATTACATGGTTGTTCTATTTTAAATTTTTGAGGAACTTCCATGTTTTCTATAGTGGTATACCAGATTACATTTTCACCAAGAGTATTGTCAGAATTTATTCTTTTGCCTTTTTGATGACTACTGTTCTAACAGATGTGAGGGGTTTTTTTAAGGCTTTTATTTCCTTATTGAACTCATTTTGTTCATGCATTGTTTTCCTAATTGCATTTAGTTTTCTGTGTGTTTTTGTAGTTCACTAAACTTATTAAAAACGTCCAATCTGAATCATTTGTCAGACCATTCATAGATATCCATTCTTTAGGGTACATTATTAGAGCTTTATTAGTTGGTGTGTGGAGCTTTGGTGGTGTCATGTTTACCTGAGCATATAGCTGACATACAATACTCTATATAGTATAAGGGAAACATTATAGTATAGTATACTATACTATACTATACTATAGTATACTATATACTGTATTTCCTTATAATATAAGGGAAACCATAAGGGAAACATTTTTCTACTCACATTCAAACTGTTCCAGAAAACTGAAATGAGAAGTTTGTCCTTTCTCTTTGTATGATGCAAGAAATCTTTGACACCAAAACTCAAAATGAGAGTTGACAAAAACAAAATTATTATAGATGTTAACATTCCTAAACAACAACATAAAACAAAAATCTTTGCAAACTAAATGCTGAAGTTGGTAAAAAGATAAGAGCAATAGAGCAGACTTTTAATGAGTGATATTAAAAAACCTTCCAATGAAATATTACTTTGCATTTTATAATGTGTTGCTTCATATTTGTAAACTATAGAAAAATAATGACAGAAGTATCTTTCTGAATTAAAATCAATTTGAGACACTTAAAAAATTTTAATAATTGTGAAGTATTAAGAAATGCCTAGCAAAATTGATTGTAGCCAAATTTAGAAGTGTAAAAATAAAGTTTGATGTTTGTTCAGTGTATAGCTATAATACAGTGTTTCTTTAAAATTGGAAGTATATAACATTAATCAAAAATTAATGTTGAGGGGCGCCTGGGTGGCTCAGTGGGTTAAGCCACTGCCTTCGGCTCAGGTCATGATCTCAGGGTCCTGGGATTGAGTCCCACATCAGGCTCTCTGCTCAGCAGGGAGCCTGCTTCCTCCTCTCTCTCTCTCTCTGCCTGCCTCTCTGCCTACTTGTGATCTCTGTCTGTCAAATAAATAAATAAAATCTTTAAAAAAAATTAATGTTGATATTTCATGTTCAGAGACTGTAAACTATGTGTTGTGACTATTCCTGTATGTCAGAGTTTCAATTCTGTGCTGCTTAGTATTTACATTCTTATAAATCAGGGAGAGCTTGGGTTTACAATCATATTCTGGTTAGCTTGAAAGAAAATGTAGGCTTTACTCCTACTCTTTCCCTTATAAGAAAGAGAAGAATATGTAAGTTCATATTACTGTCCATCAAAGAAATTAAAGATACAATTCCCAATGCTGTTAATGTAATATGGAAATATTCTACACTTCATTACATTTATGGCTGCACATACGCTTTTGAATCATTTAAATGTTATTACAAAATTATGGTCGGATATTATGGAAATGTTATAATTTTGGTTTTTTGATTACCAAATTTGTCATAAGAACAAGGCAGTATAATTTTAATATTTTGTGTGCTCTGCAAACTGCAGCAGAATAGTGTACTTTCATTTATGTCTAAGTTTGATTTTTGAGTAAATTTGCACCTTTTATTTATAATATTAATATTCTAGAAACCACCAGAAAATACTTAAAGTAACATAAAAATTGTTTATATGTTTGTTAGTCTTCCTGACTGGTAGTCACTCTTTAGGTTTAAATGTAGCTAATGTACATAAAAAAAGAAAACAAAATGCAGATTTATATAAACCTGCTGGGCTTTGAACTTTATATTAGTCCATATTTTGGTCAAAAAATTTACACTTCTAATGCTGGGTTCAGTCACAATGACTTTCATACCAGATGACTGGTATCAAAGAATACCAGATGACTCTGTGTGTGGGCACGTGCATGTACGTGTGTGTATTTTATTGACCCAAAGTCCATGGCATTGTTTATAGTCATGGGTAAACATGCCTACTTTATAATTTTATTTATTTATTTATTTATTTATTTATTTATTTATGTTTTTAAAAAGTTTTGTTTATTTATTTTAGAGAAAGAAAGATTGAGAGAGAGAGAGTGCACAGGGACAGGGAGGGGCAGAAGGAGAGGACATGAGAGTCTTACTTCTAGTTGAGTGTCAAGCCCAAAGTGGGGCTCAATCCCAGGACTCTGAGATCATGACCTTAGCCAAAATCGGACACTTAGCTAAGAGTCAGACACTTAACAGACCCAGCCACCCAGGTGCCCCTCTATTTTATAATTTTAAATTAATCAATGATATCTTGGTCACAGAGGCAGGCTATATTTAAATAAGAATTTAAATTCTTATTTAAATATAGCCTGCCTCTCTCTATATATTTAAATGTTTTAAATTTTACCTTTACATTTCAAAAGATGTTATGTATCTATTAGAGAGAGACAATATGAACAAAGGTGGGAGGCAGAAGGAGAAGCATACTCCCCTTTCAAGCAGGGAGCCCCATGCAGGGCTTGATCCCAGGACCCTGAGATCATGACATGGGCTGAAGGCAGAGGCTTAAATGACCAAGCCACCCAGGTGCTCCAGTATTTTAAAATTTTAAAGTTAAATATCTACTTACTGATCTTTCTGTATAGTATACAAACACATGTAATTATTATAAATTATCCAGTGCACCTGAAAGCACAAGTTTCCAGAGAAACTGTATTCTTATAGAAAATTTTTATGCATATACAAGCAATCTTCAAGGCTTAAAATTTTTTTTCTTTGATTCTTTGTTATTATTTAATTTTTTCGGTATTTGAGACAAAATTGGATTAAATTGAATTGAATTGAAATTGAATTAAACTGCACTTTGAAAGAGCATAGGAGAATTAATTTTCAAAAAATGAACATACTTGGATAACACTACATAGATGAAGAAAGATGATAATGCTAGTGCTTAGAAGGGTGTTCTAAAACTCTAAGACAGCAGCATATTTGAAGAGCTGTTTCATTTAATTCAAATGTGGTCATTTGAACCTCATACACCAATAGCCAATTGAACCTCATAAACCAAAGCCAAAGAATCAAAAAACAGTTTACAACTTTCGCTAGTGAGAGTAATGGTGGAAGGAAGGGAAAGTGAAATTAATGCTACAAAACAAGGAGGAAGAGGAGGAACAGGGATGGAACTCAGGGGATCCTGGAATACTTCGCTTAGAATGTCTTGCTCAGTGGAAGATATATTGACCCTAAAGACATAGAACTACCAATGTGTCACAACTCTCAGGATTAAAGGTCATATCACTAGATAAATATTTTAAAAATATGAAGAGAAAAAATAAATAAAAATATGGAGAGAATACCGAGAGAAAAGAAAACATGAGATACATATACGGAGCTAAAAAATAGAGATCCTCAGGAAAGCAATCACCTTGATACATATCATACAAAGGAGAGCACACCTCATGTGAGAAGAGGTAAGAGTTTGTTTAGGTGTCTATCTATCTATCTATCTAATCAAACTTTTATCTCTTCCCACTTAATGTGACTGTTTTCCTGAATCTTATATGTATTATTTAGTGCCTTTTTTCTCTTAATATTTTATTTATTTGGCAGAGAAAGACAGCCAGAGAGGGAACACCAGCATGGGGAGTGGGAGAGAGAGAAGCAGGCTTCCTGCTAAACAGAGAGCCCAACACAGAGCTGGATCCCAGGACCCTGGGATCATGACCAGAACTGAAGGCAGACACTTAATGACTGAGCCACCTGGGCACCCCTATTTAGTGCCTTTCTATAATAGGTGTTTTTCTTTTAAATTATAGTTGATTTTAATTTTATGAAATAGTATCATACAGTTAAAGGGTTGGATAAGTGTCACCACAGTGTTTGCTATTAGAAGGCTAATGTCTCAGTTTTATTGAGATATAGCTGACCTACAACACTGTATAAGATCAAGGTGTACAGCGTAATGTTTTTAGAATATTTCATAGGTCAGTCTACTAGATTAATCACACCTGATGAGATAAGTCATTTGTTTCACTCTAAACTTACTTTGTTAAACTTAGATTGCTTCTCAGCACTTTCTGTATGTTAAAACAGAACAAAAACAAAAACTATTGACTAAAGAGCAGTATATCTTTTATTTATTATAAAACCTTCCTGTAGAAAATAAGAACCTAAATTAGAGTAATTTATTTATAATAGTAACTTATGAGGACCTTTTAAGAGAGATTAGGCATACATTCTTTTTTGGGAGGTGTAATTATGCTCAGGTTTGAATATGTAGTCATGTTGAGATAGACCATTATTTCAAAATACTCTGTGTTTTCTCTCTCTCAATCACTTTATAGTTCATGTATGGTTTCTCAGTGAAATAATAAGAAATCTTGATTCCTATATGTACAAAGAAAATGAAAATTTCCAGTATCTGTTTATTTCACATTT
Organism: Mustela nivalis; assembly: GCF_964662115.1. Taxonomy (NCBI): domain Eukaryota; kingdom Metazoa; phylum Chordata; class Mammalia; order Carnivora; family Mustelidae; genus Mustela; species Mustela nivalis. The sequence goes on along the minus strand of NC_139025.1, from coordinate 57,319,566 downwards.
ATGTCATATTTTCATTTACCTGGTACAATCAAAAATCCTGGTAGAACTGATAAAAGATTTCCGAAAAGATTATATATTATATAAAACTGCTGTTAGATGGTGAACAGTATCATCTGGTAACTGTTATAAAACATTTTTTTGTCCTATAACATTTACCTTACCCAATTTGACAACATATTGTAACACATGTAGCTCTATAAGATTTTTCATTTTTAGGTGATTATCAGAAAAAAATAAGAATACTTGACAAAAATTATCTTTCTTTTATTTTATCTTCCTTGTATGATATGCATGATATTTAATTAAGACTTTTTATCTTTAGCAATTTGTGAATACATGGTTTGATACTCATTATAAAATGTATCTTTTCTGAGCATTTCAACACCTGGGGTGAATTATGATAATTAAGTACTATATCATTATGTTCTTACTTTTCCTTTCCGGCCCCTACTGTGAAAATTCAATTTCCAGATGCTTTTGATGTTTCCAGTTTAAAGGTGTAAAAGAGATCTGTCTTTTCTAAGCTCTCAGGTTTGTCATATTGGAGATTCATTTTTTATAGCACTCTTTCAGTGGTTTCTTACTTCTCCAGCCAAATTAGGACATAGATTTTTCAGGGGAAACAAAGATTCTGCATGTATAGGTTGGGTTTCATTGAATGGATTTTAATATTTCAAATATTAAAAAATTACATTTTTTAATTATATTAAAAAATGTAATTTTTTTTTCTTATCTCAAGAATCTGTGTGTATTATGGCGAAACTGTCTGAGAATTGGCGAGTGGCATTTCTGGAAAAAAAATAAAGGAAATAAGCTAGAAATAGAGATTTAAAAGGTGGGTAATTTGATGCGAGTGTCACATATATTCAAATTTGTCTTACGATATTACATGTTATAATTACAATAAATGATCTTTGAGGCCTCAAAAAAAAGAAAATATTATAGATTATTTTCAGTGGAAGGAAACAGGGCACTGGTATATTTTATTTTGTTATATTTAAGTAAGCCATTAGTGTGTGACTTTATATTCTACAATTTTAAAAATTGTGAGGACATTAAGGAGGGCATGTGATGTATGAGCACTGGGTATTATATAAGACTGATGAATCACTGACTTCTAACACTGAAACTAGTAATACATTATATGTTAATTAATTGAATTAAAATTTTAAAAATGAAAAAAAGAGAAAGCTATCAATATATTTTTTAACTTTTAAACATAATTCAGAAATTTATGACAAAATGGAGTACAGTATTGAGAAATAGGAATGGAGAATTATAATTATTATTTAGTTTGGGAACTTAGAAAAAGACAGAAAATCGAGAAGAAGAGGGCTCTGGAGCAAATATTAGTAAGTCTCTCTTCCAGACAGGTGTTTATACTAGAAAGGTAAGACAGCAAAATGGTTAGATCTTTGGAACCAGATTGGTATTAAAATCCTGATTTTACTATTTTACTGTGTGACCTTGGAGTCAGAACCCCTCAGTGTATTAATTATTAATTAGGAAACAAGGATTAATTCAAGCAAATTTAAATAGCTCCTGTCCAAGTTAAATTAGGTTTTCAATCTTTCAGACTTTAGCCCATTGCAGCTCAAGTGAAAAATAAAGATAATTTTAGGTATCTTTCAAACTAGCTTAATCTTATAATTTCTGCAGTAAAATGGATCAGTCATAGAAGTATTATCTAAAAACTCTGTTTCTGTAGGTTGCAGATAAACACTAGGGCCTAACTCATGACTTCACAAAATGTCATTCCATGTTCTCAATCTGATGTGTGAATTGGATTTCTAGTACTCAGAAATGCTATTATTGAGAAGTCTTTAGGGGGTTCACATGAGAGGGAAAGCAGAAAAAACAAAACCTGAAATTCAGAAAAATCTATATTTAAGAGAAATCAGGGCACGTATATACTAAATAGAAACACCACCACCAACAACAAGAAGAAAAATCTGATGCATAGATTTTGCATATCCCACTCTGATTCAACCCGAGGGCTAGTTTGGGTCCAGAATGTATCATTATCGAGGGGCCAACATTCCCAAGTTTAAATTATATTGTAATGTAGTTTTGTTTGACTCATTTAGTGATATTAAGATTGACCAATGAATTCAAGGGGTAACAGCCTGATCCCATCATTTTAGTTTTGTTGTTCTTCATGATGAGAACATAAAACAGTGAGTTGCATTTGGCATCGTGTAACCATACAGTTTCCCATTAACTTTAACTTTTAAGGTAAATTGCTTTAAAATTGCCTTAAAAATTATAATATATTGCAAGATAGTAATATTATCAAATAAATAGAATTAGATTTCAATTAAATGTGAAGGTTTATTAGCCTTAAACTGCATATTCCTAATTACACAGCTTCAGTACATACATCAAGAGAATTACAAGGAGAAATTGAAAAATATACATAACATTTTGAAAATTGTATATACTTTCTTGGCTATTGATGTAGCATGAAAACAACAAACAAAAAACAGCTTTGAAGAATCTGAAGAGCATAATCCCTACCTTAATTATGGGCATTAGAGAACCATTTGATTGAATAAGAATATTTATTCTTTTCAAGAATATGTGGAATATTTACAAATATTGGTTATATTTTGGGTGATAAGGGTGTTTTTAACAAACTCAAAGGTTTAATACCATATAGAAACATTCTTTGGCCAAAGTGTGATTGCTAAATGTGAATAACAGAAATATAAATTAAACCAATTACATACATTGGTAACTTAAAAAAAATGCATTTCTCCAAACTCATTGGCTTAATAAAAAGTAGGATATGGTTAGAAATAAATAAATAAAAAGTTACAATTTTAATTACATTTCACTTTGTTTCCTCTTCTGTTCATGATGGATATTGTTTTTCCCACCCCTATTCTGTGAGCTCAGAAGATTAGGGCTTACTTTGGCCAGTGGCATGTTTCATAGACGCAAGTAGAGACTTGAAACATGACCATGAAATTGTGGGTTTCCTTTTGAACTTGTGCCTTTACCATGAGGAGAGAATTCCCTGCTCTTCTACCTTTCTCAATCAACTTTCCAGAATGAATGCATTTGGAGCAGACCCGAGCTCAAACCACAGTGAATATCCAAGCCCCAGTTGGCTCTGCAGGGTGTAAAAAATGTCCCCAACTGAGCTTATCTAGATCAATTGAACTAGCACAACTGAAAGAGAGTTTTCCTAGTGGCCTCAGAAATAAATGAGAATTTATTATTTATTATTTTATGCCACTGAAATTTAAAAAAAATATTTTTTTTTTTGAGAGAAAGAGAGAACAAGTAGGGGTGGGAGGGACAGCGGGAGAGGGAAAAGCAGACTCCTTGTGAAGCAAAGCAGTTAACTCAACATGGGGCTCAATCCCAGGACCCTGAGATCATGACCTGAGCCTAAGGTAGATACTTAACCAATTGAGCCACCTAGGCATCCCTGAAATTTTTGATATGCGATATTATTTTTACCAATAGTTAACATGTATACATCAATATATATACAATATATACAGATTCTTTAAAAAGTAATGCATATAAGGGCCCCTGGATTAAGCCTCTGCCTTCAGGTCAGATCATGGTCTCAGGGTCCTGAGATTGAGCCCCACATCAGGCTCTCTGCTCAGCAGCAAGCCTGCTTCCCCTTCTCTCTCTACCTGCCTCTCTGCCTACTTGGATCTCTCTCTGTCAAATAAATAAATAAAAATCTTTTTTTAAAAAAGTAATGCATATAAAAAATATGACAATCTGAAGGAATAGAACTAAGAAGTAATTTTAAACATACAATTGACCCAGAAAGAAAAGTTTCTAAACCAGTGATCTAAGCATCCACCAAAGAAGTTAGAATTAGAAAAATAGAAGAAGCCTAAAGACAGTAAAATAGAGTTAACAAACAGTTAAAAAGAAAAAGAGTAGGGAATTCTCTTGGTATAAGTACTTATACCAAGTTGTGATGACTATTTTATGTGTGAACTTGACTAGGCCAGACATTATTCTGGGTGTGTCTGGAAGGATATTTCTGGATAAGATTGCATTTGAGGATATTATGCTTAGTGAAATAAGTCAATTGGAGAAAGACAACTATCATATGATCTCCCTGATATGAGGAAGTGGAGAGGCAATGTGGGGGGTTTGAGGGATAGAAAAAGAATAAGTGAAACAAGATGGGATAGGGAGGGAGAGAAACCATAAGAGTCTCTTAATCTCACAAAATAAACTGAGGATTGCTGGGGGGAAGGGGGTTGGGAGAGGGTGGTGGGGTTATGGACATTGGGGAGGGTATGTGCTATGGTGAGTGCTGTGAAGTGTGTAAACCTGGCAATTCACAGGAACCCCTAGGGCTAATACATTATATGTTTATAAATTTTTTTTTAATTAGCTTTTGAACTGGTAGAATGAGTAAGTACATTGCTTGCCTTAATATTGTTGTTGTTGTTAATTTTTAAATTTAATTTTTCTTCAGTGTTCCAAAAGTCATTATTTATGTACCACACCCAGTTCTCCATGCAATACATGCCTTTCTTAATACTCAAAATCAGGCTCACCCAACTCCCCACCCACCTCTTCTCCAAAACTTTCAGTTTGTTTCTCAATCACAGTCTCTCATGGCTTATCTCCCCCTCTGATTTCCCCCAACTCCCTTCTCCTCTCCATCTCCCAATGTCCTCTGTGTTATTTCTTATGCTCCACAAGTAAGTGAAACCATATGATAATTGACTCTCTCTGCTTGACTTATTTCACTCAGCATAATCTCCTCCAGTTCCGTCTGTGTTGATACAAAAGTTGGGTATTCATCCTTTCTGATGGAGGCATAATACTCCATTGTATATATGGACCATATCTTTTTTATCCATTCATCCTCTGAAGGGCATCTTGGTTCTTTCCCCAGTTTGGTGACTGTGGACGTTACTACTATGAACCTTGGGGTACAGATTTGCCCTTCTTTTCACTACATTTGTATCTTTGGGGCAAATACCCAGTGGTGCAACAGCAGGGTCATAGGGCAGCTCTATTTTTAATTTCTTAAGGAATCTCCACACTGTTTTCCACAGTGGCTGCACCAAGTTACATTCCCACCAACAGTGTAAGAGGGTTCCCCTTTCTTCATATGCTTTCCCTAATATTTTGACCCTCATCCAATCCACTGATGTCCTGAATAGAACAAAGGAGCTGACCCTCACAGGAGTAAGAGGGAAATTTTCCTGCAGTTCTGATTTCCAACTGGGACTTTGGGGTTTTTGGGTCTGGAATTATATACACCATTGGCTCTCCTGGTACTCAGGCCTTCAGACTCAGACTAAAATAACACCTTAGAGTCTCTGGGTCTCTGACTTGCAGACTGCCGATATTAGGATTTGTCAGCCTCCATAATTATTTGAGAAAATTCCTTTTAATAAATATCTTTATATAATGTATATGTATGTATCCTATTGGTTCTGTTTATCTAAAGAACCCTAACACAAGAGTATATCAATAAAAATAAAATACTTTCTCTATAAAAATCAATAACAACAACAAAAAGACAAACCTTTGGGAGAAATAATAAATAAAAAAAGATTGAAGATATACATAAATAATTATAGAAATGAAAGATATAAAGTTTATATTATATAAAAATATCAGATTATATCAATATGCCTAGCAAACACTAAAAATATTGAGGATGACTTTTAGAAAAATCTTTTATAATCAATTTTAATATAATTAGCTGAAATTTCCAATTTCCTAGATAAGTGTAATGATAAAACTAACAGGGTAAAACAGAAAACTAAATAGTGCTATAATCATTATACTTTGCATGACTAATTAAGTATCTTCCAACTAGGAGAATACCAGACCCATTTGGGTAAGGAAACTAATTCTACCAAATAATCCAGAAATAAATCATTTAATCTTAACTAATTAATTCAGAGATGAGATAAAGACCACTTATCCCTGAGATTGTGAGTTTGATATTAATTGGATCTCAAAACAAGATAAGGACAGAATTGAAAACTAAAATATGTGTCAAACATTTTTTTTGTCACCTCAAATGAGAACGTACTAACAAAATATTGGTCCCTGCATTTCATAAATGGAAGTTAACAGATCTCACTATTTTCAATTTATTTCAGAAATTTGATATTATTTCTGTATTATTTTTCATATTAGCTAATTTATCATGTTAACTATTAAAAGATAAATGCAAATAATCATCTCAATGGGTGCAGTAAAATATTTAGAAAGTTCATAAACTATTCATGGAGAAAAACATTCAGTAAATTAAGGATTAAAGAAAACTTGCTTACTCTGAAAAAAATTGATAGCAACCACAAGACTTATACAGAGGACTCAATGAAAAATAATTAGAAGTATACTTTGGAAATCAGTAACAAATTAAGGATGCCAAAAGTTACTATTAACATTTTTCTGAAGTCTCTTTCCAGGCAATGATATATAAAAGTATAAAACTTTTTAAGTATTGGGAAGAATTAGAGTAAGTGTGTTTGTTTCTTTTTTTCTCTCTGTCTCTCTAGGTTTCTGTCTCTTCTCTCTCTGTTTCCATCTCTGTCTTTTTCTCTCTCTCAAGAAAGAGCAAAAAATATCTATTATTTAACCTATTACTAGGATCATCAAAAGACAATGGCAAGGTCTTTGTTAAATCAACTATAAAATTACTGTTAATTTGCAATAAGCAATAGAAAATGTAAGTTAAAAGAAGATTCATTTAAATTGCAAAGGGAAAATGCAAGGGATCTAAAAATATATCACATGAAAGATAGCCAAGTGTTAAAACTCTGGAGAAAATAAAGGAAAAGTCCTATTTCATGATAGGATAAAACAAAATATTCTAAAAATATTATCTTTAGATCCAATAAAATTTAATTAAAATCTCTCCCATTTTGTGTTTTTCATAGAATTTAACAAAAATTTTCGAAAATGTATTTCAAATGCCTAATAACTAGGAAAATCTGTCATTGCTTTGAGTATCCTTCCATTTGATATCTAGATTTATTATAAATATGGACTAATTTAGAGGAAATAGCTATTATTTTAGTTGTATATCTTAATATATTTTCCAAAGTTTAAAAGAATCAAAATATTTTTCATTTTAATATTGTTTATGTCAAAGTGAAATGTTCCTAATTAATATATTAAAAGTTAACTTAAAAATTGTATTCATGTTGTATGTAGCTTTAAATAAAGTACCTCATAATTTGAATCTTCTAAGGTTTTATTTGAATTCCAGTTAGTTAACATATAGTGTAATATTAGTTTCAGGTGTACAATATAATGAATCCATGATCACAACAAGTACACTCATTAGTCCCCAACACCTATTTAACCCATCCAGCAATTGCACTGCTAGGTATTTATCCAAGAATACAAAAATACAAATTCAAAGTGGTACAAACAAATCCAGATGTTTATAGCAACATTATCTACAGTAACCAAATTATGGAAACAGCCCAAGTATCCAGACTGATGAGTGGATAAAGAAGAGGTGATTTACACACACACACACAATGGAGTATTACTCAGCCATTAAAGGAATGATGTCTTGCCATCTGCAGCAACATGGATGGAGCTAGAGAGTATTATGCTAAGCAAAGTTCGATTACTACATTTTAATCAAAACGGAGAGTTTTTAAAAAATTTTTCTGCTCTAATTATATTTAGTTACCATTAAGATTTAATTAAAATTATTTACCTTGAAAGCATTTGTTCTCAAGTTTAAGTAGCAGATAGCAAAGTATAATTAATTTGTTTTTTTTTTTACTTTATAAAGTAAATCACACAAAGAAGCAAAGAAATTAGCACTAACATAGAAGTCAGATCCAAGATGTCTCTTTAATAATAATGTGACAGACTTGCTACCAGTTCAATTAAAAATCAGATCCTTGCCATTAATCAAGTGTCATATAAAATAAACATAACTTTAAGAAAATGCTCAGTCCCTTTGAGATAACTTTGCTTCATGCATAAAATAAGGATAATACAATAATGATATTGCTATTATTGAGTTTGACTAATTTATTTTGAGATTAATTTTCCAAGACAATTAACCTGAACATTGAACATAAAAGCACATTTCCGATGCTAATAAATTCTGCATAGTAATCAGTATTCACATATGATTACACAGGTACATTCTATAAAGGTACATTCTACAATGACTGTTCTTTATTACATCACACTTAAGACATAACTCTGGCTTTTTAAAAATTTTTGTTGTTGTTGAGATATAATTGGCATATAACATTGTATAAGTTTAAGGTGTACAACATGGTGGTTTGATACATACATACATATATCGCAATATGATTACAACTCGTGAGTTAGGTAACACCTTTATATTGTCACATAGCTATTTCTTTTTCTGGTAAGAACAATTAAGATCTAGTCTTTTAGCAACTTAGAAATTTATAAGACAATATCATTGACTATATTCACTAGATTTGTATATTGGGTCTCCAAAACTTACTTATCTACTAGTTACAAATTTGTATTCCTAAACATCTCCCCAATTCCTCCTGCTCTTGCCCTGATAAACCTCATTCTATTTTCTATTTCTATGAGTTCAGCTTTTTTTTTTTTAATTAAAGATTTGTATTTATTTATTTGAGAGAGAAAGAGAACACAAGGAAGGAGGAGGGGCAGAGGCAGAGGGAGAAGCAGATTCTCCTCTGAGCAAGGAGCCTGATGTTGGGCTCCATCCCACAACCCTGGTGTCATGACCTGAGTCAAAGGCATACACTTAACTGACTGAGCACCCCAGGCACCCAGTTCAGCTTTTGTTAGACCCACATATAAGTGTTATCATATAGTGTTTGTCCTTTTCTGTCTGACCTATCTCTAAGTGTCCATCAACTAGTGAATGGACAAAAAAAAAAAAAAAAAAAAAAATGGTGTGTGTATATATATATATATAATGGGATATTATTTGGCCATGAGAAGGAGATAAATTCTGATATTTGCAACAGCATGGTTGGAACTTGAGGGCATTATGCTAAATGATATTTAATTTTTAAAATCAGTTTGTGATTGTACTTAGAACTTGAACTTGAAACTTTTTTCTCTCAATGCCAAAAGTGTAAAGATTAGACTTTCACTGATACTGTATACATAATATATATTTTCATGAATTTAAATTCATACAAGTTGATTATTCATGGATAGGATCATATTGTGTGTGTATGTGGATGTACATGTGTTGCGTATAAAGCATTTTATTCCCCAGTCTCAATAAAGTCATGCAAATGCACAGTATTATAATAAAATGGGTTTTTCATCAAATTCTTTTCTCCTAACTGTGTGTACAAATATGTTTTGGTCAGAGCAATTATGTAAATTTATGTAGTGAAATTATTGCATTAAGTGATTTAGTCATCAAAACACTAATTTTTGTTATCACAATATAAATATGAAATTGATTACAAATTATCCAAGTAAAGCTATTTGCAATGGAAATGTAATTGAGGTGAAAAGACAAGGAAATTAATGTTGAGGTAAATGAGGTTATTTAAAACACCTTCAGTTGTGATTGCATTATTTTAAAATTCACTTTCATTTGAAGAATTTAAATATGCAAAAAGATGATACTTAGGATATGTGACTTTCATGTTTTGTGATATTTCTGCAATTTTAAATAAACCCATCTCTAGTCAACTTCTTTTTGAGAAACATATCCAAGTCTCAGTTTGTAAAGAAAATTTGCATTTAGAGTATTTGTTGCTGTAGTGTTCTTCCTTGCTGGCGAGCTAGGTACTGCCTTCACAGTCAACTTGACAAAAAATGTAAGCATGCCCATGATTACAATACAATATATTACTATAGAGTAAAACCAAAGTGTTTTAGTATGGCCTACAAACTTTATAAGTTAAACTTTTCTTACCTTTTTACTTGATTCAGCCCCTTCCCCTTTATATTAATTAATGCACTTATTTATCTACCCATTCATTATATATTTGCTAAAAATCTACTCTATGCCATGGATGCTAGAACAAATACATCTTTGTTATTTAGAAGCATATATTGAATCACTGCCAAATGCCTCAATCCCCGAATATATCATGTTGTTTCCATACCTTAACGCATTTATTTTTCTCTTGTAGTACACTCTTTACTGTTTACCACCACGGTTATTTGGCATTCTATAATTATTCAGAACTTTGACCACCCATTATTACTGTGATGCTTTCTGTGACAGAGTTCGTTATTCATAGGCATGCATAATTATTTAATTTTACATATGCATCCAGTACAAATGCTTCAGTTTGCAAGTATAAAATCTACTTTAAAAAATCTATTATAAGACTGTATTTCTTCCACATAGGGAAATTTGCAATCCAAACAGTGCCTCAAACTTTTAGAGCAAAGAGAGAAGCCCTAGCATCTGTCATTCTATTACAGTCGCTGCTGCTCTTTCTCCTTACTGACACACAATATTGCTGTTTTATGTGGTTTTCTAACATTTGGACAACAAATCAGAGCCATGCTAGAACTAAATCCTGCAGATCCAGCTGTCAGCACAGATCAACATGATTTAAAGGAGAGAAAAAATCACCAAAGATGCTTCTCTCTCAGTATTATATGCCACATAGAGTGCTCTAACATGTTTTTTTCAGTCCATAGCTTTTAAGTTTCATATAATCTTTTTGGTAACTCTTATAGACATTGTCTTTTGAGGCCATGACTCTAGAGGTTCAGTCTCTTAAGTAATTTAGATGTCCACTTCTATTAGAACCAATACAGTTTCCCCCTGGTTCCAGGACCTGGGTCCCACCAGGAGCTGGGCTAGTTTCCTTTTCAGCTCATGGAACACAATAGGATCTTACAACTTTTCTCCTTGCCACAAGTGTTTAATTACTCTAATGGCGCAAAACTTTGGAATATCAAAGTGTTGTCTTGGGGTGTCCTTATTTCTCAACAATTTTTTTTTTTTTTCAAAATCAGTACATATGGCTCATGATTGCTGGCCTTCCATGTGGCTTATCTACTCCATCCTTCCACCTTCCCAACATACAATCTAATCTATAGTTTGGGGAAAACATCTGTAAATCTGTGTTGACATGATTCTTATAGGTGGCCAAGTTGACTGCTTTGATAGAGCAGAGAGCAATAAAAGACAAACTCCATCAATGTTTAATTCCGAGAGCTCCATTTTGCTTAACATATTTTTGGTTTGTACTTAGACAGTATTTTGTAATAATGTCTTTAGGTACCTGACAATCTTCTCATGTGAAGTCTCTCAAACCAGGAGCCATGTTCATTTATCGTTGTATCCCAATTTGTAATGATTTGGGTTGTTGGGACTTGACTTTCTTTTTCTTCTTTTAATATTTTATTCAATTCATGTGTAGCCAACTATTGTAATTTCATTAGAAATAAAGTTGTATAACTCATGAGAGAAATTCATATTTGATACATGTTTCTCAGAATCATGTTAAGACATATGTAGGTTGAGTCTGTGACTGTCATGATAAGATCACACATGAGGATATGTACTGAAAAAAGAGACAAAATATAGACCCCTGAAAAATGTCAACATCAGTAGGATGGCAGAGGACACGGTTCCTGTGAAAGAACAGATTGTGGACAGAGATTGAGAACCAGGAGAAAATACCAGCACAGTAATCTTGTAAACATAAAGCCTAACACTGTTTCAGTAGTGGAAAATACTGTTAAGGAGGATCCAAGGTGGGGTTAGATTTGGCATTTACATCATCATTATAAATGACAATAGAAGTATATGATGAAAGCATTAGAGTATAGAAAAAGTTAAAGAATTATTGGAAATAGTGAAATAGAACAAGCAAAGAGGAACACCAGAAAAATAATTTTAGGTATTTGAAGAAGTTGAGATAGCAGGAAAACAGTGTTCTCAGAATGCCTACAAAACCCAGTTCACCACGTATGGAAGCTTTCCATATCAAAGTCCTTACCAATATGGAGCAATGTTTCATTCATGGCCCTACCCATTCCCATGCTGTATCTGATTTTACCACAGGTAGTTATCTTACATAGGGATGTTTGTGCTTCGGATCGTAGAGAATTTGCACTTGGCTAGATTCACAAAAGAGCTAAAACAGATAGATGATTACTTTCTTAATTTTTAAGTAAGACAGAGAGAGACTAAAAGGAGGATATGTGAAATAAAACCTGTGAAACAGCAAGCTGAAACAGATATAAGGGTACAGAAACAATGAGAAAATGGTGGATGCCTGTCAGCAAGGAGAAAAAAAAAAAGGAAGAAATATTGTAAGCCATAGTGAAAATAACCATTGAAAGCATAACCCATATTGAAAGAGTGGCTGCCCCTAGAGATGAGATTTTCTTGTTTTTTTTTGTTGTTGTTGTTGTTGTTGTTGTTCCAGCTTACTCCAATCCTTAATAATAAATTAATTTGAAGAATTTAAGCTAGTGTTTATTTGATGTAGTTTTTGCTTTGTTTTGTTTTGTTTCATTTATTTGTGTCAAAAGGGCCAAAAGAAAACACAGGGTGGGGCGCCTGGGTGGCTCAGTGGGTTAAGCCGCTGCCTTCGGCTCAGGTCATGATCTCAGGGTTCTGGGATCGAGTCCCGCATCGGGCTCTCTGCTCGGCAGGGAGCCTGCTTCCTTCCCTTCCTCTCTCTCTGCCTACTTGTGATCTCTCGCTGTCAAATAAATAAATAAAATTAAAAAAAAAAAAAAAAGAAAACACATGGTAAGATTTGAATGCCATCGAAAATTCATTCACTGTCTAGCAACAGATATTCTTCTTATGTGTGTGCTTCATCCATAATCCAGTTCCAAGACCTGGAGGAAGTACAACACAAGCAATATCAAATATAAGCTATAGGTAAGAGGAATAAGTCATAGACCTAGTTTCCAAGAATTGGGTTTTTATCGGAGTGACACAGTAGAAATGGTGTAAACAACGAAGAAACAAAGCATGAGTGAGGGGGAAAAAAAGATTACTACAAAGTTTGATTTCCATGCCTTTCATATTAGGACTTTATTTTGGATTCTAAACTACATTGATCCTAGTTTGAACCCTCAGCTGAAGAACTGGGGATTATTTTCAATTTAGAATGGACCTCAGTTCCAGGAATTATTATATCTATATTTGACTATTGTTGATAACACTGTTATAAACATTTTTATATCCTTTGGGTAAATACCTAGTAATGAAACTGATGGATCATAGGGTACTTCTATTTTTAACATTTTGAGAAACTTCCATACTGTTTTCCAAAGTGGTTGCACCAGTTTGCATTCACACCAACAGTACAAGAGGGTTCCCCTTTCTCCACATCCTTGCCAACACCTGTTGTTTCTTGTGTTGTTAATTTTAGCCATTCTGACCTGTGTGAGGTGGTATGTCATAGTAGGATGATGAGTGATGTTGAGCACCTTTATATGTGTCTGTTAGCTATCTGGATGTCTTCTTTGGAAAGATGTCTTTTCATGTTTTCCACCCATTGCTTAACAGGATTACTTGTTTTGGGGGGTTGTTGACTTTGATAAATTCTTTATAGAATTTTAATACTGGCCCTTTATCAGATGTGTAGTTTGTAAATATACTCTCCCATTCCATAGGCTGCCTCTCAGTTTTGTTGTTTCCTTTGCTGTGCAGAAGGTTTTTTTTTTATATAATTTTTTATTTTTTATAAACATATATTTTTATCCCCAGGGGTACAGGTCTGTGAATCACCAGGTTTACACACTTCACAGCACTCACCAAAGCACATACCCTCCCCAATGTCCATAATCCCACCCCCTTCTCCCAAACCCCCTCCCCCCAGCAACCCTCAGTTTGTTTTGTGAGATTAAGAGTCACTTATGGTTTGTCTCCCTCCCAATCCCATGTTGTTTCATTTATTCTTCTCGTACCCACTTAAGCACCCATGTTGCATCACCACTTCCTCATATCAGGGAGATCATCAAAAGAAAGACAACTATCATGTGCAGAAGGTTTTTATCTTGAAGTCCTGATAGTTCATTTTTGCTTCTGTTTCCCTTGCCTCCAATGATGTATCTAGTAAGAAGCTGTCACAGCTGAGGTCAAAGAGGTTCCAGGCTGTGTTTACATTTAGGTCTTTCATCCATTTTGAATTTATTTCTGTGTATGGTGTAAGAACGTGATACAGTTTCATTCTTCTGCATATTGCTGTCCAGTTTTCCAACACCATTGAAGAAACTGTCTTTTTCCCATTGAATATTCTTTCCTGCTTTGTGGATAATTAGTTGACCATATAGTTGTGGGTCCATTTCTTGGTTCTCTATTCTGTTCCATTGATCTATGTATCTGTAAACAAGCTTTTAAATGAAAACATATAAAACATCTCCATAACTTTTGAGAAGTCAAGTATTTCTTAAACATGTCACAAAATTACCAAGCACAAAAGAATAAAATTGATAGACTATATTAAAATTACTAACATATTAAAATACAACATAAATACAGTAAAAATCCATAGCATACAAATGTTTCAAATACATATATCCTATAAATGTCTTGTATCAGGTAACAGAGAGTACCACTTGGCAAAAGACAATCTAATTGAAGGTAAGCAAAAGAATCAAATGAGAATTTTACAAGGCTAAATTAGTCCATGAACAAGTATTCAACATCATTAATCACCTGCAAAATGAAAATTAAACTATAATGGGATACTTTTTTTTTTTTAAAGATTTTATTTATTTGACAGACAGAGATCACAAGTAGGCAGAGAGGCAGGCAGAGAGAGAGAGGGAAGCAGGCTTCCTGCTGAGCAGAGAGCCCCATATGGGGCTCGATCCCAGAACCCTGGGATCATGACCTGAGCTGAAGGCAGAAGCTTAACCCACTGAGCCACCCAGGCACCCCTATAATGGGATATTTATGCATAGCCACTAGAAATGCTGAAATCAAAATGACAGACAATGCCAAGTGCCAGTAGGAAACTGAGCAACCGGAGCTCTCATATATATCTGATGAATATTTGTTTGGCAGGTATTATATATTCATAGCCTATGACCCAGTAATTCCATTCTTAGGCATGTATAACAGAATCATGTACACGTGTTTATCAAAAGACAAGTAAAATAATGCTAAAATTAGTACTATTGTTTTAATACCAAAATGAAAATTATACAACTCTCCATGGAAAAAAATAATAGATAAGCAAATAGCTTTATATTTAAACCATGGAAAAATTTATAGCACTGAGTGTGATTGAACTGTAATTTAAAAAAGTGATATGGTTAATCTCACAAAAATAATGTTCAGTTAAAAAAAAAGAATCAAAGACAAAGAGTAATACAGTTTCATTATAGTTACATGAAGTTCCAACAGACAACACTTAGCTGTGACTTTATAAGTGAAAACAGTGGGAATTGTATTGGTTAAGAGAGGGAAGACTTGTTCTAAGATTCTGGTAACATATGAATTACACAGTACATTCAGTTTGTAAAATTCATGATCTCTTCACTTGTGATTTGTGCATATTTTGCGTGCATATTGTACTTCATTAAAATTTTAAAATGCAGGACACCTGGGTGGCTCAGTTAGAAGAGAATAGGACTCGATCTCAGGAGTTGTGAGTTTGAGCCCACTGTTGAGTATAGAGATTACTTAAATAAATAAATAAAATTTATAAGATTTATATGCACATATATATTTTATAAACTTTCAGTATTTGTTTATTTTTTAATAACAAAACTTAAAAGAATAAAAGAGGGAATTACAAACAGTTTTTGTCAGCTAAGAAGAGATTACCATCAGATTTGGTAAGAAAGCATCAGTAACCTTGATAAAGAATATCTAACTGGTGGGGCACCTGGGTGGCTCAGTGGGTTAAGCCTCTGCCTTTGGCTCAGGTCATGATCTCAGGATCCTGGGATCAAGCCCCGCATCAGGCTCTCTGCTGAGCAGAGAGCCTGCTTCCTCCTCTCTCCTCCTGCTTTCTCCTCTCTCTCTGCTTGCCTCTCTGCCTACTTATGATCTCTCTCTCTCTCTGTCAATAAATAAAATAAAATAAAATAAAAAGAATATCTAACTGGTAGTGGTTGCAGATTGGTCTAACTGAAGAAAAGTAAGAAGGAAATGTGGGATGGGCAGGTTAAAGATGTAATTTTTAAAACTCAGAAATTTTCCTGTGATGGGAAATTTGAGGAATCTTGTGAAATGCTTTCGTGTCAAGGCAATGATTTTTAATGACAGGTACCCTTAGTAATTTGGTATTCTAAAGAGAATGATCTAGTATAGAGCAAAAAGGTAATGATGTATGAGACAAGGTCTCATTTTGTTGGAAATGTTCTAAAAAATGCTTAAAGGAAAGAGATCTAGAATCCAGGTTGAAGTCTAGATCTATCTTTTCATAGGACTGGGGGAACTTTAGGTATAGTAACAAAGCGAAAGCAAAGATTTTGGGTATGCTTGGGAATAGATTGGCTGTTTGGGTGGTAAAAAAAAAAAAAGAGAGAGAGAGAGAGAGATTTATAGTTCTATACTGCCTTCTCTGTAATATATGACACAAGGCCATCAGTCAGTAGAAGGACTTAAAATAGGAAGGTTGAAGACAGAAGAGAAATATGAAAAGCAGTCACCATAATGAATTGTGGCATAGGTCATTTTCCCATGGTCATGACTTTTATGATAGTACTAATAATATGGTTTTATGTTGCCTTTTCACTAGTACTCATAATTGCTGAGCTGAGTGAAAATGTTGGCTGATATTTGGGTTTAAACTGAGTTCATGTCATGCTTGGAGAGTATAGATGAAGTATAATGTAGGAATTCTGCAAGGGACTACTGAAGTAGTAAAAAATTTCCTTTCTTTACTACTGAAGAAGTAAAAAATGTAGGATTGGTGTATTAGAAAATGATAAAATTCAAGATTTGTAATACTGGAGTAGATAAGTTAAAATATGGGGGTTGGTGGTCAGAGTTTAGGATTTTAAAGTTTACTTTCTGACATGATGCAGTTATTGATAATGGAAAAAGTCAAATATGTAACAGGAAGATTAGTTAGAATGGATGGATGTGAAAAAAAAAATTGGAAATGAGGTAGTTAAGATTACACTGGGAATTGACTAGAAAAATGCTATCTAATAGAAAGATTATGCAAGCCACATATGTAGTTGCACATATATTTAAAATTCTTAGTAGCCACATTAAAAAAAGGAGAGATAAAATTCACTTTAATTTAATAATACTTTTTATTTAACACAATATATAGAAAATTTGATAATTTTTACATTTAATTAATATAATATTTTAATGAGATTTATGTTTTGGTTATGTATAGATTTGCATAGTAAATCTTTGAAATGTTATGATTTTATAATTTCCACATACTTTAATTCAAATTAGCCACACTTCAGGTTGTTAACAGCTATTTGTGGCTGGTAGCTAATATACTGGGCAACAAATAGCTAAAAATTAATAATAACACTGATATACCAAGGAAAGCCTAAATCTGGAAATGAAATACCACATTTCTTATGAATAATAAATGAAATCACAAGGGAAATTAGGAAATATTTTTAATTGAAGGACATTGAAAATATAAATAACAAAATTTTTGAAATAAATTGAAGAAGACATAGGCAAGTGGAAAGATATCCCATGTTCATGAGTTGGACTAATTAATATTGTTAAAATGTCTGTATTATTTAAAGCCACCTACAGAATCAGTGCAATTTCTACCATGATTCCAATGACATGTTTCTGCAGACATAGAAAAACCAATCCTAAATTTCATCTCATTTCAAGCTGTTCTATAAAGCTATAGTAATCGAAACAGTATGGTACTGGCATAAAGACAGAACCATAGTCAATGGAACAGAATAAGAGCTCAGAAATAAATCTGTTCATATATGATCAACTAATGTTTGACAAGGAAGCCAAAAATACTCAATGGAGTAAAAGAGTCTCCTCAGTAAATGCTACTGTAAAAGTGGATATTCATATGTAAAAGAATGAAACTAGACTCCTATGTTATACTACTCACAAAAGTTAACTGGAAATGGATTAAAAACTTAAATGTAAGACCAGAAACCATAAGACTCTTAGAAGAAAACACAGGAAGAAAATTCCTTGGCATGGCTCCTGACAATGACTATTTGGATAGAACATCTAAAGCACAAGCAGCAAAATAAAAAAATCAACGATTGGAACTGCATCAAACAAAAGCTTTCCATTTCTTTTTTTTTTCTTTCCATTTCTTTCCATGCAGGAAAGAAAATCATCAACAAAATAAAAAGTAACTTACAGGATAGAAATTATTTCTTTTTTTTTAATTTTTTATTTTTTATTAACATATAATGTATTGTTAACCCCAGGGCTACAGGTCTGTGAATTGCCAGGTTTACATACTTCACAGGACTCACCATAACACATACCCTCCCAACAGGAATTATTTTCAAATTATATGCTTTATAAGGGCTTAATATCCAAAATATATAAAGAGCTCATACAACTCAATAGAAAAAAAAAAAGTAATCCATTTTAAAAAAATAGGTAAAGGACCCGAGGAGTCATTTTCCCAAATGAGATATTCAAATGGCCAACAGAATCTTAAAAGGTGTTTGGTATCACTAAATTATAAAGGAAATGCAAATCAAAACCATGCTAATATATTAACACACATCTGTCAGAATGACTACCATCAAAAAGAGGAAATAAGTACCAGCAAGAAAGTGAGGGAAAGATAATCCCCTTGCACTGTTGGTGGGAATTAAGATTGGTGCAGTCACCAATGGAAAACAGTATGGAGGTTCCTCAAAAGATTAAAAATATAGATGTGGTGAAAAGAGGGGGCACATGCACCCTGATGTTCATAGTAGCAATATCCACAGTAGCCAAACTGTGGAAAGAGCCAAGATGTCCTTCAATAGTTGAATGGATAAAGAAGATGTAGTCCATATATATAATGGAATATTACTCAGCCATCAGAAAGGATGAATACCACCATTTGCATTGACATGGATGGAACTGGAGGGGACTATGCTAGGTGAAATAAGCCAAGCAGAGAAAGATAATTATCATATGGTTTCACTCATATGTGGACCATGAGGAATGGTGTGGGAAGAGAGGAAAAACTGAATGATAAGAGATCAGAGAGGGAGACAAACCATGAGAGGCTCTGGACTTTGGGAAACAAACTGAGGGTTACAGAAGGGAGAGAGGTGGGGGGATGGAGTAACCAGGTGATAGGGATGGGTATTAAGGAGAGCACGTGTGGTGATAAACATTGGGTGTTATATGCAACTAATAAATCGTTGAACACTACATCAAAAACTAATGATGTACTATATGTTGGCTAATTGAATATAATAATAAAAAAATTTTTAAAAATTGTTCTTCCAGAAAAAAAGAAAAATAAACTAAAAATAGAACTATCATATGATCCAGTAATTCTACTTCTGGGAATATAGCTGAAGGAAACAAAATCACTATATTTAAGTGATATCTCTACCTTCATGTTCATTGCAGCATTATTCACAAATAGTCAAAGCATGGAAATATCTTGTGTCCATCAGCTGATGAATGGATAAAGGAAATATGGGAAATATATACACAGTGGGATATTATTTAGCCATATAAGGAAATTCTGCCATTTGTGACAACATGGATGGAACTCAAAGGCATTATGCTGAATGAAATAAGTAAGACAGAGAAAGACAAAGACACCATATAATCTAATTTGTATATGGAATCTAAAAACAAACAAACAAACAAACAAAAACTTAAATTTAAAAAATCAAATTTTGGTTACCAGAGGTGGGGGGATTGGATGAAGATCGTCAAAAGGTACAAACTTCCAGTGGTAAGATTAACAAGTACATGATAATGGCTATAGTTAACACCGCTGTATGGTATACTTGAAAGCTGCTAAGAGAATAGATCCCAAGATCATTACAAGGAAAAAACTATATGAGGAGATAAATGATCACTAAATTTATTATAGTAATCATTTTGCAATACACATTTAAGTCAAGTTATTATGCAGTACACCTTAAACTTATACAGAACTGTATGTCAGTTATATCTCAATGAAAATGAAAGAAAAAAAAATTGTTGGCAGGGCTGCATTCCTTCTGGAAACTGCAGGGGAATAGATTCCTTGCATTTTCTAGCTTCTACAAACTCCCTGCATACCTTGGTTCATGGACCCCTTCCTGCAATGGCATTTCTCTAACCTCTGCTGTTATGATCACTTTCTCTGATTCTGAGTCTCTTGCCTTTCACTTTTAAGGACTCTTATGATTGCATTCTGCCCACCAAGGTAAACCAGGACAATACACCTATCTCAAGATCCTTAACTTAATTCATCTTCAGTCTCTTTTGTCATTTAATTTTGGGGGTTAAGATGTGGACATCTTTGGGGAGGCATTAGTCTACCTACGACATCAATGCCCAAACATAAGAAACAAGGGGAGAAAGATCAAAATAAACTGAAAGTAAGCATAAATAAATAATCAATATGATAACGGAAATTCAGTTTGGACTATTAGCAATCAACAATTTCTTCAAATGATCAACAGAATTAACAAACCTCTAGCTAGATTGATCAATGAAATTAAGAGAGAACCAATTCATCAATATCAGGAATAAAAATGTGATTTTCACACAGATCCTACTGACATTAAAACGAAAAGTTCTAGCTGCTTAGATGAGTTGAACATTTCCTAACACATAACTCACTAAGGAAAAAGAAAGGAAAAATTTTAATGTCTCTATTAAAAAAAGTGAACATTGTTGTTACAAAAGAAACCAAAACTTTCCTCACAATAATAATCCAGGCCTGCACAACTTACAATTTCATTGAATTCTATCAAATATTCAGGGATGAAATAATATCAGTAGTGCTTGTTATATTTTTCAGAAAATAAGGAAAAAAAGATCTTTGTCAAATCTGTTTTATGAGCACAATATAACATTAATACCAAAATGTGATAAAAATATGTTAAAAATGACACAGTAATGCAAAAAAATTATATACAGAATAAAGGACAGAAATAAGTAACCAAAATAAAAGTTAAGAATGGGTTGTTTATGTTGCCGGGCTATTTACACTTTCCTTTTGTATGTTCGCATAAACGTCTTCATTTGATTTAAAGAATACTTTATTTATGGCTACATATAATTTTTAAGAGTAGACATTGCAGGTCTTTTAATAAATTCAGATATTTAACAACAGAAGAACAACTCACATGATTGGATAGCAAGAAAACCAACATAACTTGACATAGGGAAAGAGGTATCTAACATTCAATAAAAATCTTTTAGCTCTTCTGTACTGCCCAGTACCCTAATTTGTGTGGGGTATTATGACTGGTTCTGGCTAATAAATTCAATCTGAAATGACTTGTGTTACTGAGCCAGTATAAAATACCCATATAGCCAAGAAGGTCTCAGTGTCCTTACTATGTTAACATAATACCCACAGGTTGAGATTGCTGCATTACAAGATGGAGGCAGTCTTAATGAGTAATTCTAACCCTGAGCTGGCCCATACAGTTCTTCCTTAATCAAATCAGCTACCCAAACAGAATCTCTGGTTTCTCCCTCTACTTCTGAGCACCACATTGTAGGACATAGGGTCTGGTTTCCTTAGAATTTGCTCAAATGGCCAGGAAGATGACTTTCAAGCAATGGAATTTAGGAGGTAGGATAAGCCAGGATATTAATCTACCAACTTTTCTCTCATTAAGTATTCCTAACATCAGTTTCCCAATACAGTGGTCTGGGGATGTCACACATGGCCAAACAATATTTTGTATCTATTTAGGCCTTGTCATGAAGTGGTGCTTGTATGGAAATGCATCATAATTCACTTCTTACTCTTCTCTGTCTCCATGCTTTTTCCATCACTCTGCCTGCCCTGGGTTTGCACCTTACAAAGAAATCTTTAGCAATTAATTTTTATTCTAGGTTTTTTTTCCCCCCTAGTAAAACAGGGATAAGGTTACTGACATTGAAGAATGTTCTAGAGGGGTGCCTGGGTGGCTCAGTGGGTTAGGGCCTCTGCCTTTGGCTCGGGTTGTGATCCCGGGGTCCTGGGATCGAGTCCTGCATCAGACTCTCTGCTCGGTGGGGAGCCTGCCTCCCCCTCTCTCTGTGCCTGCCTCTGTGCCTACTTGTGATATCTGTCTGTTGAATAAATAAATAAAATCTTTTTAAAAATGTTCTAGAAATATACTTTGAGGATAGGATTTTTGAGTTGTATTGTGCAGAATGGCAATAAGGTGATATTCTGGTGGTAAGTGGAATAGTAATAACCACTGTCAGGCAGTAGCATCACACTTACTTAAGCTTTCCTCTGTTGTTATTTGGGGTGAAGCTCAAGTGGAAGGCAAGGCATTAGGAGATAAAATTATACAGTTATTAATCTGGCGGGACCCAAGGAAATTACATACATTTGAGACAAAAAATCTGATTAATGGGACTGAAGACCATAAAGAAAAGAAAAGGTTAGACTCAAAACAATTGATTGCTAACTGACATGATCCAAAACCCAGAGAAAAATCAATAGAACCATGGAAAATAACTTTTACCTTTTGTAGTCATAAGGCAGACTGTGCTGGGAATCAGAAAAGAATCTACCAAGAACTTTAAAGAGGTGAAAAGGTAAATAAATGCATAGCCTTGACATACTTCCTACTTAAAATAAGGACATTGACAGGAAAATAATGGGACACCAGTACCTGGAATTAAGAAAATTTTGAGAATTTTGAATCCTCAAATTTTACTGAGCCAGTAAACAAACAGCCTCTTTCTTTTCACAAGAGAATATCTTATCTTTGTTGAAGCACATGTAATAATCTTACCTAAAGCAGGTACTCAAAAGTTGAGGCATAATGTTTTTAAGAAAAACTCCTACCACCTGTCAGTGCATCCAAATTGATAACTAGCATTCATTCCAGAAGAAAAGAACCATGTCACAGGAAAAAAAAAATGCTGAATGTATGTATATATACATACATATATATGTATAAAATATAAAATACATATGGATTATGCAGTAATATAAACTTGAAAAGGGGACAATTCATTGAACAAAGGAGCACTTATCTATAACTTGATATCTGAAGCTGGTCTAATATTTTGAGATGGCTTTTTAAAACTGAATTTGATGATGGTCTACTGGAAATATTCTTTTTCTTTTTAATATTTTATTTTTTATAAACATATATTTTTATCCCCAGGGGTACAGGTCTGTGAATCGCCAAGTTTACACACTTCACAGCACTCACCATAGCACATACCCTCCCCAATGTCCATAACCCCACCCCCCTCTCTCGACCCCCCTCCCCCCAGCAACCCTCAATTTGTTTTGTGAGATTAAGAGTCATTTATGGTTTTCCTCCCTCCCAATCCCACCTTGTTTCATTTATTCTTCTCCTACCCCCTTAACCCCCCACTTTGCATCTCCACTTCCTCATATCAGAAAGATCATATGATAGTTGTTTTTCTCCAGTTGACTTATTTTGCTAAGCATGATACCCTCTAGTTCCATCCATGTCGTCATATATGGCAAGATTTCATTTCTTTTGATGGCTGCATAGTATTCCATTGTGTGTATATACCACATCTTCTTTATCCATTCATCTGTTGATGGACATCTAGGTTTTTTCCATAGTTTGGCCATTGTAGACATTGCTGCTATAAACATTTGGGGGCATGTGCCCCTTCGGATCACTACATTGGTATCTTTAGGCTAAATACCCAGTAGTACAATTGCTGAGTCATAGGGTAGTTTATTTTCAACATTTTGAGGAACCTCCATGCTGTTTTCCAGAGTGGTTGCACCAGCTTGCATTCCCACCAACAGTGTAGGAGGGTTCCCCTTTCTCTGCATCCTTGCCAGCTTCTGTCATTTCCTGACTTATTAATTTTAGCCATTCTGACTGGTGTGAGGTGATATCTCATTGTGGTTTTGATTTGTATTTCCCTGATGCCAAGTGATGTGGAGCACCTTTTCATGTGTCTATTGGCCATCTGGATGTCTTCTTTGCAGAAATGTCTGTTCATGTCTTCTGCTCATTTCTTGATTGGATTATTTGTTCTTTGGGTGTTGGGTTTACTAAGTTCTTTATAGATTTTGGACACTAGCCCTTTATCTGATATGTCGTTTGCAAATATCTTCTCCCATTCTGTCAGTTGTCTTTTGGTTTTGTTCACTGTTTCCTTTTGATCTTGATGAAATCCCAATAGTTCATTTTTGCCCTTGCTTCCCTTGCCTTTGGCGATGTTCTTAGGAAGATGTTGCTGCAGCTGAGGTCGAAGAGGTTGCTGCCTGTGTTCTCCTCAAGGATTTTGATGGATTCCTTTCTCACATTGAGGTCCTTTATCCATTTTGAGTCTATTGTCATGTGTGGTGTAAGGGAGTGGTTCAATTTCATTTTTCTGCATGTGGCTGTCCAGTTTTCCCAACACCATTTATTGAAGAGGCTGTCTTTTTTTCATTGGACATTCTTTCCTGTTTTGTTGAAGATTACTTGACCATAGAGTTGAAGGTCTATTTCTGGGCTCTCTATTCTGTTTCATTGATCTATGTGTCTGTCTTTGTGCCAGTACCATGCTGTCTTGATGATGACAGCTTTGTATAGACCTTGAAGTCCAGAATTGTGATGCCACCAACTTTGGCTTTCTTTTTCAGTATTCCATTGGCTATTCGAGGTCTTTGCTGGTTCCATATAAATTTTAGGATTATTTATTCCACTTCTCTGGAAAAAAATGGATGGGATTTTGATAGGAATTGCATTAAATGTGTAGATTGATTTAGGTAGCAAAGACATTTTCACAGTATTTGTTCTTCCAGTCCAGGAGCATGGAACATTTTTCCATTTCTTTGTGTCTTCCTCAATTTTTTTCATGAGTACTTTCTGTTTTTCTAAGTATAGATTCTTAGCCCTTTTGGCTAGGTTTATTCCTAGGTATCTTATAGTTTTGGGTGCAATTGTAAATGGGATTAACTCCTTAATTTCTTTTTCTTCTGTCTTGTTGTTGGTGTAGAGAAATGCAACTGATTTCTGTGCATTGATTTTATATCCTGACACTTTAATGAATTCCTGTACAAGATCTAGCAGTTTTGTAGTGGAGACTTTTGGGTTGTCCACATATAGTATCATATCATCTGTGATAGTTTGACTTCTTCTTTGTCAATTTGGATGCCTTTAATTTCCTTTTGCTGTCTGATTGCTGAGGCTAGGACCTCTAGTACTATGTTGAATAGCACTGGTGATAATGGACATCCCTGCCGTGTTCCTGACCTTAGAGGAAAAGCTTTCAGTTTTTCTCCATTGAGAATGATATTTGCAGTGGGTTTTTCATAGATGGCTTTGATAATATTGAGGTATGTGCACTCTATCCCTACACTTTGAAGAGTTTTGATCAGGAAGGGATGCTGTACTTTGTCAAATGCTTTTTCAGCATCTATTGAGAGTATCATATGGTTCTTGTTCTTTCTTTTATTAATGTGTTGTATCACATTGATTTATTTGTGAATTTTGAACCAACCTTGCAGCCCTGGAATAAAGCCCACTTGGTTGTGGTGAATAATCCTTTTAATGTACTGTTGAATCCTATTGGCTAAGATTTTGGTGAGAATTTTTGCGTCTGTGTTCATCAAGGATATTGGTCTGTAGTTCTCTTTTTTGATGGGATCCTTGTCTGGTTTTGGGATCAAGGTGATGCTGGCCTCATAAAATGAGTTTGGAAGTTTTCCTTACAGTTCTATTTTTTGGAACAGTTTCAGGAGAATAATAATTAGTTCTTCTTTAAATGTTTGGTAGAATTCCCCCAGGAAGCCATCTGACCCTGGGCTTTTGTTTGTTTGGAGATTTTTTTTTTTAAGATTTTATTTATTTATTTGACAGAGAGAGATCACAAGTAGGCAGAGAGGCAGGCAGAGAGAGAGAGAGGAGGAATCAGGCTCCCTGCTGAGCAGAGAGCCCGATGCAGGACTCGATCCCAGGACCCTGAGATCATGACCTGAGCCGAAAGCAGCGGCTTAACCCACTGAGCCACCCAGGCACCCTGTTTGGAGATTCTTGATGACTGTTTCAATCTCCTTACTGGCCATGGGTCTGTTCAGGCTTTCTATTTCTTCCTGGTTCAGTTGTGGTAGTTTATATGTCTTTAGGAATGCATCCATTTCTTCCAGATTGTCAAATTTGTTTGTGTAGAGTTGCTCATAGTATGTTCTTATAATTGTCTGTATTTCTTTGGTGTTAGTTGTGATCTCTCCTCTTTCATTCATGATTTTACTAATTTGAGTCCTTTCTCTTTTCTTTTTGATATTTCTGCTCTGATCTTTATGATTTCTCTTCTCCTGCTGGGTTTAGGCTTTCTTTCTTATTCTTTCTCCAGCTCCTTTAGGTGTAGGGTTAGGTTGTGTACTTGAGACCTTTCTTGTTTCTTAGAAAGGCTTGTACCGCTATATATTTTCCTCTCAGGACTGCCTTTGCTGTGTCCTACAGATTTTGAACCATTGTATTTTCATTACCATTCTTTTCTATGAATTTTTTTCAATTCTTTAATTTCCTGGTTGACCCATTCATTCTTTAGGAGGATGCTGTTTAGTCTCCATGTATTTGGGTTCTTTCCAAATTTCCTCTTGTGACTGGGTTCTAGCTTGAGAGCATTGTGGTCTGAACATATGCAGGGAATGATCTCAATCTTTTGATACCGGTTGAGACCTGATTTAGGACCCAGGATGTGATCTATTCTGGAGAATGTTCCATGTGCACTGTTGAAGATTGTGTATTCTGTTGCTTTGGGATGAAATGTTCTGAATATATCTGTGATGTCCATCTGGTCCAGTGTGTCATTTAAGGTCTTTATTTCCTTGTTGATCTTTTGCTTGGATGATCTGTCCATTTCAGTGAGGGGAGTGTTACAGTCCCTACTATTATTGTATTATTATTGATGTGTTTCTTTGATTTTATTAATTGGTTTATATAGTTGGCTGCTCTCATGTTTGGGGCATAAATATTTAAAATTGTTAAATCTTCTTGTTGGACAGATCCTTTGAGTATGATATAGTGTCCTTCCTCATCTCTTATTATAGTCTTTGGCTTAAAATCTAATTGATCTAATATAAGGATTGCCTCCCCTGCTTTCTTCTGATGTCCATTAGCATGGCAAATTGTTTTCCACCCTTTAACTTTAAATCTGGACGTGTCTTTGGGTCTAAAATGAGTTTCTTGTAGGCAACATATAGATGGGTTTTGTTTTTTTATCCATTCTGATACCCTATGTCCTTTGATTGGGGCATTTAGCCCATTAACATTCAGGGTAACTATTGAGAGATATAAATTTAGTGACA
This sequence comes from Mustela nivalis, assembly GCF_964662115.1. Lineage (NCBI taxonomy): Eukaryota > Metazoa > Chordata > Mammalia > Carnivora > Mustelidae > Mustela > Mustela nivalis. The sequence goes on along the minus strand of NC_139025.1, from coordinate 57,292,288 downwards.
TTGTATTGCCTGTAAGGTGACTATTACAGTATATTGTCTCTGTTCCTTTCTGGTCTACTACTTTTAGGCTCTTTCTTTCCTTAGAGGACCCCTTTCAATATTTCCTGTAGAGCTGGTTTGGTATTTGCAAATTATTTCAGTTTTTGTTTGTCCTGGAAGCTTTTTATCTCTTCTTCTATTTTCAATGATAGCCTAGCTGGATATAGTATTCTTGGCTGCATGATTTTCTCATTTAGTGCTCTGAATATATCATGCCAGCTCTTTCTGGCCTTCCAGGTCTCTGTGGATAAGTCTGCTGCCAGTCTAATATTTTTACCATTGTAAGTTATAGACTTCTTTTCTTGCACTGTTTTCAGGATTTTCTCTTTGTCACTAAGACTTGTAAATTTTATTATTAGGTGATGGGGTGTGGACCTATTCTTGTTGATTTTGAAGGGGGTTCTCTGCACCTCCTGGATTTTGATGCTTATTCCCTTTGCCATATTAGGGAAATTCTCTCCAGTATACCTTCTGTTCCCCTCTCTCTTTCTTCTTCTTCTGGAATCCCAATTATTCTAATGTTGTTTCGTCTTATGGTGCATCCCCTCGTGGTCCAGTAGCTGTTTGTCCCTCTTTTGCTCAGCTTCTTTATTCTCTGTCATTTGGTCTTCTATATTGCTACTTCTTTCTTCTGCCTCATTTATCCTAGCAGTGAGAGCCTCCATTTTTTATTGTACCTCATTAATAGCTTTTTTGATTTCAGCTTGGTTAGATTTTAGTTCTTTTATTTCTCCAGAAAGGGCTTTTATATCTCTTGAGAGATTTCTCTAATATCTTCCATGCCTTTTTTGAGCCCTGCTAGAACCTTGAGAATTGTCATTCTGAACTCTAGATCTGACATATTACCAATGTCTGTATTGATTAGGTCCCTAGCCTTCGGTACTGCCTCTTGTTCTTTTTTTTTTTTTTTTTTTTGGGTGAATTTTTCTGCCTTATCAATTTGTCCAGATAAGAGTATATGAAGGAGCACATAAAAAACTAAAAGGGTGGCAAAGACCCCAGGAAAATTCACTTTCAGAAAGTGGTTGATTTTCTCTTTCTAGAATTGCTGTTCTTCTTCTTTTTGACCTCTCATTGGATTTGTAGGTGTTTGCAATCTTTAGGTATGCTATCTAACTGATCTCCTATACCTGATGTAGTCTCAGACTGCTACTTCTCCGCCATTTTGACTCCTCTCCTCTACTGGCAATATTCTTAAATTTTAGTATGTGTAAGAATTATTTAGAGGTCTTATGAAAATATGAATCACTGGATCCTCTTCCCAGAGGTTCTGATTCAGTAGGTATGGGTTAGAGCCAAAAATATGTATTTCTAACAGGATCCATATTTTGCTGATGCTGCTGGTTCTGGAACCATATTTTGAAAACAATAGGCCTGTAGTAAAAAGTATATAGATACTAGAAATTTCCTGGAAATTTTTGTGAATACTTACTGGAAAATTCCAGAATATCTATTATATTTGAATGAGGGGACTATATATGACTCGAGAAACCACCCCCTGAAAATGATCCCCAAGAGAGCCTATGGGACAACTTCTTTAATAAAAAAGTAAGAAAGGTACCAGTGATGAAGACACCAGCATATCTGAGAAGCTCAATAGCCCTTAATAGTAGCCAGGATTGAGATTAGGAATGCTGCTATGGATAGTGAGCTCTTCAGTATCTACAATGATACAATCCTGGCAAACACAGAAGCAGAGTAACCACACTTAAGCATTAAAGTCAGAGAGGACATAATTCCCCTTATAAGCAATATAAGAGTAGAAATCAGAATGCCATCTGATGATTGAGTTCTGTGGTAGGTGCACTTTGTTGAGCATTTAGCTGTTCTCATTCTGAACTATCCATCCACATATATCTTCCATGGACTTTCTTTACCACCAGCTTCCCAATATTTTTACTTCTAATGCCTTTGACATCAAGCCAAACTATTACCAATTTCAGTTATGAATTGGTGGAGATCCGTATTGATGGCCATTTCTTACTTCACACTAAGTAGACACCTTCAGGTACTAAAGTGGAAGAAAGATTCACCTCATATTCTTTCTCAGATGTATCCCTGAGTGGAGCTCTAATGCTTAAACTGTTCAAAATACTCAGATTATCCAGCATATAATGTGTAACTATCTATAATCCATACCTAAGTTTCTTCCACTTTAGTGATTTAGTCATAAGGAACTTCCCCGGATTCAATAAACATGGATTGAAAGAGAAGAGGCAAAACAATGGGAATAAATGTCAAAAGAATCTGAGCCATCTGCTCATGCAAATTATTTTCACTTCTGGGTTTGCCTGAATTAATTCTTTTATAAATCATTTCCATTTGATGATACATTACCGCTGCCCATGCTCCACTTTTATGGCAGGTTCAATCAGACCAAGCTCAATTCCTGATGGGAAGCTTAGGCTTCATGATTACTAGATCTTTTATGGTTAGACAGTGTCTCTACTTAAGTCCATTAGCAAGCCAGAGTTATTTGTCAAAAGAGTAGATGCCTGCAGAACAAGAAATATATAACAGAGTTCTGTGCTATGATTTGCCTACTGATCTTTAAGAGGCTTCATACAACACGGACACTTCTATTCTATTAGATCACAGGTTTCAGGTACTGGAGCAGTTATGCTGCAGGTTGGATTTGCTATAGAGCTGTCTTTCACTCTGGCCCCTAGAAACAGGCAGCCTAACAGGTGAATTTGTAGATGTATTAATATAGTCCACACAACTGTGGTATATTTAGTCTCTCAAATCCAAAAATTTATAATTTTAAAATTATATTTTAAAATAAAATTATTGTTGTTCTTTTTTCAGGGTAAGTGAGATCAGGCTCAAAAGCCTGTCTCTGAATATGCTCAAAATCACAGAACTCCCAGAAACTTTTTTTTTTTTTTAAGATTTTGTTTATTTATTTGACAGACAGAAATCACAAGTAGGCAGAGAGGCAGGCAGAGAAGAGGAGGAAGCAGGCTCCCTGCTGAGCAGAGAGCCCAATGTGGAACTCGATCCCAGGACCCTGGGATCATGACCTGAGCCAAAGGCAGAGGCTTTAACCCACTCAGCCACCCAGGCGACCCTCCCAGAAACTTTATTGAAGTAAAAATGTTCTTGCTTTTTTTCAGGTTTATATCACACTTTCTATTCTATACTTCTCTTATTGAAACATATAAAGCACTTACTATTTTCTGTTCACCAGCCAAGTTAGCATAATACAGTGGGCTAGTATGAGGCTTTGTGAAATTTCAAGATTATAGAGATCTCTCTAGAGACAATTTCTGCCTTAGACCAAAATGGAGTAACATCCATCTTATTTACCCTCTCAAAATAAACAACTAAACTCCCCAAAGATATAAATGTCTGTTTCCAGATGTTAGATATCAAGCCTCCCAGTCAGGGAGCCCTGAAGAAAAGAGACAAATGACTAAGTTCTGCTGTTGCCACAAATTACAGCTGTGAGAGAATTTTCTGGATGTAGCAAAGAAAAATGGAACCTAGTCAAAGCACATCAGTAGTCTTGAGTTGAGTATATCAGTTAGAATCTGTGGAAGTCCAAGGAACATAGTGTTTACAGAACAGAGTGTCAGAGGGTAGAGATGTGCACTCTAAGGGAGCTCCAATGTCCTGTTACTCCATCGTAGCTAGGAGAAATTTAGTGATGGATAATTTTTTTTATCTATACAAATATTATTGATCTTTATGCTGAGATATATTGAATTTTCTTTGAAACAGTTCGACCCCTTCACAGATTTTTAGGTAGAGCCAGAAGAGCCTTAATCAGGGGTTTACTTTTCCTCCTGCATAACAACCAAAACTTTGGTGAAATATATGAAAGAATACATTGAACTTCAAGAGAAGAACAGTGACCCTTGAGGGAAGAGAAACAAATGCTATAAGCACAAACTTGCCAAGCTTTCTGTTTGAAGAAATACAGGGTAAGGAGTAATCCCTGTCTCCACCAGTTAGAATCAAAGACTTCATTATTCATGGAATATTGGGAAAAGTATTCAAAAAGAATTTTGCCTCAGTAGAGAAGAAAATTATTCCTTGAGTATTTACTCTTTAATCTCACCTAACAGAGACTCATATTAGTCCATTTCAAATCCTTGGGCAAAAAGCCATTCATATGAATTTTATGGTATCATTTAAAACTTTCTTTTGTCCTATTTCTATTGAATATGCAAATATGGTTATAGTTGATACATGATTTTCTTTTTACATTATAAAACCTTTTCTTTCCACAACTCAGAATAGAAATTCTTGCTAAAACAACCTATTTACTTATACAGATTTGTGAGAAAAAGTGTTTTCAGTTCAAATATCTAACTTTCATATATATTAAAGAAGATTACTGTTTTCAGCTATAGTTTAGTATATCTAATCATTGTAATTAGTTTATGCTATTTTATTTGGTAATGAGCTTAAATATTTTTACTGATGATACATGAATACTGAATTAAAATGCTCTGTCAAAATTTGTTAAAACTCAACTCCACTGTACCATGGTGTTTGAAATCTACTGCCAAAGATCTCATGCAATTAAAAAAAATTATATATTTAACTTATTATTAAAAACATAAAGTATCTTCTCTTTGAAATTTTTTCATAGCATTTAATTAAATTTGTATGTACATCCATTTGGCTTCTTTCCCATTTATTTTCTAGAACTAACTGGTAATATTTGCCTTGAGACTGTAATTTTATATTCTGTGTATTTTCAGTGAATACAACAATGAAAATGGTAAGTAACCATTGCTTTCTTCAAATTCTCATGTTATATATTTTACCCAGATTACGTTCATTTTAATACTTTTAAATAACTACATATAGCACATGGTTAAATTAACTCTTTGGGGGATATACTCAATTGTTTCCAATTGGAGAGAATTCCTATTATTTAGAAGTCATTGCATTAGGTACTACAAAGACCCAACTACAAAATCTAAGGCATGCTCACTGCCATAGAGTAAGTTGAGTAAGGATGGTGAAAGTAACATTGATGACTACAGAAGAAGATAAAATACTACAGGAAAGTTATTAATGATACAGGAAGATAGCATGGGGCTCTAATTCATATAGATAGGGGATTAAAAGATAGCATCTTAAAGTTGGCTGCATCATTTTGGAGTCTAAAGAGCTGAATATGGTACAAATTTTTGTTTGCAGGGAGCCAAATTTTTGTTTGTGGCTCAGTCGATTAAGCATCCGATTTTTGATTTCACAGAAGGTCAAGATCTTAGGGTCGCGGGATCAAGCCCCATGTTGGGCTCTGCACTCAGTGGGGAATCTGCTTGAAATTCTCTCCCTCTCTCTCTGCTCCTCTTTCCCCTCTCAAATAAATAAATAAATACTTTTTTCTTTTCTTTTTTTTTTTTTTAAGAAACTTTCATTTCTACTAAACTTAAAGCTCAGTGGTAGAATGTTAGATCATGAGGTAGGTGAAGATGGCATTCAAAAAAATAAAGGATCAGCTCAGAGTGAGAAAGATGTTCATACAGGGTTCTGATCCACAGAGAGATTGCAAAAATTACTAGTTCTGAGAAGGTTAGCCTATTCCAGAGTATCAGAGCCTAGATGGGGAGAAGATGTCTTTTACCTGGTAGTGCAATGCAGTGTGGAATATGAGAGTTGGACTAGGAAGAGAGGAGCACTTGTGTAGGGGAGAAGGGCCCTAGTGAAGGTAGGAGATTTTTTTACATATGGAGAATTGATTAAATGAGAAAATGTATTAAGTCAATGTGAGCAGGGTGCCTCACTGCCAGAGACAGTAGATAGAAACTGGGAGAATAAAATGTACTCTGTGGTGCTGGACTATAGTTAGAGATACATAGGAACTTGTGGTTTTTCAATTGACAAGTAGATATACTGATGGATAAATATAGACCTAGATTTATGTGTTTATTACAATGTTATATTCAAGAATTGCCTATTTCTGTCTACCAAGATGGTCTAGGAGCAGCAGCACTTAAAAGGTAATAAGCATACCATCATACCTAGAACACATAACTCTCACCTTCTATGACATTTTTCACTAAATAAATGAGGACACCTTGGAATAATGTCTGATCTGAGATCTGGACAATGAAAGTATAAAATGAGTCTAAAGCATCCTGTTCTTCCAGAAAGTGAGAAAGTGTTCCCAAAAAAGTGCTCAAAGAATGATACCATATAAAAGGACACAGAAACCAGTTACCATTGGTCAAATCTAGGATAATTTAAGCTAAAACATAAAAATAGCCATCTTAAAAAGTTATAATGCATTGCATAAAATATAAAGACATAAATCCAATCTAAAAAATTTAAGTTTGATAAGGGATAAGATATTATACAATTACATGGTGTCTTTCCACAAAACAATTGATAACAAAAGGGAAGAAATAAGAATAACTTCATAATAGAAAAGTATGTCAGTCTCCATCTGAAAGAAGTAATCAAAGTGAATTCAATCAGTACTGGGACAAATTGAAACTGTTCACCATCTGTTGGCATGCATTTGAGAACCCAGCATAACTGCGGTGATACTCCTGCCAAGTATGCACATCCTGAATCAAATCAGAAGAAAATATCAAACACATTTAAACTGACTAGCATTCTACAAAATAAATGGTTTATATACTTAAAGAGGTTATGACAGTAAGCAAAGAATAGGATCTATTACCTTTGTAGTCTTTGTTTAATTATGTTAATTATAGCTGAGAATGTTTCAAATAGTCTCTCCATATTGTCTCTTCCTTCTAAAATTCATAATTTTATGAAATCAATCTGGCAAAAGCATGGCTTTTTTCATGCTAATAGGATAAATCTAAAATTTCAGCATCATTTTATACCATCCTGATCTGGAACCTTGCCATACTACCTTCTCTAGTTTGTACTTCTTACTTGTAAGAAGATTATTTCAAATTGAATTACTTGCTGAATATCAAATAGAATTCTATTTCACTTCATTCAGTTTTTTCCTGTGAAAATATCATTTTTCAGAACTACCTCATCTTTTCTCTTTATGAAATTTTTTCGATTCCTAAGGTAAATATAGTTTCTTATTTCCCCAAACTCATATTGATCATATTTAAATAAATCTACCCTGCATCTTGACATGTGTCAATATGTATTTTTCCCAATTTTATGTATATTCCTTATGAGTAGAGATTCTATTTTATCTTCCACACTAATTAGCAAAAATTAGGTGCTCATGAAATTGTTGAAATTGTGAATCATTGCTATTCACATACTTGATTGAGAAAAGTCATTGAGCATGTAAACATAGCTAAATATGAAACTGACATATAATACTTTGTATAAAGAGACTCTGGATATTTGGAAAAACACTGGCAATTTTTCTTATATTTTAAAATACAAAGCTAAGAGAGAATTTTTTTTTTTTTAATAGACTCCATGCCAGCATGGAGCCCAGCTCAGGACCTGAGCTGAGATCAAGAGTTGGAAATTTAATTGACTGAGCCACCCATGCACCCTGAGAATTGTATTTATATATTAATTTCAAAAGTGGAATTTAGGGGCACCTGGGTGGCTCAGTCGGTTGGGCATCTGCCTTTGACTCGGGTAATGATCTTAGGGTCCTGGGATGGGGACGCACATTGGGCTCCCTCCTTAGCGGGGAGTCTGCTTCTCCCTCTCTCTGATTCTCCTTCCAGCTTGTGCTTGCTCTCTCTCTCTCTGTCTCAGATAAATAAATAAAATCTTAAAAAAAAAAAAAAAAGCTGTATTTACTTGTTCCATACCTTATAGCACCAAAGAGTTAATTCCATATGCTATTCTTTCAAGGCATAATAAATGCAATAGGTTATCAGTGAGTTCTGCATGACCAGAATCATCAGTATTGCAGTAAAATAAAAGACTGAAATTTATTTCTTCACATTTTATCTTTGGAAGTTGCTGAGATAGGGAATTCAGAATAGACTCTAGAAGCCTCAATATCCATCTCCTAGTGAATAAATTTTATCTTCCTTATAATTCCATGGATCTCTCTATTAATATGGTTCGATTTAGCACTTCAATGTCATTCACTAATTCATTCAATAAATATTTATTGAGCACTACATTGGTCAAGGTACTCTTCTAGGTCCTGAGGATATAATGACGAAGGAAAAGGACACTTTCTTTGCCTGCCATCATTGAGTGTATATTCTACAAAGCAAGAGAAGCATGGATCAAATAAAAAAAAAATACATAATTTACTGAAGTGATAGACGTTATGCAGAAAAACTAAAGCAGATTCTATAATTACAAAATATATGTATTTTTAAACTAAGATAATAGTGAAAGTCTCTACAGTAAGGAGACATTTGAGCTGAGATCTGAATGAACTGAGAGGGAGTATGCCATGTGAACATAGAAGGGAAGAGATAATCACTCCACTCTTTTTCTTGTTTAAACAACTGTCTTCACTACCACTCCTTGATATTCTGCCATCATTTGCACTTGATATTGCAGATATCTTGAACTATTGCAATGTATGTTGACATGAGACTTTATGCCTCTAGGCTTTTAAATGGAATGTTTTGCTTTTGTGCATAGCCATTCAACTCCCAGTTTTACCAAAATTCTAATATCCAGCCTTAAACACACACACCCATGCAACTAACCTCTAAACAAAAAATAAACAGTACAGGGGTCCCACTGCAGTCAGTACCACTCCAAAGTTACCATTATCTTGACTGCCTACACCATGAATTAGTTTTGCATGTCGTTAAACTTAAATAAATGGAAGCATACAGCATCTCTCTATTGTGTTTGTACTTTTTTAAACTAAATATTAGGTGTCTATGATTTATCTGTGTTACTGTGTGTGGTGTTAGTATACAGCTATATGCTCTTATGGTTATTTGTCCCATATATGAATTTTTTTTAAAATATTTTATTTATTTATTTGACAGAGAGACACACAGCTAGAGAGGGAACAGAAATAGGGGGAGTGGGAGAGGGAGAAGCAGGCTTCCCGTGGAGCAGGGAGACTGATGTGGGGCTCAATCCCAGGACACTGGGATCATGACCTGAGCTGAAGGCAGATGCTTAACAATTGAGCCACCCAGGCACCCCATATGTGAATTTTTAAATAAGATTTTTACATCAAAGATTTTATGCTTATGAGAAAGAATATATCATGATTATTTTTTTCTTGTCTCTTTTTGTGTCTGCTTTTGTCTCATTTACTATTAGACTTACTGTTAGGCTTAAAACAGCCTGTTAAAATAATATTGAGTAACTTCCTTTCTTTTTCTGTTCTCCAGAACATGATAGCATGAGTATCTGCTGGGTTGGAATGGTGACTGGCTAACAGAAGGCTATTCATAAAACATGTATTCTACTTAGAGATAATTATGTGTTTTATTTGGCATACTGCATGGAAAATCTGATTTAACCTTTACAAACGCTCATTTGGTAGAAGGTAGTTTCAACATTACTACCCTTAAAATTAGTTTTTTTTAAATGTTATTTTACATACAGTACATCATTAGTTTTTGATTTAGTTTGAACTATATTTTAAGAATCTCTGATATTTCACTTTATACAATCATTTCTCAAGTTTGCTTGTAATGTTGAGGAAATATTGATATCAGTGATGCATTTTATTGAACATATTCCTCTTATAATCACAACTAAGGAAACTTTCTTAAAAAAAAAACAATCAACCAAATATTCCTAACCATTTATAAAATAATAATAACATTACTAGTGATGTTTAGTTGAATTTTCATAGATTTTTTTGAATTATCAGAGCTGACTTTTTATATTATCTGGTTTACCTTAAAAGACTTATTTCATTTAGCTGCTTATAACTTCAAATATCCTGGGGTTTTTTTGTTTGTTTGTTTGTTTCATTTTGTTTTGTTTTGTTTTGTTTGGACAAGGGTGTTTATTCAGGTTTTAACTCAGATATCACTTTCTTCAGAGATCATCCATGACCACCTTAGCTATACCAGCACCATTAGCTCTCTACTGCAAAATACGATTTTTATCTTTGACACTAACCTTATCAACAACTGCCATTCACTTATCTACTCATTGGCCTGGCAGGATCCTCAAGAGCAGAGACTTTGTTTACCCATTGCCAAGAGCAGTGCCAGGCCCAGGAGGGTCTCATGTGTAACCAGTCGATTACTGTGTAATAGTGGGGAGTTTGCAAAAACAAGTAGTTACATGAATTCCATTGGTGTTGTTTATTTTTGTGTGTGTTTTTTTTAAGACTTTATTTATTTATTTGACAGATAGAGATCACAAGTAGGCGGAGAGGCAGGCAGAGAGAGCAGAGGAAGCAGGCTCCCTGCTGAGCAGAGAGCCTGATGCAGGTGGGGCTTGATCCCAAGATTCTGGGATCATGATATTAGCCTAAAGCAGAGGTTTTAACCCACTGAGCCACCCAGGAGCCGCTATTTTTGTCTTTTATTTAATTCTACTGTGGTTTACATACAATGTTATATTAGCTTCAGGTATACAATATAAGGATTCAGCAATTCTATTTAATACTTAGTGCTCATTATGATAAGTATACTTCTCTCCTTCACCTATTTCACTGATTCCCCCCTCTCCCTGGTAATAATCAGTTTGTTTTCTATAGTTAAGAGTCTGGGTTTTTGTTTGTTTGTTTGTTTTCTTTCTTTCTTTTTGTCTTTTTAAGATTTTATTTATTTATTTGAGAGAGTGAGTGAATGAGAGAGGGGGAACACGAGTGGAGGTGTAGAGAGGGAAGCATACTCCCTACTGAGCAGGGAGCCTGCCTGGGGCTCTATCTAGGACTCTGGGATCACCATCTGAGCCAAAAGCTTAACTGCTTAACCGAGTGAGCCACCTAGACACCCCTCTTTTTTCCTTTATTAATTTGTTTCTTAAATTCCGCATATGAGTGAAATCATATAGTATTTGTCTTTCTCTGACTTATTTCACATAACATTGTATTTTCTAGATCTATCTATATTGTTGCAAATGGAAAGATTTCATTCTTTTTTGTGGCTAAGAAATATTTCATTGTGTATATGTATATACACATACCATATCTTCTTTATTCATTCATATATTGATGGGCACATGAGCTCCTTCCATAATTTGGCTATTGTAAATAATTCTGCAACAAGTATACAGGTGCATAGTTCCTTTAGAACTAGTGTTTTTGTATTCTTTGGGTAAATACCCAGAGGTAGAATTACTAGATCATATGGTAATTAATTTTTAATTTTTTGATGAACCTTCTTACTGTTTTCCACAGAGACTTCACTAATTTGCATTCCCACCAACAGTGCACAAAGATTTCTTTTTCTCCACATCCTCACCATCCCTTGTTGTTTCTTGTGTTTTTTATTTTAGCCATTCTGACAGGTTATAGCTCATTGTGATTTTGATTTCCATTTCTCTAATGATGAATGATGTTGACAATCTTTTCATGTGTCTGTTGGCCATCTATATGTCTTCTTTGGAGAAATCTCTGTTCATGTCTTCTGCTTATTTTTAAATTGGATTATTTGTTTTTTGGATGTTGAGTTGTATAAATTCTTTATATATTTTGGATACTAATCCTTAATCAGATATGTCATTTGCAAATATCTCCTCCCATTCAGTAGGTTGTCTTTTTGTTTTGTTGATTGTTTCCTTTGCTGTGCAGAAGTTTTTTATTTTGACATAGACCCAAGTTTGTTTGCTTTTGTTTCCCTTGCTTCAGGAGACATATCTAGAAAAATGTTGCTATGCTGATGTCGGATAAATTACTGCTTTTGCTCACTTCTAGAATTTGTATAATTATTGGTCTCAGAGTTAGGTTTTTAATCCATTTGAGTTTATTTTTTGTTTATAGTCAAGAAAATGGTCTGGTTTCATTCTTTTGTATATAACTGTTTAGATTTGCCAGCACCATTTGTTGAAGAGAATGTCTTTTTCTCATTGCATATTCTTGACTCCTTGGGTGAAGATTAATTGTGGGTTTGTTTCTGGGCTCTCTATTCTGTTCCATTGATTTATGTGTCTGTTTTTGTGTTAGTACTGTAGTGTTTTGATCACTATAGCTTTGTAGTAAACCTTGAAATCTGGGATAATGGCATCTGCACTTTTTTTTTTTTTTTGCATGTTTAATTTTTTATTTTTTATAAACATATATTTTTATCCCCAGGGGTACAGGTCTGTGAATCACCAGGTTTACACACTTCACAGCACTCACCAAAGCACATACCCTCCCCAATGTCCATAATCCCACCCCCTTCTCCCAAACCCCCTCCCCCAGCAACCCTCGAGGCATCTGCACTTTTATTCTTTTTTTTTTTTTTCTTCCAAGATTGCTTTGGCTACTCAAGGTCTTTTGTAGTTCATACAAATTTTAGGATTATGTTTTATTTCTATGAAAATGCTTTTGTTGTTTTGATAGGGATTGCATTAAATCTGCAGATTGCTTTGGGTAGTGTGAACATTTTAACAATATTTGTTCTTCCAATCCATGAGCATTGAAAGTTTTTCCATTTCTTTGTGTCTTCCTCAATTTCTTTCATTATTTTAGTTTCAGAGTATATGTTTTTCACCTTGGTAAATTTATTCTTAGTCTTTTTATTATTCATGGTGCAACTGTAAATGGGATTGTTTTCTTAATTTCTCTTTGTGCTATTTCATTATTAGTGTATACAAATGCAGTAGATTTCTATATATTTGTTTCTACTGTGACCTTAGTGAATTTATCAGTTGTAGTAGTTTTTTGGTGAAGTCTTTAAACTTTTCTATGTATAGTATCATGTCATCTGCAAATAGCAGAAGTTTTACCTCTTATTACCAATTTGATACCTTTTATTTCTTTTTCTTATCTGATTGCTGTGACCAGGACTTCCAGTACTATGTTTTATAAGTGTGGTGAAAGTGGACATCCTTGTTTTGTTCCTGATCTTTAGGGGGAAAGTTCTCCGATTTTACTATGATGTTAGCTCTGGGCTTTTTATATAAGGCTATTATTATGTTGAGGTATCTTCCCTCCAAACCCTCTTTGTTGCTGGTTTTTATCATGAATGGAGACTGTAATTTGTCAAATGCTTTCCTGCATCTATGAAATGATCATATGGTTTTTATCCATTTTCATATTAATAGGTTGTAACACCTTGATTGGTGTGTAAATACTGAACCACTCTTGCATACTGGGAATAAATCCTATTTAATTATAGTGAATAATTTTTTTAACATATTGTTGAATTCAGTTTGCTAGTATTATGTTAAGGACTTTTTTTTTTAACATATAATGTATTATTTGTTTCAGGAGTACATGTCTGTGATTCCTCAGTCTTACACAATTCACAACACTCACCATAGCACATACCCTCCCTAATGTCCATCACGCAGCCACTCCATCCCTCCCTCCTCCACCCCTCCAGCAACCCTTAGTTGGTTTCCTGAGGTTAAGAGACTCTTATGGTTTTTCTCCCTCTCTGCTTTTCTCTTGTTTCATTTTTCCCTCCCTTCCCCTATGATCCTTTGTCTTGTTTCTCATATTCCTCATATCAGTGAAGTCACATGATAATTGTCTTTCTCTGATTGATTTATTTCACTTGGCATAATACAATCTAGTTCCATCCACGTTGTTGCAAATGGCAAGATTTGGGGGTTTTTTGATGGCTACACAGTATTCCATTCATCTGTTGATGGACATCTAGGTTCTTTCCATAGTTTGGCTATTGTGGACATTGCTGCTATAAGCATCCAGGTGCACGTGCCCCTTGTGCCCCTTTGGATCACTACATTTATATCTCTTTAGGGTAAATACCCAGTATTGTGATTGCTGGGTCGTAGGGTAGCTCTATTTTCAACTTTTTGAGGAACCTCCATACTGTTCTCCAGAGTGGCTACACCAGTTTGCATTCCCACCAACAGTGTAGGAGGGCTCCCCTTTCTCTGCATCCTCGCCAACTCCTGTCATTTCCTGACTGGTTAATTTTAGTCATTCTGACTGGCATGAGGTGGTATCTCACTGGTTTTGATTTTTATTTCCCTGATGCTGAGTGATATTGAGCACTTTTTCATGTGTCTGTTGGCCATTTGGATTTCTTCTTTGCAGAAATGTCTCTTCATTTTTTCTGCCCATTTCTTTGTTGGATTATTTGTTCTTTGGGTGTTGAGTTTGATAGGTTCTATAAAGATTGTGGAGGACTTTTGTGTCTGTTTATTAGAGATACTGGCCTGTAGTGTTCTCTCTCTCTCTCTCTCTTTCTCTCTCTCTCTCTCTATTTTGCAGTGTGTTTATCTGGTTTTGGAATCAAGTAATGGTGATGCTGGCCTCATAGAATGAATCTGGAATTCTTTCCTCTCCTGTCTTTTGTAATAGTTTGAGAAGAATGGGTATTAACTCTTTGAATGTTTAGTAGAATTCACCTGTGAAGCCAACTGCTCCTGGAATTTTCTTTTTGGGGAGTTTTTGACTACTGATTCAATTTCATTATTGGTAATGGGTCTTTTAAATTTTCTATTTCTTCATGATTTAGTTTTGTTAGATTATATGTTGTTAGGAATTTATTCATTTTTTCTAGGTTGTCAAATTTGTTGGTATATAATTTTCCATAATATTCTCTTATAATCCTTTGTATTTCTGTGGTGTCAATTGTTATTTCTCCTATTTCATTTCTGATTTTGTTTAACTTTTTTTTTTTTCATGAATCTGGGTAAAGGTTTGTGGATTGTGTTAATATTTTCAAAGAACAAACTCCTGGCTTCATTAAGAAGAGTTCTTTTCTTTTTGTTTGTTTGTTTGTTTCTATTTCATTTCTAATCTTTATTACTTCTTTATTTCTGCTCTAATCTTTATTACTTCTTTCATCCTATTGATTTGGGATTTTGTTTTTTTTCTTTTTCCAGCTCCCTTAAAAACTGGAGATTTTTCTTCCTTCTTGAGGTAGGCTTGCATTGCTATAAACTTCTTCCTTAGAACAGATTTGGGGCAACCCAGAGATTTTGGACCACTGTGTTTTCATTCATGTATTTTTTTTCTAATTTCCTCTTTAATTTCTTGGTTGACCCATTCATTGTTTATCAGCATGTTATTTAATCTCTGTGTATTTGTGTCATTTCCAGATTTTTTTTTTTCTTGTGTTGGATTTCTAGTTTCATAGCATTGTGGTTGGAAAAGATGCATGGTATGACTTCTTTTGAATTTTTTGAGACTTGCTTCTAACATGTGACCTGTTCTGGAGAATGTCCCATGTGTACTTGAAAATAATGTGCATTTTCCTGTCTTAGGATAAAATGTCTGATTATATTTGTTAGAGATATCTGATCCAATGTGACATTCAAAGCCACTTTTGATTTCCTGTTTTGCATGTAAGTGGGGTATAAAGTTCCCTACTATTATTGTATTACTTACTATTGATTAATTTCTTCATGTTTATTATTAGCTGCTTTATGCATTTGGGTGCTTCCATGTTGGGTATGTTATTATTAACAATTGTTATATCATCTTTTTGTAGCATTCCTTTTATAATTATATAGTGTCCTGCTTTGTCTCTTGTTATAATCTTTCTGTTAAAGCCTATTTTGTCCAATGTAAGTATTGCTACCCTTGCTTTCTTTTCACTTCCATTTGTATGATAAATGTTAATCTATCCCTTCACTTTCAATCTGCAGATGTCTTTAGGTCTGAAATGTGTCTCTATAGGCAGCATATGGATGAGTCTTGCTTTTATTTCCATTCTCTCACCCTGTGTCTTTTTTTTAAATTTTTTAATTAATTAATTTATTTTCAGCATGACAGTATTCTGTTACTGCACCACACCCAGTGCTCCATGCAATCTGTGCCCTCTCTAATACCCACCACCTGGTCCCCCCAACCTCCCACCCCCCACTCCTTCAAACCCCTCAGATTGTTTTTCAGAGTCCATAGTCTCTCATGATTCACCTCCCCTTCCAATTTCCCCTAACTCTCTTCTCCTCTCTAACTCTCCTTGTCCTCCATGCTATTTGTTATGCTCCACAAATAAATGAAACCATATGATAATTGACTCTCTCTGCTTGACTTATTTCACTCAGCATAATCTCTTCCAGTCCCGTCCATGTTGCTACAAAATTTGGGTATTCATCCTTTCTGATGGAGGCATAATACTCCATAGTGTATATGGACCACATCCTCCTTATCCATTTGTCCATTGAAGGGCATCTTGGTTCTTTCCACAGTTTGGCGACTGTGGCCATTGCTGCTATAAACATTGGGTACAGATGGCCCTTCTTTTTACTACATCTGTATCTTTGGGGTAAATACCCAGTAGTGCAATTACAGGGTCATAGGGAAGCTCTATTTTTAATTTCTTGAGGAATCTCCACACTGTTCTCCAAAGTGGCTGCACCAACTTGCATTCCCACCAACAGTGTAAGAGGGATCCCCTTTCTCCACATCCCCTCCAACACATGTTGTTTCCTGTCTTGCTAATTTTGGCCATTCTAACTGGTGTAAGGTGATATCTCAATGTGGTTTTAATTTGAAACTCCCTGATGGCTACTGATGATGAACATTTTTTCATGTGTCTGATAGCCATTTGTATGTCTTCATTGGAGAAGTGTCTTGTTCATATCTTCTGCCCATTTTTTGATATGATTATCTGTTTTGTGTGTGTTGAGTTTGAGGAGTTCTTTACAGATCCTGGATATCAACCTTTTGTCTGTACTGTCAATTGCAAATATCTTCTCCCATTCCGTGGGTTGCCTTTTTGTTTTCTTGACTGTTTCCTTTGATGTACAGAAGCTTTTGATTTTGATGAAAACCCAAAAGCTTATTTTCGCTTTTGTTTCCCTTGCCTTTGGAGACATATCTTGAAACCCTGTGTCTTTTGATTAGAACATTTAGTCCACTTACATCCAAAGTAATTATTGATAGGTGTGCATTTGTTGCCATTTTGTTACTTTATTATTTCTTCAAATCATACTCTATCCCCTTAGAATAGAATAGAATATATAGAATAATATAGAATAATATTCTATCCCCTTATGGGACCCCTATAATGCAAATGTTATTATGCTTGATAATATCACTAAGTTCCTTAAATCTATTTTCTTTTTTCTTTTAATCCATTTTCATTTTTATGTTTTTCTCTCTCCTGTTCAGCTTGATTGCTTTCTATTACTCTGTCCTCTGGGTCATTGATCCATTCTTCTGTTTTTTGTTTTTTTTTTTTTTTTTTTGTTGTTGTTGTTGTTGTTTTCTTGTGTACTATCTATTCCATCTAATGTATTTTTAATTTCAATTATTGAGTTCTTCATCTGCTTTCCATCTCTTTCTTATTGTTCCTGCTAAGATCCTCCACTCTCAAACAGACAAACAGACACCTGTGGGTGTTCTCAAGCCCAGTGAGAGTCTTTATGATCATTACTTTAAGTTGTCTATCAGGCATATTATTGTATTTGTTTTGCTTAGGTGTCTTGCTATAATTTTGTCTTGTTCTTTCATTTGGGACATAGTCCTCTGTCTTCTCATTTTGTTTAAATTTTTGTTAGGAATTTTACTTATGTCTCCTGCTCTTGAAAGAAAGAAGTGGGCTTATGAAGAAGAGGTCCTGTAGTGCCCCATTATTTAATGTCCCCTGCTCGTCAGAACCTGGCCCTTCTGGGTTATCTTCTAGATACATTATGTGTGCCTAACAATTGTGGGTGAACCTTCAAAGCACTCATATTTAATGGTTCTCTTTGCTTGTTGTGGGCAGGGTTTGGTCCCTGTTGTTTCATGAGCCAGTCATAGATCATTTTGGTCTTGAATTGAGTCACACAAGGCATTTGCCAGAGATGGGGTAGAACTAAACTGCAGGGCACTCTACCTATGTTGTCCCCTGAGAAGCTTCTGTTGATGGGTGAGGCCCATAGTAGACTATATGCCTTCTCCCAGCCCACTACTGGGGTCAGAGTCAGACTGGTTTGTGTAGTTATCTTGCCCTTTCCCCAGTAAAGGAGGCACTTTGGAGATCTGGCCACTCTCACAGCTGCTTACCCCCTGCCAGGCTGATGGTACTGCTTTGGATACGCTCCAGCCAAAGTCATATTAGAGGGGGCATTTCTGAAAAGAATGTGAAGGTTGGGCACACAGTGTTAGCAAGGTTTGTGTAGGTCTTCTGTGGGAATAGGGCCTAGAGTAGAGGACTCGCTGGAACAGGTATGTCCACAGGAAGACTCCAGGGCCAGGATGCTGTTAGCAAGTTAATAGTATTGGCTCTGGGCTCATTCCCACAGGTGTCTGTTTGTCTAGGCTTGGGGGTGATGGAGAAGAAAATGACACCTTCCACCTCTTCTGTTCTTGAAGAAGTCTTCCAAGGATCCCTGCCCTTCTAGCCCAGTATCTGAGATTAGAAAACAAATCTCCCTCCTATATATTCCAAGCGTTTTTCAAACTGCTGCTTCTATGCTGTATCTCTTCAATGGAAGGACTTTACTGGCCAGGCTCTCCCAAAGCTGAGCCTGCTGATTTTTAAAATTCCAGGTATTGGGGGGAGGGGGCTTGGGAGAAGGGGGTGGGATTACGGACACTGGGGACGGTATGTGCTTTGGTGAGTGCTGTGAAGTGTGTAAACTTGGTGATTCACAGACCTGTACCCCTGGGGATAAAAATATATGTTTATAAAAAATAAAAAATTAAAAAAAAAAGTTTCAGGTATTAAGCCCCTCTGACTGGAAGAAGTGGCAAAATCAGTCCCTCTGGTTTTCAAACCAGATGTTAGGAGGATTTGTCTTACCCATGTGGGTTCTCTTTGCCTGGGGTGCCTGGTGTAAGAGTATCTTTCACTCATCTCTCGGTGCCCACAGTGTCTTTCCCTCCCATGTACAAACTGTAAATTAGATTAGCTCCTGACTGCATCTCTGCCCTTTCTTTCTTACTAGATATGGCCTCTTCTCCACATTTAGCTCTGGAGAATCTTTCTGCCAATATTCAAGTCCTTTTCTGGGTTATTTATATTGATGTGGATGTTATCTAGTTGTCTCCATGGGATGAAGTGAACTTACAGTCTTCTTATGCTGCAGTCTCCCCTTGAAGTCTCAAATATTTTTGATGTTTAGCAAATCATTATAAAACATGGAGGGATGCCTGGGTGGCTCAGTCAGTTAAGTGTCTGCCTTCAGCTTATGTCATGATCCCAGGGTCCTGGGATGATTGTTCCACACTGGGCTCTTTGCTCAATAGGGAGCCTGCTTCTCCCTCTGCCTGCTATTATCCCTGCTTGTATGCATGCTCTCTCTCTGACAAATAAATAAATAAAATCTTTAAGAAAATAAAAAAGGAAATTTTCTTATACACAACACATTTTTCATTTAAATATTAGATTTTGTTTCAGTGACTTTGCATTTAGACTATCACATGACTGCATGTGAGAAATGAAAATTAAAACATATTCTTAGGGGCACCTCAGTGGCTCAGTGGGTTAAGCCTCTGCCTTCGGCTCAGGTCATGATCTCCAGGTCCTGGGATCAAGCCCCACATTGGGCTCTTTGTTCAGCGGGGAGCCTGCTTCCTCCTCTCTCTCTCTCTCTGTCTGCCTTTCTGCTTACTTGTGATCTCTGTCTGTCAAATAAATAAAATCTTTAAAAAAAAAACCAACCATATTCTTAGTAGGCTAAAAATTTAAATTTTAAAAGATTTTATTTATTTGACACACAGAGAGAGAGATCACAAGTAGGCAGAGAGGCAGGCAGAGAGAGAGGGGGAAGCAGGCTCCCTGAGTAAAGAGTCCAATGTGGGGCTCAATTCCAGGAGCCTGAGACCATGACATGAGCTAAAGGCAGAGGCTCAACCCTCGGAGCCACCCAGGCGCCCAGTAGGCTAAGAATTTTTAATAAATGAATAACTTATTATTCATAATACATACAAAATAAAAGGTCAAATGACAGACATTTAGGTTTATCTCATATGTGACACATTATATTAAATTTTTCATTTACTTATTAGTGTTTATGAATTTGTGACTTAAAATAATTATTTATTTTATTTTCATGGTTGTGTAATGATAAATTTCCAAATTCCTTAATGTCATTTATTCTTTATATTTTTTATTTTATATTCTTACTGTTGATGATTATTTTCTCTTCATTAAAAAGCTAGAATTGAATGTTGATGAGCCAATATCAAACCTATTTTAGGAAGTTATTATGGAAGTGATTGCCATCTATTTCAAATTTTGCTTAAAATTGAAGTTTTATAGTTGCCTTAGAAACATGACTTGAATATTAGTTATAATTTACATTTATGATTTGCCATATATCAAATAAAACATAATGAAATTTTGGATACAATACTCCTGAGAATGTAATTTATTCTTTATATTATCAGTTATTATTACAATAAAAACTGACACTATAATCAACATTGACATAAAATATAAAATTAATTGGTGAACACTACAAATTAACTTCAAAACATTACTCAGTATTTGTCCAAATGCATTGCTAATTAGTTGATAAAATTCAGCAACTGTGTAAAATATATTTCAAAATAGTATTAAATTAAGGGGCACAAACAATAAAGCCAAAGTGAAAAATATTTAGCATCTATAAATAAAAATATAAAGCAATACAGATTTGTGATTTTAAGTTTTATAATAACCACAGTTTTAAAAAAGTTAAAAAAATAAGTGAAACTAGTTTTAATAATATATTTTATTCAACCAACTGTACCCAAAAATCATCTTCCTGCTTAATTAAAATAAATTATTAGTGAAATGTTTTTTGTAATAAGTTTTCAAAGCCTGGTATTTATAATTAAAGTACAGCTCATTTTGGATTTGTCCTATTTCAGGTATTCAAGAATCACATGTGGTCAGTACCACTGTATTAGTGCAGAGATAAAACAGGGGAACTTACAGTGTCAGCTTCAGACCTGGAAGTCCTGGTCTGATTCGATGAATAGTTGGCAGCTATATTGTGACTAAAGAGCTTAGACATTTAAGGCAGGTCTTAGTTTCATGAGGGAGGTAAAGTATGAAAAATACATGTGTGTGTATGCATGCACATGCATCTCTACATATGTATTTACATACATAGTGTAATGTTCTCTTATCATTCCCATTTAATACGAGGAGTCTACAGGTATAAAAAAAATTGCCCAGTGTCACATGTTTAATCATTTTCAGTCTCTCATGCCATTTTCTAAATATTCCTTTAAAGCCTACATTTTTAAAAAATTGTTTTTCTTAACATATAATGTATTATTTGCCCAGGCTTACACAATTCATAGCACTTACCATAGCACACACCCTCTCCAGTGTCCATAACCCAAACACCCTATCCCTACCCCCAACCCCCCTGCAACCCTCAGTTTGTTTTGTGAGCTTAAGAGTCTCTTATGGTTTGTCTCCCTCCCAATCCCATCTTGTTTCATTTTTCCTTCCCTACCTCCTACAACCCCCACCCTGCCTCTCAAATTACTCATATCAGAGAGATCATATAACAATTGTCTTTCTCTGATTGACTTATTTTGCTTAGCATAATACCCTCTAGTTCCATCCATGTCATTGCAAATGTCAAGATTTCATTTCTTTGGATGGCTGCATAGTATCCCATTCTGTATATATACCACATCTTCTTCATCCATTCATCTGTTGATGGACATTGAGGTTCTTTCCATAGTTTGGCTATTGTGGGCATTGCTGCTATAAACATTTGGGTGCAAATCCCCCTTCAGATCACTATATTTATACCTTTAGAGTAAATACCCAGTAGTGCGATTACTAGATCATAAGGTAGCTCTATTTTCAACTTTTTGAGGAACTTCCATGCTGTTTTCCAGAGTGTAAACCCTGCATTTTTAATCACTAAATAAATTATCATGCCATCTAAGAATCTTTTTTAAGACTAAAATGCTGGATAGAGTCACCAGAGGTCACTGGATAGACCCACTTAACTGGGTCATTCTTTCTTTTTGGAGGAAATAAACAATGTGATTAATTATCGATTGTGCTAAATAATTTTCTGATAGATACATATTTGCTTTCACCTTCTGATTTCTTTATTTAGTTATGATATTTATTTCAATGTTAATGAAGTCAAGTAGCTTCAGATAATTTTATTAAATTTACTCTCAGAGGATGTTAGAAGGTATCATGTTCTTACATATCTGATCTGACAATCTAATGATTTATATATTTTATACTAAGTTTAATGATATAAAACTAATACCAAAATGTTGTGTACAAGTCTGTGTGTAGAGTTACACACACATTTTTTTATATATTCTTCAAAATGTAGTTGCATATAAACAATATACATTTATATAACTTGATAGAATTTAAAATAGAAATTAATGTAAACCAATTTATAAAGAACTGTACTATTATCAATACCAGATATTTAAAGTATAGGTCAGGCTACTCTTCTGCTGTGTATTAGATAGTGGGATTATAACTAGATGAAGTATTTGATAAACACATGAACAGATCTATAAAAAAGTCATATTTATAAGTTTTTCTTGCTTAATTTGAAGATAATTTTTAAGGTTAAGCCCTCTGGGAAAAATCCCTTGATATTTTCTTTAAAAATGCATTCTTAAATAGATATGAAAATGTTAAAATATTCATTTTAATATGAGCCTGGGAATAGATCTCTTAGAATGAGTTCTCTGTTAGCTTTTAAAATGGTCTTGAATTATTTAAAGTATTTCTAAGATCTTCAGTGAATCATGGCATGATAATTTTTTTATGAGTTCAGTCATCACAATGGTAGAATTTTAAGGTTTTTAAAATTCATTTCCTTTTTACTCTGAAGGCGAATAAAATAACTCTTCAGCTCATATAGACCTAGTTTCCCTAAATTGATGGGGATATGTAATGAGAACTATAATGTCTGATGTTGCAGTTTTTTAGTATAAGTATGAAGTTATGATATGCTCAATATAAAATTTATATATTTCCTGGCTTCTATTTCTGCTGAGGCATCAAATCTCAAAAAATAAAGAGGAGAGGGTCTGGACTGCTAGAAGATTAATGTAAAACTCGACAAGAAACCATCTCAAAACAGTCTGATGATTCATAGTCCTTTGCAAACCTCAAGGAAATATAAAGGAATGGTAAGGAATTGATCAGAGACAGTAATGGGGAATTCTTTGTATAGCACTGGACTTGGACATTTTGCTTTTCCTCTCTTATCCTTCAAGTTACATGAAAGGATTTTCAAGATTTTTATTCAGAAACTCTAGTATGTGGTCACCAGAACTCAGGGGAGAGTGAAAACACAGGAACTAATACCTGAGTTCTTAGTGATTTAAACAAACAAATGAACAAACAAATAAACAAACATCCTAAAGTTAAGAGGCAGATTGAAATGCTCTGTAGTGAAAGGAAGTAGTTTTAAAAGATAATGCAATTGTGAAATAAGAAGCATTTTCCAAATGGATCTGTGGAATGGAGTCAGTCAGTCATGAACAAAGGGACTTGACCCAAGAGGCTCACAGTGGTGTGAGTGTGTGTGTGCATGTGTGTGTGTGTGTGTGCATGTGCATGTGCTCATGCCTGTGTTACAGGGGATTGTTCTTGGGACTTCAGGAGTGGAAATTTTTCAAAATAACATTTGTATTTCTGCCATACCCAGAATGAATGAATGTTAGATTTTACCAACCATAGCCATAACACTTTAACCACTTTTCTCTAATTCCTGTCTTCATTGACCCTAACTTTGTACAATTTCAAAGTCAGACCTTGTTGTGAGTGAAAGAAAAGAATCCTATGTTTTCACCTGTCAGGAGCTCAGCTGAGTTTGGTAAGGAAAGAGAATGAGCTGAGTTGCCAGGTGTCAGAGTAGCTGATTAAAGCAACAAACCAAAGATGATAGAGTTAAGTCTAATCACTTACACAGTATAAGCAAGAGCCTAAAACTTAAGAAAGCCCAACTCATCCTGTTCTATTTTCCTGCATGGAACAGTGCTGAGGTGAAGGGTCACATGAATCAACATGGGCATGTGGGTGGTTGCCCTGAACAAAAGTCTCCAGAAGTTTTAGGGACCCTGAGCTTGAGAGAAGTATGAAGGGAAGGGCAGGCATAGAAAAATACCAGGTTCTAAGTGAGAGTGGTGAAAAGTGTCTCCAAGTTTTCTCCCTTGTCCCCCCACTGAGGGGTCTTCAGTGAGGGGACGGAAGATCTTGGCTCAAGGCCTCAGATAAAGGAACATAAAAATAAACATGCCTGGGTCAGGAGTGTAAATATGCAAAGAGAATGACTGGCCAGAGGGGTGGCCATTGTCCTTGACTACAACTCTTTTCAGAAACTGCAATGCCTTGGCTGTACACTAAAGCTTGTATGGGGAAGGCAGCTCTCCACCAAGAGTCCTGCCAGATAAAGACTTGTTATTACCTGTGATCTGTCCTGAAAAATGACACATAGGTTTTTCTAGGGGAGCCAGACTCCTCTTCTCCCTTTCAAATTAAAGGTTTACACATCCAGTATAGATCATAAATGAAAGAGAGGATTAATCCTTATTTGGATAAGACATTGGTGTTTTGTTATCAAAGTGAACAGGAATTTTGTTCCTAAATATTTCTATAAAAGTTATAAAATAGATATGGACTCAGAGTCTGGAAGGAACAGACATCTGTAAGAATCTATAAAGTATTTTTCTGACGGAATGCAACTAGCTCATCTCAGTCAATACACAAATTATAAATAGGTATATATTAAAATATTTCCTATTTAATGTTTTTCTTACTATAAAAGCAGAGTATGTTTGGTGTTAAGAAACTACCTAGTAAAAAATGTAAGGTATAATTGAATTGTCAGGTACACCATTGTAACAAGAGAGCATATCCTCAGCTTCCTCTTTGCTCATACAAGCATATATACGCCTATGTAAAAAATACATGTTTCTGTCTACAGATATATTTGTCTTTTTTTTAATTTACCAAAAGACTCTTATATCTTTTTCTAATACTCTTCTTCCCTAGTACATTCTGTATCTTTTTTTTATAACAGGTTTTTAAAGTTTTTATTTAAATTCCAGTCAGTTAGCATACAGTGTAATATTCATTTTAAGTGTGTAATATAGTAATTCAACCCTTCATACATCACCTAGTGCTCATCACAAGTGCACTCCTTAATCCCCATCACCTATTTTCCCTGCCCCCCACCTACCTCCCCTCTGGTAACCAGCAGTATGTTCTCTAGAGTTAAGTATCCATTTCTTGTTTTGTCACTCTCTTGTTTTTTTTTTCCCCCTTTGCTCATTTATTTTGTTTCTTAAATTATGTGTGGGAGTGAAATCATATGGTGTCCAACTTTGACTTATTTTACTTAGCATAATACTGTCTAGCACCATCCATGTCATTGCAAATGGCAAGATTTTATTCTTCTTATGGCTGAGTAATATTCTACTGTGTATATATCTATATATGCCACAGCTTCTTTATTCATTCATCAGGTATGTGCTGTATCTTTAAAGTGAGAACAAACCATATTTTTGTTAGTTCCAAGCATAGAGATAATTGAGGTTGAATCAGTGCCCATAAAGCACCTAAAGAAGAATGGTGATGATATTATTATTATTTTTTAATTTCCTGTACATACCTACTTGGTTTAGAATGCAACCACAAAGAAACAAATCATCTAGTAATTTGCAGAGGGTACAACTGAGTGTTCAGGTGCTGAACCCAGTGAGAAAGGAGAGAACCCTCCTTTTACTTGAGGGCCAGACAAGGAGTGTTCCTCATAAGGTACACAGTAGGTGCCCTTGAACAAGACTCAACCAGAGATATCAGTGAAGTTCCGTAGGACTGACAGAAAGACAGGGAACAATTCAACTGTTACTCTGAGAGTATATAAAAACTTCCCACTACATCCAGTCATTATTGAGGATTGAAAAAAGTGGAGATATTTCTTTTGAATGGAGGAGAATGAGGTTTGATGACAACTGTGAATTTTTAATTCACTGGGTATATCCAAAAATCAAATGTATTAAATTTAAATAAACTGTTTTATGTTAGAAAATGCTAATCTACTTTTAATTGGCAAAAGTTTTAAAAATTATGTTCTGTTAAGAGTGAGCATGAGTCTTCTTTGAAAATTTGAGCTTTGTTATAAATAATAAAGAAAGCCACATTTTTTTTTTGTATATTTGAACAGAAGAATAAACACTTCAACTTGACTCTAAAAGTGAGATAAACAATTTAAGAGGTTACCACTGAGGAAGAATGAAAATTAGATAAGCCATAGGTATATAAATAAATAATAGGAGATACAAAATTAGGGTTTGAAATAGAAAGAATCTAGAAGCTAGAGGGGTTATCTCAGCTTCTTTCATGATATGACCTTAACCTTTGTAATTCAAATAAAAAACAGTTTAAATTAATGAAACGGAATTGACCTTAAATTTCTAATAATATTCCAGTATTTTTGTCCTTAACTTTCCTCAAAGGATTTGAGAAACCAACACTGCTTGTGGAGGAAAAATAGCTGCAGCAATTCCTTCTTTTCAGTTATTTTACCACTTAAAGTGAAATATATTTTATTAAATAGGAAAATGGACGTGGAGTTCACACACATACATATATCTATGTACCAGATACCTGTGATTTCTCTCTGTATATATAATCATAAGTGAGAAGGATAATACTATCCTGCCCAACACCTACTCCCACCAGGCAGCTCAGTGGTGTTTAGTCTGCAGAGACTAGCCCAGAAGCTTGAGGGCCCCTGAGACAACTAGGTGGCTTAGGGCTCCCCTCATAGTTTTCTCTCTGGTTCAGAGGTGCTTCACATATCTTTCTATAATAGCAGTTGATGGAGAGTCTTGGGTCTACCTTATTGGCAGACATCTCCAGGCGGGCTATTGCTATAGGCCAAGACTTGAGTCTAGCCTCTGGGATGCAACCCCAGAGCCAGTCAGACTGTGCTGCTCTCCCACAGTGTTTCTGCGGAGCTGGATTTTCTGTTGCAAACATCCCGAACATCTTTCTCTACTCTTATTCCTGGATGGTGGGCTCCTCACGAAGGTCTAAGCAGGATCTGCCTTGATTCTGGCAGTAAAAATATTCTGGATGCTATAAAAAAAATTAGCCAGTTAATTTACTTGAACTTTTTTCTAAGGGACGAAGTGTTTATTCAGGGTTTTATAATTTGGTTGACCCAAGTATCATCAAATCTGATCAAACTTGGAAAAGGGACATTTTAACTTCATTGTATATGGACAGCTGAATTTCAAAATGTCTCTTCTTTGAGAAAAAGAAAAAAATTAAGAACTTCCATTAGGTGCTAACTTGTCTAGCACTTGTAATCCTGTATGTAAATCTGAAGCTACCTCAACATTAGAAATGTTTCATGATAAGCAGATTAAGTCAGCAGAAATGTCAAAAATGACAACTTCCATCTGGGGTGTATGGATTCTCAGCAATATCAAGATGTCTCCGATTTGTCAAATATAGACGAATAGGAGTAACAGAAAACATACATACTAATGCAAGTATAAGAAATGCAAATTTCAGGAATAACTCAGTAAGCTAGTGCACAAATTTAGTTATATACTTAGGAATGGCTGACTATGGTGTTTTTCAATGGCATGTTTTTATTTTATGCTAAATATGTGGCTAGATTGAAAATTAGGACTTCCATAGGCCCAGTGTTTCTGAAATGAAGAATTAAACTATATATCAAAAGAATTTAGAGAATTTGTCTCCATAAATAAAATATTTAAATCCTTCATTAAAAAAATAAAACTTTCCTATTTCCAGAGTGACTCAGAGCACTCTGACCTATTTCAATTCTTGTACATTATATTCTCTGTTCCCCAAACCTCCCCTCCAGAGAAAGACATGCTTATGGACTTATGGGGCCTGTGACAATAGAATTGTTTTCTCATCCAGAAGAACTGTGAGTGAAGAACTAGAACATGAAATATGCCCCCAAGATGATTGAAGATATCTCTTATTTAAGAATATGTTTTTATTCAGTATTTTAAGAACATATGAGATATACTCAAAGGACTATTTTGCCTTTCATCTACTATTATATATTTATTTTATTATATATTATAAAAAATCTGTGAAGAAAGTTTCTTTGGGGAAAAAAGAAATAATACTGAATAAATTTACATATCAATGCGTAAAATGTTAAGTTTTTAATTACTAAAGCATCACTGACTTTAATACTGCTTGACAAGAATTATGACATGAATGGTCTAGGTTGTCTTCCAATGCAGTAAAATCCATTTATTTCAGAGTCAATCACGAATTAGTTAATGTACACTTTTTCATCATCAACCTATTAAAAATTGCTCAGGAGACTATTTGCAATGGGTTTTAATTCTTCTGAGATGACTTCTGTGAAGCAGAAGAAAACTACTTTTCCAGTTCTTTTGTTTAGGTGCATGCTCATTCAATCTCTTAGCTCCTCAACCTTGTTAATGCACCTATGGTAAATGGAATAATAGAATCATTTGCTTCTGCCCAACTTTATAATCACATGTAATTTAATCAAGTACTTTCAAGACTACAATTATTTCTAGAAGACTTTTTAGAAAGCAAGTTATTTTCCCCTGTTATGTCTCAAATAATTGTCTTATTTTCAAACTGGAAAAAATATATTTTGATTTCTTAAGGAAAACACATGATTTATAGTCAGAAGAGTGAGAAATGTATTTCCTTGGCTGATTTCCTACTTCTTGATTGATTTCCTATTTCAGACCTGTACCCCTGGGTATAAAAATATATGTTTATAAAAAATAAAAAATTAATTAAAAAAATGTAATTTTTTGTATTTTTATACAGATGTTGGAGCATGCTCATAACTTGCTTTACATTAGGTGCCATTATTTGCTCTCTAACTTCAACAGAAAGAATAGCAACAAAATACTATTTTGTAGTTTATGGAAAATTTGGCTACAATGCTAGTTTTTGTTTTTCTTTCAAACATATATATAAAAAATGTACAGATATGCTGTGTAATAACATTATAGAATAAAATTCCATGCATATCTCAGTAATTTACCTATGGCCATTATCACAGAAGTCTACTAGTGTGCATTTAACTGTGGATTTGAAATATAGGAACTTCATTCATTCAATACATTTTGTGTAATGAAAATACCAAACCTCACTTTGTTTTTAATACACACTTTTTCTTTCTTTAGCTTTATTTCTCCAAATGTGAGAATGAATGGAAATTTACTCCTTTTAGAAGATGTTTTAGACTAACCTTTGCTTAGGTATACTACAAACCCTGGTTAAACTTGAAGAAACATAAAATTAAACTTTGTTAACAAACATTTTAAAATATTTCTTTGCCAACCTAAACACTCATATCATTAATGAAAGATATACTAGGTTCTTTTATATTCATATAATTTCCTCATTTATGAATGATATCAGTATCAGTCTGGTGTAAAAATTCTCTCCAGTATCTGTAAAACAACGACAGTTTGGGCCTCATATTTCACCATCTCCTAGAATCTTTGCATATGTGTTCAATCCTGGCAACACCAAAATGTTGCCTCCTTCAAATACCCTGACTAGTGATGAAAGGCTAAGTAACATGCCATTAAGAGGCAACCCGGTGATGGCTTCAGATATAATCCAATCAGAAAAACTAAAAACACTTAGCAGGAACTATTTTCAGGGTACTTCCACTTGTAAACTTTGTACCTCTGAATATTAAGGAGCCTAATGTGCTCAATATTAGAAAACGTATTCCATTCACTCTTTCTTTTTCTTCCCAAACTTCAACTCCTCTGATACCAGAAGGCCTTCAGGCCTTCATGATTTTAACCCTTCATCCTTTTTTTCTTATGTCCCTTTAGATTTTCATTATTATTGGTACTACAGAATCCTCTTCCCAAAAAACAGCACATAAAACTCATTAGGAAGCATTCTTCCTAAGACTTTTGCATCATTAACCATTTTACAAAAAAAAACCAAAACTGTATTCTCTTTATACTTATGATTATATGGGACTACTGGTGCTGATAAGTACTGCCTGTTATTATAGTTTCAGATTTTCCTTAATCATCTGAATCACTCCTGATATACACTTTTCTAGTTCAACAGATAGATATAGAACTAGAATTTGAGTTCTACAGGGAGGGCAAGGGCCTTTTCTGTATTGTTTACTGATCCAAGCTTCCTGGCACATAGCAGTCAGTAAATAAATATTTGTTGATTAAGCAAGTAGAATTTACATTCACGGTAAGATATATAGTAAATACAAGCAGAATGACTATATATGGCTATGCAAATCTCGGAATTTCTATTTGACTATTTATATTTCCAAATAATTGTGCACATTGTATTATTACTTGTCTTATCCCATTTTGAAATATTAGCTTTGATAAATGTATTCAAAGTTAATTCAGTGAACATTTACTGAACCTTTGTAAAGCATTATGTGCTGAAAATAAGCTAGTGAAACAGATTATGATAAATAAGAAAATTGAGAAAGTTCTTAAATTTAGATAGTGTTAAGTTTTATTAAAGAAAACAGTGAAGGAACAGAAAGTGATTTGTACAATACGTAGCTGGGAGAAATGTTAGGGAGCCTGTAAGGAGAAGATATTTGAGCAGAAATAACGAGTCCTTTGAATAAAGAGCTGGGAAAAGGACATTTCAAATGGGATGAGTACCAAGGAAATGCCCTACAGTCTTGGAACAATCAGAAAACAGCAGGAAGCCCAGCATTGATGATGCACAGTGAGTAAGGAGAGGAGTGGTTATGTTTTGCAGGCTTTGGTAAGGCATGGGATTTCACATGATAGCAATGAAGTAGTTTGGATTTTAAACAGAGGAGTGGTATAATCTGACTGTCTCTAATCTCTCTGTAAAAATAAAAGCATCACTCTGATTGATGAGTGGAGAATAAATTATGAAGGATCAAGTGTTGAAAGGCATAATGAGAAAGATTTCAGGGAAAATAAAGTGTTGGCTGATCACGCAGTACACTACAGTAAATGTGAGATTAGTGGTCATGTGTTTCAAGTGTGACTATAATACAATGAAGTGTTTTTCTACTTAGTTGCTTAACTGGAGTCACAGTATGTGTAAATTTGAATCTATGATTGGAAACTTTTATGTGTTTCCTTCTGGTTTGTTTTATTTT
Organism: Mustela nivalis; assembly: GCF_964662115.1. Lineage (NCBI taxonomy): Eukaryota > Metazoa > Chordata > Mammalia > Carnivora > Mustelidae > Mustela > Mustela nivalis. The sequence continues at coordinate 57,261,262 of NC_139025.1, read as the reverse complement.
TTGCTCCGTTAGTTTTAGTGTAGTCTCTAAAGAGAAGAGCAAGAGAGATGGAAGTAAATAGAAGGGATTCCTTTTTAATTTGGTTGTATTTCTATCTCAACTATGTTTCTCAAATACAAACAATGTATGTTTTCTGAGAGATCATGTGTTATCACCTCACAGATGGAGAACAGCTAAAATTAACAACGCAGGAAACAACAGATATTGGCAAGGATGCAGAGATAGGGGAGCCCTCTTAACTATTGATAAGAATTTAAATTGGTATAGCCCACTCTGTAAAATAGTATGGCAGTTCCTCAAAAAGTTAAAAATAGGGCGCCTGGGTGGCTCAGTGGGTTAAGCCGCTGCCTTCGGCTCAGGTCATGATCTCAGTGTCCTGGGATCGAGTCCCGCGTCGGGCTCTCTGCTCAGCAGGGAGCCTGCTTCTCTCTCTCTCTCTCTCTGCCTGCCTCTCCATCTACTTGTGATTTCTCTCTGTCAAAGAAATAAATAAAATCTTTAAAAAAAAAAAAAAGTTAAAAATAGAAGTACCCTACAATCCTGCAATTGCACTATGAGGTATTTACCCAAAGGACACAACAATACAAATTTCTAAGTGGTACATGCCCCCTGATGTTGATAGCAGCAATATCCAAATGACAGAAAGAGCCCAAATGTCTGTTGACTGATGAATGGGTAAAGAAGATGTTCTATGTGTGTGTGTGTGTGTGTGTGTGTGTGTGTACAAATATAATGGAATATTACTTACCCAGCCAAAAGAATGAAATCTTGTAATTTGCAATGACATGAGTGGAACTTGAGTGTATTATGTTAAGTGAACCAAGTTAGTCAGAGAAAGACAAATACCATATGATCTTACTCACATGTGAAATTTAAGAAACAAAACAGATGAACCTTAGGGAAGGGGTTAAAAAGAGAGGGAGGCAAACCATAAGAGACTCTTAACTATAAAGAACAAGCAGGCTTGCTGGAGGGGAGTTGGGTAGGGGATGGGCTAAATGGGTGATGAGTATTAAGGAGGGCACTTGTTGTGATGAGCCTTGGGTGTTATATGTAAATGATGAATAACTATGTTCTACTCCTGAAACGGATATTACACTATGTGTTAACTAACTAGAATTTAATTAAAAACTTAAAAAATACACTTTTATGATCTACACAGGGACATGCTTGAGACCTCTTGAATTCCAGTTTCTTTTATTCACCAGTATTATTCCATTATTCCACTCCCTCAGGGCTTCCAAGAATGCTTAGCTTGATTTTAACTCTATATTAAGTAACATGATAGAAAAATATATATAAATGAATGTGCATTATATATATATGTTAAAATGGTAGAAAAATATATATAGAATTTGTGTATATGTGTTTAACAAGAGAAACAACAGTTTTGTATACATCTTATGTTATCTTATGTTCTAGAAAATGCATTAAATTTACGTATATCATTGCATTTAATTCTTATAAATATCCTGTGAGATAGATTATATTGCTATTTTTATTTCATAGATGAAAACCCTTGTTGCAAAAGAGATCACACAGGTAGTAGAAGGTGGAAATTGGATTTGAATTTCTATATTAGTTAACCAGATACTTTACTTTTATCCAGCAATTTTCACATTTTTTATGTATCTGAGAGATAAATAAAATAATCATCTTACTATCTGTAACTACTAAGATTCAATGGAATACAAAGATCTGTATGATTATTAGTACTCTGTTCATCTTTCACAGGGATTCTTATCATTAAGAATGCATTATCAAACAACTTAGTTTATCTTTATCGCATGTTGTCCACCTTTGTTCTGAGCTTTTTCATTTATGCTTTCATTCAGAGCACTAGTACAATTCCATCAATAATCTTTATCACTTTGAGTTCTGTTTTTTCATTTAAATATTCAGAACTGGAAATTATTCATCTTCAGTTCCAGAAGCTCTTTTACTATTGAATGTAATTTCATTAAACCTCTTCATTCTTTCCAAAAGTTCTTATCAATCACCTCCATTAGGTCTATTTTACTTTTTATTAAAGATTTTATTTATTTATTTGAGAGAGTGGGAGAGAGAGAGAGAGTGCTTGAACAGGGAGAGGGGCTAAGGGAGAGGGAGAGGCAGACTGCCCAACAGGGAGCTCAATCCCAGGACCCTGGGATCATCATCTGAGCCAAAGGCAGCTGCTCAACCACCTGAGCCACCCAGGTGCCCCATTAGGTCTATTTTAATAAGTGCCTCTCAGATTTTCCCTTTTTTGTTGAAGTTAGTGACTTTTAAGATGTGGCTTATAATTTTCCTTTGCTAAGTCATGGGAAAGAGTTTTCCAGTCATGTAAGGTATGTAAGTAAGGGTAATGCTAGTCCCAGATCTCTTTAGCTTAACACAATACAAGTGAATTTTTCACCGATTTACATGCAACATGTCCATTTGTCAGGCAGTCTTCTATATGGATATTCATGAATTCAGGTTTCCTTCTATCCTGCATGTATAAAATTCCCTGAACATGAAGTCGTTTATTTCAAGTTGATGGGAAGAGGAAAAGAAAAGGTGAAAAGAATATAATCTATAATATAGAAAAAAGGTCTAAACATGTGTCTGTGACTTTTGAACAATTTCTGTCACAGAATAAGTGACATCTATGATAAATATAGTTTTACAACACTATTTGGAAGAGGAGAAATAGGGCTATCAGTAGTATCTTTCAATTAAGAATGATGCATACACACTGCATAGAATGGGACAAATTCAACCCACTGTTGCTGCCCCCAAATTTTCCCAATAGCCATAATACTGAGAGAGAGGATTCTGCCAGTAAGGCAGATGCAATTATTTCCTAAAATTATTAAATGATCCACTACTGCTTACAACCATCCCTCAGGAAAAACTTGCTTTAGACTCTCCTGGACATTTCCACCTTCTTACTGGCTGTTGGACTCCCTGGAATTCTTCATCAAAACAGGCAAAGTTGTGTCACACATGCTTTGCCATGTAGAAAAAAAAAAGCCTGGATTTAAAGGTTTCACTTTAAACTTAATCTAGCTGATTTAAGAAACTAGGAAGAAAGATGTGGTTGGATCAGGACACATAGCCAATAATTTTTAAGGAACTTCCTTCTTCTGAAAAGAGAAAAAGAATATCTATAGCATAGATGTAGTTTTCCTTTTGAAAATTTCCTCCCATTTCTCTTTTGGGTCTAGTAACTATATGTCTTAACTAATAAGTAACACAACACAGAGGGGCATTACAAATAAGTGAGTTAAATTTGGACTATTTAATTAATGATACCAGTACAGTTGGCTATGCATATGTAAAAATAGTGTATAAGAAAAATAAGATATGAGTAAATACATATACTGTATCTTGCCAAAGTTATTTTTAGAATGATTAGGACCTAAACATGAAAAGGAAAACTCTAAATTATCTAGATTATTTCCTGATGTCTTAGATAAGAGTTCTTAAATATGCACACAAGTCACATAAATGAAAGTTGGGTAAATTTTTACATTCAAATAAAAATCTACGTGAACATAGTTTTTTTTTCAACTGCAGAATGGGTGTCCATATTTAAAAAATATATAGAGAGAGGAGCTGAGATTGAGGGATGGTAGGAAGACCCTAGGCTTGCCTCATCCCTTGAACATGGCTAGATAAATATCAAGTCATTTTGAATACCAAGAAATTGATCTGAGGACTGACAGGACACACTAGAGGGAGAGGGAGAGAAAAGGCCAATCGTGGAACATAGGAGGTGCAGAGACATGGTTTGGGGGAGAAACAGATCAGGGGTGCTATGGAGGGGAGAGAGTCCTGGTCATGGAGAGAGGAGAGAGACAGACAAAGAGAGAGTGCACACAGAGGATGGCACAAGGAAATCACTTCCCAAAGCCATTGCCTGGGAATAAAAGACAGGCTTCTTTTCCTGAATTTTTATCAGCAGAGCTCAAAAACTGGAGTTTAGACATCTGTGGAGTGGCTGGTGTGGAGCCCTGAGGGCACTGCAGTGCTCCTATGGAGAAGGAGAGTAGATAGCTCTGGAGTAGAATGTCCTGATCTGAGGATCCTTTATAATGCACTGGGAGAGACAGTTCCCCCTTCCTGGAGTGTAATTGAGAGAGGTGGCATTGCCTCTCTGGGGACAAGAGTATGGTGGATACCATTTCCCTCCTCCTTCCTCAGTATAAACTAACTTCAATAGGCAGCACAGCACCAATAGTGGTGGCCTAAACTGTGTACACCAAGCCTTGCCCCTCTGCTCTGCTTGTACTGCTTTCCTCAGGAGAGTGTGCCTGCCTGAACCCGTGCAGTGGGCCCCTCTCCCAGAAAACCAGCATAACCCCTGCCCCCCAAGAACCAAGCCTACTGACCACAGAGTTCTACAAAGCTGACTCCAGGTAAGGAGAAACTCTGTGGAGGACTGACCTGAGGGAAAGAGCAGCCAAAACAGAATAGCAGAGTGAGCATGGCATATACCAGAGACACTTCCTGGAGCACAAGTCTCTGGACAGTATATGACCTCTTCTTCATAAAGTCATTGATCTCAGGAGGAGGAAACAATAACAGAGTTTCCTAATACACAGAAAACAGAGACCTAGACAAAATACCAAGACAGATGAATTCATCCCAAAAGAAAGAACAAGAAAATATCACAGCCAGGGATCTAATTGAAACAGATATAAGTAATATGCCTAATGCAGAATTTAAAGTAACAATTATAAGGATACTAGCTGGGCTTGAGAAAGCATAGAGGACACCAGGGAGGCCCTTTTCACAGATAAAAGACCAAAAAACTAATCTGGCCAAAATGAAAAATGCAATAACTGAGATTCAAAACCAATTAGCTGTAAGGATGGAAGAAGTAGAGGAGTGAATAAGTGATATAGAAGATAAAATTATGGAAAATAACAAAGTTGAAAAGAAGAGGGGAAGAAAAATATTAAATCACTAATGTAGACTTGGGAAACTCAATGACTCCATAAAGGATAATAGCATTTGTATCATAGGAGCCCCAGCAGAAGAGAGCGAAAAGGAGGCAGAAGGTTTGAGGAAATTACAGCTGAAAACTTCCCTGATCTGAGGAACGAAACACATCCAAATCCAGGAGACACAGAGAAATCCCATCAAAATCAACAAAAGTATTTAAATTTATAAATTTATAAATTTATAAAATAAAGATAAAATAAAATAAAAATAAAATAGTGATAAATGAAAAATCCTAAAAGCAGCAGGACAATAGAAGACCTAACCTACAAAAAACAAATAACTCTAGTAAGAGACCTCTCCACAGAAATTGACAGACAAAAAAAAGTGTCATCATATATATTCAACGTGCTGAATGGGAAAACTCTGCAGCCAAAAATACTCTTCCCAGCAAGGCTATCATTCAGAATAGAAGGAGAGAGTTTCTCAGACCAAACAACAACAACAACAACAGTAACAACAAAACCTTGAAGGAGTTTATAACCACTAAATCAACACTGTGAGAAATATTAAAGGGAACTCTTTGAATAGGAAAGACAGTCTAAAAGTGACAAAGACTAGAAAGGAACAGAGAAAACCTCCAGAAACAAAGACAAAACAAGTAATAAAATGACACTAAATTCATATTGATCAGTAAGCACTCAGAATGTATGGACTAAATGACATAGAGTGTTAGAATTTATTAAAAAAAAAAATCCGTGTATATGCTGCCTACAAGAGACTTACTTTAGACCTAAAGACACCTGTAGATTGAAATGAGGGGATGGAGAAACATTTACCATGCAAATGTATATCAACAGAAAGACAGAGTAGCCATACTTCTATCAGACAAACTAGATTTTAAACCAAAAACCATAACAAGAGTTGAAGAAAGGCACTGCATCATAATAAAGGGGACTATCCAACAAGAAGATGTAACACTTATAAATATTTATGCCCTCAATTTGGGAGTACCCAGATATATAATAAAATTAATAACAAACATAAGGGAACTTATTGATAATAATTAAACAATAGTAGGGCACTTTAACACTCCCACTTAAATTAATGGGTAGATCATCCAAGCAGAAAATCAATATGGAAAACAATGGCTTTGAATGACACACTGGACCAGATGGACTTAACATATATTTAGAACATTTCTTCCTAAAGCAGCAGAAAACACATTCTTTTAAGTGCACATGGGACATTCTTCAGAACAGATCACTTACTAGGTCACAAATCAGGGCTCAACGAATAAAAAAAGCATGAGATAATACTATGCATATTTTCAGATCATAACGCTATGAATCTTGAAGTCAATAACAAGAAAAAATTTGGGAAGACCACAAATGCATGGAGGTTAAAGAACATCCTGCTAAAGAATGAATGGATCAACCAGGAAATTAAAGAAGAAATTAAAAAAAAATACATGGAAACAAATGAAAACGCAATGGTTCAAAGCCTTTGGGATGTAGCAAAAACAGTCATAAGAGGGAAGTATATAGCAATTCAGTCCTACCTCAAGAAGCAGGAAAGAATCTCAAATATACAACCTAACCTTACACCTGGAGCTAGAAAAAGAACAACAAATGAAATCCAAAGCCTGAGGTAAAAGGGATATAATAAAGATTAGAGGAGAAATAAGCAATATAGAAACAAACAAAAAACCCAGTAGAACCAGGAGTTGGTTGATTCTTTGGAAAACATTAATAAGGTTGATAAACTCCTAGCCAGATTTATCAAAAATAAAAGAGAAAGGACCCAAATAATTAAAATCACAAATGAGAGAAGAGAAATAATAACCAATACCACAGAAATACAAACAATTATAAGAGAATATTATGAGAAATTATATGCCAACAAACTGGGCAATCTGGAAGAAGTGGATAAATTCCTAGAAACATATAAACTATCAAAACAAAACTGAAATAGAAAGAAATAGAAAACCTGAACAGACTGATAACCAGCAAAGAAATTAAATCAGTCATCAGAAATTTCCTAGCAAACAAAAGTCTAGGGCCAGATGGCTTCCCAGAATTCTACCAAACATTTAAAGAACTAATACCTATTTTTCTCAAACTCTTCCAAAAAATAGAAATTGAAGGAAAACTTCCAAATTCATTCTATGAGGCAAGCATTACCTGATTCCAAAACGAAAGATCCATGGGACGCCTGGGTGGCTCAGTCGGTTAAGCCTCTGTCTTCGGCTCAGGTCATGATCCCAGTGCTGGGATCGAGTCCCATTTGGCACTCCCTGCTCAGCAGGGAGCCTGCTTCTCCCTCTCCCTCTGCCTGCTTCTCTGCTTACTTGTGTGTGCTCTCTCTCTCTCTCTTTCTCTCTGTTAAAGAAATAAATAAAATCATCAAAACCAAAGACCCCACTAAAAAGGAGAATTACAGACCAATACCCCTAATGAACGTGGATGTGAAAATTCTCAATAAATATTAGCAAATCAAATCCAACAGTACATTAAAAGAATCATTTACCATGATCAAGTGAGATTTATTCCTGGGCTCAGGAGTGGTCTCATATTTGCAATACAATCAACATGATATACCACATTAATAAAAGAAGGGATAGGAACCATATAATCCTCTGAATAGATTCAGAAAAAGCATTTAACAAATTAAAGAATGGATTAAACAAATCCATTCTTGATAAAAATCGTGAACAAAGCAGAGATAGAGGGAACATACCTATATCATAAAGGACATATACAAAAGACCTATAGCCAAGGTCATCCTCAAGGGGAAAATCTGAGAACTTCTCCCCTAAGGTCGGGGATAAGGATTCCCGCTCTCACCACTGTTGTTCAACATAGTACTGGAGGTCCTACTCTCAGCAATCAGACAACAAAAGAAATAAAAGGCATCCAAATTGACAAGGAAGAAATCAAACTTCCATTATTTTCCAATGACACAATACTCTACATAGAAAACCCAGAAGACTCCACCAAAAAATTGCTAGAACTTAGACATGAATTCACTAAAGTCACTAAAGTCACAGGATACAAAATCAACATATAGAAATCTATTCACAGGATACAAAATCAACATATAGAAATCTGTTCAATTTCTATGCACCAATAATGAAGCAGCAGAAAGAGAAATCAGTCAGTCCCTTTACAGTTGCACCAAAAGTAACAAGATATCTAGGAATAAACCTAGCCAAAGAGGTGAAAGATCTGTACTGCCACTTTCCAACGGCCACTTGCAGCTTTCTAAAGGTGCACGGGAGAACAATGAGGCACAAACAAGTTAGCTTCAAGAGAAAGGGAGCAGGGTTCAGGAATTGAGAAGACTGCCACCCAGAACAACTTCTCAGTCCCTTATTTATTAGATACAAGATAACAATCAATGAAGGAGATTATAGATAAGCAAGATATGCCTGATCAAGCAGTATAGGATTTGTGGTTGAGTAAACGCATTTGAAGGAATCATCTAATTAACTACAGGAGATCACAGGAGAAGGGGAGATAACAGAAAAAAGCAGAGGGCATTCCACCCTGAGCAGGCTGGGCTGCTCAGCTTCCAGGATGTATATCATCCTCTCCCCAAGAGGCCTGTTGCTGGTACATGTGCAAACATGTCTGCTCAGTACATTATTCCGAGGGACGGTTATGCTTTACTGTGAAAACTGTAAAACACTGATGAAAGAAATTAAAGAGGACACAAAGAAATGGGAAAACAGTCCATATTCATGGATTGAAAGGACAAATATTGTTAAAATGTCTGTATTACCCAAAACATTCTATCAAAATACCATCAGCATCTCAGTAGAACAAACAATCCTAAAATGTGTATGGAACCACAAAAGACACTGAATAGCCCAAACAATCTTGAAAAAGAAAAGTAAACCTGCAGGCATCACAATTCCAGACTTTTAAGTTATATTAAAAAGTTGTAGTAATCAAGACAGTATGGTACTGGCACAAAAACAAGACACATAGATCAATGGACCAGAATAGAGAATCCAGAAATAAACCCACAACTAGATGGTCAGCTAATCTTAGACAAAGGAGGCAAGAATATGCAATGGGAAAAAGACAGTCTCTCCAACAAATGGTGTTGGGAAAACTGGACATCAACATGCAAAAGAATGAAAATGGACAACTTTCTTATACCATAGACAAAAATAATTCAAAATGGATGAAAGACCTAAATGTGAGGCAGGAAACCAGTAAGATTTTATTTTTAAGTAATCCCTACACCCAACATGGCATTCTAATTTTGAGATCAAGAGCCACATGCTGCGCAGAGGCAGCCAACATCCTTATCCTTTTTTTAGTAACAATAAAAACAAAGCAACAAGAACAGAAAACATTTCAAATAGAAATTCTAGAGGAAATAAAAGGATTTAATAGATTTGTGTTTAAAATTTGATATAGATGCTCAGAACAGTCTTTTGAGCTTTATGGCTTTGTGAGATAAGAGTACACTTATTTTTTGAAATATAATAATAATAAAAGGTAAATCATGTCTATTTTCAATTTTTAAAACATAATAGGAGATTTTAGAAATATAAAATTCATGATATGGCTAATATAGTTTGTGGATGTAATAGAGAAATGATATGAAAGAACAGTAATTTTTTCTTCTCATATTTTAAGAAATTAAGCCCTACTGGGGCTCTTGGTGGCTCTGGTCTTTGGCTCAGGTCATGATCCCAGGATTCTGGGATCGAACCCCGCATCAGGCTCTCTGCTCGGCAGGGAGCCTGCTTCCTCCTCTCTCTCTCTCTGCCTGCTTCTCTGCCTACTTGTGATCTCTGCCTATCAAATAAATAAATAAAATAAAATCTTAAAAAACAAAGAAATTAAGCTCTACTTAATAAATCAATAAATGGTGTATATCTTTATACTTTCTAAAGTTACCAAAACAAAACAATAGTCAAAACTAAGAAAAATTAGATAAGGGAAAATATAGCAGTAGATAGAGCAGTATGAACTAAATAGGGAAGTAGAGATTTAGAATATTATTTAGTTTGAGATATATTTCTTGAAAATGAATAAACGCTGAAAAGTCATTACTGCCAAAATCCTGGGCTAAAAATGGAAGCAGATGGGAAAGCTACTAGCTTTTATTTTATAACCTTCCATGACACTGAATGTTATCCCCACATGCATATATTATTTTGAATTAATTAATCTAATTTTAGATTAGATTTATGAGGTATATAGATGGAGATGACAATGAGTTTTCATGGCACATTGGAAAGTGTGTTTGAGTACCCTTGAAGAAAAATGGATTTTAGTTGTATCTGTGTCTTAACTAGCCACTAGATTCTGGATACATTTCTTAATCTTTTTGTATCTTACTTTCCTTTCATGAAAATATAATAAGTACAGAATAGCTATATATTTTTCCTATCTGATTTACAATGTGATATTCAATATCCACAAATGTGCTTTAAAAAGCATATAGTGTAATCTAAACTAACTGGTGATGTTTTACACAGTTTCAGTCTATAGTCTTTCTCTTCTCATTCTTATAGCTCTATTATATTCACAAATCTTGTGGTTTCAGGTAAGAGATTTGCTGCCTAAATAAATTACTGTTTCACTGTAAGAAAAGACATGCGTGGCAGTGTGTCTTATACAGCATGTAAAGCTAGCACCGTTTAGGCCACTGACTAAATTAAATATACTTATGTACCAAAAAATAAAAATGTTGCCAGAAATCATAAGACAGTATCTAAAATAGGCATGTATTTTAGGGAAGAATATGTGAATGCTTTGGCAAAATTTATAAAGGAATAAATTAGATCCTATAACTGGGCATTGGCAATGCTTTCTATAATATCTCAATGTTATGGACATAGAAGGGAGTTATTGTATTAGCAGCTACTATTTTATTGTCATTTGAATTAAAATAATTAGGTCTTCTAAAATGATATGATGTAGTCCTATAAGGAATCACAGTTTCTTGATACACTTTACATTCTATTATAAACCTTAAAGTAAAAAACATCAAAGTGTCATAATCAGTACTTATAGGTATTCAACAACTATTACATATGATAATTATATGTAACATGTTAATAATATATATTAAAATATTTAACAATTACATATTTATTATATAATATAGTTAATGTATTATGTAAGCTAATACCTTATATATATATGCATGCATATATTTGCATAGATATAAAATGCCAACCATATGTCAAATATGTCAGGACTTAGAAATGAGATTAATTAATCATCCTTTGGGGGCTACAAAGAAATAAAATAAGGAGGATGACAATATAGATAACCATAAGTGCCCTAGGACATAAACCAACTTTTTCATAGTGTATGACAGTGCACATTTATTATTTTTACCTCATCAGAGTTTTAATGAGATTAAAATTTGTCATTGAAAACATACTGAGGTCTGTAGAGTGGGGAATGTGGATTCATCTCCCTAAGATCTTGTATACACAATTACTTAATAGTCATGTCGAGTATGTAGAACCAAATGCACAGAATTAACATTCCTGTTATAACTAATGAACCTGAAGAAACACTTTGACCTCATAAAATATGGCAAACTTATGATATATGACAAAATTTGGATTCTGAAAATAGACACTTCTAATTTGTTGATTCACTAGGACATCACAATCCTTCTGCTACCTGAGTGAGACTGTGGTGTACAAGTGCTTTAAAATTGATATTTTTTTTCCCTGATCTGTGCTTTTCCTGGTTCATGTTGCCAATAATTTAACTCTTTACAGCCACAGAAGCTCCTTTAATAAGATGGACTTTTATGCAGGAAAAATATGTTTAGAGCATCACTTTTGTATGTATTTTATTCAGTTTCCTCTGGTGTAGTCTATGTGTCATAATACTTTCTCAGCACTATTTTCAAGAAAATTTGTTTTTGTGTTATTCTGTATTACAAATAATATGTACAGCTTCAACATATGTTGTGCTTATCATTATGAATCAGAGTTTATTATTATCTCTATGAATGCTTTCTCTATGTTTAATTCATGTATTATGTGTTAATACATGCCCTCAAATAATATTCATGAATTCATATGATGCTTTTGTTCTGAAATAGTTCTCAGCAAATACCTAAAAACTTGAATTAAAAACCAAAACCATCTACTGTCCTGAAGAGTTTGATATGCCTTTATATGAATATGTAGATCCAGCATTTAGAGTCTAGAGGAGAAATATGTAATTCATGTATTTCTTTTTCTATCCCAAGGCTGTTTTTAATCCCTACTATTGTTGTTTTTGATACTGATAGTATTAATAGGAAGGATGACCATCATAGATAGTCACATAATTGGTTTTACAAAGAATCTCACCACCACTAGAATCTGAATAGTCAATTCGATTTGATAATAACCAAAAATAACCTTGTATTTTTTCTAGAATACAATTAACACCATAAAACCTTTGGCATTAAAAAATATTAACTTCCTCAATAAGCTAGTCTTGTAAACAACTGCAAAATTTATGGTTTCTTATCCACTTTGTAATCACCTAGTAGTGTAAAAAAAAATCACTGAAATTATCCAGTCCAGATTAGGTGCCACAGTATACAAAATTGAAGAGAAAATTTAATTATTAAAATAGGTGAACTTTAAAAAAAATATATTTTATTTATTTATTTATTTGAGAATGACTACGAGAGAGAGCATGCGTGGTTGGGGCAGGAGGCAAAGGGAGAGGAAGAGGCAGTGGGAGAGGGAGAAGCAAATTCCTCACTGAACAGGGAGCCCCAAGGTAGGACTGGATCCCAGGACCTGAGATCATGACCTGAGCCAAAGGCAGATGCTTAACTGACTGAGCCACCCCAGGTGCCCCTAAAATTGATGAACTTTGAAAAAGTTCTAGGCTCAAAGAGTGAAGAAGAAAAATTTTCATTATAAAATATTAATACTACAACTCCCCAAACTAAGATTAAAGGTAAAAAAAAAAGAACATTTTGTTAGAAAAAGAGCAAACTACTTGGTTTGAATGCTGCATTATGGAGCGTGTTTGGGTTTATGCAGTACTTAGAGCTTACTGCTGAATAATCAAGTTCAATAAGATGGGTATAAACTCGTCCTCCCTTATCTGCAGGAATATATTGCATTACCCCCAGTGAATACCTGAAACTACAGATATTACTCAACCCTGTATGTACTGTATTTTTTCCTATGCATACATTCCTATCATAAAGTTTAATTTACAAAGTACATCAGCAAAAGGTTAACAGCAATAATTAATGATAGAATAGTTGCAGCAATATATTGTGATAGTTGTTATGTGAATGTGATCTTTCTCTCCCTCTCAAAATATTTTATTGTCCTGTACTCATCCTTCTTCTGGTGATGATGCGAGATGATAAGATGCCTATGTGATAAGATGAAGTGAGATAAATGATGTAGGCATTATGGCATAACATTTGGCTACTACTGACCCCTGACCATATATCAGAAGGAGGACCATCTGCTTCTAGATCAAGGTTGATCACAGGTAAATGAAACCACAGAAAACAAAACTGTGAATGAGAGGGATTACTGCACATGATCCAGAAGTAGCAAGTTGTTCCTGGAAAGACTGCTAGCTTAGTGGACTAGATAATAGTGGAAGTAAAAGTATTTATCTGCAAGAAGGGGAATTGTCCTTCCTCTACCTTCAAAGCAAGTCCCAGGTGTGTCTTATATGCAGGAATATAAGCCATGCTGGATTGGCTTTATGATGATGAAGATGTTCATCTAGGTCATGGTAAATGCTATGTTTCTCGGAGCACCTTTTGCATGGGCATTCCATGTAAATTCACTGCTGTAAAAATCATGCAACTATCCAAACGTCCATATCAGATTTGTTGTCTCAGCCTCCTCTTATTAGTTATAAAGATGTTTAAAAAATTAGGGCGATTCACAAGAGAATGGGAAAAGAAAGAATATTTATATGGTTATTAAGAAATGGACTGTCGAGGAGACATGGCTGGGATTGAAATGCAGCACTATCAGAGGTGAGGTGGACTGATTGGGGACTTTTACCATTTAATGGCCTAAACAAATCACTCTATGTAATGCAGTTTGAAGGAATTTTTAAAGGTAAAAATGAAAATGGAAATGAGACACCTGACCTCAAATTATCACGATTAAATTAATCAGGCAGAGCATTGACAAAGGGACCAGGCTCCTTTGTCCCAATGTCTGCCATATGAACCTGTGTGGGTAAAATGGCTAGGGGTAGAAAAGAAGAAATCTTTCTGAGGCTCCTTGACATGGGACTCCAATGAACTGTGATTCCAAACCTTTAATGAAGACTAACAGGGCTACAATTAGATTGAAAGGATATATGTATATGCAACCATTGATGAATTAAGGTGAAAATTTGGATAAAAATTGCTTTAGAGAAGATGGTTGCCAGTATAAAAATCATGGGACAAGCTGCATTCTCTTTTAATGAGGAATGGTATTCAGCAGAAAATGATTTGTTTACTAGAATGAGGAGATTTGAGGGAATTTTTTTCTGGGAGGAAGACACTACCATGACTCAAATTTTCCTTGAAGCTTGAATGGTGTGTCCTTCCATGAAACACTTTCTGTTTCCTATTATTACTGTTCTTTACTCATTTTCAGAAGGATAGAGTAACTCTTCTCATCATGAGTCTTATACTTTTCAAGAATTACGGTGGTATCTAGTGCCTTCCATCTTACTATCGTATATTAAGATCTTTCACTCTCCTCTCTTATTACTTGAGCTTGTTTCTACTTCCTCAACATCACATCACAGAGGCATGGAATGCTCCAGTAGAATGCTGCTTCCATCCCAGAAAAAACTATTCATCTGACAAGTAAACACTCAAGTTGTTTTAGACAAATCTGTAGTATAAAATTGCCTCTCTTAGTTTCTTTGCATCACCTAATTCCAAATTCCTTCATAGAAAAACAGGTTTTCATTATTTTTTAAGATTTTTATTTATTTGAGAGAGAGAGAGAGTGCACATGCATGCTCTTGAGGGAGGGAATCTCAAGCAGAGTCCGTGATGAGCATGGATCCTGATGCAAGGCTTGATCTGACAACTCTGAGTTCAGGATCTGAGCCAAAACCAAGAGTTGGGTGCTCACTGACTGAGACACCCAGGTGCCCCCAGTTTTCATTCTTATATCTGAATCTAATATTCAATGAGCATTAATTTTCTGTTGTTGCTGTAACAGATTTAGGTGACTTAAAACAACACAGATTTATCCATTTAGAGTTATGGAGGCCAGAAGTCTGAAATTAGTTTGGGCTAAAATCAAGGTGTTTGCAGGGTTGTTTTCATCTGGACAATCTAGGGAAGAGTACATTCCCTTGCCTCATAAGGCTTCTTTCTGTAGACTGCCTGTATTTCTTGGCTCATGTCTGCTTCTTCATATCGTTCTAACTTCTGGTGTCACATTTGCTGCTTCTTCCTTTGCCCTCATTCTTTGGCCTTCTTAAAAACCCTTGTGAGAATATTTAGGGCCAACCCAGATAATATCCAGGGTAATTATGCAGAAAAGAAGATAATCTTGGAATTATACAAGATAATTATCCAGGAAGATCTCCCCATCTCAAGGTCCTTAATTTAGTTACATTCACAGGTCTGTTGCTATATAAGGTGACATTCACAGGTTGTGGAGATTGTGAGGTGAACACATTAGGGGACAATTATTCAACCCATCATACCAATATCATAATTTAAATTTGTTTATATCAGTGTTTTGAACTATTTAAATTTCTACTTTCTACTTTTTCCTTGCTTTTTATAGGCAAAGTATACAGATGTTCCATGAGTCTCTTTATCTATTTTATAACATGATTTTCAATTTATGTGCAATCCACACATATCTGGCATTTACTGCTAGTGAGGAAAAAGAGAATGGAAAGCAGTAAAACAGTGTCATCAATCTTTCTTCTTTAGTAATGAGATGCAAGTGACTTCTGACTTCTTGGTTGATTATCTAATTGGAATGTTAAAAAAAGTCTTCTTAAACTCTGGCCAACTTAGATTTTGAAGCTGCTGTTTATGTGACTCATTTCTTCCCCTGCCTCATTAGTTTCCATCTATTCAACCTATATTACATGAAATTTATCATCAAATTAACATTAATTAGTTACCTCTCCCAAATACTCCCTTTATTATTCATCTAGGCATTTTCCTGTCACCTATTTGACACTATGGTAAATTAACATTTCTAAAGTAGCAAGTATTTTAGAAATATCTAGTTTTATCAGTCAGAAGAAGTGTCTGGAAGGGCTGCTTATATGATAAATAATTTTAATAAGTAATAAAATGTTGAAACCCTCCTTTCCCAAATCAAGTGAGTAAAATCTTAAATCTGTATCACAGTGGGTATAAGATAATTTGTGGGACTTTTAATCTGTGATATTTCCAGTTTTAGAAATAGTTGGTACTAATATGCTTATCTTAGCAATTAATTCTCTGAAAAGACCCTGATGCCATAGAAATAGCTTGGATTTTACAACCAGATACACAAAGGGATTGTCTACATCTACACTCAGTTTTTGGATGACTTGGCAAAATTCCTACAGTCTTTGTATCTCAGTTTTATTTTCTGCAAAATGGAGTTAAGAAATACTACCAAATGTTGTAAAGTAATTTTAAAGGGTTGAAGACATAATGGGTATAACCACTCTGTCACAACATAGATATTCAAAGAAAGTTCATTTCTTCCAGATTCATTATCATTACAAAATTTATAATTTGGTAACAGATATTGTCTTTCCTAGACCAAGTAGGCCTGGTGGATTGCAGAAGGGAGAGGAAATGTTCTAAAACTTGTTGGTAAATAACAATACCTTTACTTATTACAATAGGTTTCCTTAATGTAATCATAAGAATATGTTAGTTAGTTAGTTAGCCATATTATGGCTTTGAAAATGTCTTTCATGCAATATAATTACTCTTTTTTTAAAACAGATTTTATTTATTTATTTGACAGAAAGAGATCACAAGTAGGTAGAGAGGCAGGCAGAGAGAGAGAGAGAGAGAGAGAGAGAAAGGAAGGGAAGCAGGCTCCCTGCTGTGCAGAGAGCCTGATGTGGGGCTTGATCTCAAAACCTGAGATCATGATGTGAGCCAAAGGCAGAGGCTTTAACCCACTGAGCCATCCAGGCGCCCCAACAATCTAATTACTCTTTTATCTGGTTTTCTGCTATTACTGTTTGGAAAAAAATCAACCAATTACATTGAATTGAATTTTCTTAAATCATTAGTTTATAAGTATTATATGCCGATAAAGAAACGTTTCTGTTTACTAAATGGTATCTGATGACCACTTTTATAGAAGCTTGATTATTTAAACACAAATGAAAAATTATGGAAGTGTATTTAAAATAGTAAAATAACTTGATTTAAGTATAAGCTTTTCTACATATTTTAGCCATAGTATTACTAAAGTTAAAAGTGTCAGAGAATCTAAGTGGAACCACAATATGTTAAAAAATTGAATTTTAATGTAAGTCACTATTAAAAAAGAAGACAAATATTGAAAAATTAATATGGGAAATACTATATTTATGTTTATACTCAAGTAAATTTTACTTAATTTCAATAATATTTTTACAAAGCAATAAATCAGATTAATTGGTCTGGCATACAGTGTAGAAGAAGAAAGAACGAGTTAGTCAGTTTACATTTTCTTACATTCTCATCTCTATCAGTCCCTATTTGATGTCATTTTCTTAGACAGGTAATGCTTATAATGAGACTTACAATGATCCTTTTACCATAACATATATTACAGATTTTACTGTGACATTAAATAATTACTAGTTCATGCTGCATTTTTCTCTTAGACTATATAATCACTAGATGATAGATTTTGTGCATTCTCTAAAAACTTCTAGAAAAATTCTGAGTTCTGAGAGTAAATTATTCATGTTCACATGATATTAAGTTGAGATATCTGATATTTTAATTCTTTTTTTTTACGTGAATCCCAGCCAAAAAATATTTATTTATTTATTTATTTATTTATTTATTTAATTTTTAATTTTTTTTATAAACATGTATTTTTATCCCCAGGGGTACAGGTCTGTGAATCGCCAGGTTTACACACTTCACAGCACTCACCAAAGCACATACCCTACCCAATGTCCAATACCCCACCCCCCCTTCTCCCAGCCCCCTCCACCCAGCAACCCTTAGTTTGTTTTGTAAGATATTTTAATTCTTAATATCAAATTTGGTAGATTTTATCTTCAGTATGATAAAATTAGACACTTTTAAAAATAATATTTCTGACAATATTCTTGTCCAAAAAGTCATCATATAGAAAAATACACTGGGTTGGATCCCTAAGTTGAGGATATGTCTTACACAGGGCTTGAAACAAGTGGTATTCTGACTTGCAGTGAAAGAAAAGCCTCTAGACTTCTGGCTGTCATCACCTCCATTTAAATGTTTTAAACATTAGTTTCATTGTTAAGGGCAAAATGGTAGTTAATTCTTAACATTTGGGGTTGCTAACGTTTAGCCAGCTATTGTGATACATCTTTCTTTTATCTTTTCTCTTTTGCTTTGAAAAACTACACTATGAAGTATGAATTAATAATATCCCATTGTATAGAAAGAGACTTTTTTTTTTTTTGTAATGGTGACATGAATGGCATAAAGCAAAGAGCCCTGACAGTATTACACATTTGAAAATTCATCCAATTATATTAGTGGTACTCAAAGTGTGGTATTTGGAACTCTTAGGGAACCCTGATGTCTAAACTAGTTTCCTAGTAATTCTCAGACATTATTTGCCTTTTTCACTATGCTGAAATCACACTGATAATGAAAAGGCAATGTTGGGTAATACTGCTGATTCCTTACCATGAATCAAGGCAGTGAGCACACTGTGCAAGTATTATTGTATCCTTTACTACCATGCACTTGTGGAAAATAAAAAAAAAAACAAGAAAGAAACAAAAGCAAAATGCCAGTTTGACTTTATAATATCCTTGATGAAGCTTTAAAATTGATCATTTCTATTAAACTTCATCCTGTGAGTATATGTCATTTTAATATTCTCTGTGATAAAATGAGAAGTCCACAGAAAGAAGCCTTGATGCATATTGAACAATGATGCAAGAGAAACACTTGCTTAAGTGTGCAACTCCCAAGGTGCCCTAGCTACTTCCCTTTTCATGCTACACAATTTTTACTTGAAAGAATGATTGAAAGACAAACTATAACCATTAAGATCAGGATATTTTGCTGACATTTTCTTGGAAAATACATTAACTCTATCCTTTCAAGGAAAACAAAGGAGACTATTTGTTGCCAATAATTAAAGTTGAGCTTCTAAGCAAAACATAACCCACTTACCTAAGCTTGAGAGCTCCCTAATGCTTAAAATGTTTCTGATTACCGCAGTGACTATATTATCAAATTTGATCTTCCAATATTGTACAATGAAAATTTTCAACTTCTAGAAGATCTCTATAATGTAGTGAGCTAATACATTTCAAATGAACAGAGCCTTATATTATAACCTATGCATGGGGAAAGGATTCATTCAAGTGCAAGGTAGGTCAATAGATTTTAACATAATAAAGTAGGAAAAGTTGATTGATACGGCTTCAGATTCCATACTAAAATTAATCCTTAGAACTTACTTGTAAAGTTTTGATGTTCCATCAATAAAGAATATCCATAGTTATTTAGAGAAACGAATAATAAAATACCTCTTCCCTTTCTGAGTGATTTTGGGTATTCCTATACTTCAGAAGAAAATAAAATTTTAAGACAGTGGAATGCAGAAGTGTTTATGATAATTTGGCAGTCTTTTATCTAGCCAGATATATAAGAGATTCGCAAGATTATAAACAATGCTGCTCTTCTCACCATTTTGTTTTTGTTTTTTTTTTTAAGATTTATTTATTTATTTGAGAAAAGAAGAATGCAAGCAGGTGCATGTGTGCACATGAAGGGAAGGGTAGAAGGAGAAAAATCTTTAAGCAGACACCTCACCGACTGTAGAGCCCTAAGAGGGGTACCATCTCAGGGCCCAAGAGATCATGACCTTAGCTGAAACCAAGAGCCAGGCACTCTACCAGCTGAGCCAGGCACCCCATCACCATTTTCGGTTTTGAAGAATATTATGTTTTCTTTTTCC
Organism: Mustela nivalis; assembly: GCF_964662115.1. Lineage (NCBI taxonomy): Eukaryota > Metazoa > Chordata > Mammalia > Carnivora > Mustelidae > Mustela > Mustela nivalis. The sequence goes on along the minus strand of NC_139025.1, from coordinate 57,241,218 downwards.
ATAAGTAGTGATATTTATGTAGACATGGAAGAGGTTATGATATTTAGTTTTAAATTAATTAATAAATACATGTATTTTAACTGTTCAGTTTTAATCTTAAGTACATGTAATTTAATTCCACAGAAACTTTGCAGTACAAAGCACCTGTAGGTTTGGAAAGGTTGAGAATTGTTATACTCATGGCAAGAGAACAGTTTATAGAGATTCAGGTAAAGAGGCAGAGAAAGATGCTAAGAGGTGAACAGTAGGGGTTCAATTTGTGACATCAGTAGCAAAAAGATGGGGACAGTTTCAGTGGTATTTAAATAAAGACAAAACAGGAATTTTTCATCAATTCATTGTGAAAAATGAAAGAAAGGAAGAATCAGGAATGATCCAGAGTCATCTAGCATGAATGAAGCCTCAATGGATAGTGACACCATGTACTAAAATAGAAGCAAACGCAGGTCCTGTGAGTGGGAAGAGGAGGGAGGGTAAGCTAGTGTAGAGAAGAATTATGAGTTCAAATTCAAAAGAGGTGAATCCCTTCTTTGGTTACATCCCATTCTTTATTGCCTCTACATGAACTAACACTCACAGTAATTTATCACAATTTAAAACCATTCCTGCTCTCCTGCTGTTGAAGACTTTCCAACAAAAATTTAGGCAAAACCAATCTCTTTCAGAATCTTATTCTTGAAACTCATTATTCTTGAAACTCATTCACCCCTTGGCTCCAGGAATCTGCTCCCTCTTGGGATTTTTGTCCTCTTACTCTTGCAGTCTTATCCTGCTCTAACTATGTATCAATTATTGGTTATTTTCAAGACTTGAGTTAACTTTGTGCTTAACCTGCATGTGCGTCATTTAGCTACCTCTTCAAAGTATGGAGAAATGAGGTCAACAGATAGCTTTTAGATTTCAGCTCCTTTAGTGTCTGCCTCAGGTTAGACCACTGGTTCAGAGAGCACACTATTCCCAAGAAAGCCTATTTCTGATGACTGAACAAGGCAAGACTATAAATGCTCACACATTTCAGTTCAGTGCTGGTAAGTAGTTCTTACAGGGGAAAAAAAAAAAAAAAATCCCTGCCAGTCTACCTCTGGCTTTGTTGGGAATATATTGAATTTCAACTTCTCCCTCTGCTCAACCCTACTCCCTCCCCACTTTTTCACAGATATTGGGCTCCCAAACTGCATCTCAACATCTGCTTCCAGAGAATAAAACCTGTAGAAGTTGATTTTGGGAGTGGTCCTAGGAGTAGGTTACAAGATGAAATTTTGTAGCTAGATGATACATGACCCAGTTGGCACTGCGAAAACCTCATCATCAACATTTTCTGGCACAAGATGAAAGTCCAGTTCTTAAAACATTTATTGCTGGTGAATTGGGAGAGTAACCTTTGAACGGAGGATAGAGCAAGTTTGATATGTCTTTCATTTCAAATTTATTACATGAAAAGTTACCTAAAAGAACAATGGGATTGAATGCATTTTGCTAAACTACACTCAACTACACTAACTCAATAGAAAATAATATATATTGCTAAGGAAAATTAAAAAAAGGTTGAAAACTAAGAGGAAAGGCCAAAGGGTTTCTTTGTAAAATGAATTAAACCTTCCTCTCCTTCAGTAGAGAAGCAAAGAAATCTGAGAACAAAGGTAAAGACATAATAATGGTTGAGTAGCTTAACTTTACAGAACAATGTCTTTAACCAAAGCTGGTCTACCATTCCAAAGTCAGGGCTCTAGTTGGGAATATATGGGGTTTTGATAGCTGCAGTGGGATATCTAGGTAGATGTGTCCAAAGATTGTGACCACCCAGCCTCCTCTGAAGCTTCTGAGCCTGTAGAATTAGCCCACCACTTCCTCCAAGAACTAGAACTCCAAAGTTGTTAGGAAAAATTAGGAAAAGCCCTAGAAATTAAGAGTGCTCTTCTTATGCTACTTTGTGTCATTAGATCTATAATAAGGGGTAATTCACAGTATAACTTAGATAGGACATAAAAGTCCTAATATAAAGGAGGAAAGAAATAAACTTCAAAAGAGCTAGAAAACCTAGATATCATATACCAGCACGGGTAGGGGGAATTCCTGTGTGAGTGGGTTCCTGGTCTGTGAAAGCAGGGTAGAAAATTGGGAGGGGAAGAGTTGGTTGACCTGAAGCACTGTCCCAAGATATAGGATTTTACCTCCTGGGAAGGACCCCAGGAAATGCTGTGATTTCACTACTAAAATGACACCTAGAAGAAAATAAAACATGATAACAAATTTTGATTAAAGTTGAAATGTCAAAGCTGCAATAAGAAAGGTTGGAGGAAGGGAATAAAAGGCTCAAGGAATTTGACATGCTAGAATGAATATACTATCTATAGAGGGAAGGTGCAGTAAAAGATGATTTTTCACCATAAAGCTAGGAGGTCATACTATTCTTAAAGTTATAAGGTTTTCAATGAGAAGAGGAACACTTTTTTTTTTTTAAGATTTTATTTATTTGTTTGACAGACGGAGAACACAAGTAGGCAGAGAAGCAAGCAGAGAGAGAGGAGGAAGCAGGCTTCCCGCTAAGCAGAGAGCCAGATGCGGGGCCCGACCCCAGGACTCTGGGATCATGACCTAAGCTGACGGCAGAGGCTTAACCCACTGAGTGACCCAGGTGCCCCGAGAAGAGGAACACTTTTACTACTCAAAAGATCATGGGTTGCTCTCCTCTCTAGGCAAGGGCTAATGGTATTGAAAACTTACTGTAGAACTGGGCTGGAAATCATTAAAAGTTGTGAGAACCCTGAAACAGAAGACATGTGGTGGTGCTTAACCACTAGAAAGCAAGTGGATATAATTGTCACAATGAGTGTCAGAGTCAAGTGGCTGCCAAGAGGGCCTCAGTACAAGGTCATGCTTAATAGAACATAATCACGTTAGGGAGACACCCAAAGATTTTAAATTTATTTTGGAATCTGTGGGCATCTTGAATATCAAAATAAAATAGGGGACTAATGTATAATTACACTAATATATACTAATGTATACTAAGATATACTAATGGATAATGGATAATGTAGTTATCCAAAATATACTTGTTGGTTTTATGATTGACATTTGTATGATAAAGTTTTTGTGTTTGGAATATTAGGTAGAAAAGAGTTGTCAATGTTTATGAATTACAGTGAAGAATGAGCAGAGACAGGAAGAGCATTTAGGATGCCTAACAATAAATGAAAATACAAGGAGAAATGAGCTTCCAGGAGGGCTGACAAGGGAATTAAAAGAAGTGGGATGGAAATACACAAAAGCTTTATAAGAGAAAAATAATAATTGGCTACTCCATAATTTGAAAGTAGTAACGATGGAAAAATAATGAAGAGTAATGGGAAATCAAATATGAAGTTAGTTATTGCAAGCTAAATTAACTGGGATAATAAAACAAGTAAAAATTAGTCTTATTTTATTCACTCAACACATATTTATCGCATGACTTTTCAGTGCCATTCCCTATGCTAAAATGTCAGTATTGAAATTACACTCCCTAGTGATGAAATAAGAAGTTAAAAAAGGAACAAATGTTAAGGAAGAACTCCTATGTCTTTCTTAGAGCAGTTAAAAAATCCTTTTTAGGAGTAACAATTTTTTTTATAGTAGTGGTACACTGGTACACAGAAAACAACTAAATTATTGTGGATTAAATATTGAAAACATTTCAGATTACAAAAAGCAAACAGAAAACCCCCTGCCCACACCTCCGTGCTTCCTGTAGTATATATGTTGAAATGTCCTAGCTTTAGGTAATACTACTTACTTCACTGCTTTATTAAATAAAGAACCAGTACTTTTTTTATATGTTTCACATGAATTTGTTTTTACATTCTAATGATATTTACTTTCCATAAATGGTTGAGGTGTATTTTGGGGGGTAGGTATGTTTATATCCAACTCAAAATTTTCTATGAGAAGGCCTACTTGATGTACACATTTAATATACATAGAATAATAAATTATCTTGTTACAAGTTAATATAAGGACTCTTGTTGAAGTCAATACATAAAAAGGATTTATAGTAAATTTAGAAAACAATTACCAATGTGGTGCAAAATTATGAGTCTTTTTTTTTTAAAGATTTTATTTATTTATTTGACAGAGAAAGATGACAAGCAGGCAGAGAGGGAGGCAGAGAGAGAGGAGGAAGCAGGCTCCCTGCTGAGCAGAGAGCCTGATGCGGGGCTTGATCCCAGGACCCTGAGATCATGACCTGAGCTGAAGGCAGCGGCTTAACCCACTGAGCCACCCAGGAGCCCCCAAAATTGTGAGTCTTAAGATTAAATATATAAGTTCCAAATTAATGAATATATAATGCTTACAATATTGTATATTATAATAATTTTACATATAACAGTGGATATATAGCAATGTATCACAGGACAAAGATGCAATTGTGAGTGACCTTTATATCTAATACAATAAATTATAATTATAATTGTAGGAGAGATAAGGCATATGGTATGAGTTTATAAACTATCTATTGGATAGTAAATAAAATAGAACAGCCATGAAATATCAGACTGAGTCATGCTGAGTATAACAAGGAAGTACAAAAAGAAGAAAAGAAGAACAAGTAATTACATTTCCCAGCTGCAGAGTACACCATCCCTGTACTATCGCCAGCAATACATCCCATAAGTGAAATCAAAGATTAAGGGCACACTAGGTATTGGCTTAATAGACAATTCAAGTATCAGATAGTTCTGGGTCAGTGGGCTATACTAAAATAATTTGTACATCATTATTTAATTTAGATTTCAGCAAATTGTACTGAGCATATCTTTAGGTTTTGAAATACTTTCTCAAGTCTAGAAATTTTTGGTAGAAATATTTTTCACTTGTAACATGTGGTATTCATCAAAAATGTTTTTTGAGGAATTCAGATATGTCATATAAAGCTTAAAAAAGGAATAACTTTGCTTTACTTGAATTAGAGATTCAACTAAACTCAATAAGGCATTTTATTTAACTACTATTTTCTATTAAAGACTTAAATATTGGTGACTTCAATGAAAAGGGGATTTTATTCCCTGGCATGTAATCCTATTTCATTTAGCATGATTTCTTAGGTCATACCATCATAAAATTTAGAATTGAAGGTAGCTTCCACTTTATTTATACTTCTTGAGATTATATGGTTAGGAAAATAGAATCTCAGATAAATAAAGTGGATTGTGTTACTTTGCAAAGTTATCTCAAATCAAATCTCCCAATCATTAGACCAGTCACTGTATTTCTGAACTCTTTAAAGGTTTTCCATTATCACTGAGGAATTAACTTATGTCTCTTTAAAATTTTTTTCAGGGGTGCCTGGGTGGCACAGTCAGTTGGGCATCCAACTCTCAGTTTTAGCTCAGGTCATGATCTCCGGGTTCTGATCTCAGGGTTGTGAGATTGAAACCCACATGCTCAGCATGGAGTCTGCTTGTGACCCTCTTTTTCTCTCCTTTTGCCCTTCCACACCATGCTTTTTCTCTCTAAAATAAACAATTTTTTTAAAAAAAATTATGTTGATCAAATTCCTTTTTACATATGATCTAAGTGTAGAAAACATAGGTATTTTGATTACTGTGTTTTAAACTATTTAGATGAAACTTAAATAATTTATAATTAATATACATGCATAATCGAATCATAAAATCTCATAATTTTAGCATCTATTTTGTGCAAATGTTGCGTATACATTTTTTAAATTTTTCAACACTGTACAGGACATAGTATAATTTTCATCTAGCAGGCATAGAAAATGAAGTCCAGAGCATTGTATGACTTTATCACATCAAAAAGCTACTAAGAAGCAGAGACGTCGTTTTTAAACTTCTTTTTCATTTAATTTTTAAGATTTTATGTTTAAGTTATACCAAACAATTATTTCTGTATTCCTTAACAGTCATTAATTAAGTGCTTACTATTGTGAAAATGCTGCCCTAGATTTGAGATACAGTAAGGATGCCCACTTTCAAAGACACTGAGATCTGACTCTATTCTATAAACTTGGTTTCTGGTTTATTAGTACCAGAATTACCTAGCTTACCTGCAAAAAAGTGGAGACTATGGCTCCAAAGAATTAGGATCTCAGAAAGCAAGTTCATGGGATTTATATTTTTACCTTAAACCTCAGATGACCTGAATACATATTATAATTTCAGAAACACTGAGTGTACTAGAAAATGGATGAAAGTGCATGCTGTGTGAATACCAAAATGGTGAATTTGCTCTTTTACATTAGATGGAAATGAAACATCTTTGCAGCCACTCTGAACTACAAATACGAATATTTTTCTCGTGTTTCCGTATGAAGAAATGATCTAGGAAATCCAGATTATATCTCCCAAAGATAAAATTTCTGGTGAGTCAGGATTCGGTCTTTTCAGTTGAATCCTCTTAAACTTTTTCTGTGATGACATAATCATTTTTGAAAATCCAAATGGATGTAGGTCCTTTATTTGCTGATGTCAATATTTTCACTGGAAGATATTCAAGAAGTAAAATAGCCATGCACTTTTTTTTTCTCAGTTTTTCAGGCTTTTGAAAACATTAGTATCAACTGAAATTCATGAGAATTTAGTCATAAAGAACTCTTAATTACAAAGTTTAGGCAAGGACACCTAGGTGGCTCAGGTTGGTTAAGCGTCTGCCTTCAGCTCAGTCATGGTCTCCTGTGATCAAGCCCTGAGTTGGGCTCCCTGCCCAGTGGGGAGCCTGCTTCTCCCTCTCCTTCTTCCCCTGCCCCCTCCAACCCCATGCTCTCCCTCAAACAAATAAAAAAATAAAATCTTTATAAAACAAAACAAAACAAAATCTGAGGCAGGATATGAGTGAACTTGCATTTTTTCATATAGGCTTTTTAGTTTTGAAGATCATAAAGATGCTGCTAATTATTTAAAAAGATCCCTTTCCCCTAATGCTGGGCATTAATGAGGCTGCATTTTCTAATATTTCTTATTACTGGTATGACCTTGAAACTGAGTTCTAACCATGAACTAGGAAAAGGAAGGGATGTTTGCCACTTGTAGGCCAGGATTCTGAAAACTTGCTCCTTTGCTTTTCTGTACTCTTTTCCTTCTCTGTTTGACAAAGATGGAAATCCACAGAACTAATGTGTAACTAATGTGTAAACTAATGTACTAAAGTAAGCCTAGACTGCTACCAACCATTTTTCTATTCTGTAAACAAACAAAAAACAAAAAAAGCCCTCTGTGTTCAAACCTTTACAACTGTCGGGATTGATCTATATTAATGCAGCCTGGTTATAGTAATAAAAAGAAGAAAACTCAGTTAATGTTTGGTGAAGACACTTAAATTTGACCATGAGTTTTAGTGTCAAGAAAATGAGTGATAAATAATTAAAGCACATTTACAAAGTTTAAGCAAAAACTTTAATTTTATTGTCCAGAATCACATGGTCTATTTATGCATGAATTGCCAATATATTAAATGGTATTAGACAGAACCACTTATTAGATCGAAATTCTCTTTTGCCCAATTGCTTGGATTTTTCACAATGGTGGGTATTATAAAATTTTGTGAAATTAGTCTTTCTGATTATAACTACTTCACTAAATCTCAAAGAATGATATAGGCTGATGTGAATGTTTGCTAAAGCCAAAATATGATATAGAGATCTCAGATGTCTGAACATTCTTTTTAAATACCCCTTGAGTCCACTGACTAAAGGATATTTTGATTTTTGTGTGTTACCTTTTCAAAACAGATTCATCTTTTCCCTTCGCGTCCATGGTAGTTAATAATTCATCCTGGTTCCCATCTGTGGGGATGACAGGCTAGGTGCCCTTCTTTAGTATTTCAGAAATAACCTTTCTAGAGAATCACATTACAGTTCTCATGACGATGCTTATCTGCTGAACAGATAAAACATGATTTTAAAGAGCAAAGCCAGCGTAAGCTTTTCAAAAAAGGAGAGTCAGTCTAATTTAAATTTAAATTTAAATACAGTTCATCTTATCTTAATTAGCCATCTTTCCTTAAGTAGTATATATAAGTAAACATATAACTTCATTCTTTGAGGAACATTAGTCATCTACAATTTGGTGATGACAAACACCATGGGGGGAATTATTGCCACAAATCAGAAACCAACCGGGGGACTGGAAAAAAAGGTCATGTATGTTTAAGGGGGGAAAGGATGTTTTAAAATTATTTTAAGAATATGTATAGGGTTAAATATTCATATATTAAAATAGTATGCAGGTATTAATAATTGTGTTTTAAAAAAACTTTCACTGCTACTGAAAAGGGCTGAGTATAGCAGTGAAAAAATTAGGATTTAAAATAGTGTGAACTTACTATGTAAAAAAAAGAGAAAAAGAATAAATACAAAAAAAGGAGTGATGAGAAATATAGTAGTCTTATGTATTGGAGAGATTAAGTGTAATCTTCATTTCTTCCTGGTGATCTTTATTTTTCTTATGTTGTATGTGTGAAGAACCTATTAATTTTTATGAGTTAAGTGTTTGAAGCAGACACCTACTTTTCATAAGTTAAAATTTTCTGAAAATAACCAGTGTCTTTTTTACTATTATACAGGAATTTTTTCTTTTTTTAGTTAAAATTATTTTAGAACAAAATAATGTGATAGTTATTCAAAGCCTGAATTAATAACTTTCTGACTCTGCTATTTCTGTAAAAATTTGGACAAGTAAACGGATGTTAATTAACCAAATACTTTACTCCAAAATCTTCAGTACACCAAATTATCTGATTTTTTTCATCTTTGAAGTTATATAAACATAATGTGGAAATAGAGTCAAGTAATCTATTAAATATGTAACTGACTTTAATAATCTTTACAAAATCTTATAAAATATTAATTGAACCTTGGTGTTCTTAACCTTTGAATGTAAATCTTAAAAAAAGCACTTGACATTACCAAACCCATGCTATTTTCAGCACTAATAATTTAATTTACTAATATATTTAAAATCATGGATTCTTACAAACTTCATACTTTTTAGTAAGTTCTCCTTGTTTCTATTAAAGCCACATTGAGCTTCTAATGATTCGGATTACAATCATTTCAAAGTCATGAGATTCTTGACTGCTTTTTTGTCAAAGTTCAGTTATTAAGGTAAACCACATTGGTTGCTCAATTTCTCGTCTTCATCTTTATTTAAATGTGCAATAACTATAATATCTGTCAAGTATAGTATAGAAAATGAGAAGACTGATGTAAAAAGAATCCATACATTAGAATACAATTGTCCAAGGTTTCATATGGTGCTTTTCAAAGCTAAGTTACCAGAAAGCTATCTACCACAACATGTGTTGGTTAACAGAATCCTGATTTATTTTTTTAAAGATTTTATTTATTTATTTGATTGAGAGACAGAGATCACAAGGAAGCAGAGAGGCTGGGAGGGGTAGGAGTAAGCAGACTCCCTGCTTGAGCGGAGAGCCTGACTTAGGTCTTGATTCCAGGACTCTGAGAACCTGACCTGAGCCAAAGGTAGACACTTAACCCATTGAGCCACACAGGCGCCCCTGGATTCTTGATTTAAAATAAATGAATATATTATGATTTTAAATGAAAAAAATCTATCATTATTTAATTAATCTCAGTTTTGTCAATAGGTACTATTTATATTAATGAACATCTGATAAAATTGAATATTCTTTTCAAAGTTATAAGAAACATAGGTTTATAGATCACTTGTAACTGACTAATTTATTTGGAAAGTTATTTAGTGGATTCTAAATATATATATGAATTCAGATAACATTTTAGATTATTTTTGCCATGAATATCTGTATCTTAACTAATAGTCATTCCATAGGAGGTAAACTTCCTTTCTGCTCTGAAATAAGTAAAGGTATATATTGAACTCACCAGAGCAAATATTTTGTTAGGTAACCGCTGGAAGTTTCTGTAGGCCAAGACCAAACAGTTCACAATGTCATGGTGCTGTCACTGTGTCTAACTCCCAATATAGATTGAAAAGAAAGTGATCTAAAGCAGGAGTTGTTGATTCAGTGAATACATTCACAACAGATGGTTAGCGTTTTCTTGCTACACATTTTTCTTTATCAGTTTTTCTTTGTTATTCATTGTACTGTGTACTTGACCTGACTTTCTCTTTGGGGTTGAATTCTGTAGTCTCCCATTTCTTTCTTTTTCCTCTTTTTCTTTTATCATTTTCCTCCACTGAAGAGCAGATAAATTCTGACTTTGACTAATACCACATATAATCAGAATATCCAAACAAATTATAGAAAGTAATTATCAAAACAATCATTCATTAATTTTTATCTGGTATTATGTACTACTAGCTGAACAATATCTGCCAAAGACTTTCCAGAATGCCAATGTAACAGATTTATTGAAACTTGCCATGGGATGATTTATTTAAGGACAATATTTTGGTGATAATTAGCAGATGGGCCTGTTTACCCATGGCAAATTTTAACAGACCCTATCAGAAATCTAGATATACCCTAATTTGGGATTTGCATATGTTGCTACTAAAACCACAGTGAGTATTACAATGAAAGTATTAGGAAAACACTTATTTTGATTTGTGGCACCCATCTATATTTCCTTAGATCAAGGTACCCATTTGAAAATGACTGCTACTCAGCAACAAGCTAAATATTACCTCACTGCTTGGCCATTACCCATTCCTTTTAGTTCTCAAAGTAATAATTTAATACAAAATTGCATTAGTTGATTAAATTACAGTTGACTCTTAAACATGTGTTTGAACTGTGTGGGTCCACTTATATGTAGCTTTAAAAAAATCTACAGTATGGTACTATAAATGTATTTTCTCTTTCTCTTCCTTATTATTTTCTTAACAGTTTCTTTTCTTTAACTTAATTATGTAAGAATATAATTTTTAATACATATAACACACAAAGTATATAATTGACTATGTTATTGGTAAGGCAATTTGTAGTTAAGTTTTTGGGAAGTTAGAAGTTAAACAAAGATTTTTGACTGTGTTGGGGGTTGGCATTCCTAACACCCATGTTGGTCAAGGGTCACTTGTATTTGTTTCAAAAACAGACTGTGGAAAAAAAATAAGGCGAATAGAGATTGGCTTTGATGAATGTTTGTTACATTGAATATGAAAAAAATAAGTGAAGGGGATATCCTTTTAAAAGATTCTTAAAGGGGGCGCCTGGGTGGCTCAGTGGGTTAAAGCCTCTGCCTTCAGCTCAGGTCATGATCCCAGGGTCCTGGGATCGAGCCCCATATCATGGTCTCCGCTCAGCAGGGAGCCTGCTCCCCATCCCTGCCTGCCTCTCTGCCTACTTGTGATCTCTGTCTGTCAAATAAATAAATAAAATCTTTAAAAAAATAAAAAATAAAAAAATAAAAGGTTCTTAAGGTACAAAAGTGAGAAGTGATGTAAAGAATTATGCTAGAATAAAACTCTCTATTTTTCTCAACTATATTAGTTATCTGTTGCTATGTAACTACCACAGAAATTAGTCACTTAAATAAACACACATTTATCATGTCACAATATCTGTAGGCCAGTGACATGGCCAAAGCTTAACTGGATACTCTGATTTAGGGTCTCTCATACCACTTCAACTAAAATATGGGCTAAGGCTAGAGTCTCATCTGAAAGCTTGACCAGGGAAGTTTATGCTCATATCATTTGATAGCAGAATTTAGTTTCTTGAGGGTTGTTGGATTGAACGTCTCTGTTCTGGGCTGCTTGTTGCTTGGAGGTCAGCCTCAGTTCTTTGCCATATGACAGCAATTCTGTGCAACATGGCAACTTCATCTAAGCATGCAGACTATGACTGCAATAGAGTATGCTAACAATATGGAAGTCATTGTCTTTGGTAATCTAATCACAAAAGTGACAGCCCATAAATTTTGCTGCATTTTCTCATCTAGAAACAAATTTAAAAAGTGTTAAAATGAGGAGGTAAATATCATTGGAAGTCATCTACTACACTAGTTCACAAAAATATTTTGTGTGCTGCTGGCATCCATGTTTTCTTGTGTTATATTTTCAGGTTTCAACCAAAAATCCATCTTGGCACAAGGTGTTATTTCCATATATTTAAATCTTTTTGTAAGTATCTCTAAAAGAACCCTGTATGTTGCTATGTGAAAACTTAGGAGAGCAGGGGCGCCTGGGTAGCTCAGTGGGTTAAAGCCTCTGCCTTTGGCTCAGGTCATGATCCCAGGGTCCTGGGATCCAGCCCCACATCGAACTCTCTGCTCAGCAGAGAGCCTGCTTCCTCCTCTCTCTCTGCCTGCCTCTCTGCCTACTTGTGATCTCTATCTGTCAAATAAATAAATAAAAATCTTAAAACTTAGGAGAGCAGCTATAACTTGGTCTAGAGTAGGAGGAGAGCTTCGTTTTCTTATAGCTCTTAAGTTAAACAATTCACTCCTGGGAATAGTTGGTAGGGAAAGGACTGATGCAGTTATACCTTTGCCAGATTTATAAGTAAGTTTGTGAATTGTATCAAGAGAAGAAGAGTATAAATTCGTGGCTAATTTGAGAAAGGTAGAAGTGGTTCCTGAAAGAAAGTATTTAAAAAGTGAGAGATAACACCAGTAATAATGCTGTTTATTCTATAGAGAACTTCTTAGAATAAGGGAATAACTTCTCTGAGTTGTTTTCTCAGTGATGGGCACTAGTTATTATCAAAATTGTTTTTTTTTCTTCTAAAGTCTATCAGACTGAAACCCATTTATGAGCTTTAAATGATAATTTAACTGATAACTGGACTAATATTGGAACTGTCTGAATCCTTTAGTGATCAGAATAAATGTCACTGGATTGGACTTCTCATTTGCTTCATGATTTATGAACTATACTTTATGCATTAGCCAATTTCTGGAGAATCTGAAGGTTTACCTCTGAATATCACAGGCCAGTGACTATACAATCATGGGTCACCTGTACCATGGGACTGTGCTACAATATGGCACTGTGTTGAGGTGATTACTTGACTGATATAATGTTTTGTTGTGGTTTGCCTGGTACACCAATGTTCACCATGTATCCTGATGTCACTCCAGGAAGGACAATTGTGAGGATGCTCTGAGAAGAAAATAAAGTACTTTTTCTGGAAAATACCATTTTTTAAAGACTTAACTATTTTAGAGAGAGAGAGAGAGGATGTACACAAGTAGGGGTGGGTCAGAGGGAGAGAGGAAGAGAATCTCAAACATATTCCCTGCTGAGCACAGAGCCTGATGCACAGCTTGATCTCACAGCCTTGAAATCATGATGTGAGCTGAAATCAAGAGTGAGATGCTTAACCAAGCCAACCAGATTCCCCTAGGAAACACAATTTTTATAGTTGTATGTTAAATGTATCACTGGGACCATAATGCCCTCATGTTTTCAGCATATGGTGGAAGTATGGAAGGAGGATGGATTAATATACATATGAAGCATCTGTATCACTAAATTGTTGGGACAGTATGCCTCAATGCAACATGTACCCTCATCCAAAAGTGATAATGTAGAGTTGACCCTTGAAAGTGAAGAGCTTAGGGGCACTGACCCCCTGCACAGTCAAAAATTTATGTCTGATTTAAAGTTAAATTATGTATCACATAAACTTAGAGCCTACTATTGACTAAAAGCCTTACCAATAACATAACCGTTGATTAATGCACATTTTGAATTTTGTATGTATTATAGACTCTGTTATTACAATAAAGTAAGCCAGAGAAAAGAAAATCATAAGGAAAAAAAAAGTGTATTTATAGTACTGTACTGTATTTACTTAAAAAAAACCCATGTATAAATGTACTTCTACATTTCAAACCTGTATTGTTTAAGGGTCAACTGTACTATGTTAACAACTACAGAATAGGGTGTGTTCTAAGGAAAATGATCAGGTCACCGGGAAGACAAGGCACAGTAGCACTCTTAAGGGCACAGTTAAATCTGCCCATGCTAAAATTATAGATAACACGGGAAAATGTGTTCTTCACTGTTCTTCCCTTATAGTTGGATTCTAGAGTTAACTATCCTGATAGGTTAAACAGAGAAGATAAACAAACAGTCCTGTACATACCATGTCATTCCGGAGCTCTTAAAGGATACTTAGAAATGAATATTGCTAAAAATTTGGTTTTGTTTTGGTGTGTGTCTGTGTGTGTGTGTGTGTGTGTGTGTGTGTAACTGCAGTATTGCTATATCCCCAGACCCATTTGAAATGTAATAGGAACCCTTTTTTAAAAAAATTAAATTAATTTATTTATTTTCAGAAAAACAGTATTCATTATTTTTTCACCATACCCAGTGCTCCATGCAACCCGTGCCCTCTATAATACCCACCACCTGGTACCCCAAACTCCCCATTCCCCTGTCACTTCAAACCCCTAAGATTGTTTTTCAGAGTCCATAGTCTCTCATGATTCACCTCTCCTTCCAATTTACCCCAACTCCCTTCTCCTCTCTAAACCCCTTGTCCTCCATGATACTTGTTATGCTGCACAAATAAGTGAAACCATATGATAATTGACTCTCTCTGCTTGACTTATTTCATCAGCATAATCTCTTCCAGTCCCGTCCATGTTGCTACAAAAGTTGGGTATTCATCCTTTCTGATGGAGGCATAATACTCCATAGTGTAAATGGACCACATCTTCCTTATCCATTTGTCCATTGAAGGGCATCTTGGTTCTTTCCATAGTTTGGCGACTGTGGCTATTGCTGCTATAAACATTGGGATTGAGATATCACCTTATACCAGTTAGAATGGCCAAAATTAACAAAACAGGAAACAACATGTGTTGGAGAGGATGTAGAGAAAGGGGAACCCTCTTACACTGTTGGTGGGAATGCAAGTTGGTGCAGCCTCTTTGGAGAACAGTGAGGAAATTCCTCAAGAAATTAAAAATAGAACTTCCCTATGACCCTGCTATTGCACTCCTGGGTATTTACCCCAAAGACACAGAAGTCATGGGCCATCTGTACCCCAATGTTTATAGCAGCAATGGCCACGGTCGCCAAACTATGGAATAGGAACCCTTTTGCTGAGAAAGATAGATATTTGGTGTAGTCAGCACTTATTCAATGTTTGATAAGCTATATTTAATAATTACTGCAGTATAAATGTATATATATAAACAAGGTGATGATTGGTATAATAAACATTTCTTTATATTCTTTATATTATTTATCTGATGCTGTCTGTGTAATAAAACAACTTCAGGCAACTTTGTGGAAATTGAGATCAATATCTTTGCTAATAAGTGTACAGAGGATAAAAAGATATTTGGGAAAATTGAATGGCCTAATTGAAAGCACACTATCACTACTCTGGGTGTTCTAAATTGTACATACAATACAGCATTGTAGTATTGTACTCTCTCTATAAAAAGAAATTCAACAAAACAAAGTAACAGTTTGTCTATGAAGGTATTAATCCAGAGTCAGGGGTGAACCAGTAGATCTGAACTCTTCTCAGAGGCACTCCTAGGAGTGCCTGGAATTTAATTAGAATTTGCCTTCTGAAGCCACCGGATCCCCAAATGAACAGTGGGCAAAGATAAATTTGCAATATTTACTGGGCCAATGCTTGTGAATATACAGATTGGTTATTTTTTTAATAACTGCAGTGACAGCAGGAGGGGTACACTTGGCAATACTCCCGGAGAGGGTATGTGACAGAAACATTAGTAGATTGAGAAAGAATGGAGGGGTAATTTCTCCAGGTTCATATGGAAGGGACATGCATCTGAGATGTCATGATAATTCCAAACTAATCACAGACAATATCAAAGGAATCATGATAAATCCAAAGTTTATCTGAAAGCTATATTGCCTTTTTTATATATTTGAAGTTGATGGGGTGCCTGGCTGACTCAGTCTACAGAGCATGTGACTCTTGTTCTCAGGGTCATGAGTTTGAGCTCCATGTTGGGTGAAGAAATTACTAAAAAATTTTTTTTTAATTAAATTTACCCTCTGTAAAAAAATAAAGTTGAGTATACACTAGTAATCGGGTAGTTATAGATTGTGTATTATGTGTCATTTGATCAAGCTCTACAATTTACTGATATAGAGACAGTGGTTGTATAGCATGTAATGATGAAACTTGTTACCATTATAAATTCCTTTCTTTTCTATAAAAACTTTTCTAATTTTTATTGTTTGAGTATAGTTAACACACAATGTTACATTAGTTTCAGGTGTACAACATAGTGATTCATCTTCTCTCTACATTATGCTATGCTCACCACAAGTGTAGCTACCGTCTGTCACCATACAACACTATTACACGGACTATATTCCCTATACTGTGTCTTTTTTTCCCATGACTTATTCACTGCATAACTTGAAGCCTATATCTCCTATTCCTCTTCACCCATTTTGCCCATTCTCCCACTCTCTCCCCTCTGGCAACCATCAGTTTGTTCTCTGTATTTATGTTTGATTCTGCTTTGTGTTTGTTTATTTATTTGCTTTGTTTTTTGGATTCCACATATGGCTGAAATCATATGGTATTGATCTTTCTCAGTCTGACTTATTTCACTTAGCAGAATCAACTTTAGGTCCACCCATGTCACAAATGTTAAGATTCCATCCTTTTTATGGCTGACTAATATTCCATATGTATATGTGTGAATGTCTGTGTATTATATCTATCACATCTCCTTTAATCATTTATTTAATGGCTTAGTTGCTTCTGCATCTTGGATATTATAAATAATGCTGCAATAAACACAAGAGTGCATATTATTTTCAAATTAGTGTTTTTATTTTCTTTGAAATACTAAGTAGTAGAATTATTAGATCATGTGGCATTTTTACTTCTAATTTTTTGAGGAATGTCCGTACTGTTTTCCACAATGGTTGCACCACTTTTTATTCTCACCAACAGTGTACAAAGGTTCCTTTTTTCTCTACAACCTCATCATTTTTTATTTCTTGTGTTTTGGATTTTAGCCATTCTGACATGTGTAAGGTGATATCTCATTGTAGTTGTGATTTACATTTCCCTGATGATTAGTGATGTGAAGCATCTTTTCGTGTCTTTTGGACATCTGTATGGCTTCCTTGGGAAAATGTCTATTTCAGATCCTCTGCCATTGTAAAACCCATTTTGTTATTATTATTTCAAAAGTACCCATGTTCATTGAATAAAAAGAAGAAAATTTCCCCTACAATAAATAACAAAAGGCAATCTTCTCTAGAGTTTTGAGAAGCAAAGAGTTTAGTTTAAATTTAAATGTATTAATGTTCCAATTGGCTCAAAGTGAAACCCATTAACTTCTACTGGAGTCTACTAGAGTGGGGTTTACTGATTATGGGGGTGATTCAGCATGGACTACTGTCAACCAGTCTTACAGTATCCTATGGATATGCGTGAGGAGACTGTCCAGGCCCTCCAGGCAGGAGCAGAGTTTTCCATTCTTACCTAATATCATCATTGCTATTACCTTGTTGATATTTATAAAAATAAATTTTATTATTCTTGATGGAGATGAAGAAGGGGCAAAATTTTTTTCACTTTGGGTTATTAGAGTTTTCTCACACTAAACGCTTGTAGTTTTGTATCCCTTTAAACAAAAAAGAAGAAGAAGAAGAAGAAGCCATACTGACTTGCTTAATCTTCAGAAAATAGAAATGTTTTACTTTTATTTTTTTTAATTTTTAATTTTTTATAAACATATATTTTTATCCCCAGGGGTACAGGTCTGTGAATCGCCAGGTTTACACACTTCACAGCACTCACCAAAGCACATACCCTCCCCAATGTCCATAACCCCACCCCCCTTCGACCAACCCCCCTCCCCCCAGAACCCTCAGTTTGTTTTGTGAGATTAAGAGTCACTTATGGTTTGTCTCCCTCCCAATCCCATCTTGTTTCATTGATTCTTCTCCCCCCCACTTAAGCCCCCATGTTGCATCACCACTTCCTCATATCAGGGAGATCATATGATAGTTGTCTTTCTCTGCTTGACTTATTTCGCTAAGCATGATATGCTCTAGTTCCATCCATGTTGTCGCAAATGGCAAGATTTCATTTCTTTTGATGGCTGCATAGTATTCCATTGTGTATATATAGCACATCTTCTTGATCCATTCATCTGTTGATGGACATCTAGGTTCTTTCCATAGTTTGGCTATTGTGGACATTGCTGCTATAAACATTCGGGAGCACGTGCCCCTTTGGATCACTACGTTTGTATCTTTAGGGTAAATACCCAATAGTGCAACTGCTGGGTCATAGGGCAGTTCTATTTTCAACATTTTGAGGAACCTCCATGCTGTTTTCCAGAGTGGTTGCACCAGCTTGCATTCCCACCAACAGTGTAGGAGGGTTCCCCTTTCTCTGCATCCTCGCCAGCATCTGTCATTTCCTGACTTGTTGATTTTAGCCATTCTGACTGGTGTGAGGTGATATCTCATTGTGGTTTTGATTTGTATTTCCCTGATGCCAAGTGATGTGGAGCACCTTTTCATGTGTCTGTTGGCCATCTGGATGTCTTCTTTGCAGAAATGTCTGTTCATGTCCTCTGCCCACTTCTTGATTGGATTATTTGTTCTTTGGGGTGTTGAGTTTGCTAAGTTCTTTATAGATTTTGGACACTAGTCCTTTATCTGATATGTCGTTTGCAAATATCTTCTCCCATTCTGTCAGTTGTCTTTTGATTTTGTTAGCTGTTTCCTTTGCTGTGCAAAAGCTTTTGATCTTGATGAAATCCCAATAGTTCATTTTTGCCCTTGCTTCCCTTGCCTTTGGCGATGGAAGATGTTGCTGTGGCTGAGGTCGAAGAGATTGCTGCCTGTGTTCTCCTCAAGGATTTTGATAGATTCCTTTCGCACATTGAGATCCTTCATCCATTTTGAGTCTATTTTTGTGTGTGGTGTAAGGAAATGGTCCAAGAAATGTTTTACTTTTAAATGCATCAGTGTGGGACGCCTGGGTGGCTCAGTGGGTTAAGCCACTGTCTTCGGCTCAGGTCATGATCCCAGGGTCCTGGGATCGAGCCCCAAATCAGGCTCTCTGCTCAGCAGGGAGCCTGCTTCCTCCTCTCTCTCTGCCTGCCTCTCTGCCTGCTTGTCATCTCTCTCTGTCAAATAAATAAATAAAATTAAAAAAAAAAATAAATGCATCAGTGACAATAATGCATTTGTTAACTCAATCTTGTCAAAGAGAAATACTTTTACTTTTACTAATGTTAAACTAATCAGGTTTAAGTTTGATTTAAATAAATGAACAGTAGTAATTAAATTCTAAAGAAGAAATATGTCTCTGAAAGTAATTCCTCTCATAATATTTACAGTTTTGTGGTAGTAAGATCTCTGGCAAGTTCGTTATGTTGTGATAGATAGGAGTTGGACAAGGGAATATAGGGGACCCAAGTCCAGTTAGAAGTCAAGGCTTCTGTGGTTCATATATAAATTTAAATGATAATTTGAGACTGAGCTAAAAACCCAGGTCTTCTATCCATTTAAAAGGGAAGCAATCAATAGTAAGAGGCCTTTTCACTACTATCTACATCCATTCTGAGGAAGAATATCATGTATTGAGGCTCCCCCCCCCCCTTTTTATTTTCAGACAGAGGATGGGTGATTAGTGTATTGGCTGGGTAGTGATGTTTTCAGTGGCTATTACAGTTAAAGCCATTGAGTCAACACACAATTATTATCTAATACCCACTACAGGCATACTTTACATCTACTATGGGTTTGGTTCCAGACTACCAAAATAACATGAATGTCACAGAGTGAGTCAAATGAATTTTTGTTTGTTTGTTTGTTTCCCAATGCATATACAAGTATGGTTAATGGGTATTAAGGAGGGTACTTATGATCAGCACTGGGTGTTTTATGTGAGTGATGGGTCACTCAATTCTATACCTGAAAGTAATGTTGCACTGTGTGTTAGCTAACTGGAACTTAAATAAAAACTTGAAACTACCAAAAAAAAAAAAAAAAGTTATGACTACCCTATACTGTAGTCTTTTAAGTGTGCAATAGCACCATGGCTAAAAGACAATGTACATACCTCAAATACAAAATACTTTATTGCTAAATCTGCTAACTATTATCTGAGCTTTTAGGAAGTTGTAATGTTTGCACTGATGAAGGGTCTTACCTCAATGGTGATGGCTGCTGACTGATCAGGGTGGTGTTTCTTGAAGACTGGAGTGGTTGTGGTAATTTCTTAAAATAAAAATGAAATTTACCACATTGATTGACTCTTCCCTTCCACAATTTCTCTGTGGTATCTGATGTTTTTGATAGCATTTTACCCATAGAACTTCTTTCAAAATTGAAGTCAGTTATCCCAACTCTTCTGCCATTTTAACAACTAATTATATGTGGTATTCTAAAATCCTTTGTTGTCGTTTTAGTGATCTTCACAGCATCTTCACCATGAGTTGACAAGAAACCACTTCTTTGCCCATACATAAGAAGCAATTCCTCATCCACTAAAGTTAGATCATGAGATTTAATCATATCTTCAGGCTCCACTTCTAATTCTAGTTATCTTATTATTTCCACCACATCTGCAGTTACTCCACTGAAGTCTTAAACCCCTAAGAGATATTTATCTGTGAGGGTTAGAATCAAGTTTTTACAAATTCCTGTTAGTGCTGATATTTTGACCTCTTCTTATGAATCAGGAATGCTCTTAATTGCAATTAGAATGGTAAATACTTTCTAGAGGCTTTCAGTTTACTTTGCTCAGATCTATCAGAGAAATCACTATCCATAGAGCTATAATCTTACAAAATGTATTTCTTAAATAATTAGACTTGAAAGTTGAAATTACTCTTTAATCCATGGGATGTAGAATGCATGATTTGCTAGCCATCATGCAAACTGTATTAATTTCATTGTACTTGTCCACCAGAGCTCTGGGGTAACCAGGTGCATTGTCAATTTTGAGAGCAACCTTTTTTTTTTTTTTTTTTCCCTCTGAGCAGTACATTTGACAGTGGGCTTGCACTATTCAGTAAACCATGTTGTACACATAGATGCTATCATCCAGGCTTTGTTGTTCCATTTACACAGCACAGGCAGAGTAGCTTTAGCATAATTCTTATGGGTCGCAGGATGTTTGGAATGGTCAATGAGCATTGTCTTCAAATTACAGTCCCTACCAAGAGATTCAGTTTGTCCTTTGAAGCTTTGAAACCAGACATTGACTTTCCCTCTCTACCTATGAAAGTCCTAAATAGCATCTTCTTCCAATACAAGGCTGTTTTTTCTACATTGAAAATCTGTTGCTTAGTGTAGCTTCCTTCATTTATTATCTTAGCTGGATCTTCTGGACAACTTGCTGCAGCTTCTACATCAGCACCTGCTGCTTCCCCTTGCACTTGTATGTTATGGAGATGGTTTCTTCCCTTAAACCTCATGAACCAACCTCTGCTGGCTTTGGATTTTTCTTCTGCAGCTTCTTCATGTCTCTCACTCTTCACAGAACTGAAGAGTTAGGACCTTGCTCCAGATTAGGCTTTTGCTTATAGGAATCTTATTTATGGCTGCTTTTTTTTTTTTTAAAGATTTTATTTATTTATTTGACAGAGAGATCACAAGTAGGCAGAGAGAGAGGAGGAAGCAGGCTCCCTGCTGAGCAGAGAGCCCGATGCAGGACTCGATCCCAGGACCCTGAGATCATGACCTGAGCCAAAGGCAGCGGCTTAAGCCACTGATCCACCCAGGTGCCCTTTATGGCTGCTTTGATCTTCTATGCCAACCACTAAAACTTTTTCTGTATCAGTGGTAAGGCTGTTTTGCTTTTAATCATTTGTGTGTTCCTGGGGATAGCACCTTTTAATTTCCTTCAAGAACTTTTTCTTTGTATTCACAACTTGGGTAACTCTTTGGCACAAGTGGCCTCACTTTCATCCTGTCTTGGCTTTCAGCATGCCTTCCTCACTAAGCTTAATCATGTTCAGCTTTTAATTTAAAGTGACACAAGTGTGACTCTCCCTGCCACTTCAACACTTAGAGGCCATTGTAGGGTTATTAATTGGCCTAACTTTAATATTGTGCTTTAGGGAATAGGGAGGCCTAGGGTGAGGAAGAGAGACGGGGAATAGCCAGTCTGTGGAGCTGTCAGAACACATACATTTATTAAGTTTGTCATCTTACATGGGCATAGTTCATGGTGTCCCCAATACAATCACAATTATAATATCAAAGATCACTGATCACTGATCACAAGTGCTATTGGAAAAAATGGTGCCAGTAGACTTGCTCAATGCAGGGCTGCCACAAATTCAGCAGTTTGTAAAAAAACATAGTATCTGCAAAGTGCAATAAAGCAAAATACAATAAAAGGAGGTTTGTCTATGCATTCCTGTTAATGTGGTGGGTCCTGGGGATACAATGCTTGCGAAATCAGACACTATCCTGACCTTCATAAACCTTTATAGGAGAGGGCAAGATAAATAATAGAAGGCGGCCATAGAAATGAATGTAAAATTAAAACAGAAATAATTGCTATGAATACAGTTTCTCATTTTACAAAAATTTGTTAACAGGGACCCTATAAATCTAGGGATTTAACATTTATTTCTAAGGGCATTATTTCTGTAGTAACTGGAAGCATATATAGGATCTGGCTGCAGAGTGAGGTGGGTTTGGATAGAGCTCAAGGCAAAGGGAGCGGCTTGTGCAAATCCCCCAAAGAAGGCTTGTAGAGTAGGAATGTGGAGATCCAAAATCAATGATGACAGCAATGTAGGATAAAACTAGAGAAGTAACCATGGGCAAGCCTAGTAAGATTTTACAGATTTTTTTGTAATCCTATATAGTAATAGGAATCTAATAGAGGGTTTTAAGCCAGAGTAGTTTAATTAGATATGCATTTTGAAAAGTTCATTTAATTTGCACTATTGAGAGTAATTTGGAACCAGATGGTGATGCAAAATCAACAAGGAGACTATTAGAGTAGTACCGGTGAGAGATGATGGTATCTTTCACTGGAGGGACTACATTTGAATACATAGAATCCTTTTTTGTTGTCTGGTTGTTCAAGAATGCTGAATTTTACTGAAACATGTAGGTATTCCAGGGAGAATTTAAATAAGATTGTATAATGTAAGCCATTTCTACCAGTGACTATTCTCCCAGATTATGTCTGCAATTTATTTTTATTACATGCTTTCTCTAAATTATAGAATTTACCTACTGTAGAGTGACTTAAGTTCCTTAAGAGTGTTTTGTAATTTAATTATCACAAAAACACTATGCTGTAACTATTATTATTCTTTTCTTATTTTACAAGTGAGGAAGTTAAGTAATTAGCCAAAGATTGCTCAGCTAGGAAATTTCAAAGTAGATAATTTAAATTTAAGTAGTATGAAACTCAGCCGTGGTTTTACCACCGTGTCAAATATAGTAAGTAGATATTCACAAATATACCAAAGAATAGCTTTTTTATTTACTGCAAGTGATCTGATTTTTCTCATATGCACCCATCTACTTGAGAGAAGAGGTCCTTGAGCTGAAAGAAGTGTTGGAGCAATTTCTCACCTGGTGCTTGACCAAAATGGCATTTACATTCCCCTCAGATTGACTAAACCTCAGACAGGTTTCTTCCTAACTATAGGTCCTGGACGTCCCTTTTTGTAGAATTTATTTAGCTTTTTCTTTAGAAGATTTGCAATTGTGAATTCTTCCTGTCCCTTTTAACTGTGTATAAATATTCTCCCAGCCTCTTGTCAGTTTTACCATAGGAATTGTCTTTCTCAAGGACCTGGAAATCATCTCTTTGAAATGTAAACATTGAAGGAGATAACGCTCCAGTCTTCAGTCTCTCTGGGAGGTAGGAACTTAACCTCAATGGGGGCAAATCAGGAAACACTGCCAGCGTAATTACAGAGAAAAATATTTGCAAACTCAAGAATAATGCTATGTGCTGGACACATCCAGCTTTCCCCAGAAGTCCTCCAGTATTTTTCCACATGCTCAACCCAGAGCTTAAAACTCTCTCCCTTTTTATTTCAGCCAAATCCCTTGGAGTTCAGTCTGTCTGTGCCATGGTAATAGTCTTGAATACAATCTTCTTGCTTAACTTTGGGGCAATATTTGCTTTGACATGCTGAATATTTATTAGATACCGTTTTGGGGGGTCCTCTTAGTTACTACAATGCTATTTTGCCTCCATTGTTTTTCTTATTTGTTGTATTGGCACTATTTTCCCAACTTTATAAGTTTCCTCACTGCCCTCTGCCTGGGTCCACAGCATGCCACATAGTTCAGGGATCCCCTTCCTCCTTTGGCAGTGTCCCATTTCTATTACCCATTTTTGTATTTAGCAGCTATATCATTGTAATACCACATGACAAACTACCTCCAGTTCAGCGGTCCATATGTAGAATTTCTTATTTTTCCCTTTTCGTTTTTCAGGTCAGCTAGTAAGGCTCAGGTTTTGTCTGTGGGTCTGGAATTGAGGTCTGTGGGTCTGGAATTGAGGTCAGGATACAGTTTGGCTAGGCTTGCCTAGAATTTCTGGATCGGCTCCGTGTGCTTCAATCTGTGTTTGGCCTGGTTGGCCAGTAATTACACAAGGTATTTTTTTATCTTGATACTACACTAGCATACAAAAAACAAAACACTTTCCAAATCTCTTACATTTCATCCACTGACATGTCAGCAAAAATAAGTCACAGCCAAACCTGAACTAAGGGGTGGGGAAGTACACTCTGCATACCATGGAGACATGGAAAGGGTGCAAATATATACAACTCTTTCAAGGGCCATAATATTTTTCTTAGATAATTAGTATCCAAACTGCCAGAGTCCATTGTCCAAAGCTGCAGAAACACATCTAGAGTAAACAGTATTAGGTTGATTTAGTTTTTAATTTGTTGCAGTGAGGTAGAGCTGAAGGATTGATGGCATCTTAGAAAAGGAAAGGTGGAACGTTGGAAAATAATAAAGGACTTGGGCCTGTGCTGAGTGGTTCTGGGGATCAGGGAAATGAGAGACGGTCTTGGAGCGGGTGATGATTACAGAAAGAAGCAATTGAAAGATAGCATATCTGGAAGGTTCTTAAAGTAACAGGTGAGAAAGACAGGTTTAGAGGATTCATTGATGAATGTAGTCACCCGTGTTACCTGGAATTGGAGGATGTTGAGTTGTCTTTAATAGTTGTGGTGGGTTTTATGTCATGGCTTCAGAAAGGTTTCAGCTTCACTTTGGCAGGTTTGAGAAGATTCAGAAAGCAAGTGGGGTTTTATGTCTATATACTTACTACCAAGGGAGTTGCTTGCTCTTTTGGGTCTTCTGTCCTGCTTCCGTCTTTTCCTATGAACACCAGGTAGAGACTCACAGAGAGAAAAGGTGAGACACCTTTTCTATCTGGGACTTCAGTGGCCTCTTTTACTCTAGGCCATGTTAGCCCTTCAAAGGTCCACTAAAATTTTTTTCATTTTCAAGAGGCTGCTTCTTTTCAAGAAAGAGGCCTCTTTTTCCTATGCTTTGCTGAAGGTGAAACAGTTTCTCCTAGGAAGGGCTTAGTTAACTCTTTGGAATTCAGTTCACCTGGTTGCCTTGAAACACTGATGAACTTAAAAATATTTATGATTTCGGAGATAGCATAAATTTTTTTCATTGTAGGAGTACTTTCTCTTGTGACTTCTATATCCTAAACTTCTAATCTGTAAAGTTTTTTTTTAATTTTTTTAAAGATTTTTGTTGATTTATTTGACAGAGAGAGACACAGCGAGAGAGGGAACACAATCGGCAGAAGTGGGAGAGGGAGAAGCAGGCTTCTCTCTAATCAGGGAGCCTGATGTGGGACTCAATCCAAAGACCCTGGAATCAGGACCTGAGCCGAAGGCAGACGCTTAACGACTGAGCCACTCAGGCATCCTGTAAAGTTTTATTTTTAGTAAAACAAATGTTCTCGTATCTGATATATTAATTACCATCATCAAATGAGTTTCTCTTTTAAAAGTGAAAAAGCCGAAGGAGAAGTCAAGATGGCGGAGAAGTAGCAGGCTGAGACTGCTTCAGCTAGCCGGAGATCAGCTAGATAGCTTATCTAAAGATTGCAAAAACCTGAAAATCCATCGGCAGACAAGAAGAACAGCAATTCTGGAAACAGAAAAACAACCACTTTCTGAAAGTTAGGACCGGCGGAGAAGTGAATCCAAAGCGACGGGAAGATAGACCCCGGGGGGAGGGGCCAGCTCCTGGCAAGCGGCGGAGCAACTGCGCACAAAATCAGGACTTTTAAAAGTCTGTTCCGCTGAGGGACATTGCTCCAGAGGTTAAACCGGAGCAAAGCCCACCCGGGGTCAGCGTGGCCTCAGGTCCCGCAGGGTCACAGAAGGATCGGGGCTGTCTGAGTGTCGCAGAGCTTGCGGGTATTGGAACGGGAAAGCTGGCTACAGAGACAGAGCTGACAGTAAGCTCACAACTCGGTGTTACCTTGAACCCGTCGCAGGCTCGGTGAGCTCGGAGCGCGGCCGGAGGTCAGGCAGACGGGAGTAACTGGGCGCTGTTCTCGGAGGGCGCACTGAGGAGTCCGGCCCTGGGCTCTTGGCTCCTCCGGGCCAGAGACCAAGAGGCCGCCATTTGTATTCCCGTCCTCCGGAACTCTACGTGGAAAGCACTCAGGGAACAAAAGATCCTGAAAGCAAACCTGAGCGGATTACTCACCCCAACCCGGGTAAGGGCGGTGTAATTCCGCCTGGGGAAAAGACACTTGAGAATCACTACAACAGGCCCCTCCCCCAGAAGATCAACAACAAATCCAGCCGAGACCAAGTTCACCTACCAAGGAGTGCGGTTTCAATAACAAGGAGAGCAGAAGAATTCCAGAGGAGGAGAAAGCCAAGCACGGAACTCATGGCTTTTTCCCTGTGATTCTTTTTGGTCTTGCAGTTAATTTAATTTTTTTCTTTTTCATTTTTTGTTTTTTTTTCTCGCATTCGGGTAAATTTTTTTTTAAATGTTACCTTTTTCTTTTTTAACGATTTTTTACTAGTTTATCTAATATATATATTTTTTCTTTTTTACATTTTTCTTAGGTGTTTTCTTTTTTTTTAATTCTTTTCTTTTCTTTTTTTTTTCTTTTTTCTTTTTTTTTTTCTTTCTTCCTTTTTGAACCTCTTTTTATCCCCTTTCTCCCCCCTCACGATTTTGGATCTCTTCTAATTTGGTTAAAGCATATTTTCCTGGGGTTGTTGCCACCCTTTTAGTATTTTACTTGCTCCTTCATATACTCTTATCTGGACAAAATGACAAGACGAAAAAATTCAACACAAAAAATAGAACAAGAGGCAGTACCGAAGGCTAGGGACCTAATCAATACAGACATCGGTAATATGTCAGATCTAGAGTTCAGAATGACAATTCTCAAGGTTCTAGCCGGGCTCGAAAAAGGCATGGAAGATGTTAGAGAAACCCTCTCGAGAGATATAAAAGCCCTTTCTGGAGAAATAAAAGAACTAAAATCTAACCAAGTTGAAATCAAAAAAGCTATTAATGAGGTGCAATCAAAAATGGAGGCTCTCACTGCTAGGATAAATGAGGCAGAAGAAAGAATTAGTGATATAGAAGAACAAATGACAGAGAATAAAGAAGCTGAGCAAAAGAGGGACAAACAGCTACTGGACCACGAGGGGAGAATTCGAGAGATAAGTGACACCATAAGATGAAACAACATTAGAATAATTGGGATTCCAGAAGAAGAAGAAAGAGAGAGGGGAGCAGAAGGTATACTGGAGAGAATTATTGGGGAGAATTTCCCCAATATGGCAAAGGGAACGAGCATCAAAATTCAGGAGGTTCAGAGAACGCCCCTCAAAATCAATAAGAATAGGCCCACACCCCGTCACCTAATAGTAAAATTTACAAGTCTCAGTGACAAAGAGAAAATCCTGAAAGCAGCCCGGGAAAAGAAGTCTGTAACATACAATGGTAAAAATATTAGATTGGCAGCTAACTTATCCACAGAGACCTGGCAGGCCAGAAAGAGCTGGCATGATATTTTCAGAGCACTAAATGAGAAAAACATGCAGCCAAGAATACTATATCCAGCTAGGCTATCATTGAAAATAGAAGGAGAGATTAAAAGCTTCCAGGACAAACAACAACTGAAAGAATTTGCAAATACCAAACCAGCTCTACAGGAAATATTGAAAGGAGTCGTCTAAGCAAAGAGAGAGCCTACAAGTGGTAGATCAGAAAGGAACAGAGACCATACACAGTAACAGTCACCTTACAGGCAATACAATGGCACTAAATTCATATCTCTCAATAGTTACCCTGAATGTGAATGGGCTAAATGCCCCTGTCAAAAGACACAGGGTATCAGAATGGATAAAAAAACAAAACCCATCTATATGTTGCCTCCAAGAAACTCATTTTAAGCCCGAAGACACCTCCAGATGAAAAGTGAGGGGGTGGAAAAGAATTTACCATGCTAATGGTCATCAGAAGAAATCAGGAGTGGCAATCCTTATATCAGATCAATTAGATTTTAAGACAAAGACTACAATAAGAGATGAGGAAGGACACTATATCATACTCAAAGGGTCTGTCCAACAAGAAGATTTAACAATTTTAAATATCTATGCCCCCAACGTGGGAGCAGCCAACTATATAAACCAATTAATAACAAAATCAAAGAAACACATCAACAATAATACAATAATAGTAGGGGACTTTAACACTCCCCTCACTGAAATGGACAGATCATCCAAGCAAAAGATCAGCAAGGAAATAAAGGCCTTAAACGACACACTGGACCAGATGGACATCACAGATATATTCAGAATATTTCATCCCAAAGCAACAGAATACACATTCTTCTCTAGTGCACATGGAACATGCTCCAGAATAGATCACATCCTCGGTCCTAAATCAGGACTCAACCGGTATCAAAAGATTGGGATCATTCCCTGCATATTTTCAGACCACAATGCTCTAAAGCTAGAACTCAACCACAAAAGGAAGTTTGGAAAGAACCCAAATACATGGAGACTAAACAGCATCCTTCTAAAGAATGAATGGGTCAACCGGGAAATTAAAGAAGAATTGAAAAAAAATCATGAAACAAATGATAATGAAAATACAACGGTTCAAAATCTGTGGGACACAACAAAGGCAGTCCTGAGAGGAAAATATATAGTGGTACAAGCCTTTCTCAAGAAACAAGAGAGGTCTCAGGTACACAACCTAACCCTACACCTAAAGGAGCTGGAGAAAGAACAAGAAAGAAACCCTACGCCCAGCAGGAGAAGAGAAATCATAAAGATCCGAGCAGAAATCAATGAAATAGAAACCAAAAAAACAATAGAACAAATCAACGAAACTAGGAGCTGGTTCTTTGAAAGAATTAATAAAATTGATAAACCCCTGGCCAGACTTATCAAAAAGAAAAGAGAAAGGACCCAAATAAATAAAATCATGAATGAAAGAGGAGAGATCACAACTAACACCAAAGAAATAGAAACTATTATAAGAACATACTATGAGCAACTCTACGCCAATAAATTTGACAATCTGGAAGAAATGGATGCATTCCTAGAAATATATAAACTACCACAACTGAACCAGGAAGAAATAGAAAGCCTGAACAGACCCATAACCAGTAAGGAGATTGAAACAGTCATTAAAAATCTCCAAACAAACAAAAGCCCAGGGCCAGACGGCTTCCCGGGGGAATTCTACCAAACATTTAAAGAAGAACTAATTCCTATTCTCCTGAAACTGTTCCAAATAATAGAAATGGAAGGAAAACTTCCAAACTCATTTTTTGAGGCCAGCATCACCTTGATCCCAAAACCAGACAAGGATCCCATCAAAAAAGAGAGCTATAGACCAATATCCTTGATGAACACAGATGCGAAAATACTCAACGAAATACTAGCCAATAGGATTCAACAGTACATTAAAGGGATTATTCACCATGACCAAGTGGGATTTATTCCAGGGCTGCAAGGTTGGTTCAACATCCGCAAATCAGTCAATGTGATACAACACATCAATAAAAGAAAGAACAAGAACCATATGATACTCTCAATAAATGCTGAAAAAGCATTTGACAAAGTACAGCATGCCTTCCTGATCAAAACTCTTCAAAGTGTAGGGATAGAGGGCACATTCCTCAATATCATCAAAGCCATCTATGAAAAACCCACTGCAAATATCATTCTCAATGGAGAAAAACTGAAAGCTTTTCCTCTAAGGTCAGGAACACGGCAGGGATGTCCATTATCACCACTGCTATTCAACATAGTACTAGAGGTCCTAGCCTCAGCAATCAGACAACAAAGGAAATTAAAGGCATCCAAATCGGCAAAGAAGAAGTCAAATTATCACTCTTCGCAGATGATATGATACTATATGTGGAAAACCCAAAAGACTCCACTCCAAAACTGCCAGAACTTATACAGGAATTCAGTAAAGTGTTAGGATATAAAATCAATGCACAGAAATCAGTTGCATTTCTCTACACCAACAGTAAGACAGAAGAAAGAGAAATTAAGGAGTCAATCCCATTTACAATTGCACCCAAAACCATAAGATACCTAGGAATAAACCTAACCAAAGAGACACAGAATCTATGCTTAGAAAACTATAAAGTACTCATGAAAGAAATTGAGGAAGACACAAAGAAATGGAAAAATGTTCAATGCTCCTGGATTGGAAGAATAAATATTGTGAAAATGTCTATGCTACCTAAAGCAATCTACACATTTAATGCAATTCCTATCAAAGTACCATCCATCTTTTTCAAAGAAATGGAACAAATAATTCTAAAATTTATATGGAACCAGAAAAGACCTCGAATAGCCAAAGGGATATTGAAAAAGAAAGCCAACGTTGGAGCATCACAATCCCGGACTTCAAGCTCTATTACAAAGCTGTCATCATCAAGACAGCATGGTACTGGCACAAAAACAGACACATAGATCAATGGAACAGAATAGAGAGCCCAGAAATAGACCCTCAACTCTATGGTCAACTCATCTTTGACAAAGCAGGAAAGAATGTCCAATGGAAAAAAGACAGCCTCTTTAATAAATGGTGTTGGGAAAATTGGACAGCCACATTCAGAAAAATGAAATTGGACCATTTCCTTACACCACACACAAAAATAGACTCAAAATGGATGAAGGACCTCAATGTGCGAAAGGAATCCATCAAAATCCTTGAGGAGAACACAGGCAGCAACCTCTTCCACCTCTGCTGCAGCAACATCTTCCTAGGAACCACGCAAAAGGCAAGGGAAGCAAGAGCAAAAATGAACTATTGGGATTTCATCAAGATCAAAAGGTTTTGCACAGCAAAGGAAACAGTTAACAAAATCAAAAGACAACTGACAGGGCGCCTGGGTGGCTCAGTGGGTTAAGCCGCTGCCTTCGGCTCAGGTCATGATCTCAGGGTCCTGGGATCGAGTCCCGCATCGGGCTCTCTGCTCCGCAGGGAGCCTGCTTCCTCCTCTCTCTCTCTCTGCCTGTGTCTCTGCCTACTTGTGATCTCTCTCTGTCAAATAAATAAATAAAATCTTTAAAAAAAAAAAAAAAAAAAAGACAACTGACAGAATGGGAGAAGATATTTGCAAACAACATATCAGATAAAGGACTAGTGTCCAGAATCTATAAAGAACTTAGCAAACTCAACACCCAGAGAACAAATAATCCAATCAGAAATGGGCAGAGGACATGTGCAGACATTTCTGCAAAGAAGACATCGAGATGGCCAACAGACACATGAAAAAGTGCTCCATATCACTTGGCATCAGCGAAATACAAATTAAAACCACAATGAGATATCACCTCACACCAGTCAGAATGGCTAAAATCAACAAGTCAGGGAATGACAGATGCTGGCGAGGATGCAGAGAAAGGGGAACCCTCCTACACTGTTGGTCGGAATGCAAGCTGGTGCAACCACTCTGGAAAACAGCATGGAGGTTCCTCAAAATGTTGAAAATAGAACTGCCCTATGACCCAGCAATTGCACTATTGGGTATTTACCCTAAAGATACAAACGTAGTGATCCAAAGGGGCACGTGCTCCCGAATGTTTATAGCAGCAATGTCCACAATAGCCAAACTATGGAAAGAACCTAGATGTCCATCAACAGATGAATGGATCAAGAAGATGTGGTATATATACACAATGGAATACTATGCAGCCATCAAAAGAAATGAAATCTTGCCATTTGCGACAACATGGATGGAACTAGAGCGTATCATGCTTAGCGAAATAAGTCAAGCAGAGAAAGACAACTATCATATGATCTCCCTGATATGAGGAAGTGGTGATGCAACATGGGGGCTTAAGTGGGTAGGAGAAGAATCAATGAAACAAGATGGGATTGGGAGGGAGTCAAACCATAAGTGACTCTTAATCTCACAAAACAAACTGAGGGTTGCTGGGGGTAGGGTGTTTGGGAGAAGGGGGTGGGATTATGGACATTGGGGAGGGTATGTGCTTGGGTGAGTGCTGTGATGTGTGTAAACCTGGCGATTCACAGACCTGTACCCCTGGGGATAAAAATATATGTTTATAAAAAATAAAAAATTAATAAAAAAATAATAATTTAGGTGAATCTAGATGAAATTATGATTATTTTAAGCAATTTGTGTATTTAACATCTTCCGCTGAAATTTGTTACTGTTGTTTGGATTTTTTTTACTGTTGTTATTTAATGATGAGTCTAAATTATTCATGTTTTGAAATCTCATTGGAAATGGCAAGTTATGAACAGCTGGCCTTCATCCAAACTTTTGGAACAATCACACATGTTGACTCACTGAGGTCTTGTTACATCCAGTCTGGATTTCAAACTGTAAATTCAAGCCAATTTCCTCAACCTAAAGTGCTATGTCACCATATTTGGGCAAGGACTGTAGTGATTCTATTATCAGCTTCTGTACTAAAAAAGTGAAGTGGAAGCAAATTTTTTTCTCTATACAACGGTAAATCACCATGTTATGGGTGGTTTACATTAAATAAACATGTTTATTTTAATGAAATAAAATGTTATAATTAGGAAAAAAAAAAAAGAAGAACCTATTAAATCAATGGGACACAGAGTTTTCAGGATAGACCTATTCATTCATCTCCTTAATACAGTTTTTTTTGGAACAATGTTTCTTGACATCCCTCTTGCCACTGACTTTTGGATTTGACATTAGAAGCAAAGGCTACAATGAAAAATAAACAACTGGGCCTGCTTTGAAATAAAAGCCTTCTGTGGAGCAAAGGAAATCTCAGTCATCAACACACTGAACAGACAACATACTGAAGAGGAGAAAATATTTGCAAACTACCAAGCGGATAATTGTCTCTTATCCACAATATTGTGGAACTCATACAACTCAATAGCACAAAAACAGATGGCAGTTACAAGATGAGCACAGTTAAGACTAGATATTTTTCCAAAGACAACACACAGAGGGTCAACAAATACAAGAAGAGATGTTCACCATCACTTATCACCAGGGAAATGGAAATCAAAGCCCAAAACGATGTCTCCTGTCATCTGTCTGAAAGACTAGTATCCAGAAGACTGAACAAGAATTTTGGCCAAAATGTGGAAGAAAGGGAACTGTGCTCTATTGGTGGGACGGTGAATGGGCTCTGTTGGTGGACTGTAAATGGGTGCAGCCACTATGGAAAACAGTGTCAAGTTTTCTCAAAAAATTCAACATAGGGACACCTGGCTGATGCAATCAGAAGGGTGAGTGACTCTTGATCTTGGGGTCATGAGGTTGAGCACCACATTGGGAGTAAAGAATACTTAAAAATATGGATATAGTACAACCATATCATCCAACAATTCTCCTCTACTGTATTAAAATGAAGAAGGGTCTTCTCTTTTCTATAAAGAAGGTTTATAGAAGTAACTGGGTGGCTCAGTCATTAAGCCTTTGCCTTCGACTCAGGTCATGATCCCGGGATTGAAGTATGGAGCCCCACATTGGGCTCCCTGCTCAGTGGAGAGTCTGCTTCTCCCTCTTCCACTCTCGTGCTTGTGCTCTCTTTGTGTGTGTCCTTCCCTCTGTCAAATAAATAAATAAATAGATAAATAAATAAATAAATAAATAAATGAAAAAAAAAATAAAAAAATAAAAGTGAAAAAGCCGAGTCTCAGAAAGTTTAAAGTAATTTGCCTCAGGTCATGTCACTAACATATGATTTGGCTAGAATTCAAGTCTTGCCGCAATGCCCAGGTAAATAGCACTATACCATTTGGGCCCCAGATGATTTTTCCAGGCCCTGCCTCCTCCTTTCATAAGTACTAGACAAATCTGTTTTGCCCATAAATTGCATTCCCATGCCCTTCTCCATATTGTTCTTTCTGCCATAGAATAGTATCTAGGTTTTAAAATTTAACATGTACTAAGCATGTGTTTATATTTGCATTCCTTTTCTTATAGAGAGTCTTCCAAATTGAGAAAGTACCAGGCTTCACAAACTTTGACCAACCTATGTTAAGTGGGTGCTAATTGGGCATTAACCTGAATTTTAAATTCATAATGCTTGCATAATCTAATTCCTGTTACATAACTCTAGAGAATTATATTCATTAGCACATGCATACATGAAATAAGTGAGGAGTAATAATGATAACAAATATTTTAGGTATTTATTTTAGAAGAAAAGACTTTTCCATTTTAAAGGGCATCTAATTTATACCGAACAAGTAGAATTGCTGAAGCACAAAAACCAGTTTGACATCAAAATATGTCTTGAATTTTGTCTTAACTATGATTGAATTGTGTTTTAAATGATGGATCTTTTAATATTTTTGGTCAAATTTACTCAATGGAGCAGTCACAACCTAGTTAAAAAAATGTCAAGTGTGGCAGTATAGATGTTATGAGAATATTTTGTAAAGGAGGAATTGAAGTAAAGTGATCTATCTTGGATCTCCCTTTGAGCTAGGTAATGCTATTATAGTCCTGTCTCTTTATAATAGAGATGCTTTCTCTAAATGAGAAATAGCATCACAAAGAAGTAAGAGGTTCTGTGTGATCCCTACCAATGACTCTCCTTCATTCTATGTGTTTAATGATGCCTGTAGGAAAGCTTACTTACTCTGACAAGATATTTCCATCAGCATCCTTGAGTTGAGCAGAATAAAAATGATGTGAAGATCATGCCTGCTTTTCATTTGGGTGAAGATCATGCCCTTAACTGTTTGCTTTTTATGTGGCATTTAAAAAATAGTATTTCCATGTTAGAATTTTTAACATTTAGTGCATATACCTGGAAAGGTAGTAAAAAGAATTTCTTTACAACCACAAATTAAATGTAATCTATCAGTAGAGAGTGTTTTGTCTCAAATTCATATTTTTATCATTTCCATAGGTTGATGAATCAATAGCATTAACTCACCAGAAATACCTAAAATGTCTGTATAAAATGGTAAAGACATCATGCTCTCCATGGATTTACTGACTTAGGAGTTTGAGACTAAAAACATTTAGATAAGGAACTTGACTATAGTGATATCAACATCATTTTCATTAACAAGAAAGTTGCACTTATTGTCCAAAGTATACTATCTTTATTGTCCTTATGGTAATAACAACGGTCTATACGATGAATCATGGCAGAACTGGATACTTCCATAAATAGATTAATAAGCTTATATTAAGGATCTAGACAAAACTTTGTAAAAGTTAAAACTTTTCCCTTTTAATTAATAAGTTTTATAAACATGGAAATATACTGTTCCTCTACAGATTTTCATTAACTAATTATAGCATCAGTTGATGATTATTGCAAGAATGAGTGTTGACTGAGTTCATTATTTCTGTTAGTTGACAGTTAGTAATTATCTAATTCCACCATTACTTCTACATATATTTAGTTTGTATTTTACTTTAGGAAATGACTTTTCTTTTATTTATTTATTTACTTACTTGCTTGCTTATTTATATTGTTGTGGATTCAT
Source organism: Mustela nivalis (assembly GCF_964662115.1). Classification (NCBI taxonomy): domain Eukaryota; kingdom Metazoa; phylum Chordata; class Mammalia; order Carnivora; family Mustelidae; genus Mustela; species Mustela nivalis. The sequence goes on along the minus strand of NC_139025.1, from coordinate 57,205,351 downwards.
GGATTCCTCATTTGTTCATTCCTCTTTATTAGATTTTAGATTTTAATTTATTACTAACATTATGTTGGAACATTTAGGTGAAGAACATTGTCTTAAGGGTTGTTAAAATTTGGACAACAGGAGTCTTGTTTCATTTTATCATGCTCCTATTCTTCTATGAATACTGTCTTACTTTCTGGTAGAATTTGTTGTGTCAGACTCCCAAAGTCTGAGATCAGCCGTTTCTCTGAGAAACTTTGGTTCATTTGTAGGGAATACTATTAAAATAGCAATACTAGACACTAGATATGACAATTCCTGAATGTCATTATATAGCATAATTCAGAGAATAGAACTGAGAAAATATTTTTTATAAAACAATTGCAAGTTCATACTGATACTGCATATCAAATCCAGTGCCACATGATTTTTTCTCTTCTTTTCACATTTCGCATTACATCATCCATCTCCCACAAAGAAAACTGTGTCCTAAACATAATACATTTACCATTTGCCCTTTGAAGAAATAAGTTTCTGATACAGTCTACTTCTTGCATCACACAAATTCCTAGTTGTTCTTCCATTACATTTAGCTCCCATATTAAAACAAGACGCCTCTATATTAATGGAAACAAGATGCTCACTCACTTCCTTTCCAAGGCGGGGGTGAAAGTACAAGTAATTATCTACAAAGTGTTACTCAGCCTTAATTTATGAAAAAAACTAGATAGATTTGGTAGCTGTAGTCATATCCCTGCAGCTGGTCCCAAAACCATAAGTGATATTTGTCACCTTATTCCTACACTACTTTTTAGTTTTTCTCATTCTTGATCCGAAGTTTGATTGGCTTTAGCTGCTCATCTGATATCCAGACACAACTTCTCTGTGAATGACCTTTAGCCTTAGATTCCTTACCCTTATTAAGCAACAGTTCTTGAAATTGCCCATTTGTCCTTATCACTGTGCATGGAAATACCAAGAGCCACATCCATTAATCCCCGAGCTCAAGAATAGTTCTGTTTGTTTGTTAGTACAGTAATATCTTCCTCAGTCAGCTGGGATAGAGTGCCAGATGTGTCCAATAGATAGTCTCAACTTCAAGTTTAGTGGAATATTCAGTTAGCCTTTGAAAGAACATTGTATTTTGTGAAAATCATCATCTCAGTCTTATTGAGTCTAACATGTAGGAATGTTTCTGTTTTTGTTTTTGTTTTAAATTTTATTTATTGATTTGACAGGGAGAGAGAGAACAAGTAAGCAGAGTGACAGGTAGAGGGAGAGGGAGAAGCAGGCTCCCCCCCAGTCAGGGACCCTGATATGAGAGGCTCGATTCCAGGAGCCTGATGTGAGGCTCGATTCCAGGACCCTGAGATCATGACCTAAGCCTATGGCAGATGCTTAACTGACTGATCCACCCAGGAATCACTAAGGTGTGGGAATGTTAAACAAATTAAAGAAATATGTTAGAGTTATAGTGTGGCAGCCAGAATGACCTTTCTTTCCTGGTTTCTTCACCTATATGTTCCAATGCTAGATATTAGCAATTCTTTGGCAAATATACCACATCTTAGAGGACAATGTCCCAAAACTGAAGGGAGTTATCCCTGAGTTAGCATCTTTGACAAGCATTTATCAAGCCATTTTATTATGACTAACTGCTTTTGGATATTGTATATATGGATATGCATATGGTATATGGCAAGATTATATGATAACATTGTCAACTCTTGTTTGGTGTGAGTCAATATCATGTAGAATTTCATGCCAATAGATTAGTCATTTTGTAAGTGATGAGAAGATAATGCTGTAGGAGGCATCTGGGCAAGGAAGGTAAATACAAATCCAAAGTAGGTACCTATTCTGGTAGGGATGGATCAATGTCCCTGAAAGGGCTCCATCATAATTTCCATGTCATTTAACAGCTGACTTGCCTCCTTGAGCAACATTTCTATATAAAAGTCACACTATGTTCTCGGCTACCAGCACATCAGGTATTCATAGTGGGAGTAGACAATTATTGAAGACAAGTGCAGACAGTCACGATGGTTCAATTTGCATTTTTTTAATTTTAGGATGGTGTGATAGTATACTCGTTTAGTAGAAACTGCATTTTGAATTTTGAAACTTGATTGTTTCCATTTCCTGGGCTAGTAATATGCAGTGTGTACTGTCTCGTGGGCAGTGGCAGTGAGGTGCAGCTCCCAGTCAGTCACACAATCACAAGGGTAAACAACAATACACTTAAAACCATTCTGTACCATCCAGCCATTCTGTTTTTCACTTTCGATAGAGTATTCAATCATTTACATGAGATACTCAACACTTTACTATAAAATAAACTTTGCAACTATAAGCTAATTTAAGTGTTTTGGGCATGTTTAGTTAAGTTAGACTAGACTAAGCTATGATGTTTGGCTATGTGTATTCAAAGCATTTTTTACCTAGGGTATTTTCAACTTATAAAGGGTTTTGTGAGACGTAACCCCATCACTACCTGAAGAAGGTCTGTAGTTTGTAGTTTTAGTTCTACATGTAATTGTATCTTTAATCTATTTTGGGAACAGTGGAAAGCTACAGAAAGAGGCTTCCTTACATCCAAAGGATGAAAGAGATGTACATGAACTTTGAAACTAACTTGTTTTAGTTTCTTATGATTGCTCTAGTAAATTACCACAAATGTGACAGCTTAAAATGATGCAAATTTATTCTGTTATTGTTATGAAGGTCAACTTTGGGCAAAATCCTTCCTTGCTTATCCTAGCTTCTGGTGCTGCTGTCATTTCTTGGCTTCCTTGGCATGTGGCCATATCACTCAACTCTACATTGCTACCTCCTCTTCTGCATGTCTGTCCTCTGTGTGTCTTCCAGAAGGATAGCTCCCATTGCCCACTGCATCATCCACAATGGTATCATATCAGCATTCTTTTTTTTTTCTTTTTTTTTTAAGTAGGCTCCACACCCAGTGTGGAGCCCATTGCAGGGCTTGAATTCACGACCCTGAGGTCAAGACCTTAGCTAAGATCAGGAGTTGGATGTTAACAGACTAACCACCCAGGCACCCCTCATCTCAACATTCTTAATTTACTTCCAACTGTGAATAATCATTTTCCAAGTAAGGTAACATTTATAGATTCTAGGGATTTGGCCTAGGCTTATCTTGAGAGCCACCATTCAAGACACTATACCTGGCAAGTATGAAACCTTCCTGGATGAAAATATTGTTATCACCCACATGTCATTCATCTTTTAGCAAACCTAAATTAATTGCATGCTGATAACATCATTTCACTGAGGACATTTAAAAATATAAACAACAAAAACACAGACAGGTTTGCATCTTCATTATTATTACATATTCTAAGGTGTTTTGTTCTGAGATTTGATACATAGTACAAAATGAAAAACATCCTAAGTTCTATGTAATGTTGCCTTTAAGAACTTCTCTAGGCTCTGCATCAGAGGTTCAGTATGAGTTACTGCTGGAAATAGGAAGTTGTCCTGGTGGATGGGAGTAGCTCCTATCCACACAGGCCTAGAGGGTCTAGATGCATGACAGATGTGTTGGAGTGACTTCCGCATTTGTGTGCCTCATGTCTGGATATCCAGAGATGTTCTGGGATGTGTCCTCGTGTCCGGGCCTAGTATGGATAGGCATCTGGGCCACAGATGGGAAATTCTGGGCGATACATAGTGCTGCTCAGCTCCAGCCTGCTGGAGAAGAGAGATGTCCAGCTATCACATTTTGAACTCACTAAGAATTAATTTCCCTTATTTGGAAATAGCACTATTTTTCAAACAAAAATTAGCGATACCAAACTTCAGTGTAATTTATAGTATAATGGCACAATCACTATAAGATTAATAGGGAAATTATTTACAGCAACAATATCACAAACAAATATTTCATGCCTTTACTATAAGTGTTTAAATCTAATTTATTTATAAGGGGTCATCTAATTTTCACCAAGTAATGTTATGTGCTGGTTCTCAATTGTAATTATTATTAGATGTAACTCACTATGAACATTAAATCATAATGTAATTTTGTAACCTGCCTCAGACTAGAACATATTACATTTTGTCCATTCATTAACAGATATTTAGTCATGTTCCTAACATATTGATGGGAAATTTGCATTTTAAAATGATTACCTTTGAAATAGGCCTCGGGGTAAATATCAACATTTCAACATTTCTGAGTTAAATTAAAATTCCTCAGCCAATAATTAATTGGGTCCTCACAGTCCAGGGAAGAAAAAAAAATATTCTACCACTTTCTAATTGGGCCATTCGGATGTGTAGATTTTTAGGAAAGAATAACTAGTGTCTTTATACAATTTTAGCTTTTTTTCCAAAAAGTCATGGGTAACAAAGCAAAGAACATGATAATGAGAAGTGGAAAGAAGGTAAATAGACAGAACCTTTCAGAAGTTTTTTTATTTGTTTTGTTTGGCTTTTTGAAGTAGTATGATTCAGAAAAAGGATAAAGCCAGAGAAATTGCAAGGTGGAGCTGAGCAGATCTGTCAAATATGGAATGTTAGGTGCACAAGAAAATATACCAAGATCGCATTTTTTTTTCTGAGTTATCAACATGGGCATCATAAATGAAGATGTTGAGGAAGCTTTCTGTTTTTAAGTCTGATTTTTTTATATAATAACTGTGCTTCAGTTGTTGGTGGCACAGATTTTGGCCCAATAATCTTAGGTTCAAATATCAATTTTACAACAGGCTTTGTGCCTTGAGCAAGTTAATTAACTTTTCTAAATTTCAGTTTTCTAATTTGTGAAAATGGGACTACTGTACAGATTAGCTCAGGGACTGAATGTAATTTGTATATCAACACCATTAAAGAAATGGCTAAAATACAACTAAACACAGTATTACTATTATTAGTGTTATTGTTGGCTTGATATTTCACTTCTTCCAGGTCTTGGCTCAGTTGCCATTTCTTTGAGAAGATTTTGATTTCCTTGTTAATATACATAAACCCTGCCCCTTTCTGATTCTTTTTCACCTGGCCCATTTTACCTGATACCATTTATTAGTATCGAGGAACTCTATTTCATTACCTAACAATTAACTAATTAATTCCTGTATCTGTCCCCCTCTATTAAAATTTAGGTTCCTTAGAAAGGAATTTTATCTGTTTCACTAAGCGTGCTTTTCCTAATGGCTACATTCTAGATCCTAGAACAATGCTTGGCAGAGTATATGCACAGTAGTTTTGAATGAATTAATATTATTAAACTGTTGTGAACTTTAGCTTATAAGAGAAATTATAGATCCAAGAGAAGACTGATTTCACATAAGAAAGTTAAATCTTACCACTCATCTAAATAGCTTATCCAAAATAAAAATACAGTTTAGTAGTGGATTGGAGCACATTCCTCTGATTCCCAGCAATCTTTTGCTTACTTTGTAATCATGATCTTTGGGGAACCTAGTGGCTCAGTTGGTTAAGCATCTGCCTTCAGCTCAGGTCATGATCTCAGGGTCGTGGGATCAAGCACCTATCAGACTCTCTCCTCAGTGGAGGGAGTGCTTCTTCCTCTGCCTCTGCTCCTCTCTCTCGCTCTAATAAATAAATAAATAAAAACTCTAAAAAAAAATCCCAAAAACAAAATAATCAAGATCTTTTATACTTATGCTTTCTTGAGGAGTCTTACATGAGTACTCCTACAATTGATGTCTCACATATTGTGGATATTTAATTCTTACATTAATGTTAAAAGAGAAATATTTTCCTCACTTGTAAATGATTTTAGAGACTCATAGTTCATGTAGTGCCTCTCTCCTTGCCTCCAGTTTTTCCATAACTACCAAGTTGGGACAATTGTTCAATTCTATTGGTTATCAGCTTCCATTGTTTCAAAGCACTATCCTCATTTAATCACAGAAACTTCTATTGTGTCTTCCCTCAAGTTCTCATAGCTGAGAATAAATAACCTGACCCCAAAGATTGCCAAATAAGACATTGTTTTCTACTATGCTATAATATCTTTTACTTTTGAAACATCCTCCAAAATAAACTCTCATCGATGGAGAATTTAACTTTTCTTTACTACTCTACAGAATCATACATAAACGTGGCTATGCTGATCATTGATGATGACTTTTTGAGTCTTTAGGAAATTTTACTCCTTTATTAAATAAATCTCAACCTAAAATTGGACAGAGAGTTTCTAGTTCAACCAATCAATGAAGCTGTTCAAATTGTGACAAATTTGCTTCTTTGGTTTACCCATTTTTTAATGTCCTATCAACTGCATTTCCACTGGCAAGATGTTTAAAAAAAATACTTCATTTCAAAAACAAAGGAACTAGAGAAGGATCAATTAAAATGATAAACAAACTACTATTTATGGTGTATGTACCAAGGCTGTTAGTCACTCTGCATGCAGTATTACTGAAAGGGAGCACCATTACATTCCTTCACTGGAGGAAATAATGCTCAGCATATACAGTTGACCCTTAAGCAATGTGTAGGTTAGGGACATCAGGCTCAGTGCAGTCAAAAATCCATGTGTGGGGCACCTGGGTGGCTTAGTCGGTTGAGTGTCTGCAGCTCAGATCATGATCTCAAGGTGATGAAATCAAGCCCTGTATGGGGCTCCACACTTGATGGGGAGTCTGCTTGGGATTCTCTCTCTCTCTACCCTCTGCCTCTCCCCTTGTGCACTTGCTCACTCTCTCTCACTCAAAATCAATCAATCAATCAATCAATCTTTTTAAAAATCCATGTGTAACTTTTGACTTCTGGAAAATATACACAGTTGATTAACACTGATTTTGGATATTATATGTATCACATATTGTTTTCTCACAATAAAATAGGCTAGAGACAGTGCTGTGTAATATTTATCAAAAAATTATCTGCATATAAGCGGACCTGCATAGTTCAAACCCATGTTGTTCAAGTGTCAATTCTATAAGTAACTTGGTTAAGGGTTCAAATGGATGACCATTCATATCTTCTTACATGCAAAATCAAAATCAGTGTTATTTAAAATATACTACATTGTCACTTCACCAGGGCCGGTCATAGTAGAAGTAATCATATGCAAAGTATTACTGCTATTAATATTCCATTTTACCTCCCACTCACCTTCACTTTACTGGATAACAGAAAAAAAAATACAGGATGCTTGATTGATTATTTGGTTTACCTTTTGTGTCTACTGGTATTATGAGACTAGGAAATGCTATATCTGTAGCACAGCTCAAATCAATAAACATCTACAAAGATTTATGGAAGTTGCAAGATATTGAACAGTACTCCTCTCTACTTACCTCTTTCCAATGACTGTAGAAATCCACATTCAATGTGAATGGTGTGGAAGTATTATCACAAGTCTAGAGAGCCTCAAAGATAATTCAGAGGCACTTTTTCCTTGACAGTTGTCTGATAATCCTACTTTGTCATTGTACATATTATATTATATTATATCTAGTAAATTATATCCATTATACACTAATGCATTGTATCTTAAATGAATACAAATAAAATCAGCATAAGACATATCCCCAAATGCTGAAGAAAAATAAAATACTTAGTTATTTGCAAATTTGGACCCATTAATTTTGCTTAGATAAATGTATATCCATGCCAGCATCTATAAATACATTAAACAACAAAACTATGTAAAAATCTAAAAATTGGAAAGAGGAAAATCTCACCCCTACTCTTTCTAGAATTCTAAGATATAAGCAAAGGCAGATGATCAGCTATCTAATATTTTAGTTCTTGGATGTGAAAATGTGGGGTATTGAGAATTCTGTGAATAGTGAATTCCTCAGTAATATTAGGGAATATACTAAGGAAGAATGAATATAAATAATATGCTCTTTAATATTCCAGTGAAGTTTTATTTCTATACCCTAATACTCAACAAAAATAACTCTGAACAGTGTTTGGAATTTTTCAGATTAGCTATATCTCTGAATCAGTAAGAACACCATCAGAGAAACAGAACCAGTAGGATCCCCCAACTGTCCCTTCCTCTTCCTCCCCCTCTCTCTCTCACATCTCTCCCTCTCTCTCTCTACATATATGTAGATAGATAGATAGATAACCTATATATTTATATAGATAGATAGATTAGGTGTATATATATAAATATAGGAATATTTCTATATAAATATGAATTTATATTTATATATAAATACAAATATAAATTTATATTTATATATAAACACATTTATATATTTATATATTTATAATAAATATTTATATATATATAAATTCTCAGGCTGAAACTTCTCAAGCAAAAGCTGATTTTAAGTTGACACATAAAATTGATGATGATAGTTCACTCCTTGCTAATTTGTCACCTATGCATATATTGTCCTTTTTTCACACCTAATATACGCAGAAAGACAATAACAAAGTCATACTTTTACTAACATGATACAAATGTCCCATATATAACCCAAAAATATGCTAAAATTTCCCCAGAAAATAATCCAAAGTCCTTGGGTGATATTCACTCTATTCACTCTTTTTAATATTGTTTATTCGAGTATAATTAACATATTAGTTTCTGATGTATAATATAATTGAACAATTCTATGCATTACTCAGTGCTCATCATAATAAACATATTCTTAATACCCTTCACCTATTTTATCCATCCCCCCACACACCTCCCCTCTGGTAACCATCTGTTCCCTATATTTAAGTTCCTCAAAAATATTAAAAATAGAATTATCATATAATTCAGTAAATCCATTACTGAATATTTACTGAAAGAAAATGAAAATACTAATTGTAAAAGATATATGTACCCCTCTATTTATTACAGCATTATTTACAATAGCCAAAATTTGGAAGCAACCTGAGTGTCCTTCTATAAATGAATGGATAAAGAAGTTATGTTATATTTATAAATGGAATGTTATTCAGCCATAAAAAATGAACTCTTTCATTTGCAACAATATGGGTGGATCTGGAGAGTGTAATGGTAAGTGAAGTAAGTCAGAAAAGGACAAATAGTACATTATTTCACTCACATGTGTAACTTAAGAAGCAAAACAAATGAACACAGAAAAAGAGACAAGCAAAAAAGCATATTCCTAAGTTTAGAGATATTCACTCTTCTTGATATCACATAACTTAAATTCTGAGGTGTAAAGATTTAAACTATAATTAATATATTTTATATTAGACTATAAAGCAATAAGGAGGGAAATATATCAATATATATATTTATACGTGTGTATACACAAATATATTTATACTAAAGAAGAAATACCTCATGAAAATTAAGTTACACACTCACACAAACATATTCATAATAGTGATAAAGAATAAATACTCGTGGAAAGTACAGTCCTTGTTTCTATAACTGGTCATGTGGTTATACTTGGTATTCTACTACTACCTATTCCATAATCCCTTGGCCCTTGGCAGACAGTTCAGCTGGCTGTCATTTATTGCCTGATGGGGTGACCTAAACTTTCATTCCTAAAAGGTCTTGCTCATTAATCATCTCTGAGTTGAGTTGTTACAGTTTTCCAGCAACCTTTGTCACAGGACACGATAATACTAAGAGATGCCTTAAGGGATCTTCTGTGTTCCAGACATACCCTTATTGCCTGTAGTGTGTAGTAACAGTCTAATTTCCCCTTGGTAATCAAGGTCAGTGACCATATTCAATAAACCATCTGCCACAGTACATAAATCAACATAGACTTATAACTCTGGCCATATTTCCTTTTAATGCAAAATGAGCAATCATATATAATACTCAAACTTTTCTGCCCATTGGGAGGATTTCCCCTCACTACATTTTCCTACACCACACATTTCCTTCAGATATGTTTCAGAGAAAGGCTATAGTGCTATAGCTACCTACTTTTGGGCAGTACCAGCACATCATGTAGAACCATCTGTAAACCAGGCCATGTTTTCTCTTCATTAATCAACTGTTCTTAGGAACTCTCCATGAGGAAACAGGTGTTACGGGGAAAGAGAAGATAATGTGACAAGAGTAGGGATCATGGGCATTGGGTCTACTTCCTCATGTGACTTACTTGTGCTTCGAGGGCTTCTGAAGCCTATTATCCTTTGATAGTAGAGTTTTGATGTTCACACCCAACATTAAGACTTGATGGGTCAATGACATTCAGTACATGATGGGCAACTCTGGTGACATTATGTTTAAGCATTTAGTGTTTAGTAGAGGCTCAATAGCTAGCCAAAAACTGTTCCTCTGCTTGACTTATTTCACTTAGCATAATACCCTCCAGATCCATCCATGTCAATGCAAATGGTAGATATTCGTTCTTCCTGATAACTGACTAATATGGCAATCAAAAAATAACGATGTACTATATGTTGGTTAATTGAACTTAATAAAAACAAATAGGGGGGAGAAGGTGTTTCTCAAAAGAGTTATCCTCAAAATATAATAAAGCTTTGATCTAAAATCCTAAGAGATTTAGACCTAGAGGAACCTACCATGGGCTCCAAACAACCTCTCATTCTGCCAGTCACACTTCTAGCAACATCAGATGTGCTAGATTATATGGTCCAAGCGGCAGAGTAGTTAGCATGGAAGTCTAGATCTGTTGTAGAGCCTTTTCTAAATGTTCTCAAAACTAGCAGCTCTTTGGATTACTTGGTAAAGAGAATGGAGTAACACACTCAAATGAGGAACTAGTTGACTCCAAAATCTAAATAGTACTACTCTATGTTGTACCTCATTTTTGGCTATGGAAGGGGCCAGATGCAATAACTTGTCTTTCACCTTAGAAGGGATCTGTATGTGTGTTACACCACTGGACTCCTACAGATTTCCATGATGTTAGAATTCTGAAGTTTTGTCAGATTTATTTCCTATTCTCTGACATGCAAATGTCTTACCAATATTTGGCATCATTACACTACACTTCTTGCTCACTAGTGTAGTCAGCATAATATCATCAATATAATGGACCAATAACATGTCATATGGACCATACAGTCCTTAAGAAAGAGAAAAGTGATCAAGATCCCTATAAGATAGAGAGTTTATATGTCTGAGATAGAAAAGAAGGTTTATTGTTAGCTGAAAGCAAACTGCTTTTGGTGATTTTTACTGTTATGTATCCAGAAAAAAAATTATTTTTTAGATCAATAACTGCATACCACATACAAGGGCATGTGTTAATTTGCTCAAGAAAATTAGGATCATTTTACATTTTGATTCAGCAGCAATCTTTACTATTAATCCTGGCTAAAAAACAAAACTTTGAATAGAGCTATATATGTTAGTTATTCTGAATTTAGATTCATACAGTAAGTATTCCTTCTGAATCAAAATGTAAAATGATCCTAATTTGCATACAGTTTTCCATAGCACAAATTAAGACATTTTAAATTAGCAAAGAGTAATTTTTAAATAACTATTAGCTTGTTTTCCCTTAGGCTGATTTTAAAGCATATCAACATGTCAGAATTTTTTTTTAAAGGTAAGGAAGAAAACTAAAAGCAGAAAAAATTGTATGCCCTGACAAATTCATAAAGCACATGCATGAAGAAACTGAGTTTTTGAAACTGAATAATTTTTAACCTTATAATATAGATGTTATTACAAGAGTCAAATTGGTGTATTAGCCTAACAGCTTGGAAATGACAATTTACACATCATTTAGTACAATGAGAGTCTATCAGTCTAACATTATTATTATCCTTTTCTATTCACTGATAAATTTGATAAGGTACAATGTTAGTAACTCTAGATTAAAAATAGGAAGCATTTTCTCTTCTCCAATGTAATAGTTATATGTTAGTTGTCCTTAGCAATTTCTTTAAGCTATTGGAAAAAAGTTAATCCATTGGGGTGCCTGGGTGGCTCAGTGGGTTAAGCCTCTGCCTTCAGCTCAGGTCGAGGTCTCGGGGTCCTGGGATCAAGCCCCGCATTAGGCTCTCTGCTTAGAGGGGAGCCTGCTTCCTCCTCTCTCTCTCTGACTTTGTCAGATAAATAAATAAAACCTTTTAAAAAAAAGTCAATCCATTAAATCAACACTCAGTTCTCTCAAACAAAAAGTGTACGAGAAAACATTTTATTATACTAGATATTCCACAGATGTCTACCATGTATTTCCAAAATTACAATCTAGTATTTTCTATAGTAATATAATTTTGAAAAATTCTAGTGAGATTTTAGTTAAAGAATTATTTCACCTTCTTTACCAAATAATCTAGTGATGGTTGACAATATCTAAGAAGTTGGTTTCATCCTTTAATTTCCACTAGTACAAGTTAAGGAGTAGAAAGTTACATGTGGCTAAACTCAACCTAAACAGTCTGAGAATTTAACCTGAGCTCAAGTTCTTGAGTAAAATTTGAAACCACCAACCAACTCCATTATGTTCATAAGTACAGCTAAGTCTTCAACAGCATTAGCTACTTAAACATATAAAAGTCTTGGTTTCTGTAGACTTTGTATAATCATTATTAATTTAAAACACTTTTGCCATTTCATGCCATACATTAATAGTGTTCCCCTTGCCCCAGCAACATGCTTTTATAGATGACTTTAAACAATAATACGTATGATTAATATTTACAAAGAAATTTTAAGTAGGACATGGGAGTCCTGGTAAAGAAAAATATAGGCTGATCCCTTTTTTTTTAACTGAAGTATAGATGACATATAATATTATATTAGTTTCAGGTATACAACACGGTGATTTGACAACTGTAAATTTTATGAAATGTTCACCATGATAAGTATAGTTATCATCTGTCACTATACAAAGTTATAATAATATTATTGACTATATTCTGTTTGCTGTACTTTTCATCCCTGTGACTTACTATTTCATAACTGGAAGTTTGTACTGTTCAATCCCTTTCATCTGATAGCATCTGAAACCTGTTTCAACTATTATGAATCTGTTTCTATTTTGTTGTTATTGTTTGTTCATTTGCTAGGTGTTTTAGATTCCACATACAAGTGAAGTCACATGATATTTGTCTTTGTCTGTCTTATTTCAGTTAGCCTAATACCCTCTAAGTCCATCCATATTACAAATGACAAGATTTCCTCCTTTTTTATAGATAAGTAATATTCCATTGTATAAATCCACCACATCTTCTTTCTCTGTTCATCTATCAATAGACACTTAGGTTGCTTCCATATCTTGGCTATTGTAAATAATGATGCAATAAACATACAGATGCATATATTTTTTTCAATTATATTTTTGTTTTAACTTTGGATAAATACCTAGAATTCAAATTATTGGATCATACAATACTTCTAGTTTAGATTTTTTTCAGGACACTCCATGTGTTTTCCATTGTGGCCATACCAGTTTACATTCCCACCAACAGTACGCAAGAGTTTCCTTTTCTCCTTGGTAACTCTTCTAGTCTTTCTGGTACTAGCCACTCTGACTGGTGTGAAGTGATACCCCACTGTTATTTTGATTTGCATACCCCTGATGATCAGAGATGTTGAACATTTTTTCATATGTCTGTTGACCATCTGTATGTTTTCTTTGAAAAATGTCTTTTCTTTGAAAAATTTCTAATCAGATGATGGGTTTTTTTTGGTGTTAAATAGCAGTTGTATGAGTTTTTTATATATATTGGATAATTAACCCCTTATCAGATATATCATTTCCAAATATCTTCTCCTATTCAGTCCATTCAGTAGGTTACCTTTTCATTTTGTAAATGGTGTCTTCACTGTGCAAGTTTTTTAGTTTGAAGTAAACCCAATTGTTCATTTCTGCTTTTGTTTCCCTTACCTGGCCCTTTAGGATCATTGATACTATAACTGTAAGGAAATCAAATTATTTTTATTTAATCTAATTAGGTTTGAGAACCAACTCCAGATTCCCATTCTTAATGTCCTCTGTCAATAATTAAACTTTGATATTGAATTGGTACCTGAATTGGATCCAGAATTGCATTCTGTGGGTCTGTAGCCAAGCATTTCATAGAAGAATTTCGGTCACAGAAGTACAGCAGTTGAGAAAAATGAGACACAGAGTGGAAGACAGTGAAGTTGACCTGAAATTTACCAGATATCTCTGCATCTTCCTGACCCTGTATCTATCCATAGTGATTTGGAAGGTCATGATCACTGATTTTCTTCTATCTCCCAAATCTCATATAGGTCCCTCTTTGGCCAACTCTAATCGAAACAGTTCCAAGAGTAACAAAGATGACAATGGTTTAAATTACTATAGATTTAAATTTACCTTGGAAAAGAAGGTAAATATGGCTTAATGTAAGTGGATATAAGAAAACATTGAGGCTGCTAATTAAATGGAACATGTGAAAAAAATGTAAAAACAGCAAAAGTTTATTAAAAAAAAAAGCTAATAAGTAATACCAAAAGGAATACACATGTACCAATAGTTAATTTTTTAGGCTTTCTATATTCAGCTGTGTTAGTGCACTTCGGGTCCAGATGTCATTACTTCATGGCATATCATACTAGTGTGTTGGAAAATTATGTATGAAACAATCTTATTTCTACCTTAGACCTATATAATTTACCTGAATTTTTTTTTTAAAGATTCATGTATTTATTTATTTTTTTTATTTTTTAAAGATTTATTTATTTATTTATTTGACAGAGAGAAATCACAAGTAGTCGGAGAGGCAGGCAGAGAGAGAGAGAGAGGGAAGCAGGCTCCCTGCTGAGCAGAGACCCTGAGATCATGACCTGAGCCGAAGGCAGCGGCTTAACCCACTGAGCCACCCAGGCGCCCTAATTTACCTGAATTTTTTAATCATCTGTGAGCTACTTTTTATATAGTATTATATTGTAGCAGACTATTCACTTGGCAAACATGTAGACACACCATTCCTAAAGTAAAGTTCCAAGATTACCGGCCATCATGCCTTTGTGTAGACATATATATTATGCACATATCTTATGCCCAACAATTCTCCTTCCTATATTTTGTTTCATAAAAATGCACTAAAGATATTTATAGCAGCATTGTTGAAACAACAAAATGTTAGAGAAGTATATATGCCTTTTGATAAGGAAAAATTTTAATTAGTTATGCTACCTACATAAAATGAAGTTATAAGTATATGTATATGACTTGGGTTTTTTTTGAATGTGTATATACATATATGTGTAGGTCATATATAAGTGTATGCATAGATATACCTCTTGGAAGTATGCACCATACATGTGTATGCATGTCTGATAGTATAAACATATGGATACATAGGATGATATGCATATATGCACATATATAAAGATGCATATACCCATGTGTGCACATATATATTAATAAACTGCCACTTCATTAGGTTGTGATAGCAAAAAATAAGTATCTTTGGTTTATAAGAAATGGATTTCTGACACAAAAAACATGTTCACTGAAGCTCTGCTTCACATACTTTTCCTCTAAGATCTAGAATGATTGAAAGATTCTTAACTGAGACATTATTGTACATGATCAATGAGAAGAGAAAAGGGGAGAAATGGCAATCAGGTGATGGCTCTAAGTGCTTCCACAAAGAAAAAGTATATATTAATTTTTTCCATATTTCTTTAGTCCAAAATAAGTTACACGGACAAGACTGATGTCAATGGGGTTGAAGGAGTTAAATTCTCCCAAAGGAAAGAGGAAGCAAATATATAGAAACAGCAATGTTGAACAAACACACATGCATGTACATATACACACACATATGTATATGCACATATACATATACACATGTATTCCTCCTTCAGAGGAAGGAAAGGTATTAATGTGTTTGTGTGTGTGTGTGTGTGTGTGTGTACAATGGAGGAATAGATCTGTATGTTCTTATGAAGGATATTTGTAAGAACACTTACTACCTCATTTCTTTGACTTTGTATCAGAGAGGAGGAGAGAGAATCTTCCATTTTGTTTTTTGCTGTATAAACATTTTTAAAAAGTGAAAATAAGAAAGAAGTGGTGTTTAATATTAAACAAAAATATGAAAACTATTTTACTATGAAATATAAACTAACAAACTTTTAAGATCATTCTTTTATGGTTTCATTGGTAGGGAAATATTTCATTATCTTTATAACAACTTTAAGGAAGCACAATCCACTTACAGTAAGCTGAGTAAAAACTCAGAGTGTGTATATTCAAAAATTCTCCCTTTGTTATTTACCTTAGGAGGTATTCAGTCTTTTACCATGAGTCTGATGTTAGTTATGAGTTTTCCCTAAATGGCTTTTCTCTAGCTAAGGAAGTTCCATTTTATTTCTAGTGTGATAGAACTTTTTAGTTTTTTAAAATACTTTGTAGTTACATTTTGTCAAATTACTTTTCTTCATCTCAGTATAATAATTTGTTTGAATAGCACTATTTTAATGTGCTCTACTATGAGTGATTTTCAAATTATTAATTCAACCATTTCATTCCTGTGATAAATCTTACTTGTGCAAAATGTATTATTATTTTTATATATTGTTGGGTTCCAGATTACTGATATTTTGTAAATAATTCACATCCATGTTCATGAGAGAAATTTTCCTATTTCTAATCTGGATTTGACAGTATAATCTTGGCCTCATAAAATGAGTTTGAAAGCATGCCACTTACCTCTTTTTCTGAAATTATGTAGATTTGATAGTATTTCTTTTAAAGATGAATTATAGTACAACTTTGCAACTCAAAATGCAAGATTACACAACAAGAAATAGGCAAAACATATAATAATGTAGGCTCATAGCACTTTATTTCATTTAATAAGAGTCTGATTTGAAAAATAAATGATCATATGCCTATGTAAATGGAAAGCATCAAAAATTTACTTGGATTAAAAATTGCCATAATGACAAAAATGATTAAGCTATGGCTTCTATTTTTAGCACATTTGTCAATGTCCAAAATAAATGTTTAATGAAAATGTGTTAAATCCTTTTATTACAATTTTATGATAGCATATACACCATAGACATATAATTTGTTTCTGTTGTTTGAATAAAAAAGTCATCTGCAGTTAGATATACTGGGTAACTACATTATTTTATAATGATTATCTCATAGTTTTTCTATGACATGAAAATTTATAATAATATATTAATACAGTCTCAATTTCCTTTAAAATGATAATAAGGATAATTTCTAATATTAATGTTATATCAAGTTATACCATATCTACTCTGGAGAAAGAATAAGTTGACTGTGGTAATTCTGTCAGAATCTGGAAAACATTCTAATCTGTGACACAGATCAGCATGCAGTCAGCCAATATTTTACAGTGAGTTACATATAACTTTGGCCTCATTGAATTTATTGTAAAACTTATGCTGGAAAATATTTTTCCTCATTTCTTTTAGCTATTGATTGATTGATTGATTTTTAAAGATTTTATTTATTTATTCGACAGAGAGAGAGATCACAAGTAGGCAGAGAGGCAGGCAGACGGGAAGGGGGAAGGGGGAAGCTGGCCCCCATGTGGGGCTCTATCCTAGGATCCTGAGATCATGACCTGAGCCGAAGGCAGAGGCTTTAACCCACTGAGCCACCAGGCGCCTCGCTATTGATTTATTTTTAACTACAGTACTATCCATTTTAAACTATCTAGAATCAAATATATTTCCATAATTTTATATTTGTAGGTATAAATGTTAAGATGCTTAAATAAATTTTTATGATGTAGTTTTTCATATAAAAGTGATAAGCTTTTTGATGAAAAATATGATTTTATGTTATTTTTCATACATCAAAAGTATAAATATAGCCTTTCTTTAACAAATTTATTAAAGAAAGCAGAAGTCAGGTGTCAGTATTTTTGAGTTAAAAGTTAATCTGATGTATGTACTGTTTAAAACAATTACATTATTTAATCTCCATAAATAGTTACTATTTCAATATTAAATTTCAATATTAAAATTTCAAGCACTACTCAGATTCTGAATATTGTAGTGATCAAAGACAATCTAATCTGTCTGATTTTCTTACATTTCTTATATGGTCAGTTGTTTCCCATGTGTGCACACACACACATCAGTCTTTCTTCCCTTTTCCTTATCAACAATATGGAAAGAAATAGGGAAGAAAGTAAAGAAACAAATTTTGTAGCTTTTAAGACTATAAACATAGTTCCCAATATATCATAGTGTTACATGCACAAAATTGTATTTAATTGTATGAGCAATTAATTATAATTTTTGTTGCTCATAGTTTATTTAATCTCTTGGAATTTTCATCAGCTAGTCCCGATTCTTTAAACTCTTTGTTGGTTTTCATGATGCAGTAATCTCCTGGTTGTTCTCCATCTCAATCTCCAATACTAGCTCAGTTTCTCCTTTTAGACATCTAAATCTTAGAGAGTTCTACTTTGGGGTCTCTTCTGATTCAACACGTTTACATTAGGAGCTCTTATCTAGTCATATGGCTTTGTGTAACAGCTCTAAATGATAGTACCCAAATAGATGTATTCAATTTTAGAACTCTCTTCTGGGCACAATATCATATATCCAACTGTGTGTTTCGAACTGCAACATCATTTCCCAAGTCAGAACTCTGAGAGTCATCCTTAAATTAGCTATCCTTCTCTCATATGAACTCTTACTGAGTTAGACTTCTACATATTTTTCTAATCATTTCACTTGTTTTCATCTCTACTCCTGCCATTCCTTTTCAAGCCACCATCATCTCTGGAACTTATTGCTGTAGTTTCTAGTCTTCCTCTTCCAATAATGCCTTTTTTCCAATGCATTCTCTATACGATGTGAGGTTATGTCTATAAAAATATTGGTTATGTAACTCCCCCACTTCAACTTAAGCTTTCACTTTACATTACTCTAAGGACAGAATTCAAACTCATTTATTTAACTAGTTAATCCTAATTGTCTTAGTAGCAACTATGAGTAGGTACTTATTCATTGTACTCTATTTAATATATATTCATATTTATATATGTAAATGAATAGCTTGATAAACAAATTATGGAGCTAAACTACAATATTAGAAGTATTAACCAAAATTTAGGGCTCAAAAACAAAGGATCATGAGAAGGGTGGTAGAAAAGGAGAACATGAAAGAAGTAGAGCTCTTTATAATTTTCTGGCACCAGAGATACTTCAAAGACAAGGATGCATATGTAGTTCAGAAAGAAACTAGAAAACCATTTGTATTTTTTTCTCTGCTTGTGTGTGTGTCTGTAGGTTTCCATCTTATTTCTGCTCTCCCTGAGGAACAGATTTCTTGTTAGTTATATGAAGGCCTGGATAAACTTGATAAAATTAACTGTGAAGATGTATTTCCACAATCATCTTTTTTATTCTTTTCCTTAGGCCTGCTACTGGGAAATTTTATTCACTTCCTATTTTTTTTAAAATTTTTTATGGTACTCACCATACAGTAGCCTTAATACACATCTTCCTCATTTCATAATGGGGTCACATCCCAATAAATCCATCGTAAATTGAAAATATCCTAAGTAGAATGTTCATTTAATACACCAGCTTATTGAACACCATAGCTCAGCCTAACCCACCTTAAACATGCTCAAAACATTTACATTAGCCTACAGTTAGGTAAAATGCATTCTGATGCATTAGAACTATTATATAATAAAGTTTTGAATATCACATGTAATTTATTGTATACCATGCTGAAAGTGAAAAACAGAATGCTTGTATGGGTATCAGTTGTTTACTCTCCTAAACAAGTGGTTGACTAGGAGCTGTAGCTTGTTGCTACTGCCCAGACTCATGAGAAAATATTGTACTGCATATTGCCAGCTGGGAAAGGGTCGAAATTCAAAGTACAATTTCTGCTGAATGTGTATTGCTTTTGAACCATTATAAAGTAGAAAGATCATAATTGAACTATCATAAGTTAGGAATGGTCTGTACATCAAAATGTGCCATGCTTTTGAATTATCTGGCTTCCAATTATATCCCCCATGTCCTACAGGAATTTGTCTCAGCTAGTTTATAAGGAAAAACTAATATGCTAAATAAAATCTGAATAGAATGAAATGTTTTCATGTTATAGAAGTTGATGTTTATTAGATAACTAGAGTACATTACTATTAAATATATTTTATATTACAAAGTAGAGCTTTTGGTAATTTAGTTGGATAAGTTCTTAACTCACTCTAAGCTTTTTTTTTTTTTTTTTTAAGATTTTATTTATTTGAAAGAGATCCCAAGTAGGTAGAGAGGCAGGCAGAGAGGTTGGGTGGGAAGGAGGCTCCCCGCTGAGCAGAGAGCCTGATGCAGAGCTCTCCATCCCAGGACTCTGGGATCATGACCTGAGCTGAAGGCAGAGGCTTTAACCCACTGAGCCACCCAGGTGCCCCTCACTCTAAGAGTCTAAAAATAGTTCAATTTCTTAGACTATATCATTTGAAGCACTCACTCAAAAACAGTATTTTCTAGAGGATTATATTAATTTCTTAGTAAAATGCTCTGAGATGAAGTTACTAACTGTTGAATGTCTAAGAGCATGGACTTGATGATGCAAGGACTTGAAATCATGCGATAAAATGATTGCAGATATTGGAGATATTTAGTCCTGACACCTGTTTTTTTTAGATCTTAGAGTGTTAACAAAGAATAACTTGAACCCTTATCTGTTGTTTGAGAGGCCAATCAGTACAGCCATTAAAAATTTACTTAAGAAGCAATCGTAAAAGTACTAATCATCATTATATCATTATATTTTCTGTATGGGTAGAAATGTAAATAACACCTAATTTTTAAAAGTTTAAATGTCAATTAGTAAACGGAAGTCACAGAGAATTGGAAGTATTTCACTGACCTTACTAGAAAAGGAATCAGAGTACACGTTTATTTAGCACTCATTAGAACCATTCCCATTTCTTCCACACTTTTTTAGAGCAAACCTAATTATTCCTGCTGCCTTGACATTTTTACTACTTCATATGCCTCATCAGTTTAAAACATTTACTTCTGTGACTGCCGAGCCATTCAGCAAATTGGTTCTTCAGATCAATAATCTTGCTTCGAAAAAAGAAGCAGCTCTACACAGGTGTCTGGCAATGTTTATTCACTGAAAGCAGTTCATCTTCTACTGTTGATAGTTGGCAAAGTGACACTCCATTTTAGGTCTTTAATCATTTATCCATTTCCTAAGAAAACTGCAACTTGAAAAAAAAAAAAAGGGAGAAAGCTCAATGTGTACTATTAAATAAAAATAGCCAATCAGTCAACACAGTCACCCTCTCTTCATAGCAATCAGCAACAGCTGTATCCCAATTAAGGCTATGATTTTGCAGGTGCTCAGAGAAGTCTATGTCAAAATAAATCCACTTATTTAAAATGTTTTGAACCATTATAAAGTCTTTGTAGACAAGTTCAGGAAAAAAAAACTGTAGGGATTTTCAGACAACTTATTTATAAGTGTCAAGATTCTTGGGTAAAAGAAGAAAATGAGATCAAAACAAGGAGATGTCTTTGGGAAAACATCATTCTCTTATTAGCTGTAACAACAGACAGAAAAAGGAAGTTTGAGCAGCACTCCATATAATTGGTGGAAACTGATGCCATCCTATTCAGTACATTTTTTCAGCACCTTATAGGAAAATAATCCCTCGTAATATCCAGTTCAACCTATGTGTGTACATTCCTCTTGAATTATTTTAAATAGATTTTAATAAATATTATTTACAAATAAACACTGAAACAGTTGTTTTAAGTTTTACTTTATGCAAAAGTTATAAGGTGATGTTATAAATTTAAATTCCCTCAAACTATTTCTAGGGATTCTGATTCTCTGGGGTATACTTAATTTGTCTAAGGAATCTTTATTTTTATCAAATATACCTAGTAAATATGATATAGATACCTCCTCAAACAGCATTTTGAGAGAACTTACTCTAAATTTGTACAAATAAAAGAATCAGAGTTTCTAATTTACTTTCAAATATTTGTATTTTTAAAATGCTGATTCCCCCCCAAAAGTACGTACTGATTTCTAAAAACAAACAAACAAACAAACAAACAAAACATTTGCTTTCACATACCAAGTAGTTTCTGATGATGGATAGCTTTTTCTCTTTCTGAGTCTACTCACCGGTATAATGATATATCTGTTTTATATTAAACAGACATTATCATGAATGTTATTTAAAGCACTAGGAAACCATAAAGTTTAATTATTCAATGCTTGCATGATGCTTTGAAGATAAGATATTCTGCTTAAGAGCTAAATATTATTGTAGCTATTAAACATCTGTTGTATTTTAGTTAGAGTTGAAGACATTTTATAGCAGCATATGAAATTATTCCCCTAGAAATTTGTAAGTTGTCAGAGTTGAATATATCATACAGGCAACAACATATTATTGATTCATCTTAAGAGATTAGGGAAGAGAAAGGTTTTCATTGTCCTTATACTTTTTAGTAGGATTAAGAGAAATTTAAAATAAATTCAGTTTGAAATTAGAGGAATAGCAATTTGATTGCATCTCACTTCTCAACAGAAATGATAGAAGACAGAAGACAATAGAATTATTACATTAAAGTGCTGAGAGAAAACTGTCAATTTAGAATACTTTATATAGAGAAAAGATTCAATATTTTGAGAAAGCATTCTATGGTTTTTGCAGGTGGAAAGGTAAATTGCAATAGCTAATTGTTCATTTTACATTTTAATTAAAGTATAATATATACATTTTATTTAAGTGTAAAGTGTACCAATTATAAGTACAAAGTCTGATGACATTTTACAATGTAAATATACCCATATAAGTAAAACCCAGATCAAGGTGTAGAGTAAGTTTAAAACTCAGAATCCTCACTCCTTCCCTTTCCAGAACATTTTAAAAAATGTTCTTTTGGCTTTAAACACTTTGCTCTTGGATTAGGTTTTTTGGGTTTTTTGTTTGTTTGTTTGTTTGTGGAATATGGGATCATGCTTAAGCATTATTTTGTGTCTAGATTCTTTTGTTCAGCAATATATATTTTTAAGATTTGTCCATGTTTTATATATAGTGTAAAATTCACTATTTTTATTGTTTTGTACTATTCCACTTTACTAATATGCTACAATTTATTTATTGTACAGCTCTATTATGGTGGATAGTCATTTGGTTGTTTCCAGATTAGGATTATAAGTAACTTTGCTGAGATGCTACATTATATGACATATCTCTGGATATATATAAGTAGACTTCCTAGGTAATAGCTTGTGCATTTTAAATTTAATATTTAAAATTTTCTAATGTCCATTTTGATTTATCATTTGAATTACACGGTTATATATGAATATGCATGTATGTGCACTTATTTTCATATGTATAAATTATAGAATACTACACTTTTTTAAATATTTATATATTTGAGAGAGAGAATGTGCAGTAGTGGGGGGAGAGACAGAGGTGGGGAGAAAGAGAGAGAGAGAGAGAGACTCCCTGCTGAGCAAAGAGCCTGATGCAGGGATCTAGCCCGGGACCCAAGACCATGATCTGATCCGAAAACAAGAGTTGGATGCTCAGCCAGCTGAGCCACTCAGGTGCCCCAATACTACACATATTTTAAATAATCCACAGTTTATATATATGGGGTACATACACAAACAGAAACATATACAAATATGTTTATACATCAACTGTACCATAGACATTCAAGTATATATGTGACACATAATTTTAAGTATTAATACATAATACCATTATATATATTATATATTACACATATTTCTAATCTGATAGTTTTTAAAATGTATTTCTCAGTTACTCTAAGAATTGTATCAAAATATTTTACTATGATATGGATTATTTTATGTTATTTTTGGTTATGTCAGATTTTACTTTATATATTTTGAGATGATCTTATTGTTTCCTCTTTTATTAGCATTTTAACATTATAGAATGGAAGAGCCTTCTTTATTTTAGTACTAATTCTAGCATTAAAGCCTATTTCATGTGATACTAATAGCCTTTTTTGATAGTGCATGATAAAATTTTTTCATTCTTTAATAATCAACATTTATGGATTCTCATATTTAAGATATCTCATAAATAGTGAAGAATGTTGCATTTAATTAGTGTATCAATATTTGTATTTTGCTTAACTAGTCTACAGTTAAGATAATTATAGGTATATTTCATTTTAAATTGTCCCTTTTTATTTTTCATTTGTATTACCTCTCTCTTTTTCCTTGTGTTCCATTATAATCTTCTTTATAATTAAATGGTACTTGGTAATCTCAGTGTTTCCCTTTTAGATATATTTTTAATTCATGTGTTTATTATTTTCTACAGTAAGTACAATACATATCTGTTTAAATTATGCATTAATTACAAGATGAATACTTGAATCAATAACATCTACCTACAACTCTTGCACTTTCTAACATATATAAGGATCTTGTGGATGTATTTACAGTCTTCTGTTTTTGTGATGTTGTTGTGAAATTTATTTTAATATGTTTTAAATTGGCCATGGTAGTATTCATGTATTTTAAATATCTCAAGAATTATTTTAAACAATCAATATTGTTTTAGATTTAATTACACACATATGTTTGCTGTTCTCTTTATTTATTTTAGAATTACTCTATTTCCATTCAGTACCATTTCATTCAGTCAGGAAAAAAGGCTCCTTTTGAGATATTTTTTGATAGAGTTCTTGTTACAAAGGATTTTCTCAGTATTTATGTTTTGCCATTGTTTCTTCTTTCTCCTTTACCTTTGAAAAATATTTTCTTTGCATATATAATTTTAAATTGACACTTAATTCTTCTTCCACATTTTAAATATATGCATCCATAGTGTTCTGAATTATGTATGTTTAGAAGTAACTGTGAGTGGTATTTTTGTAATCTCTTGCTGGTTTTAAGATAGTCTCTCTGTGTTTAATTTTCAGCAATTTTGTTATATTTTAAAATTATTTTTTCTTGTGTTTTTAATCCATTCCATAGTGTAGAAATTTAAAGTCTATAGTTTATGTTTATTCTTTCCAATTAAAAAAAATCTCAGTCAGATTTCCTTCTATTTTTGCTTCTTCAGTTTATATTCTTTCTCCTTCCCCTTTGGGATTACAGTTACATATATGTTAAATCATTTCACCATGGTCTGTGCAATGATAGCACTCTCATTTCTTTCCTTTTGTAAACCTCTTTGTTTCAATGTGGCTATTCTGTGTTAGCATATATTTAAATTCAGTAACTTCATTTCTACTATTTATAATTTTCTTTCAAATGCATTTATTGAATAGTTTCAGATATCAATAACATTTCAGCAAAAGAATGTGGTATTGATCCTATTAGATTTTCTAATTTCTTGTACAAATTTTTGTATTTTTATATATTTTCCTTAAATATTATAGTTATTTAGTATAGTTATAATTATTTAATGTTTGATAATTTTAAAATCTGTATCATTTATGGATATCTTTCCTTTTCCCCTTTTATTTTTTTATTTTTTTTTAAAGATTTTTTATTTATTTATTTGACAGACAGAGATCACAAGTAGGCAGAGTCAGGCAGAGAGAGAGGAGGAAGCAGGCTCCCCGATGAGCAGAGAGCCCGATGCGGGACTCGATCCCAGGACCCTGAGATCATGACCTGAGATCATGACCTGAGCCAAAGGCAGCGGCTTAACCCACTGAGCCATCCAGGTGCCCTCCTTTTCCCCTTTTAGCTCTTGAATTTCAGTCATTGGGATTTGTATTTATTATATTTTATAATTTTTATTACATGTCAGATACTATGTTTACAAAAGTTGGGTCTCTGGGATGATGTTACCTCTTTCCAGAGAAGTTAAAATTTTCTTCTTGTACATAGGTGGAGTAAAAGCAAATCATCTGGGGCACCTGGGTGACTCAGTTAAGTGTCTGCCTTCAGCTCTGGTCATTCTGAGCCCCGGCCAGACTCCTTGCTCAACAGAGTCTGCTTCTGCCTCTCCCTCTGACCCTCCCTTTCCCAGCTCGTGTGTCTCCCACTCACTTTCTCTCAAATAAATAGATAAAATCTCTTGAAAAAAATAAAGGCAGATCATCTTGAGAGTGATTTATTTCCATTTTATTATTATTTTTTCTAGATAAAAACTTTCAAGAGCCTGAAAAAATGGTCTGCAGTTCCTGTTATGTCCCTTTATCTTTGTGGCCCTGACTCCGATTTTTGTATCCATATCCTGTGAGATTTCTAACACTTATTTTTAGCATTTTTTAGCCTTTTGACATCTGCTCTCTGATTTGTTAGTGGGTGTCTTGCCTCAAAAAATGGAGCTTGGAGTTACCAAGTATCTTGAGAGTAATTACATACAGAATGGCTTTCTTCTTTGTGTTTTTCTTTTCTGCTATATTTTAGAAGATACCTTTCCTTCAATTTTCATTAAGTGCTGGGCAGGTTTCCTTTAATTCTTCTTCCTCCCCATACTCTTTCTTTCTCCCATCTGGGATTACAGTTCTGTGTGCCTGTGTGTATGTGTGTAAATACGCTTTCTGCCTCTGTTAGGAGAATTCTGGTTTCTGTGATAAATAAAATGTAAATTTCAATGGCTTAACAAAATATGTGTTTTACCTTATAATCATGCAACAATATAATAGATGCCTTCCTGATTAATGAGAAATTTTACTTTCCATGACTATTCAAGAATCCAGGCATTTCAGTCTTTTAACAATCAGTTTTACAGAGCCTAGGAGTCTTCTATTTTCATGAAGTTTTATTTAATAAAAAATTGACCTAAGTGTGACAAATATTATTTCCACTTACATTTTATTGACAAGAACCATAGCTACATTTAGAAGCAAGAGGATTGGAAATTGCTACCCTTGAATTGTCACCTGACTTAGAAAGACTTGACATTATGAAAAGAAAGCATAGTTTTCTTTCTTTTTTCCATTAAAATATTTTTATTACCTTTTTTATAACACTAATAGAAAAATCAATCTGATTTGAATCGAACAATGAGCAAACACACACACACACACACACACACACACATATATATAATTTATAGCATCATTTCGACATGGAAATAGGCAAAGATTCTAGATTGTTGAAGTGAAATTACATGGTAGAAATGGTGTTGGCAAGTCTCACTCTGTGGGTACGGTTCCTGGCAAACCCAAGTGAAATGAGTAGAAATTGAAAAAAAAAAGACAGTAATAGGATAGTACTATGAAATAATCCCATTTTTATAAAACTACACATATGCACACAAAATTTTAAAAATATGTTATAATTCTATTTACTATTTTATATGCCCACATTAAAATGTTAAGTTAAAAATACAACATAAAATTTGGGGAAAAAAATTGGGAACCACCTGGATTGCTCAGCCAATAGAGCATGCAACTCTTGATCTTGGAGTCATGAGTTTGAGCCTCATGTTGGACATAGGGATTACATTTTAAAAAATTGAGTAGGGATACCTGGGTGGCTCAGTCATTAAGCATCTGCCTTCAGCTCAGGTCATAATTCTGGGGTGCTGGGATCAAGCCTTGTATCAGGCTCCTTGTGCAGCAGGAAAGCTGCTTCTCCCTCTCCCACTCCCCCTTCTTGTGTTCCCTCTCTCGCTGTGTCTCTCTGTCAAATAAATAAATAAAACCTTTAAAAAAATTTAAAAATTGAGTAAATAAAAGCTCTACAAGGGGCGTCTGTGTGGCTCAGCCAGTTAAACATCTGCCTTTGGCTCAGGTTATGATCTTGGGGTCCTGAGCTCAAGTCCTTCATTGGGCTCCCTGCTCAGTGGGGAATCTACCTCTCCCTCTCCCTTCACACCATCCCCAATCCCTGCTCATGTGTGTACTCTCTCTCAGATAAATAAATAAAATCTTTTTTTTTTTAAAAAAGCTCCACAAGACTTAAAATAAAACTTGTTTTGAGCATCATTTTAACTCATGTTCAAGACTTAATGTTATTTCCTTTCCTATACCTCTATTCTGAAATGTATCTTAAAGAGCAGTGCATATGAACATGTCTGACACCCAACATTTTTGTGATGCCTTTAGGAAAGGTGTATGCTACTTGATTTTTATATTCCCAGTACTTAGCATTTGGTCATTTTTTAGACAGTGTATTAAAATACTGAAACTTTTGTTGTAATTTTCAAATGCTTGATAAGAATAATGAGTATGTCTCTGTACACTTTATGCTAACATTTAAATGCATTATACACAAGTACATGTAATTTTGTCCTTCAACAAATAAGAATGACATATAGCTATTTTTTGTTATTTTTTATAAAAGACAGTTAAATTATTATTCTGCTTTTAAAAACACCTTTATTTGCTTTTACAGACAAAATATTTTCAGGATGGATTTTTTTTGTTATACTCAAGAAGTCTATTTTTAGAAATAATTCTGTGTCTGCAATAGATTTCCTCTCAATATTGAAATATCTTTAATGATTTTCAGAGGTAAATGTTTGTCCTGGAAAAATTAGAATGGATGGCAAGTCTGAGTAATAAAATAAGCCATTGGTTGTCAGGATACTTTTATTAGTAAAAATTTGCCCATACAACTTAAAATTTGCATTATTAATGCAATAATATAAATGACTTCTGGCAAAGCTTGATATTTTAGGCCTTTATTACAAACTTTTTTATTTTTTCTAATAAATCTCATTGAAATGTGAAAGCTAAATATGGGAGCAATTGACATGACACATTACTTTAGCAATATTTACTGAGAGGCAAATATTTTATATCTCACCATTAGTGTCTTTGGGAAAGATCAAATGTAGATAGGTATATTTTAATGGCAAAATCATTAGTATGTTATTGATTACAAGAGGAAGAAATATCAATAGGTATATCAATAATAGGAAATAACATACTTCAATATAGAAAAATCTTACCACTGCATCAGGAGCATTTATAAACTTCCAGGGAAACAAAAATCAGGGCTGAATCACACAAGTGAATAGATTTTAAAAAGGCAATTTAGTCAAATATTTGTTCTAAAAGAGTCTTGCCTTATCCATCCAATATAAATATATGTTTTTATTTTTTAGACACTGAAGTGTTACAGATTCACATATTTTCTATTATTTTGACCTCAGTGACAGGATTATACCTAAATCATTTTTTTATTTTATAACAGTAATTTTTATGTTATCTCTTACTGCCTAAGCTTTTAATATTTGACTTTATTTTCTGAAATGAATGAATTAAAAAGTGCCAATCCATTTAAAATAACATCATGAGTTTGATCAACATGATTACAAATGAAAATATTTTTCTATCCCAAATATTTGGATTTATCTGACACTTAATTTTTTAATTCTCAGTGCTTTATCAATGGCTTTTCCGGGTTCTTTAAATATATTCATAAAGTATTTGTAGTGTATATGAATGATTATGATGATAATATTGATGACACTGAAGAGGAAGAGGAGGATGATAGAAAAGACAAAGTTGAAGTTTTATAATTTTCCAGGCATTCTGAGAATACAGGTAAATAATTTATTGAAATTTTTTTAGGACTGTGCCTTCCATGATGAATACTTAATATGTTCTGTTATTATTGTTAGGGAAATATGCCATTTTGCCTCATCTTAATATATCTTCACTTTTACTCAAAATACTTATTTAAATGAAAAAGAGATATAATACAAATTTTTAAAATTTAATGAAAAGGAAAGTATATATATTAGAATTTTGATAATTCAAAAAATAATTTTCTTTCTTAAAATAAACACTGTCCATTCCTATGGATAATTCTTTTCTGTCTGCTTTTTTCTTCTAAAACAAATCTTTAAATCTTCACTTCAAAATTGATCAACAATATGACCCTAGTTATTTAATTTTCTGTATCTGAAGCAGTGTCTTTACCACCTGTACTACTTAAAATATGATGGAAATTTTTATTCCTACAATAATTTTTTATTTTTATTTATTTATTTTTAAGATTTTTACTTTTTTATTTGACACAGAGAGAGAGAGGGAGCAAGAAGGGGAAACGGTAGAGGGAGAGGAAGAAGCACGCTGCCTGCCGAGCAGAGAGCCCAATGCAGGGCTCAATGCCAGGATCCTGGGATCGTGGCCTGAGCCAAAGGCAGATGCTTAACCATCTGAGCCACCCAGGTGCCCCTACAACAGTTTTGTAATTGATAATTAACAGACAGTGTTATATTAGTACAATAGTATAGTATCTGTATATATATGTACATTAGTACATGTGGTATATATAGTACATTAGTATATTAGTACAGATGTACAATGTAGTAATTCAGCAATTCTACGCTCAGTACTTGTCAAGATACGAGCACTCTTAATCCTTTTTATCTACTTTACAGCTTCCGTGCTCCCACCTCCCCTTTGACAACCACCATTTTGTTTTCTGGATTTGTTTATGAAATAGACATCTGTAATTTTTTCAGCCAGCTAGAGCTAGGTCATGGAGAACTGTTGAAAATACATTAAGGGAATAACTGTAATGTTTGATCATGTTATCTAAGACGGATTGAAGGAAAATGAGAATGTGAGGTAGGTGGAGTCCAGTAACCAATATCATAGGATCAGAATGGTTTAAGGTCCCATTTAGATTAAGGAGTTGTATTTAGTGCATGAGAAGGAATGGAAATGAGTATGATCATAAATAATTTTAAGATCTGTGAATGTGGGTAAATACCGCAGGAAGAATGAAGAAAAAAATAGTTTTTATCAGATGTCAAACTTGACTGAATTTAGTTAAAAAGAAAGTGGGAATAGAAATTGAAAATAACAAGTAAAAACAGCTGTTTTGAAGAAAAGATTCATTTACTTATTTATTCTAATGTAAAAGAAAGGCAAGATCATAAAGGGACAGAAAATAAAAGGATACAAGAAACCTCTTTCTGCCTACTGCCTTCTGCAAAGTTGTACTTGGAATCTGAGTACTAATTACAGTTACCAAAGTGTATAATAAATTAAAAGACATATAATAGGATTCTTTTGACAGTCATCTTTGTGGCCGTAAAGAAAGGTGGTCATTAGGATCACAAAATTCCTGGTATATTATTATTCATATGTTATCAGTATGTCTATAACTTAATACTATTAAAATAATCTAATCCATATTTTTATCTCAGATGATGGATGTAAACATTTTTTTCTGTGTTTTTACCATATTTACTTAAGTCTTTTATTTAAAGTCCATTTTTTTTCTACCCAAAATAGTCTGAGTCAATATTTAAAAAGAAAAAAATTAGAAAAGAAGGGGGGAAAAGAGCCCTTCTATGTTTTTATTTGTGTATACCATCCTCTTTGATATATTTTGCAGGCTTAATTTTACTTGACAAGTATGATAAATTAGAAATTGCCAAATAAAGTATTACCTGTTGTAATATTCTTTGGATTTAGAAACACATACAGAAATAAAGATAGAGTACTAAATTCAATGTTTGAGAAGAGTTATGCTGGTTTCACAAGCTTTAACGTCAGAGGTTTGAAGAATTTCCAATCTCACAGTCAAAAGTACTAATTGCTCATAAACAAAATGATTTTACCAATCAAAAGTACTAATTGCTCATAAACAAAATGATTTTACCAATCAACTAGTTTATACATTTGAAAACACAAGTAGTATTCCTATACAGAGTGTACTTTAATAAAAACTAAGTAAAAATACACACACAAATAAATCTTTAGTTATCACTTGCAATTTTTTATTTAGTGTAGTTGATACACAATGCTCAATGCTACATTAATTTCAGGTATACAACATAGTATAATTCAACAAGTGCACATAATGGCTCTGCTCACCACGTGTAGTTACCATCTGTCACCTTACAACACTATTACAAAACTATTGACTAAATTCCCTGTTTTGTACCATTCATTCCATGACTTACTCATTCCATAACTGGAAGCTTGCAGCTCCCTACTCCTTTCTGCCCTTTTGCCCATCCCCCCACATCTCTAGCCTCCAGCAACCATCATTTTGTTCTGTTTATAGGTCAGTCTGATTCTGCTGTTCATTTCTTTATTCATTTGTTTTGTTTTTTAGACTCCACATGTAAGTAAAATTATGACTGTCTATTGTACTTGAGATAATACCCTCTAGGTCCATCTGGTTCACAGTTTTTTAAAAAGAACACATACAATAGCCTTTCTTCTCTAAAAGCCATCTTTTAATGAAAATCTGAACAACTTCAAAAGTATTCTTCCTTTGGACATAAAATTAGGGAATTTTAAGCTATTTTTCATTTTCCATCTTTCTAATTGACTTTTATGTTTTTATTTATAAAATGTTTGTCATTATATTAAGATTTTCATTTCAAGACTAATAGAATAGGTTTATTTTAGCTGTTTTGGTATTCTTTACAGCTAAACAAGTCATTTCTAAAATATAAGAAAGACATTTGTATTTCTCATCAAGGGAAAAAAATAGGGAAAATAAATTTCATCCTCAATGAGGTAATTGTACTACAAGAATTCTAATATATTAGTAACTGAATCTGTAGTATGAACAGAAAGAGTTACATAGTAAAACATTGTGATATCAGAATTTGTTTCTTTAACTGATGTATTTTTTTAAGGTCTGTAAAATAGAAACTACTATATGGAATGAGGTAATAAAATTAAATGAGTACATAATATAAATAGGAAAAAGCAATAAAATTAAAGTCATTGTGGAAAAATGGTAAGTGCTGGATTGGTACAGGGAAATACTTCACTTTTAGTAGTTTATTTAAGTACAAATTGAAAGCAAAATTATGTAAGTAATAAATATTTTTGAAGCACTTCTGCTAAAATATAGATTGCAAGGTCTATGTTCTCAGTATCATATCGGATTGCCCGCATTTCAGCATAGTATTTAAGAATCATCTGGAAATATGCTTGAGTCTAAATATCTTAAGCACTAGGAGGATCTGTGAATTCTTTTTTGAGTTAAATCTGATTTTTACAAAGTTTGGGTGGGTAACACACAATTATTGAATACATTGAATATGGTCTGAGTGATAATTTGAACACCTAGGAAAAGCATCCAGGGATGGGTCATAGTTTCTAGAATTTAAAGTGTGGCCAAGAAGGTGTAATTTTAGATGATAATTATTGAAATTGAACAAATACAGTTTCTGAAATAGACACATATGGAGACTAGACCCAGGACAGGGTAGTAATTAAGAAGAATGCAGTAAGAGAGGAAAAATCAAGTTAAAAATAAATTGCCCTACTTCACAGTTTTGCCCTAAGCATACAAGAATACTAACTTCTTGTAAAATAACTTTTTTTTTTTTTGTAAAAATCACTGATCAGGAATGTCTATTCCTGGACCTTTTTGATTTGATCAGGACTCTGAATTTAAAAATAATTTTAAATTGCCAAATGATAATACCATAGTATTTTTAAAAGCACACTATAAATTCCAATAGTGTATCAGTGATTATATGAGGATTAAAGACTTAAATTTTACAATGAAAAGAACATATATAAATGACTAAATCAAATTTCAAAAGATTTGTATGTAGAGAAAGTTTCAATAATACCTGAAGTATTGGAATGTTTGGGTGGCTCAGTTGGTTAAGCTCTCCCTCTCCATCTGCCCCTGCTCTTGTGCTCTCTCTTGTGCACTCTCTGTCTCAAATAAATAAACAAGATCTTAAAAAAAAAAAAAACTGAAGTATTGAAAATACAGTGTTCAAAGAGGTAGTGAATAGAAGTAAATTGTTATTTTACTAATTTCATTTGTAGTACCTATTTCACATGTATTATAGGATTCCAGGAAGAATCTAATTATTTATTTGAGTCTCCATGCCTTAGGAAAAGAAATGAAGAGAAATTTGTAACTTTTTGCTTAGAAAAGCCAATATACATGGTATTTAAAATTTTGCAAAGTCTTTTAATAGGTGTATCATGTTTCACACACCCACAGATACAAGAATGAATACAAATTACTATTTTTGCCACTTTCTAGATCAAGTTGTCAATTAAAAAATTATGAAATTTTATCTAGTAATAGAATATTAGGTTTGAAAGGGATAGATAGCTTTTATAATGCTAATTTCTTATAGAATTTTAATGCTAAGACTGGCATATAAAATTTATTAAAGGAAATTCCCATTGATAAAAGAGGAGGGTAGGAAGACTTCACTGAAGCTTATTTTATAATCTATTTAATATTTTAGTGTATATTTCCCCAAAGATGGAAAGTTGCATAATCATTTTCCCTTAATTCATTTACCATGGAATTATCTGTCAGATAGCTTTTTTGGGGAACTTACAAATTCTTTTCATCCTTCCCTAAATCTGAATTTCTTTTATGCATTATTTTTATATGAAAATTGATTTCTATATATTCTTATCACAGCTTTGAGATTTTCAATCCCAATAAGGGAGACCATGAAGAAAATATTTTCTCATTGTATGATTTATAAAGGAGGACATTGGAACTAGCTAGAGAAGAGATACATAAAATGGAAAACACCATAGTTATGTAAGGCAGGACTAGAAATTTCTTCAGGGAAGCCCTGGAATGGTCATGAAAATTGGGGAAAACGAACACTGAATTTTGGGATTGCATTCCTATCTCTTTTTTTTTTTTTTTTAAGTATAGGTGTTACTGACATTTTATTTATTTATTTAAGAGATAGACAGAGTGAGAGAGCATGAGAGGGGAGGTCAGAGGAAGAAGCAGACTCCCCATGGAGCTGGGAGCCTGATCTGGGACTTGATCCCAGGACCCCAGGATCATGACCTGAGCCAAAGGAAGGCAGTCGCTCAACCGACTCAGCCACCCAGGCACTCCTACATTCCTATATCTTTTGATTTGGGTAGTGATGTTCAGACAAGTGGCAGTTGCAGGATATAATCACGATGGTGTTCTAACAAAAAGTTACTATTTAAAATGTTGTTGCAATAGAAATAAGGAGTTCATTAAAACATATACATCAGCAAGTGAGAATTGTCCTCAGATTGATTAGTAAAGAAGTCCTCACACTTTCACAAATTATTTTGCATTCTGGGGCCCATGTGAGTGCTTTCGGAGCATCCCAATATTATTCATTAGTCTGCACAAATGCAGTGACTGAATATAGAACATTTGTATGAAAGGAAAAATCAATGGATAGAAATTTTATGAACTCATCTCTAAAAATAAATTTACTATAGTAAGAAAACATTTGACAAACCAAAATGGAGGTACATTCTACAAAAGATATATCTTCCATAAAATGTCAGTCATGGTGAACAAGGAAAGACAGAACTGTAAAAATTAGAAAAGATCTAAGAGATAGGATTAAATGCAACATATTACCATGGATCGTGCCCTAGAACAGAAGAAGAACATTCGTGGGAAAATCAAATCAAAGTCTGTAGTTTGGTTAGTATTGTATCAAAGTTAGTGTCTGTTCTGCGGGATACACCGTGGTTATGTAAGATTTTAAATTTCAGGGAAGCTGAATGAAGGCTTAATGGGAATTCTCGGTATTATATCTGCAAGTCTTCTATAAATCTAAAATATTTCAAAACGAAGTTTAGAAAAGACACCAGAACAAATCATTAAAATATATCTAGGAAAGAAGCAATGTTACCTATGAATTATTTGTAAAATACTCATTGTCTTAAATATTGTTAATTTGTGCTTTATGATTAGTATATGGCTTCAATGTTTTCTTCTATGAAAATCAAAATATCAAATAAGGTTCTCATAAATTCATGTAAAATCTAAGTTCATTATTCTTTTTTCCTCTAAGGTATATGTTCATCAATTATTACTTATACTAACATATCTTTAGTTAGTGGGTTTAACATGTTTGAAATAATATTGATTGAGAAAATATTGACTATAAAGAAGATATGGAAATAATACATAGAATCTTGATATTGATGCTCCCACATTTCTTTTTTTTATTATTTTATATCTTTACATTAAAACCTTTAGCATATTACTGACAATAAATTTTAATTCTGTCTGATAGTTCCAACATCTGTGATTCAGTTGTTGCTTTGTCCTTTTACACTATTTTTCTTATTTTTTTGAATGCCTGAGAGCTTTTGTTGAAATTCAGCAGTATTACACTGTTAAATGTTAATCAGTTCTCCTTAGCCTATGGGTTAAGAGGCTGAGCAGTGGTGTAGGGCAAGGTGGGGAATGGAGGCCAAGTGAGATTTTTTTTCTTCTCCTCAAACTTCACTCTAAAGCGAGCACTGTGGCCTTCCTGGTGCTCCTGCGACTCTCCCTACTATAGCTCTGAGCCCAATATATATTCCTTCCACTAATCTCTTTCCCAATACAGAGATCAGAAATGCTACTTTGGCTCATAGCTATCTCTTCCAAATCCTCAACCATCCCCTGAGAAAGAGCAGTCCCAAATGCCATCTTACCTTTCTCAATTTCTGTATTCCCTTGGATATTAGCCAGAGAACACCTCTTTATCACACATACAGAAATTTCTTCAGTTAACATCATTTTTCCAGATATTTTTTATTTTCTTCTGTCTTTACTAAAGTATAAAGTCCTTGAAAATACTTAAATGAATCTATCTGTAAAAAATAAAATAAAATGAAGTAGGACCCAGATAGTATGCCTTACAATGTTGAAGGTGACAAAAGCAAGCAAACATATAAATAATACATTCATATATTTTTGCCATGTGGGTTTTGCCTCACCAAAATGAAATAAATATATCTTAAAAGTAGTGTTGTAGTTAAAGAAAAGTAGATGATACTCCTGTTTTGTAGGTGTGTGTCCATGTGCATGTGCTGTGTGTGTTTCTGTGTGTGTTTGGTATGTGTGCTTTTTTATACCTTACAATAGATGTGTATTACAGAAGATGCAGTGTATGTATATACAATGGAATATTACTCAGCCATCAGAAAATTGCTGTGGTTCTATGGTCAGCTTTTGATTGTTATGTAAATAAGGACAAAGGTAAAAATACTTTCCAATGTATTTGTTGGTAAATAATAGAGAAAGACTGAAATGACTGAATGGAGACACTAGTAAAAAATGTATGACAAAATGTAACAAGTAAACTTTATAACTCTTGAAAGTTGTCTGTAGACTGCCTACATGGACTAAGGTTATTACACTAACCAAACTTCCATTGCACAGAATATAACCTTTTGACAACATTAATTTTAAAAACTGTGCTAATTTTAGTTAATTTATATGATGTTGAAGGTTGAGCTGGAGGACAATATGTATATGTTTGATAGATTCCATAAAAGAACTATATTTTTCTTCTAAAGGTTAGATAACTTTATTGTTTTAATTAATGTATATCTGTTTATTTTCTTACTCATATAAATTATAACTAGGACCAATGTAGGTCATATAGTCATTTATTGTTTTTAATGAAGGATGTTTTTTCTAGTCCTCATTAAGTAGTATAGGCAGAGTGAATGGATTTTTATGATCTTTTATCTTATTAGTTTATAAATATTTAATACAAACTGAAATAAAAAATATTTACAACCTTTATTGATAACTACTATTCTTTCATTTATTTTTTTATTTATTTTTTGATTTTTTATTTTTTATAAACATATATTTTTATCCCCAGGGGTACAGGTCTGTGAATCACCAGGTTTACACACTTCACAGCACTCACCAAAGCACATACCCTCCCCAGTGTCCATAATCACACCCTCTTCCCCCAAACCCCCTCCCCCCAGCAACCCTCAGTTTGTTTTGTGAGTGAGGAAGTGGTGATGCAACATGGGGGCTTAAGTGGGTATTTTTTTATTTTTAAAATGTCTCATTAGTCGATCTAGGTACTGATCTTAGAACTTATAAACTTAAAGTCATTGTTCTGTGTGTGTCAAAATTCAGTGCAGACACTGTCATTACATCGTGGTAGGTCCTATAGTGTAGGGGAGATGAGGGAAATGCCTCGGGAGCAAAATGAAGGAGTCCCATAATTTGCATCATGTGGTTATTTGAAGGTTTGTTGAAGAAGGTACATTTTTATCTGGGTCTTCAAGGACAGAAAGAAAAATTGCCACAGGAATTGCAGTACTAGTGTTTACTCCAGAGATCCAAATGTATTAATCCAAAGAGGCACCTGCACCCCAATGTTCATAGCAGCAATTTCCAAAATAGCCAAAGTGTGGAAAGAGCTGAGATGTCAATCGACAGATAAATGAATAAATAAGATGCAGTGTATGTATATACAATGGAATATTACTCAGCCATCAGAAAAGATTAATAGCTATCATTTACAATGATGCGGATGGAATTGGAGGATATTAGGCTGAATGAAATAAGTCAGTCAGAGAAACACAATTATATGGTTTCACTCATATTTGGAATATAAGAAACAGCACAGAAGAACATAGAAGAAGGTAGAGAAAACTGAATGGGAAGTCATCAGAGAGGGAGAAAAACTATGAGAGACTCTTAACTATAGGAAACTAACTAAAGGTTGCTGAAGGGAATAGTGGTAGAGAGATGGGTAATTGGGTGATGGGCGTTAAAGAGGGCTAGTGATGTGATGATTACTGGTTGTTATATGCAACTGATGAGTTATTGAACACTACATGTGAAACTGATGATATACTATTTGTTGGCTAGTTGAATTTAAAGAAAGAAAGATAAATAGAAAGAAAGAAAACTGCCAGATGTGATATAGTGTAGAGCCTCCAGGCAAGGGTAAGAGCAGTAGCTTTGAGGTAGTAAATTGTGTGATCCGGTTGGGAGATAGGAGGTTCATCAAGTTTGGGCTATGGTAACTGGAGGGATAAGGGATAAAACTTAGCTTGAGCTGAGGTGTGTGGGAGGCTTCATGTATTTGTCAGAGAGCAGATCTTTATTTTTGGAATGTAATCTTAATAGCAGCATAAAACATATTATGATGTAGGAAGAGAATAATGTTGCCTATATAACTACTTCCAAAAATAAAATATTTCTCCAGAGATAGATACCAGTTCTAATCCGTAGAGCCCCAGGGAAATATATTTGGAATCCTCAAAGTACTACCTTTGTCCACATTAACGGGTTAGAAATATATATGTTTAGTCCCAGAGTATCCAGTTACTATCATATGAACATAACTATTATGTAAAACCTTACACAGGATTTCCTTAGCCATCCTAAATTACTTCTTTTTGCAGTAATCAGATGGTTTATGACCGAAAACTCCCTGTAATCCCCATCACCTATAAAGAATTGAGTTATTTCATTTATAACATTGTGTATCATCCGAAGTTAGTCTTTAAAAATTCTCTTTTGGGATGTCTGGGTGGCTCAGTTGGTTAAGCAACTGCTTTTGGCTCAGGTCATTATCCCGGAGTCCTGAGATCCAGTCCCGTATCCCGCTCCCAGCTCCAGGGGGAGTCTGCTTCTCTGTCTGACCTTCGCTCCTCTCATGCTCTCTCTCACTCTCTCTTTAGAGTAAATAAATAAAATCTTTTTTAAAAAATTCACTTTTGTTACACTGGTATTGATGGTACAGTCAATTGTCTAATTTATTTTTTTAAATGTATTTTTAACATTATCTGAGCACTGAGCTAGCAAGTGTTTGGTTTACAAATTTTTTTTTTTAACTTAAGGAGTTTAGAAAGTAATAGTTGTGTTGGTTTACAAATTAAGTGTTTGGTTTACAAATTAAGCTTTTTTTTAAACTTAAGG
The DNA here is from genome assembly GCF_964662115.1 of Mustela nivalis. Classification (NCBI taxonomy): domain Eukaryota; kingdom Metazoa; phylum Chordata; class Mammalia; order Carnivora; family Mustelidae; genus Mustela; species Mustela nivalis. Next base: position 57,165,947 of record NC_139025.1, on the reverse strand, counting down.
GGTTTAGAAAGTAATAGCTGAAATACATGAATAAACAGGAAATTAAAATATTGTGAAAAATGTCTCATCAGGAATAAGAAGTCATGTGTCTTTCTAATAGTAATTTGTGGCACCTTCTAACTATGTTCTTAATTTTCATTTCTCTCTAAACCAGTCTATTATTAAAAATACTTATATAATTAAAAATAATTTCATATTCCCTGAAAATATGTGCTTTGAGCTATTGAAATGTGACTTTCTTTAGCATTCAGAATATGTCATTGATTTAGAAATAGCAGGAATAATGAACATTTATTTAATGATACCATGGAAAAAACAGAATTTATAAAAAACATTAGGGTACAAGTAATGACCCATAGACAAGCATGGGCATGCACATAACACACTGATTCTCTGACTCTGAGAGAAATAATATAAAAAATAAGTAAGATATTTATTGAAATATGACCATTGGGCACATTTAAATTCTTTTAAGTAAAATATGTAAGAGACTTAAAGTAATGCGTATATCTGTTCCTGCTATTCAATGATCTCTATTTAGGCAAGTAAACTCAATAAAGTCAAGTTCTTAAGTAGTCTGCTACAAAAAAATATCTTCAGAGAATAGTCAAAAGAAAGCCTCTTGGGAATATCGAAGCCTGCCGCTCTTTGTACGTAGACACATTAGACAAGAAAAGTTTAAAAAAATGATGAACAATGCTTGTGAAATGATTGCTTACATTTTTATGCACAATATAGTACTTTGTTTACAGTATGCGAAATGGCAGGTTCCAAAGCTCCTTTTCAAAATGTGCATAATGATCTGTGAAAACACAAATTTATCTATTGTAACAAGCTGTGCAGCTCTGTGTGATAGCTAGAGGCAAGAGTGATCTTCTGATAATCTACTGTTTACTGACAGTCCAAAATACATCTTTGAGGAAAAACTGCCATTATTTCCTCTGCTTCCTTCACAGATGAAGTCAAAGATCCTTGAAGCAGAAGCTGAGTATGAAGAGGCTGTGTTCAGACCCAGTTCAAGGCAAGTAGAGAAATATGATTCTAGAAAGCAAACATTGGCATTAGGGGACAATTACTAAGTTTTCCTAACCTTTTTCTTGTGGCATTTGAAATGACAAATAGATTGGGGCAATATGTGTGCCTGTCACCTAATTAAAAATAAAGATATATGCCTTAGGTTATAACACGGCTCATTTCAGAAAGAGACTTTTAAACAGGTTGAATAGAACTGCAACGAAATATCTAATAGGGAAGAAAGAAGGAACCTAGACTCCGTGGCTAAAAGAAAAAAGCACTGAACAAATAAACAAATAAGCCAAATCAAAACAAACAAAACCTGCCAAGAGAAGCCAAGACAAAGAAAAGATTAAGCAATCCCAGGAATAGTAAATGTACTAGAACATGACAGATACTAAAATCTGATTATACAGATGAAGCAGAAAATCAAGTACACAAAATAAGAAAGCTGAATTAAACAGGAACTTCTTATGGATCCTGGATTCGAAGCCCACTCATTCCTACAAGTCCATACCCTGATGGCATTGGTTGGATGTGGTAGAGAACTGAGATTTCCCATCATCATATGATTGAATGTAAAAGGATGGTTAAATAACTTTCATAATTAAATCATTGAACTGAGAAATATTCATGTACTAAAAACAAACAAAGGAATGAGGAAAACAATTCAGTTTGGCTTTTGTCTGCATGTATAAGTGGAACAAAAACAGACTAACACCCTAAATGTCCTACAGGCTGAATTAGGAGCACTGTCCCAGAGGTGGCTTTTGCTGGTTGCCACTCTGTGGTTAGGATGAAAACTGAAGGAGAATTCTTTCCTCTGCCAGGATGCAATCAGCATCCAGCGAGCAAAGCTTTTTTAGCCCACCCTTCCAAACAAATTCCTAGGGCAACAACTGGAAATATAGACTACAATGGAAATGTAAGAAATTATTTCAGTATAATTTAGTATATTAATGTATTAGACAAATTTTGGAAAATGAGTAATAATTTATACTAAACAATTTTTTCATTTAAATATTCCACTTGTTATTTGTAGAAGTATAAGAAACTGTATAATGTACTTGATTAAAAAAAGGTACAGTGTAAATCACAATAAATGAGCTCCCTAAGGCTAAAAGAATGTTTCAACACAAAATATTCAGCATGGAAATATTGCTTCTGGCAGACATGATGGAGAAAAGCATGTTTTAAACTAGATTTAATAATCTGCTTACTAAATTTGTTACATGGTGTACACAACATTTTCCCATTTTGCTCAATAACATGGATATATTAAATAAAAGCTTCTCATTTTATTCCTTCTTTAAAAAATATTTCTTTTTTTGCTATTAAGAACTGTCATATAGAGCTATGTTTTTCTCCTAGAATTTTTCTTAATAATGTAGCTTTGGATACACTTACTGAAAATTACTTGGTATATTTTATAATAATTTTGCTTTTATGAAGAAATCATTTCCACTATTCCTTTCCTTCAGTTGCATCATAAGACTGTTTATATTACAGTCATAATACATGAAACTTGATGGTAATAACTTTTCACCCACACTTCATTGCCTCCTAATAGCCGAAGAGACTATAATTTTGAGATTTTAAGTTGTATTTCAACAGTGAATAGAGGTGTGGAAGTCGGGGATAGAGAATTACTGAGTTTGGTGTGAGGGGCAAGAAAGAGTTTCTGGAAAATATCAAGTGTCCTGTGAATGTCAAGATGGATAAAGGAGGGGCGCCTGGGTGGCTCAGTGGGTTAAAGCCTCTGCTTTCGGCTCAGGTCATGATCCCAGGGTCCTGGGATCGAGCCTTGCGTCGGGCTCTCTGCTCAGCAGGAGCCTGCTTTCCTTCCTCTCTCTCTGCCTACTTGTGATCTCTGTCTGTCAAGTAAATTAAAAAAAAAAAAAAAAAAAAAAAGATGGATAAAGGATGGGTCTCATGGCTGTCCTCAATATCTCTTCAGAAGTTTATAGATAAATATCATTTACCTTTGAGGTGATTTTCTGTCATGCCCACGTGACCTAATTCCTTACAGACTTCATTTCTGGTACTCTCTAGGAAAAGTGTTGCACCCATGTAAACTTAAAGGGACCAAACAAAACATATAGAGAAGAATAATTCCACTCATCATTTTTCCTCGTGCTGCCCACTTCCTTGCACAGTTCTTTTATTATATCACAGGCCAAGTTTAACATATATTTATTATATATTTATTTATTTATATATTTAACATATATGGTGTCTGGCATAACATTTCATTTCTTTTTTTTTTTTTTTGAAAGATTTTATTTATTTATTTGACAGAGAGAGATCACAGTAGACAGAGAGGCAGCAGAGAGAGAGAGAGGGAAGCAGGCTCCCCGCTGAGCAGAGAGCCCGATGCGGAACTTGATCCCAGGACCCTGAGATCATGACCTCAGCCGAAGGCAGCGGCTTAACCCACTGAGCCACCCAGGCACCCAACATTTCATTTCTAAAGAAGATTTTAATTATTTGAGAGAGACAGCAAGTGAGAGAGAGAAAGACCACAAGCAGGGGGAGGGGCAGAGGAAGAGAGTGAAGCAGACACCCTGCTAAGCAGAGACCCTGACTCCGGGCTCTATCCCAGGACACCTGGATCATGAGCCGAACTGAAGGCAGACACTTAACTGACTGAGCCACCCAGGCACCCCAGGCTTAACATTTCAAATGATACTGAAGCTCTCCATGTATGATACAAATGGGTGAAAAGAGGTTCCACTTACACACTTCGTGCATGTTTTCATTTATCTAAGGATACAGACATTTAACCAGGAGCAGAGCATATGCAGTCTGTATATGCAGGAATCAAAGGATTCCCTGACTCATAGCTCCATGATGTGCACCCAAGCTCCTAGCTCAATGATATGTCCTAGGGTAGCGTTATGCAAGTTCAGGAAAAGCTCAGTTCTTACAGGGAGACAACACTTTTATATCTGGTGTTTAACCTGTCAGTGGGAAAGAACTTTGATGAACATTCTGTGTTGTCCTGATGAAACAGGTTTTCCTGTTTTGACCATCACAATCAACAACTATACATCAATTAGGTAACAAAGGGGCATCCAAGCCCAGGTGTCTCTTAATGTCTCTTACTCTAGGTATCAGACAGTAACAAAGTGCCATTTTTTTTTTTTTTTTTTAGTTCTTTATGGACACTATTGTGTAGTGTAGTGTAGTGTAGTGTAGTGTAGATTTCTTTGTAGTTAAATAACATTTTCTATAAATCCAACTTTTCCAACTGACTTTTCCTTGTATAATTCTGGTGAATTTTGTCATAAAATTTGTTCCATCCAGGAGCAAGTTCCTTAGAGACCCTATCTGCATAGAGACCTCTCTATTTCTGAATTGAACCATGAAGATCTGTGCTAGGAATCATGGCTTCAGGAGAGCTCAAAGCAGAATGTTCCAGCAGGGGTTTTAGGTCCCCATAACCAACTAAACTGTTATGAATATAAAAACCATTAATAAATAAAAAGTGAATCCGAGGATTGTCAGAGGAATTTAAGATTTTAAAAAGCACATCATAAATCCCACTGCTCTTATCATGGCTGGGAATGGCCAAAAACCAAACAGCCGGGCCTCCCCAGTGATGAAAATAGGCTTTTTCAGTTCAGCTATAAATCAGCTCTATCCTACACAAGTGTATATTAGTTTTGAATTAAAATTTCACCAGATACACTTTATACTCTTTAGGAAATCTTACTGTTCGTTTTACATTATCAATTTGACAAGGTTTTGACTACTGTTATACATGATTATAAACAACACAACATACATCTTTACCCTGAGAAAACAAAATGATGTATATTAAAAAAATATATAGCATTATCTTGCACCTAGAGCTATTTTAGGTCTAAAACATTTTAGTCAGCTCTTATTTCCCTCTAAATATTATGATTTACTAATATAAAGTTAATAATGAACATCAATAATCAAATTAGATTTATGTCAACTGAAAAACTACAAAATATACAATAATTTTGCATTCATAGTTTACTCTCAGTGTCTCATCTAATTTTCCCCCTAGTTTTTCTAATGAAAAGATGCCAAAGTAGATTTGCATGGTTGAAAATGATTTAATTACACTGCAATTCTCAGTTTTTTCTCAGCATATTATTTTTGCCTTTCCCTCTGAACAAAATATCTATCATCACATTTTATAGGTAAACTCAAAAATAAATGAACTGAGGTTAACTGACTACATATGCAATGCCAAGTACTCATTAAACTCAAGTATACATTAACCTCACATAGGGTACAAAATGAGAATTAAATTTTAGCTACTTTGATGGAATAAAAGCTGAAGTCCTGAAAACACCTGAATCCTGTTATTACTGATGAACAACTAGAGGTAATTGGCCCCACTCTTATTTAGTTGAAAAGCTTTGGCAGTGGCTTCCTTTAAAAGCAAACTGGTAACACTGAAAACTTTGCAGTCTATGCAATGGATTGAAGTTTATCAGAAAGAATGAGTTAGCACATTTATTCAGTTACCTTGGGTCATCTGCCAGCGCCTCCATGTTTTTTGGTTTGTTTTTGTGATAGATGATTTCCATGGAAAGAAGTCTTACTATTTGAATTGAAATGTTTGAAAAATTAAATATGTCTAGTTAAAGTGATAAGATAATGAAAAAAGTCAATTTTAAATTGAACTTCTTTATAAAACTAATGTAAATTCCATCAATTTGAACTTTTAGATGCCACTATGCAGTGTATTTTATATCTTCTATTAAAAGAATAAACATTTTTGTAAATTCAAAAAAATAAGTCTCTTTACTTTCAATGACATTTCATTGTTCAATCTCCAAAGATGTCTTTGAAATGCATAATTATCTTTAAAAATGATGCTTAATGTGAACCAACTTATTTCCTTTTTATGGAAAGTGAAGGGTGCAAATCTCAGAAAGGTTTTGGAACATTCAAAGTGGTTTTCATCTACTGATAGTTCTATTGTTGCTGTGTCAGTGGAAATGTATTTCAGGTTTAAACAACAAGCCACATGAATGAGTTACATGCTAAGTGAGGATTATGGCTTGCTGTGATTGTATTTTAACCTAAAAAGAAAAATATATATATATTTCTAGAGGAGACTGATATTGGAAAGAAGTAGGGGATTTAAATTCATTATCCTACCAATTGTTTACTGATACTCAACACATCTGTTAATCTGCTCTTAAACATTTTCATGTAGTACAGTTGCAGCAATTAAGATACTGATTTACTGAACACCGATGTGTTAAAATTACAGTTGTATTATTTTAAACAGATTTTCATTTTTCATTTTCATTATTATTCCCCCAAAAGAAAGAATATTTTGGAAAGTGAACTACATTGAGAGAGAGTTACTTTTTTTTTTTTTTTTAAAGATTTTATTTATTTGACAGAGAGAGATCACAAGTAGGCAGAGAGGCAGGCAGAGAGATAGGGGGAAGCAGGCTCCCCGCTGAGCAGAGAGCTCAATGCGGGACTCGATGCCAGGACCATGAGATCATGACCTGAGCCGAAGGCAGAAGCTTAACCCACTGAGCCACCCAGGCACCCCAAGAGAGAGTCACTTTTAACCCAAGTATACTTACAAACACCTATTATTAGTAAACTCATAGAAAGAAACCCTAGAACTGCAAAGGCAATATTCAAATGCAGTGAATAAAGTAGATTTGTAGTCAGTAGGTACTAATAAAACTTTTGCATTGTGCTCAGAACTACCCAGTCTTCACAATAGCCCCATTAAACAAAACAAAACAATGCAGAATGATTGATTTTTCATCCCCAATTTAAATGTCAATAAACTGACGTCTGTAGAAGTTCAGAAATTTTGCCCCATGTTGCATTGCCAATGAATGATGTCACATTAGTATTCAGATACCTATTTTAGAGATTTTGTCTCATGGCCCCTAAATTAAAAATAAAGAGAAGAGGAGAGCTAGGGTTAATAAGGCTTTTGTTATATATACTTTCAATAGAATGGTTTAGTTTTAAAATGAATTTTTAAAATTGAAAAATTAGAAATTAACTAATCACTAAATTAAAATTTATCTGTCTCTCAACCTAGAACTCTCCCCTGACTTCTAGGTTTTGAGGTTATCTTCCTGAAAATTTAGCACATATAAAATATGATATTGATTTGTTGTAAATGCTGCACAGAAAATAAAACTAGGTGATGTGAAAAAGAGTAATAAGAACAATTTGCCATCCAACATAGAATATTCATGAAAAGACAGTCATTCTGTGTTGCGATTTGCGCCAACATCTGGGTGATGATGGAGCAAGCCCTAACAAATATCTAATTTGTTAGAGAGAATAATTAGCAGGCTCGAAGGCTTGAGGTCCAGAACATCTGGGCATCATTTCTGGACACAGAAAATGCATACATTTCTAAGAATGAGAACTGAAAGCACATGGGAACAATATATATATGTAAGAGAATTTTGATAATATTCTCCATGTAATGAAATGTTTTTGTAGGATTTTGAGCTGAGAAAAAAAATAATAATGACTTAAACTTTTGAAGGGTTACTCCAACTGATTGTGAAGAAAGGTTATGAGGGATAATAATAGAAACAGGATTTATTTCTGAACTCTATTCATTTCCATTAATCTATATGTCTGTTTTTGTGCCAGTACCATACTGTATTAATTACCACAGTTTTGTAGTATAGCTTGAAATTTGAAATTGTGATACCTACAGCTTTATTCTTCTTTCTCAAGATTGCTTTAGCCTTCCAGCATCTTTTGTGGTTCCTTACAAATTTTAGTATTGTTTTTTCTAGTTCTGTGAAAAATGCTGTTGGTGCTTTTATGAAGATTTAATTGAATCTGTAGATTGCTTTGGGTAGTATGAGCATTTTTTTTTTTTTTGAATCAGTGATTTACCTTATTTTTTTATTGGGAGCAACACTTCAATATTTAATATACAAAGTATTCAAACATAAACATATTCTTTAAAATGTAACCAAAAGATTTGTTAGCAACTTTTTAAAAAATTTATTTTATTTTATTTTTTATTAACATATAATGTAGTATTTGCTCCAGGGGTACAGGTCTGTGGATCATCAGGCTTATTATACATTTAACAGCATTCACATAGCACATACCCTCCCCAATGTCCATAACCCAGCTACCCTACCTCTACCCACGCCCCATTCCTCAGCAACCCTTGGTTTGTTTCATGAGATTAAGAGTCTCTATGGTTTGTCTCCATCCTGATACCATCTTGTTTCATTTTTTCCTTCTCTACCCACCACAACCCCACTCCCTGCCTCTCAAATTCCTCATACCATAGAGATCATATGTAGTGATCTGAAGGGGGCACATGCATCTGAATGTTTATAGTTGCAATGTCCACAATAGCCAAATTATGGAAAGAACCTAGATGTCCATCAAGAGAGGAATGGATAAAAAGGATGTTATACACACACACACACACACACACACACACACAGGAATACTATGCAGCCATCAAAAGAAACAAAATATTGCCATTTGCAACAATGTGGATGGAACTAGAGGGTATTTTGTTGAGTGAAATAAGTATGAGAATTTTTAACAATGTTAATTCTTTCAATCCATGAGCATGGTATACCTTTTGAATTGTTTGCATCATCTTCCATCTCTTTCATCAATGTTTTATAATTTTCAGAGTATATGTCTTTTACCTTCTTCACTATATTCCTAGGTATTTTATTATTTTTGGTGCTGTTGTAAATAAAATTGTTTTCTTAATTTCTCTTTCTGCTACTTTAATACTACTAATGTAACATTATATGTCATCTATACTCCAATGATTTTTTTTTTTTTTTTAAGAGTGGAAACAGGAAGGAGAGTTTAGATGTACCTGTAGTGGTCTAATTAGGAGATCATGGTGGTTTAGATAGGCTCATTAGCAGTGAATGAGATGATACATTGTTTAGAATATATTTTGAAAGTAAATCTAAAGGATAACTCTTGATTGTTGTGATGTGGGATGAGACAAAAAGAAAGGACTTAAAGATGATTATAAAATTTTAAGTTGAGCAACTGGTACCATTTACTCACATGGGAAAATTGGCAGAGCAGCAGATGGAGGTGGAGTTTAAAATTAAAGACATTAATTTTGGAAATGTTGAGGGTTCATTAAACATTAAAATAGAGATTTTTTATAAGATTTTATTTATTTGAGAGAGAGGGAAAGAGTGCAAGCAGGGGAGCAGCAGAGAGAGGAGGGATAAGCAGACTTCCCGCTGAACAGATTTATCCCTACATGGGACTCTATCCCAGAATCCGGGCTCATGACCTAAGCTGAAGTCAGACACTTAAGCAACCGAGCCACCCATGTAGCCCAAATAGAGATGCTAATTAGTTGGATATATACTTTTATAATTAGAGAAATATGAATTTGGATTCATGGTTATAGATGGTATTGAAGTCATGAGTATAGATGAAAGCAAGGTAATTATTACAAAGAAGAGGGGAGCTCTGGGACATTGTAAAAATTTGCCATCAAAAAGAGGAGGGGAGCAACTGGGTGGCTCAATCAGTTAAGCATCTGACTGTTGATCTCAACTCAGGTCTTGATGTTGGGGTCATGAGTTTAAGCCCTTCACTGGGTTTAAAAAAAGAAAAAGAAGGAAGGAAGGAAGGAAGGAAGGAAGGAAGGAAGGAAGGAAGGAAGGAAGGAAAAAAGAAAGAAAGAAAGAAAGAAAGAAAGAAAGAAAGAAAGAAAGAAAGAAAGAAAGAAAGAAGTAAATCAAGTAAGGACAATGAAGAGTAGGAGACCAGTGAGGTAGCAGAAAAATCAGTGTGTTAACTCTGAAGCCAAGAGAGGTTTCAAGAAACAGTAGGTAATACACTATGTCAAACGATGCTCCTAATCCAGGTGAGATTGTAATTTAGTGACCTGGATTTAGTGCTTAGTTTTGTTTTCATTGTTGCAGAAGAATTATAGAAAATTTAAATAAAATATTAAAAAAGAATGAGATTTTATTTTACTCTTTTCAAGGTGAGGATAAAATCTTCTAAGCTGTGTGTCAGATCCATAGGTAATTTGATGTGTGAGAGAATATTTGAAATAGGCCTTGGGAGATAAATTAGATTTTAGCAGATGGAGTAAACATGGAGGCATAAACAGGGACAGAGAATTATCAGTTTGTGTGGAATAGAGTATAAGATATGGTGGTTGTAACAGGTTGCTTACAAAGATAGCCACCAAAAATTCCACATGCTCACGTGCTGTTGAGAGATGCATCTATAACCCCATATCCCTGATTTGTTTTGTTAGTCTTGTGACTTTAAGTAATAGAATGACTTAAAACCCATGGAACCCGAGTCACCATGTAAAAAACTTGGACTCCACACCCCACTATAGTTCAACCACATGAACATGCCTTGAAAGATGTGAGATTACAAAGAGGATTAGCCAGTCTCTGGACTTTTTAGTCATTTCTTAGCAATAACAACATATGTGAGTAAAGCCATGTTGGATGGCCAAGCTGCCCTAGCTAACACCACAGGAGGAGACCAACCAAGTCTGAGGATGCCTGCTTAGTTCCTGACCCACAGAATCAGAAGCAGTAAAATGGTTGATTGAAGCTGGTAACTTTTAAGTAGTTTGTTATATAGAAGGCAATAATTGATCCAGAGGTTCATTTTAAATTAGATTAAAATATTATGTGAACATATGAATGAAGTCTAAACCAAGGTTTATTCCTTATCAAGATAAGCTTAAAGATTTTTTTTTAAAGATTTTATTTATTCATTTGACAGACAGAGATCACAAGTAGGCAGAGAGGCAGGCAGAGAGAGAGGAGGAAGCAGGCTCCCTGCTGAGCAGAGAGACTGATGTGGGGCTTGATCCCAGGACCCAGGGATCATAACCTGAGCTGAAGGCAGAGGCTTAGCTACCTGAGCCACCCAGGGGCCCCAAAGATATTTTTAATGAATAATGAGAGAACTATTCAACTATATATTTGTTTATAAATATTGGCTTCAAAAATATCCTGAAAGTTTTAGAAGATAGAAAGAGGGTATCAATGGGGATACCCAATTATTTTAAATTTCTATTAAGTAGAGTCAGACTTAACTAAGACAATGATCTTAAAAAATAGTGCACAAAAATGTATATAATTGAAGGTAGAGGATAATCTCTACCTTGTGAAAATGAAACAAATTGAAATTTTTTTTAGCCAAGTGTTTTAGGTTTCCCAGATAAAATAAACTCACTTTATTTAGGTCAAACATAGTTATTGCTTATTTATAGAAATAGAAAAACTATTAAAAATGAGTACCTACATACATGACACAAAAATGAGACTTTGATGAAAATTTCAATATACACAAAACAGAGTCTTTTTTAAATTTATGCAGAATTTATTGAACTGAGTTGTTGAATGTCATGCTACAAGTAAACTTCACAGATGATTTCTCTTATTTTCATTTTTCTTTATATAAAATGGCTCTTCTCCAAAACTGAAAACAATATTGTTTTTCTCCACAGCATGTTGGACTGATATCCAGCTTTTGCTTCTTCATAGTATATTATTTCCCACAATTGTACTACTTGTAAACCAGTAATTTTTATATGTTATTAAATCATGCATTTTATAGAACAGCAAGATTAAGCATAATCACAACTTAAGATTTGTTATTTTATAAAGAATCCATTTATGCTATTTCAAAAAAAGCTTTTTTAAAAAAAAATACGGAAACTTACATTGAAGTGATCATCTAACCAGAGGGAAGAAATCAATGAGGAATGATGAAAGCATCATGTTTCGTTTTTCCCCAGATTTGGTGTTCCCAACATGTTCTGACAATTGGATTTTTATTTTGAACAAATAATTCTAAGTCTTCATATAGCAAACAGCTCAACTGAACGAGAATGTAAGTTAACTTCAGTACAATTTTTAAAAATCCATCTGATTCTTCTGGAAGAGAGGGAACAACTGACTCACTTTGGCAAGGTGCATTAAACTAGGCCACTGTTTAATAAATTGCATTTTCACTAAGGAAATGGCAACAAAATAACATTGGGATCTATGGAAATGTGGCATCTGCAAGAAGACCAACGTTTGAAGAGTAATTTTTCTTTGATTATGTGTGAATAGGCTGAGAGCTGAGCAAAGGTGGGGCATTTGAGGGTTAGTGAAAGAGCTGAAGTGCTCTGCCCCCTAAATCACATCTTTCATTTTCCAGAACAGAGATATTTCACATAGAATCCATTGTATAATTGATGGATACAGTTTACTTTTGCACTTTTCCTTTTGTCTAATAAATGCTTATTTCCCAGATGGCTGCATTTTTCTAAAATCACAGTCAAGGCAAACAGCTTCCAATAATCCCCAGATCTTTTTTATAATGAACAACTTTGTTCCTGTTAGGACAAGGGCTGTCTGAATGGAGACTCAGGGATTTAGTATCAATTGTTATTATATATGCAAATAAGCAGTCAGTGAAAATGTGTGTTTATATTATCAACATGTGGCATCAGATGCTGCATAAGAACATGTGGATGTGGTACGTAGAGTTGATAATACTGATCATAACTTACATCCTTAGCAGTCTTTTGACCCCTGAACAAAATGTGTTCTTTCTTATGCCCTAAAAGGACACGACCTATCATTATGCATGTTAGATGACAAAGTGATTATGTCAAAATTATCAGCCCACAAAATGAGCTCATTTAATGATTTTGCAACAATACCAATTGGATATTGCCTTTCTGTGCACGGTTCATTTACTGTTTGGGGAGCGGGATGAAGAATGAAATTATATTATGTAGCACCTGATAAATCCTAGGGACCGTGTATAAGCAGTTAATATCCTATTCCTTAATTCCAACAAGGAATTTTCAGGAAAGGAGTAATCTCTCCATTCCCTTTCAGATGTGAAAACTGATGATAACAAATAACAGGTGATTTGATTCAGAAATCTATGTTATCTCTGGTACCACTGCTGCCTATTTATTTTTGCAATATCCTTATCAGCTCCCAGCACTGTTCTGTTTTCCCGGAAAGGTCACCGTGATCTTGAAGCTTAGTCCATCTCATTCAAATTTTTGTCATTTTGGCAGCCCTGGCTTTGATTCCTCATACTAAGCTTTATCTATTAATTCTAACAGTGGTCTCTCTGTCCTGAAAACACGTTGTGATGTTTAATTTGAATAACCCCTTTCTAGTATTATCTATTGGCTATTGTTCAGTCACTCTTTTCTTAGACTCACTGCTGTGTCTCCTTTCTCTTCATATGCAGGTCTATTCTAATAAATCATCCTTCAAACTGATATCATGTATTATCTCAACAGGCATTGACATTCTACATGTTATTTCCTTGAGATTTTCATTCGATTTGTACTATCCTGAGAATTACTATACTGAGATAGTCAGATGATAGTGATGCTTGAAGACTGTGTTCTACATGAACTACCCATATTCTTTATTAACTTTATATAGTTCTAAAATTCTAGAGTTGTATCACCTAATACAGTACTAGCTTCTCCCATGTGAGGCTCTTGAGCATTTTTTTTTCTCTTTTTTAAAGATTTTATTTATTTACTTGAGAGAGAGACAGTGAGAGAGAGCATGAATGAGGAGAAGGTCAGAGAGAGAAGCAGACTCCCCATGGAGCTGGGAGCCCGATGCGGGACTCGATCCCGGGACTCCAGGATCATGACCTGAGCCGAAGGCAGTCGTCCAACCAACTGAGCCACCCAGGCGTCCCGGCTCTTGAGCATTTTAAAAGGGGTTAATCAAATTGAGATGTACTACAAGTATGAAATACAGATTGGAGTTCAAAGTCGAGTACAGATAAAAGAAGAAAGTAAAAATATCTCATTTTTTATGTTGATTACATATTGAAATGGTAATATTTTATGTATTGAGCTAAATGAAGTATATTATTAATATAATATATATATATATTATCTTTTTAATGTGATTACTAGAAAATGTAATATATATAGCTTTTATTTATGGCTCAAATTATATTTCTGTAGAGTTTCAAATTAAATTTACCTGAAATCAAAAGGGCATGTGAGCTGGGAGTGGTAGTGGAGGCAAGAAGAAACGTATGGATGAGGTTGAGGGAGAAACTATGAAAGGAAGAATCATTTGTTACTTCTTTACTGTTAGATGTTGCTAGTAATTGCTATAAGAGTTAGCTAATAGCTTTTCATGTGGCACTTGATAAACATGTTAAGCTGTTGTTAATTGTAAACCTTTATGTATGTATGCTCTAGACTATAATTCTGGAGGCCAGGAAGGGGCAATTCTTTAGGAAGCTAGCACCTAGCATATACAGATGTCTTAATTAATATACAGTTAGTTGAAATGAATTGGATCGAATTGAATTGGGAAAAAATAGAATGTGTAAATCCACTTAAGATGGGATTTGAGTAGGAGATACAAAAGTAGATAAAACAGAACTCATATTCTTCCTTATACCTTCCCCCCTTTCAATAATGATACCACTATCCTCCCACAGGTTCAAGCCCAAAACAGAATAACTTTTCACTCCTCCATTTCCTTCAGCACCTACACCTAATCTGGTATTGAGATACAAATATCCTCTTCTCTCCCTGTCTTCTACTAACCTTATAGGACAATCAACATTATAATACATCTACAGTTCTCTCTAAGGGTGAACCACTGTGTCTGTGTTTCCATTTTGTCCTCTTCAATTTATTCTTCACTAAGCAGCCAAAGTGATTTTTTAAAAAATGATCATCATAACTTTTTATATATTTCCTAAAATTCTCTATGGCTTGACATTGAATTTAGATTAAAATCTAAGCTCTGCTAGCTCTCAAAGAGCTATAAACCCTACTGCCTGTCAAATTGTCCATTGTCAGTCTTGTAACTGTCCATCTTGCACCCTGTCCATTGTCAGTCTTGTAACTGTCCGTCTTGCTCACTGTGATCCAATCACACCTGCATTTATGTTTCTTCAGCATTCCATGGATATTTCTCATTAGGGCCTTTGCTTTTGGCATACTCTGATCCACACATCTTTCTGTGGTAGATGTCTCAGTTCAAACATTTTTTCTTCGGAGATGAATTCCTAGAGAGAGGATTTCCTGCAAAGTAATGGGCCCCCTCAGATACTTGATACCATCTTTTATTTTCTTCTTAAAACTTATTTCTACCTGAAATTATCTTCATTAGTTATTTGATTATTATATGTTTCTCTTCCAGCAAATTGCAATCTTCATCAGAGCATGTGTCTTGTCTGTCCCATTTCCTTTGTGTTATCAACAACCTTAATGATTCCAGATACACAACCGATGCTAGAAATGAGTCAAAATATACAGAAAGGCAAAATAAAAGGATCATTAATATGTAAAAGAGGAGTTTAGAAATAAAATCATAACTTTGGAAGAAATATCCCACTGTTTATCATTTTTAATGAGCCTCTATGTGCTATTGGATCTATTTTCTGAGCTTTATAGGATATTGTAAGAAATGGTATGTTTTCTGGTTAACAATGAATACCATTGAGAGGTAATGATTGTGTATAATATCGGCTTATAAATTTATGATAAAGCCTACTGCCCCCAAGTATCTCTTGAACTAACCTCATGGGTGACTGAATAATATGTCATAGTAATTCAGAGTAGATACTCATTCAAGTGTTATAATTTTAAAGGTATCTAAGCATATTACCCTATCTAAATATTTGGCTCTACATTGATTGACAGAGGTCTACCATTAGATATTAACCACTTACATTCGTATGCCTTTAGTAATAATATTTGAAAACTAAATATTTTCTGATATAGAAACACATGAAGTTTAGATCTAATATTGACATCATAAGATATGAAGAACCAGGCTGGCTAGCTGACAGAAGAGATCCAAGTGAATGAAAATTTGACAAGAGAAAATGAAAGTAACCTAAAGGTTTTCCTGTTCCATTGGCTGGGATAGATGGTTCTGGAAATATGGCATAAATGTGACCGTAAGGTGAGCATGGATCTCCTCAAAGATGAAGAGTGATGAGCAGAAAGGGATGAGAATAAAAATATCCAAATAAATGCTTGAAATAATTCTAATAGGAATGAAATAGGATAACTTCAATGGCAAAAGGGAAAACATATAAATATCTTCTGATGTAAGAAGTAAAGACATTATAGATATTTATATAAATTCATAGTTTGCAAAACATTTATACATGAATTATATTTTTCTTTCTTTGGAGACTCACAAATATTTCATCAAATAGGTAGGGGAATAGCATTATACCCTTGTTACAGAGTTTTAAAAATTTTAAATTCGCAGATATTAAACAGTTGGCCCAATATACATAGTTAATGACTCTAAATACTTAGTTCTAAAACAATCAATTTATTTATTAGTTTTAAAGGACTTTATCTGATGTAACTGAAGAAAGAAAGCAAGGCCACTCCTGGTTCAACTGAAGGGAGTACAGACAATTCTGAATGGTGACTTTTGTCTCCCATATTGGTTATTATTATCTCCACTTATTAACTCTGAAGACTAATTACAAAATAGGTACACTATAAAAGTACAGATGAGAAATCAGTACATATAAGTTTGAAAAAATTAAAAGCCTATGAAAGGGTCATCCTATTAAGGTAGTTAATTTATTGACTCCTAGTCCCACAGACACACAGAGACAAATTTTGTCTGAGGGGCTTCTATTGTCTTACAGAAGAAAAATGATATTTTATACTTTGGAATTTTGCCATCTCACAAAGAGTATAGTGATCAAAATAATCATTGTTTAAAAATTATAATATTAAATTATTTCTAAGTGACCTATCTTAGTTTATTAAGTTACATTTCAGTTATACAGATGTATTTTTACTCTGCTGTGTTTGAATATAATAAATGTCCTCTTATTTAAGGTATACTAATTTTGTATGAAGAAAAATGCCTATGGATGTGGAAAGAAAAGCTAGATCAGTTTGAAACAGTAAATTGGGATAATTTAAGACATTTTCATAACTAAAAAGATGAAATGGAAAAAGAGATTATGCTTCAAACTTGGTTATTTATTTTCTTAGTTTCTTTAGGGAAGAGGAGAAACGTAAAGAGTCACACACTAACCATAAAATTAAGATACAACAAATAAATACTCACAATTAAATTAAAAGAAGGTAAGACATTTGGTGAGGGTGATCAGTTTATAAACCTTAACAGTGTCATAAATAGTGAAAGGGCTTTCATAGTATTAAAAACCTCCTTGAACAGTGGATACTGTAAGGAGTATTTATATGACAATGAATTTAAAGTCTCTGGGATATATATCTGACAAAAGCCCATTTATGATAATGTCCTATACCTATCCCAGGATAGATTTAATTATGGTGTCATTGTGGCTTGCTATTTAGTATACTGTGTGCTAATACTATTAAGAAAGGTCTGGAGGTATCATTATAAGATATTTTTAACAACTGGAAATATTTCCTAAACAGTATGTGGTGAATTAAATTAAAAACTGCAGGGATTTTTCCAAGCTTTAAGTCAAAAAGTTTATGATAGAGTTGCCTAATATTTTGTAATAGAAAATCATACTAGTATGTCAATTACATTTCAATTTAAAAATATCCAGTCAATCAATATCATACTACATGACTTAGAAACTTCTAAGAAAACATGTACAAGTTTAGCTGCAGTAAATTAGTCTTAATAAGAAATAATAATATGATATAAAAATTACAATGTGTGCAGTGCCTGGGTAGCTCAGTTGGTTAAGTGTTTGGCTTCTGCTCAGGTCATGATCCCAGGGTTCTGGATTCCAGCCCTGCATCAGGCACCCTGCTGCTTCTCCTGCTCCTTCTGACATTCCCTCCTGATCATGCTCTTGCTCTTTCTCAAGTGAATAAATAAATAATCTTTTTAAAAAAAGAATTACAATGTGTTTCTTTACTCTTAAAACTTTAAGATTACATGCCTAGATTATGTATTGGCCCTATAGTATGTTCACTACTATGTGAAAGAACTCTAAATTTACTTTTGGATAATTAAAGTGTTACTCAGTTTAGTCAACATAGAAATTCATAATAATATAAGGAAGGAAAGGGATTATGTTTAGAAATAAAACTCTAAATTGTAAACATTTTGCACATACCTTTTTTTTTTGCTAGACTTAAGCTACAAAATAATAATTGTTAACACTAAAAAACATATGTATTTCTATATAATAGATGTTATATATAGTTAAATTATATAGTTAAATATATATAATTATTATATATAACATCATTTTATATGTCCCTGATACATGCCCAATAAATCCCCAATTATTATTACTACTGTTATTCAATGACAAGTATCATTTTTATTTTTAGGATACATTAGTTTTTAATCACTTTGAATATGTGGATTTTTTCCTTATTGAAACTGCATCTCCAATGTGATGTCACAATATGCCAGGATTTTGTAGAATAACTGCACTAGACTTTTCATCCAGTTTATTAAGAGAAACATTTAGTAAATAATTCAGTATCAGAAAAAAAAAATTTTTTAAGCCCATGTTGTCCTGTTAAAACTGAAGGATTATTTCTCTTTTTCTGTATTTGTATTCGATTAAGTGTTGATGCTGCTGATTCTGACTCCATCTGATTTTAGCTCTTTTTCAGTGTCATTGTGTTCCAAGATAACTCTTGATTTGTGGGATTTTATAACTCATACTTTCAAAACCATAAAGCTCATAGAAAAAGCCACTTAAATAGTTTTTTTTGGAATGAAGTCTGCCTTTATATGCTAACTGGTCACATGATAGAACCCTACTATACCCTTTTGTTGTGTTTGGACCTCTAATTAAATCAAGTAAGTAGACTTTACTTGATCAGATCCTTCCTCCTTCCATGATACTGAAGTGTTCTGATGCCATTTTTTGGGTTAGATTTGGGGTGATTTGTATAGAGACCCTTCAAGTTAACATTAGCCCTGTGCTTCATTTCAATATATATTTGAAAAACTTGTGCTAGAGCATTTCTACAACTAGCCTCACTACTAATAAAGTAGGACTTTTTAATAAATTGAATAGCAGACTAATTACAAAGAGGAAAAATAGAATATTCTATTAGAAAAAATGCTAGAAAAAAAATCTCAATACTCATCAATAAAGATGTGGTTAAACAGTAAAGATGTGTAGTGGGAAATGCTACTCAGAGGCCAAACTTAAAGATAGAATTCATTTGAATTGATGTAGCAATAACCTAAAGAACTATTTTTAAATTTAACAAGTATACTTTGATACACTAAGTGCAGTATCATACAATTTATATGCAACACAATGATTTATAAGCATGTATATGTATGTGCGTATGTCCACAAATGTATAGAAAAAGAATGGGAGCATACAGACCATAATGTTAATGGTTATATTCTCTGAAGATATGGAATGAGCCATGTTTTTAGGGAGGAGTTATTGCATTACTTGTAATGTAGGATGTTTTGAAATAGAAAATATATTTAGGAAATAGTTGTGCGAACAAGTGTGTTTTTTTTGTTTTTTGTTTTTTTTAAGAAAGAGACAATAACATGAAATTATGTAAACTCTTAACAATTGTCATCTCCAACTCCTGAGATTATGGATAATTTATCGTTTCTCTTTGTATACTCTGTGTATTCTCTTTGTGCACTTAATTCTACGAAGAGAGGGATTTCTACAACAAGCAATTCTGTGATACCAAATGGGTATCTTTGAATTCATCTCAATTCTAACATTATTCTTGAAGATACCATCAGATCCCACAGGTTAAAGACTTTGTTTTACAAGACTGCCTCCTCCCACTTCAGATGCCAATTGTGAGTTCTGATTATCACCTGTGCTTTTGACTGACTGACTATACATGGGAAGTCCCAATGATCCCCTTCTTGGGTTCAATTAATTTGCTAGAGCAGCTCACAAAACTCAGAGAAACATTTTACTTATTAAATTACTGATTTACTATAAAAGGGTATAACGAGGGAACAGTCAGCTGGAAAGACACATTGGGTAAAGTATAGTATGTGGGTCAGGATCTCAGAGCTTACCTACTTACTCCTTGCACACCACCCTTCCCACATCCTTGCATATTCACCAGGCCAGAAGCTCTCTGAACCCTCTCCTTGTGAAGTTTTATGGAGGTTTCATTACTTAGGCATGATTGATTAAATCATTGGCTATTGGAGGTTCAATCAATCTGCAACCCACCTCTCCTCCCAGGAGGCCAGCTGGTAGGATTGAAAGTTCCAACCCTCTAAACATATGGTTAGCTCTTCTGATGACCTACTCCCCATCCTTGGATGACCTCGAGGCTTTCCAAGTCACCTAATCAACATAAAAAAAAAAGACACCTTTATTGCTCTCAACACAGAAAATCTCAAGGGTTTTAGGAGCTCTGTGCCTGAAGCTGGAGAAAGACCAAATATATATTTCTTATTATTAATCACAATATCTCATATACTTTGGGAGTTTACCTGGAAATTTTCTTTGCATGGTCCTGCATATGTTTATAAAAGAGTTATTGTTAACTTATTTATAAAAAAGTTATTGTTAACTTTGTTAACTTTGTTATATTTAAATTAACAATAACAAAGTTTTTAAAAATTAATAATTGTCAATTACATAAAAATAAATTTATTATTATTATGCTATGACACAATTATGTTGCCATCACATTGCTTATTTGGATGCATTTTAAATATCTAGGGACTAGGAGATTATTAATTCATTTAAGACTTGATACATCTGCATCAATAATAATTGTTAATAGCATAAAAATAATAACAAAGTTATTAACAAATTAACAATAACAAAGTTATTATTAATTTAAATATACTCACATATACATATATATTCTCTCCTTTATTATTTATAATATGCTATTCGCATTTTGAGTCACAAATATTTAATAACTGTATTTGACAGTTTTAACTACTCTTTCTATTGATTGATGTTATGTTTTCTTTGTTCAGAAAACAAAGTTCTTACTATTTTAAGGCTTGAATAGATCGTTTTCATTTCTGGCATCAACCAATGTTCTTAAAAATGTACTTTTAATTACTCTTAAAGGTATTTAAGAGTCCTGGTTTCAGCTCTGATATATTAAGAACTTGGAAGCGCTCATTCCTGTCAGTATAAATAATTACTTTTCAGGCACCTGGGTGGCTCAGTTGGTTACGTGTCTGCTTCAGCTCAGGTCATGATCCCAGGGTCCTGGGATGGAGTCCCAGATCATGCTCCCTGCTCAGCGGGGAGCCTACTTCTCCCCCTCCTCCCTGCTCTTGCTCTCTGTCACTATCTCTGCTCTTTCTCTCAAATAAATAAATAAAATCTTTAAAAAAAAAATTACTTTTCTTGGACCCATCAAAAAATAGAGAACATAGGGCAAACTGTTCCTTTGAAATCTGGAGGGAGAGACACATATAGAGAGTCACAGCCAAGATCAGTTTACCTAGAGCAAAAGCTGCTGGAGCCACGATCTGGTAGGAACACTTATGTGATAATGGCAAATGGCTTCATGCTAACTGTGGACAATCTTGACAGTGAGAAACTCCTGGGGGAATGCAGCCTTAGGAGTCCCCAGCACTTTCCATGGGTTCACTCACCGGAAACTCAACAGATTGTCACAGCCAAGACCTCCAAATAATCCTACTGTTTCTGGCGGGGGGAGAGGAAAGGTAACCATTTTCAAGTTCATGACCTATTGTGTTCAAGAGCTCCACTTTAAATATAAAGACACAGGTTAAAAGCAAAGTGATAGAGAAAGACATAGCATGCTAACATTAAAAAGAAGGTACTAAACAGTAAAATGAAATTTATGGCAAGAATAAATTAGACAAAAGTCAAAATGGATAAAATAACTATATCCCAAGCTTTTCTCTAATTAGAACTTTCTTAGAAGGACTTAATAAATTGTTTTAGTTGAATTTGTAGAATATAAAATGTTATATTTAAATTATTATGTGATCATAGCCTATATTTGCCTATCCTATAACTATTTGACCCTAATGGATTATTAATTCCTTAAAAATTTTCAGAAAAGGGGGGCACCTGGGTGGCTCAGTGGTTTAGATCTCTGCCTTTGGCTCAGGTTATGATCTCAGGGTTCTGGGATCAAGCCCCGCATCGGTCTCTCTGCTCAGCGGGGAGTCTGCTTTCCACTTCCCTCTCTCTGCCTGCCTCTCTGCTTACTTGTGATCTCTCTGTGTCAAATAAATAAATAAAATTAAAAAAAAATTTTTCGGAAAAGGTAAATATTTGAAGATCATGATATAAATATGCAAATGTATCGTCTTAAATGAATAATTTTCTAGTCACTAGATATTTAAAATACATCCAAATAAACAATGTGATGGCAACATAATTGTGTCATAGCATAATAATAATAATATAAAGCATAACTTGTAAAATAGTCTATTGTACCCATGTACATAACAATTGGTATGATATTCCACTTAATCCTGTCTTCAGGCACATGGGATTTTGACTATGACCCAAAGTCACAAAAAATAATTTTCTATTTCATAACTTGTAATTCATTTGTAAAATGCTAATATAGTCTATTGGGCTTTACCACTGTTGCTAAGTTTATTCAAAAGAGCTACCAAATTATAATTAAATGAACAGGGATCTGCTTGGCCTGCGTAAATATTGTAATTGGTTCATAAATATGTAATGCTATTAATTAATGTGTAGTCCCTAGCAATTTTGAAAAAAGAAGTATCGCTGTCTCCAATGACCATCTTATACATAAAATATTTTACCTCTCAAGAATATATTTTGAAAAAAAGATTCAAAGTTTATTTAAGTAAAACTTTCCTTAAATGTAAATACTTGAAAAATACTAGAAATTATGTGTTACAATGTGGATAAAAATTCCCAATAACGTTGACAAATCACTCCTGATAGGGTAGTCTCCTTTACCACCATGTTTTATGAGAAGATGCTGCAAGGACTTCTGTCCTGTATAATGGCTATAATGCATTCCCATTAGACATACCCATGGGAAATAGAAAGTTTTCCTCAACTATCACTTCATGTCTTTACATCAATTTATTTATTTTTATTTTTTTTTTAATTTTTTATTTCTCTTCACAGAAAGAGTTGATTGGTCCTCATTTAAAAACACATATACATTTTTAATCTTAGAGGTGAAAAGCTACATAAAATAAGACCTATCTGACTATAAACCTACAACTCCTCTCTCCTTTCTTCATTTTGATTTTTTATCAAGTTCACTGATAAAATGTTACATTGTCTTCATTTACCCTTCCTTTCTGTATTTTCTAAAAGTTCTTTCATAAGCAAATTAACTTTTAATTTAAGAATATTTAAGGATAAAACATTTTATTTACTGACATCTATTGTCTGTTCTCTCTGTGTAAATTTTAAAGGGCAAAGAGTCAGATGACTACACATTTTCTTCCTTAATAGAACTGTTAAAGATTTCATCATAAAAATTAACCCTTTAAACATTTTTAAAGCTATTTTATTTTTAGCAAGCTGTTCATTCATGGGTCTTTATCTGTATTTATCCAATATTCCAATTAAACAGATGAGATAACGGGCAGTTTGTTTGGGACTAAAGTTTAATTTTCCTTTAGGAATATATCTTGTCAATTCAGAATAAGCAAATCTATCCAGGAATTTTCTGGCATTCAATAGTGTACCTATAAATTATTCATTCATTTGCATATTTCATTTATGTCAAATCTTGTTAGAACAGTTAATTTTACATGAAAGTTATCCCCAGAGGAAGTTCTTAACAATTGGACATTAGCATTTTTGAATGAGTCAGCATTTTTCAAGATTCCTGTCTTGTTACATTTTCATAATTTAATCATTACCCAGCATAGTATAGATCTAAAATGTAATATCTTGGATTGTATATTAAAATCATATGCTGAATAGTCTCTTAGAATAAAGCACAGAGCATTAGCAAACATATATAATTTAATTTGTTATATTAGGGAATTAGCAAGAGGGAAATATGTCCTTAATTAAGCCACTGGGGTTTTTTTTGTTTATTTGTTTGTTTTTAAGGATTTTATTTATTTATTTGACAGACAAGAGATCACAAGTAGGCAGAGAGACAGGCAGAGAGAGAGTGGGGGGAAGCAGGCTCCCTGCCAAGCAGAGAGCCCAATGCGGGGCTTGATCCCAGGACCCGGGTATCACGACCTGAGCCGTAGGCAGAGGATTTAACCCGCTGAGCCACCCAGGTGCCCCTAACCCACTTTTGTAATCAAATGTTAAATCAGTCGTAGGAAGTAAGAATTCTGTCATCTAAACATACAGGTGAGTACCATACATTGTTAAAAAAAAAAAAAAAAAAAAAACTTTAGTTGACTATAATGATGTTTTATAGACAATGATTCTGCATTAGTATAAAAATTTAACATGTAAGATTACTTTTCTATTAAACTTAGATCTACAGCCACTGGAAATATAAATATTTCTCTTATTTCAAGAATCTTTTACATTTAACACCTAATAAAGTTAGTGTATTTGTATCTAAAGGTTTCCTCTGGATTCTTTAAGAGTTTATTTATTTATTTGACAGAGAGAGAGAGAGATCACAAGTAGGCAGAGAGATAGGCAGAGAGAGAGGTGGAAGCAGGCTCCCCGCTGAGCAGAGAGCCTGATGCGGGGCTCTATCCCAGGACCCCGAGACCATGACCCGAGCTCAAGGCAGAGGTCTCAACCCACTGAGCCACCCAGCTACCCCTCCTCTGGATTCTTTAAAAGTAATAATAATAATAAGGCTGGTGGCTGAATTAATACTCATTTTTAGCATCTGGCCCTCTGAATCAGTCTTCTACCTCTTCTATTACTAATTCCAAATATTAGCCTCTTCCCAGTTCTTACTTGAGATTAGATGGGAGTTCTGACAAAGGCAGACTTAATGTTTCCCTCAGCTTGATCAAATTTTAGAAAGGCCGCTTCTTGCTGCCAGGCCCCTGACTTCTCATCCAGGGCGTACAGAATCCAGAGTTCCCTCCCCTCCCCTTTCTTAAAACAAATACTTTGAAAATTTATAAATTCTTTCTCTTATACATATTTTTAGAAGCTTCTTGCTAATGTTACAAGCTATGACTGACTTTCTCAAGGACCTGGGAGTGAACTCTTCGAAATGTAATCATCAAGGAAAATAGTATCCATAATTCCTCTACTCTGTGGGAAGATAAAACCCTAACTGGGGGGGGGGGGGGGGGGCTGGGTGGCTCAGTCATTAAGTGTCTGCTTTCGGCTCAGATCATGACCCCAGGGTCCTGGAATTGAACCCCACATCGGGAAGCCTGCTTCTCCCTTTCCCACTCTTGTGTTCCCTCTCTCACTTGTGTCTCTCTCTGTCAAATGAATAAATAAAATCTTTAAAACAAAACAAAAACCCTAACTTAGGTGGGCACCTAGCCCAGAGTTGTAAAACGACCTTCTGCCATGAGGCTCTAAGTTTACTTTTCCTCTGACTAAAGTGAGCAAACACAAGGCCTACTTACTATCCCACACCCTGACTCTTAAAATCCCCGCCACCCTTTTTTTTCAGGGGAGTGGAATTCAAACTCTGTTTTTCTGGTTTCTCTTCTCTATTGCAGTAGCTTTTTTGCTTTAATAGTCATTCTCCCTGAAACCACACATGATGAGAATTATTGTTTGGATATGGTAAATCATTCCTGTCCCTGAGTATTAGAGAGCATGGTGGTTACAGAAGAATGAAGCTTTACTGCAAGAGACTTCAGGGAAAGACCAGAGGACTTTTTATGCTATGCAGTTGGCTCACCATGGGAAGAAAGGGATTTCCTTTCTCCACTTGCAGGACTGAAGACAACTGGAATGATCTAGCATAAAGGCCTCATTCTCAAAAAAAAAAAAAAGACCTCATTCTCAAGGAATACATGGATAATTAAGCAAACAAACAACTGCTTTCTCACAGGCCCTCTGAGGAATATCAGACAGGGAAAAAAAGAACCATAAAATAGAGCTGCTGTAGGGAGGAGATGGTGATATGATTTCTCAGGAAAACAACTTAATGAATACATTAATGTTGCCTTTAAGGATCTGACATTAAATACTGTATTGTAGTTAATGATCTGAAGTAGTAGATTAGAATATCAAAAAGGAGATTTTTGCTGAAATAAGAGAAAAAATAGAGAAGGAATATAAGAAGGAAAATTTTGGGAGCTTATTTGAAAAACACAGGAGACCCAAAATGCAAATAAGAGTTTAAAATGCAAATGAAAATGTAATATATGAGAAAGTTATTAGTTAATAGAAAAAACTATTTTTATCTGAGGAAAGATTCATGTCTAATTTTGAAAGTTTCATAGACTTCCTGGTAAAAACAATTCCAAAAGAAATCACGTTTCCAAAAATTGAAAGAATTGGTTAAGTAAGAAGATATTAGAATACCACCATCAGATGCTTTGAAACATTTGAAGCTAGAAAACATTAGAATATTATCTATATTCATTAAGTGTAGAAATTTGATGAGTGAAACACGGCAATCCTACCCAGCCAAGACATCTTTTCATTGTTAGTGCAGAAGATATTTCTGAAAATGCAAGAATTTAGAGTGTATACTGCACATTCTGTAAGAGGCAATACTCCTCAAACAGTGACTCCAAGCAAAAATATAAGGGATTTAAATGAAAAGCAATCAAAGGGAGGGAGATGTAGAAGGAGAACGACAGTGGCGAATTATAAAAATTTTATGACGGGAAAAAATGTGAAGTGGCACATCATCCTAGAAAGTAGTCCTGCTCTCTCTCTTTCTCTCTCTCTCTCTCTCTCTCTCACACACACACACACACACTACTGTCTACAACCCTACACACATGAATCTGTCAATTTAGATCAAAGTAACTATTTTCTTATAAATTGCAAAAAATCACACCCCACCCAATATAAAAAGATGGTTTAAATACCAGTATTGCTATTACGTAAATTGATTTCCAATATACTTAATTTTTTAGAGTAGTTTTAGTTTTCAACAAAATTGAGTGGAAGTTACAGAGATTTCCCATATACCTCCTGCCAGCATACATGAACACCCTCCTCCATTATCAACATCCCCCACCAGAGTGGTACATTTTTTCACTGAGCAGGAACCTATGCTGATGCATCACAATCACCCAGACTTTATGGTTTACCTAAATGTTGGTTCACTCTTGGTGTTGTGCATTCTGTGTGTTTGGTCAAATGAATAATGATATATATCCATTGTTATAATACCATAGAGAGTATTTTGGATGAGCTAAAAATCCTCTGTGCCCTGCCTATTTATTTCTCTCTCCAATACCCCTGCAACAACGAATCTTTTTTTGACTTCATAGTTTTGCCTTTGGAGAATTTCAAACAGTTGGAATCATATAATGTAAAGACTTTTTAGATTGGCGCATTTAATGACACACACTTAAGGCTCTTCCATGTCTTTTCATGGCTTGATAGCTCATTCCTTTTTAACACCAAATAATCCATTTTCTGGATATACCATATTTGATTTATCTATTCATATACCAAAGGACTTCTTGGTTGCTTCCAGTTTGGACAGTTATGAATAAAGCTTATATAAACATCTGTGTGCAGGTCTTTGTATGGACATAAGTTTTCAATTCCTTTGGATAAATGCCAAGGAGTGTCATTGATGGTATGTATGTTAAGTATATTTAGTTTTCAAAGAGAGTGCTAAACTGTCTTCAAAAGTATCTGTACGGTTTTGCATTGCCACCAGCAATGAATGAGTTTCTGTTTAGCATTTGGTGTTGTCAGTGTTTTCGATTTGGGGCATTCTAAATATTATGTAGAAGAATTCTATTGTTAGTTTAATTTTCATTTCCTTGATGACATATGTGGAACATATTTGCATATGCTTATTTGCCACCTGTGTATATTCTTTGGTGAAGTGTCTGTGAAGGTTTTTGGATCATTTTAAAATACAGTTGTTTGTTACTTATTCTTGAGAGTTAAGAGTTCTTAGTATAATTTGGATGACTGTCCTTTATCAAATGTGTCTTTTTCAAATATTTTCTCAAAAATCTATGGCTTGTCTTCTCATTTATTTTTTTATTTTTTTTTAATTTTTAATTTTTAATTTTTTATAAACATATATGAGGTTCTCATTTATTTTTGATATTGCATTTTGCAAAGCAGAAGTTTTTAATTTTAATGTCATTAAGTCTAGCTTATCAATTAATTCTTTCATGGATCATGTCTTTGGTGTTACATCTAAGAAGGTATCCAAGGTCATCTGTGTTTTCTCCTATGTTATCTTCTAGGAGTTTTATAGTTTTACATTTCACATTTAGATTTTTGATCCATTTTGAGCTAATATTGGAAAAGGGTGTCTTTGTCTACATTCATTGTTTTTCATATGAATGTCCAGTTGTTTCTGCACCATTTGTTGAAAAGAGTATCTTTGCTCTATTGTATTACCTTGCTCCTTTGTCAAAGATTTGTGGACTATATTTATGGGGATCTACTTCTGGCTCTGTTCTGTTGCATTGTTCTATTTGGCCAATATACTGTTTTGATTAGTGTAGCTGAGTAAATCAAGATATTGGGCACTATCAAGCCTAACTTTGTTCTGCTCCTTCAATATTGTGTTGGTTCTTCTGTGTATTTTGCCCCTCTGTATAATTTGCTAATATCCATAGAATAATTTGCTGAAATTTTGATTCAGATTGCATTAAATCCATAGGTTAAATTGGGAAGAACTGACATCTTGACAATATTGAGTCATGAACATGAAATACCCATTTCTTTAGTTGTTCTTTGGTTTTGTTCATCAGTTTTGTAGTTTTCTTAATATAGATATTATACATACTTTGTTAGGTTTGTACATAAGTATTTCATTTTAATGGTTAATGTAAATGGTATTATGTTTTTAATTTCAAATTCTACTTGTTATTGTCATTGTATAGAAAAACAATTGACTTTTGTGTATTAACCTTTATTCTGCAACCTTGTTATAGTCACTTACTAGGTCCAGGAGAGTTTTTCTTTTTTTATCTCTTCTTTCAGATTTTCTATATGTATTATCATGTCGTCTGCAGAAAAAGTCAGTTTTATGTCTTCCTTCCTTCTGTATACAATTTCATTTCCTTCTCTTGACTTATTACATTAGCATAGACTTTCAGTGCAATATTGAAAAGGAGTGGTGAGATGTGACATTTCTGCCTCTACCTGATCATAGCAGGAAAGCTTCAAATTTCTCACCATTATGTGTATTGTTAACTGTTGGTTTTTGTAAATAAACCTTATCAAGGTGAGGAAAATCTCCTCTATTCCATTTTCCTGAGTTTTTATCATGAGTGGCTATTGGCGTTTACCAGAGGCTTTTTCTGCATCTACTGATATGATCATGTAATCTCTGCTTTTTAGTTTGTTGATGAGATTGATCACATTGATTCTGAATGTTGAGCCAACCTGCATATTATGGAGAACTTCTACTGGGTCGTGGTATATAATTTAGTAACCATGGGTCATGGTATATAATTCTGTTCATGCTTTTTTGGGTTAGATTTGTGTAGCACTCCTGACAACACTGACTCCTTGTCTGGCCCTCCACCTTGTTCATGCCTACCCAAGGATCTCTTTCAGGGTGATGTGTTTCAGGCCCCACAGAGGTTAATATGTATTCCAAGTGGAATGTGGGAAGGCTTGTTCTGAGTGTCATACAGAAGGCTCCACTTCAGATAACTAGTAGATGTGATGGTGCACAGATGGTATCCTTCTCAGTAATTACCCTGTGACCTCACAACCACTGCTCCTCACTCTAGAAAAGGTGGAGTTAAGGTTTGAACTTGGTGGAGAGTTGGGGTGGAGAGTAGCTTTATAAAGATGGGATTGTTTGTCCATCCAATCCCTTCATCAATACATTATCCTGAAATAAAACTGTGTAAGTGTTATGGGGTGAATTGCTTCATTTTTTAGTGTCAAAGTGACTTCTCAGTCTGAAGGATACTTTACTGATCCTCCTCCACCGTCTTATAGATTTGCTAATCTTTTATTGAAGATTTTTGCATTTATGTTCATGAGAGATATATAGGTCTATAGTTTTCTTGTAGTGGCTTTGTCTGGTTTGATATGAGATAATACTGGCCTCATAGAATGGGTTAGAAAATATTTATTCCCTCTACTTCTACCCTTTGAAAGAGATTGTAGAGAATGGTACAATAAGAAGAAATATGATGGACCTGCAAGTGCAGAAAACAGTCCTTTGCTGACAACAAGGCCTACAGCTGCAAGGAATTGGATTCTCCCAATAAACTGATGAGTTTGGAATCAGATTCCTTCCCTGATGAGATGTTAACCTGAGCAGAAACCTTGATTTTGGCTTTGTGAGCTCCTGAGCACAGAACCCCCTCATCTAAACCGAACATCTGATTTATAGCTCAATACTAAATAATGAATATATAATGGAATGATAATTAGATATGGTTTTAAGCTGATAAATTTGTGACAACATGGATGAATTATCAATACCAGTGTTACTCTTTTTTTGTAGAAGGAAATAGATGGAGACAATCCCTTTGAAACAGATCAGTTTTCTTTGCTTCTCAGTAGCATTTGTTGATTACATATTCCATCAGTCATCCACTGCTCTATGGAATGTCTTATTGTCCAATAAGTAAAACATCTTTGTTTCTGAAAGGCAGTTTCTGGAATATGCTCTCAAGATTTGGCTTTCCCATAGATGACAAGAACTGGGGACATAGTACACAACTGTAGTCTCTCTTCCCAAGTAGATTTCAATACAATTTAATTTAATCATCCCCCGTAGGCTTGCTTATATATCTTGTTGATCAGTACAGTTGACACTTCTATTCTGAATAATCTTTTATTGTTTACTATATCTTCAGGCTTCACTCCAATTGGTGGGAAATCTATTTTCCCAAGACAATAGATTATAAATAAAACAAATAGTGCTGTATGAACTTTAAAACAGTCTGATTCCAGTGTCAGGTCAAAGCAAAACGACTACATTCCCAAAGCTATAAAATATAATTTTACAACTTCTCAATGATTATTTGTTAAGATAGTTCTAACCTATTCTATTATAGACTTTTAAACAAAACTCCAGCTGCCACCATAAATGAGAGAATACAAACAAATAAAAAGGGAGGTAATGATTTTTTTGTAAAGCATGAACACATTTTCCATCCATAGGGAACATACAGACAACTCCCGGTGATACCAATTCAAGAATAGAACCAGCAGCAGGTGGTGAGAATGTCATTCATCAACCCTGAAACTAACTTATCTAAGAAAAAACACAAACCCTTAAATATCAGGGAGTATCAAAAATTA
The DNA here is from genome assembly GCF_964662115.1 of Mustela nivalis. Lineage (NCBI taxonomy): Eukaryota > Metazoa > Chordata > Mammalia > Carnivora > Mustelidae > Mustela > Mustela nivalis. The sequence continues at coordinate 57,134,684 of NC_139025.1, read as the reverse complement.
TATTTACATTTTATTTTACCCACTGAAGTAAAAAGAAAATATTTTTCTGAACCGAGCAATCTAATGATAGACCAGAGTATGCTTAAGGAGAATTTTTTTATTGGTATTATTTTTGACTGAGACTTTTTATTAGGTGTTAGGTGTGCAAATGGTTACTGAATACTCAGTATCTAACAAGGGAAACAGAACAGATGTATAATAGTTTATTCTCAAAATTCTTTGTCATGAAAGATTTTGGTTACATTTTTAACAAAAAATGAAAATGTACTAAACCCACTGAATGATCAATTTTAAATGATTAAAATGGTGAATTTTGCCATTCACCTTTTAATGGTGAATGTTATATATATTTGCCACAATAAAATATTAATTCATATGCCTTGAGAGAAAAGGGATTTTCCCAAGCTCAGTTAGAAACAACTCCTAATACTTATAGGGTTCTCTTAGGATTAGAACTGCACTGTGCAAAATATTTCTACCAGTAGCCACATGTGAATATTGAGTACTTAATATGTGGCTAGTGTACCTAAGCAACTGATTTTAAATTTTATTTTAACGAATATAAGTTTAAATTAAAAAGCGAACACAGTATAAAATAATTTTTCTATTAAACCTTATATTATTGCTCTGATAGGACTTTAATTTAACAGTTAGATTGCACAAGTTATTACTGCTGTATTGTAGTCAGTCTGTCAGATGCATACCTTGATTCCAGTAATATATACAAAGAGACCATTTATCTATTTTGTGTCAATGGATTGATTTAGTGTGAATGATATTTTCTATACTCTGATAAAATTATCATGTCATGATTTGAATATTTCACTCAGGCAACATGAATTACAATTTTACCTATGAAATCATCAGTGATAATTAAATTAAGAAAATAATCATTATCTTAACTATAATATACTTAAATCATTTTTCTGATTTAAAAATATAAGTATAAAACACATTGGTAAATTAATAATGAAAGCATACTAGTGATGCTGAGCGAACAAAAATGAAGAAAGTAGTGTGAAGACCAGAATATTGAAGGAAAATATGTACTGGAAAATGGTATGTTCAGTATCTCATAAAATGACAATAGAAATTGTTGTAACAGAGTCCAATCAATCAAAAATTGTTTGTTGTGTAAACTCTTTTTGAGATAATAATATAGATAATATTAAGATTTTTTTTCAGCAAACAATGAATTTGATGTTTCTTCTCGGAAGTCTAAAAAGAACTGATGAAATTAGTGAACTAGAATCAGAATCAACACAAATTTTAAATTATCCTTAACAGGATCTGAGATTGTAAATTTGACCAGCTATAAAATGACTTCCATTCCCTCCCAGAAATGGAGAAACATTTTTAGATGGAGACATGGCAAAATAAATTACTATTTCATCTGTAGGATCTTTGTTAAAAAATAATGAGCAAATGACTAATAAATTAGATACTTTTTAAAAATGTCAATGATTTTCAATTAAGCATGAAATATTGGCCAATATAGCACAGATCTTTCAAAAAATATTGAATATTAACTAAGTCAAAATTTGAAAATTACCATTTTCTTTAGTTTTAGCAGTGTTATGCATTGTAAGACACTGCCATGTTAATCCTTTGTGTGTCTTTCATTTCATATGACTTCAATTCATTGCCTAAATAATAAGTTCATGTTATGGATATTTTTAAATCATTTACAACTGTTCCACAAAGGTATCGGTTTGATATGAAGACATTACCTTCCATCATAATGGGATTATGACAGTTATGTCAAAAATCAGGACTGTTTGCACTTTTGAAACAAGAGAGTAGTAATTTCCTTACTGATACATTCCACTCTATGATGCATAATGAAAACAACCATGATACTATGAAAAGTATCACACATGCGGTTTTAAAAAGGGTTCAGTTTTTATGGGCAAGTGCTATGAGTTATTTAAAACAATTAATTAATTCTACTGATGAGGTTGATGTGAACCTTCAGGTGTTCTACTCAATCTTGTGCTTCACAAAAGCTTCTTGTCCACTGCTACCTTTTTTTACTAAAGAAAAATCCCTCTAATAGTCTCTCTTTTACAACCAGCTCTTCTAGAAGCTGAAAGGTCTCTAGTACCCAGGTAAGCATTAACAAACAGGATGTGCCATGAAAATGGCAGAATTTCTCTGAATCGTAACGGTAGCTCAATTATGGAAACTTTCTAATGATTTGAGATATAATTTGATAATTTCCTTTCATTAGGCTTTTTCACTGGTCAGCTTTTCCTTTCCACCAACTCCACCCCCAGGCTGTGGTTCTTAGAAACTTGCTACCAAAAAAAAAAAAAAAATTTCCTAGTTTGAACACTGGAATTAGTAACAGAGTATTAAAAATGCATTAAGCAGGGCAATAAATTTCATTGGCTCTGCACATTTTCATCTTGCACAATACACAACAGCTTTATTTTGTAACAGACATTTTAGTGAACAGATGCAATAGCTACCAGGGAAGTAGGACTAAAAATTCACAGTTAAAGACACTGCTGTAATAATGTTTACTGGGTTTTGCTGACATATGGAATAATTTGTCTTAGACCCTGGAATGCATATATTCCTCAGTCTTGGGAAAAAATAGAGGAATGATTTTATGATATAATATTTTTCAAATTAGCGTCATCAGCAATCATTAAGATGGCTATGATTTTCAAAGTAGGCAAAGAGAAATTTAAGTCAGCTTCGTGAATCCTTTTCATATAGTGACACTTATATGTACTATGTAATTATACGCTATGTATATGCATTAATTTTCTTTCTAGAATTAACTAAAAGACTAAAAATGATTCTCTATGAATGTGTGAATAGAGAATTCGAATGAGCAATACCTAAAGCCACTATCTCTTATAAACACAAGATAATTTCCTCATTAAAGAATTCAAAAGAATAAGCTGTGAAATTATATCTTGTTGAGAGATGCTTTTTCTTCCATGTAAGCAAAATAATTTTCAAGGTAGAGTTAGTGGTTCAGTAACACTCTAGTAACATGAAAATGTCCACAATTACTCCAGGGTTTCCTATTTTACTCCCTCTTTTAAAAAAAAAAGAAAAAGAAAAAGAAAAAAAGACTGCTAAAATTTAAGTACTGTTTCTGTTTCTAGTATAGCTTTGTAAGATTTTAATAGAATAAGTCTCTCATAAGTAATAACTAGAAACCCAGGTCACACAAACAAAAACTATAGAAGAGATTTGGAGAACAAAATAAAGTAGACGAATTTTGGAGAGCAAGTCAGTGTTGTGGGAAAGGGCTGGGGTGGGGTGGACTGACATTGCAGGAAGGTCTCCTTACACATGGTAAGTAAGGATTCAACAAAGTCCATCATCTTTCTTCCCTGAGGAAAGTGAAAGCAAAGATTTGGACAATTATGGCCCATGAAGAATGAGAGCAGGTACTGAGAGAGAGAGAGAGAGAGACAAGGGGAAAACAAGCAAGCAAACAAACAAAAACTACAGTAGTCCCAAATTCTGCATGTTAGTTTTACTTAATTCTCTGGCTGACCCCAAGCCAGCATGTGCAGGGAAACCTTGAAGCAATGAGTGGAAAGGATTAATGAATTGCCCTTCTACTGTGACCATCCAGGAAAAAGATATTTTGCAGTTTGAACACAGCTAGGTCAATTGCTTGTTTAAATAAAAATGTCAACACTCAGGGCACCTGGGTAGCTCAGTCAGTTAGGCACCTGGCTCTTGGTTTCAGCTAAGGTCATGATCTTGGGTTCATAGGATGAAACTCCATATCAGATTTTGCACTTAGCAGGTAGTCTGCTGGAGATTCTCTCTCACTCCCTCTGCCCATCCCCCTGCACACCGCTTTCTCTTTCTCAAATAAATAAATAAATAAATAAAATCTTAAAAAAATATATCAACACTCTTCACAGCAGTGTATTAAAAATACAAAAAATATATATTTTTAAGCACATCATATCCAAACTGCTGAAAGACAAAAGTAAAGGAAAAGTATTGAGAGTTGTCATGCAAAACACAGCATTGAGAGGATTCCAGCAGATGGCAGAGTAGAAAGCACGAAGAATCTGTCTCACCACCTAGGCAACAATTGCACTGCCAGATTCTAATATTTTTCTTTTGGAACTTTGGAATTGTTGAAAGCTTGCAACTTAGCAGGAGAAGACTTGGAGGATAAATTCCAGTTAATTTCTCTCAATTTCAGCTCTTAGCACAATAGTATCTCTCCCCATTTCATCCCACAGCTCTATGACAAGTAGTTGTGAATGTGTACTTTAGAAGCATCTTGCATGTAATTTGTGGACACTTGCTGTCCAACAATTATTGGGGGGCCTGTACTCTGATCACTGATTGTTGATTTTTATATCAGTGCTACAAAGAGAAAGGTGGCTATTGCTGTTGTATCTCACCACTTTTTGGCTCTCCCACTCTTGCTGAAGTGACCTCTAGAGTATTTAAAAGGCTAGCACTCTTAATATATAAAGAGTAAAAATGTGATGGTTACAATGTGATGACTAAAGGGTAAAAGATGAGAAGAGTCAAAGGTTGTACACTGTTGCAAAATAGCTACTGTTTATATACATGATTAATGCTGAACAACCACTAGGATGATGACAAAATGTAACTGCAAAGGGACTTATAAATATCAAAATAATTCTCAGGGAAATCAAATAATGGAAAAAGAAAGGAATAGAAAAATGGAAACAAGAGAATATAGAAGCAAAAAGTGACTTTCCCACCATCCAACATACACTGTACAGTTTTTACTTTATATTTAATCAGCATTCTAACCCTCCATTGGAATGTAAACTACGTGAAAGCAGAGCTCATTTTCTTTTCATGTGTTTATTCATATGTTTTTAAATTAATTTCAATTTCACATCTCTGAGTACTTGAAACATACTAGATGCTTAAAAATTATTGGTTGCATAAATGAATACACTCCAGACTTAATTTTTCTTTATCAAGGTGGAACTAATAATCTAATGTAAGCCAGATAAACCCATATGAGGGAATAAATGAAATTCATTTATATTCTTCACCTGAGTGCTAAGTTTTCTAAAGCTTACTATTACTATAATCACATATTCTTGGTTTTTGAATTGTAGTGTAATTTCTGGTTCATTGGCAGCTCAAGTTACCATTTTAAATCCTATCAAGAAAAGCATGAGTAGAGATGAATGATACTCACTTGAGTCGGTTAGGCTCATCTTATCAAGGGCTCCTTCCAGATGCTTTATGATGATGAAAATGCTGTATCAACTTATTAAGTTTGTTCAATTAAGCCACATAGTTCTTTACAGACTCCTATTATAACATGTTGATATTTTGATATCTAGCCCCAGAAGCAAACCATGCAGGGGTATCTTAGAAAGTGAGGTAGGAAGGTTTCTTGAATCTAATGACTTTGTACATATTTATAGTTACTGATAATATTATTCTGACATTTAATGGTATGAGTTTATAAAGTACTTTGCAAGGTATCTGTCACATTATTTCTTTTTAACATATTAAAAAGATAGTACTAGATGAAGTTAAAACATCACCTTCCCTTCGAACTAGCTTTATCTGTTTATCTAGACAAATCTTAAGATTACCTCAGGGTTTGCTGAGGCTGTTGATTGGACAGAGAAAGAGAAAGAGACAAAGATGGGGAGAGAGTTTAAGTGAAATTTGTTTCCAGTGTTTATTTTTTCCTTTCAACAGATCAAATACCAGAGTGCAAGGATACATACAACTAGACTGTGATGGGGTTCTCAACCAAACTAAGGGCTATAGCTTCTGGGTATCTGGAAAAATTAGAATAAAGAGAGAATGAGAGGGGTACCTGGGTGGCTCAGTAGGTTAAGCCTCTGCCTTCAGCTCAAGTCATGATCTCAGGGTCCTGGGATCAAACCCTTCATCAGGCTCTCTGCTTCCCACTCTCTGCCTGCCTCTCTGCCTACTTGTGATCTCTCTCTCCCTCTCTGTCAGATAAATAAATAAAATCTTTAAAAAGAGAGAGAGAATGAGAATGACCCAAAAGAAATGGATCATTCCTGCAACCAATCATATATTAATCTGTTCCCTGAAATCATTAGTTTTCACTTTTATGTAAGAGAAATTTTAATAAATTAATAAGTCAAAGAAGTTCAACAATTTCATTGTAGTTTACTAGAATTTTAGTGTGGAGGGGGAGGTGGAACAAAACAGGAACTGCCTATCACATATGGCCTGATTCTTAGGAAACCCAAATGGAAAATTTTTACATTGAAAAATAAAAGACAACCATTTATTTAGTGAAGAAGTATTAACAAGGCCATTTAGAAAATTGCATTAAACTAGCCATGAATATATTCCTTAAAAAAAACTGTTTAATAAGTTAGTTCTCAAAACTTATTTACCAATTTAAGATGAGCTTAGTGGAAGTTGCTCATCTCTGTTTCACAAAATATAGGCTAGGATGGTCAGTCCAATACTTACACTATTTACTAAGGTTTCTTCACAGGCTGCCTGGGCTTCCTCACGGTAGGGGTTGGTTACAAGAGTGACTATCACAAGAAAATGGTATCTCTTTGACATTGCTTCAGAAGTTACATGGCATCATGTCTGCTGCACTATATTGGTTGAAGTAGTCAGAAAATTGCCAGTTTTAAAGGAAACAGGTACAGTTAACCCTGGTTGATGCAGGAGTGGTAAAATTCTAGAAGTACAGTAGTGGCCATCTTTGGAAAATCCAAACTTTCATACTCAGATCTTCTGTGACCTACACACTGTATTTTGAACAAAATAAACATTTACCCCTATGTGAAAAAATATCAAAAATTCATGTTTCTACACTTACATCATTTGGGCACTTCCCACATGCTTCAGTTCAACTTTGATAAGGTTATTTCCAACGTTTCAGTTGTTCAGTGGCTTAATTTACTCACAAACATTTTTAATCACTTGTTTACTTTTAGCACTTTACATAAGTTACATGTCTTCATGCAAAATGCTAATTTTTATTATGTTGAGTAAATAATATTTAATTACCTTTAAAATTATAAAAGTCTTTAACAAACTAGAGCATAATTAATAATTAACACTGATTTTCACTACTCCTCTTTTTGATATTTTACCTCTATACATTTTAATTTCAAACTGCCCTATCCTGAACCATATTTAAATTAGAATATTTTTTATTATTTTTATTAACATATAATGTATTATTTGCCCCAGTGGAACAGGCCTGTGAATCATCAGCCTTATACACTTCAATGTCCACAACCCAACCACCCTCTCCATAACCCTCTCCCCTCAGCAACCCTCAGTTTGTTTTGTGAGATTAAGAGTCTCTTATGGTTTGTCTCCCTCCTGATCCCATCTTGTTTCATTTTTTCCTTCCCTACCCCCCAAACCTCCCAAGTTGCCTCTCAAATTCCTCATATCAGGGAGATCATATGATAATTGTCTTTCTGTGATTGACTTATTTCGTTAAGCATAATACCCTCTAGTTGTATCCATGTCATCGCAAATGGCAAGACTCCGTTTCTTTTGATGGCTGCATAGTATTCCATTGTGTGTATATATACCACATCTTCTTTATCCATTCATCTGTTGATGGACATCTAGGTCCTTTTAATAGTTTGGCTTTGTGGACATTGCTGCTATAAACATTCAGGTGCATGTGGCCCTTTGGATCACTACATTTATATCTTTAGGGTAAATACCCAGTAGTGCAATTGCTGGGTCATAGGGTAGCTCTATTTTCAACTTTTCGAGGAACCTCCATGCTGTTTTCCAGAGTGGCTGCACCAGCTTGCATTCCCACCAACAGTATAGGAGGGCTCCCCTTTCTCCACATCCTCTCCAATATTTGGTGTTTCCTGACTTGTTAATTTTAGCCATTCTGACTCGTGTGAGATGGTATCTCATTGTGTTTTGATTTGTATTTCCCTGGTGCCGAGTGATGTGGAGAATTTTTTCATGTGCCTATTGGAAATCTGGATGTCTTCTTTGTGGAAATATCTGTTCATGTCCTCTGACCATTTCTTGATGATTGGATTATTTGTTCTTTGGGTTATTTGATTTTAATAAGTTCTTTATATATTTTGGATACTAGCTCTTTATCTGCTATGTTTTTTGCAAATTCTCCCATTCTGTCAGATGTCTTTTGGTTTTATTGACTCTTGCCTTTAGTGATGTTTCTAGGAAGAAGCTGCAACAGCTGAGGTCGAAGAGGTTGCTGCCTGTGTTCTCCCCCAGGATTTTGATGAATTCCTGTCTCACATTGAGGTCTTTCAAACATTTGGACTCTATTTTTATGTGTGGTGCAAGGAAATGGTTCAGTTTCATTCTTCTGCATGTGGCTGTCCAGTTTTCCCAACACCATTTGTTGAAGAGACCGTCTTTTTTCCATTAAACATTCTTTCCTGCTTTGTCAAAGATTAGTTGACCATAGAGTTGAGGGTCTGTTTCTGGGCTCTCTATTCTGTTCCATTAATCTATGTGTCTGTTTTTGTGCCAGTACCATAATGTCTTGGTAATGACAGCTTTGTAATAGATCTTGAAGTCTGAAATTGTGATGCCACCAACTTTGGCTTTTTTTTTTTTTTCAACATTCCTCTGGCTATTCGAGGTCTTTTCTGGTTCCATACAAATTTTGGGATTATTTGTTCCATTTCTTTGAAAAAAATGGATGGTGTTTTGATAGGGATTGTACTAAATGTGTAGATTGCTTTAGGTAGCATAGACATTTTCACAATATTTGTTCTTCCAATCCATGAGCATGGAACACTTCCATTTCTTTGTGTCTTCCTTGGTATTTCATGAGTTCTTTATAGTTTTCTGAGTACAGATTCTTTGCCTCTTTGGGTAAGTATATTCCTAGGTATCTTATGGTTTTGGGTGTAATTGTAAATGGGATCAAATCCTTAATTTCTCTTTCTTCTGTCTTGTTGTTGGTGTATAGAAATGCAAGGATTTCTGTTCATTGATTTTATATCCTGACACTTTACTGAATTCCTGTACAAGTCCTAGCAGTTTTGGAGTGGAGTCTTTTGGGTTTTCCACATGAAGTATCATATCATCTGCAAAGAGTGACAGTTTGAATTCTTTGCTGATTGGGATGCCTTTAATTTCTTTTTCTTTTCCAGTTGCTGAGGCTAGGACTTCTAGTACTATGTTGGATAGCAGTGGTGACATCCCTTTTGTGTTCCTGAACTTAGGAAAAAGTTCTCAGTTTTTCCCCCTTGAAAATGATATTTGCAGTGGGTTTTTCATAGATGGCTTTGATGATATTGAGGTATGTACCTTCTATCCCTACACTGCGAAGAATTTTGATCAAGAAAGGATGCTGTAGTTTGACAAATGCTTTTTCAGCATCTATTGAGAGTATCATATGGTTCTTATTCTTTCTTTTATTAATGTACTGTATCACATTGATTGGTTTGCAGATGTTGAACCAACATTGTAGCTCTGGAATAAATCCCACTTGGTCATGGTGAATAATCCTTTTAATGTACTGTTGGGTCCTATTGGCTAGTATGTTGGTGAGAATTTTCCCATCTGTGTTCATCAAGGATATTGGTCTGTAATTCTTTTTTTGATGAGGTCTTTGTCTGGTTTTGGAATCAGGGTAATGTTGGCCTCATAAAATGAGTTTGGAAGTTTTCCTTCCGTTTCTATTTTTTGGAACAGTTTCAGGAGAATAGGAATTAACTCTTTAAATGCTTGGTAGAATTCCCCTGGGACGTTGTCTGGCCCTGGGCTCTTGTTTGTTGGGAGATTTTTGGTGACTGCTTCGATCTCCTTACTGGTTATGGGTCTGTTCAGGTTTTCTATTTCTTCCTGGTTTAGTTTTGATAATTTATATGTCTCTATGAATGTATCCATTTCTTCCAGATTGTCAAATTTGCTGGTGTATAGTTGCTTATAATTGTTTGTATTTATTTGGTGTTGGTTGTGATCTCTCCTCTTTCATTCATGATTTTATTTATTTGGGTCTTTTCCTTTTCTTTTTCACAAGTCTGTCAAGGGCTTTATCAATCTTATTAATTCCTTCCAAGAACCAGCTCCTAGTTTCATTGATTTGTTCTACTGTTTTTTGGTTTCCATTTCATTGATTTCTGCTCTGCTCTTTATATTTCTCTTCTCCTGCTGGTTTTAGGCTTTCTTTGCTGTTCTTTCTCGAGCTCTCTTAGGTGGAGGGTTAGGTTGTGTATTTGAGAACTTTTTTGTTTCTAGAGAAAGGGTTGTATGGCTATATACTTTCCTCTCAGGACTACCTTTGCTGTGTCCTGCAGATTTTAAACAATTGTGTTTTCATTATCATTTGTTTCCATGATATTTTTTCAATCCTTTAATTTCCTGGTTGACCCATTCATTCTTTGGTAGGATGCTCTTTAGCCTCCATGTACTTGGATTCTTTCCAACTTTCCTCTTGAGATTGCATTCTAGCTTCAGAGCACTGTGGTCTGGAAAATATCCAAGGAATGATCCCAGTCTTTTGGTACCAGTTGAGACCTGATCTGTGACTCAGAATGTGATCTATTCTTGGGAATGTTCCATGTGCACTAGAGAAGAATGTGTATTCTGTTGTTTTGGGATGGAATGTTCTGAATATATCTTTGATATCTATCTGTTCTTGTGTGTCATTTAAGGCCTTTATTTCCTTGTTGATCTTTTGCTTGGGTGATCTGTCCTTTTCAGTGAGCGGGGTGTTAAAGTCCCCTACTATTATTGTATTATTGTCAATGTGATTCTTTTATATACTCTTTGGCTTAAAATCTAATTTATCTGATATAAGGATTGCCACCCATTCAGTGGGTTAAGCCTCTGCCTTTGGCTCAGATCGTGATCTCAGGGTTCTGGGATTGAGTCCTACATCAATCTCTCTGGGAGATTGAGAGATCAATCTCTTTCAACAGGAAGTCTGCTTCCCCCCTTCTCCCTCTTTGCCTGACTCGCTGCCTACTTGCGATCTCTCTATGTCAAATAAACTAATAAAATCTTTAAAAAAAAAAAAAGTTTTGCCACCCCAGCTCTCTTTTGATGTCTCTTAGCATGGTAAATTGTTTTCCACCCCCTCACTTTAAATCTGGAGGTGTCTTTGGGTCTAAAAAGAGTTTTTTGTAGACAGCATATTGATTTTGTTTTTTGTTTTTTGTTTTTTTTTTAAATCCATTCTGATACCCTGTGTCTTTTGACTGGGAATTTAACCCATTTACATTCAGGGTACCTATTGAAAGATATGAATGTAGTCCATTGCATTGCCTGTAAGGTGACTATTACTGTATATTTTCTCTGTTCCTTTCTGATATGCTACTTTTAGGTTCTATCTTTGCTTAGAGGACCCCTTTCGATATTTCCTATAGGGCTGGTTTGGTGTTTGCAAATTCTTTTAACTTTTGTTTATCATGGAAATTTTTATCTCTCCTTCTATTTTCAATGACAGTCTAGCTGGATATAGTATTCTTGGCTGCATATTTTTCTCTTTTAGTGCTCTGAATATATCATGCCAGTTCTTTCTGGCCTGCCAGGTCTTTGTGGATAAATCTGCTGCCAGTGTAATATTTCTACCATTGTATGTTGCAGACTTCTTGTCCCGAGCTGCTTTCAGGATTTTCTCTTTGGCACAAAGACTAGTAAATTTTATTATTAGGTGACAGGGTGTGTACCTATTTTTATTGATTTTGAGGGGGTTCTCTGCACCTCCTGGATTTTGATGCTTATTCCCTTTGCCATATTAGGGAAATTATCTATTATAATTTGCTTCAATATACCTTCTGCTCCTCTCTTCTTCTTCTGTAATCCCTATTATTCTAACATTGTTTCACCTTATGGTATCACTTAACTCTTGAGTTCTTCCCTCGTGGTCTAGTAGTTGTTTGTCTTGCTTTTTCTCAGCTTCTTTATTCCCCATCATTTGGTCTTCTATATCACTCATTCTCTCTTTTGCCTCATTTAACCTAGCAGTAAGAGCCTCCACTCTTGATTGAACCTCCTTAATTCCTTTTTTGACTTCAGCTTGGTTAGATTTTTGTTCTTTTATTTTTCCAGAAAGGGATTTTATTTTCTCCAGACAGGGTTTCTCTATTATCCTCCATGCTTTTTTCAAGCCCAGCTAGCACTTTGTGAATTGTAATTCTGAACTCTTAATCTGACATATTTCCATAGGTCCCTAGCCATCAGTACTGTCTATTGGTCTTGTTTGTTGTGGGTTTTTCCACCTTGTCATTTTATCCAGGTATGAATATATGAACAAGAGATTAAAATACTAAAAGGGTGTCAAAGACCCCAGAGAAATATATGATAACCAAATCAAAAGAGACCCCAAACCAAGGACTGAAGAAAGGGGGTAAAATAAATAAAAATAAAAATCTATCTATCTATCCATATCTATCTATCTATCTATCTATCTATATCTATATTTATATCTATATCTATATCTATAGCTATAGCTATCTATATTTGTAAAGACTGGTGAATAGAACAGAGCCACCCACTTGATTTTGGGTGTATTTTGGTCTCTTAGAAGAAACTACCTCCCAAAATTTTAAAGAAAGGGAAACCTATATATATGTATGTATGTATGTGTGTGTATATATGTATATGTACATATATATATATATATGTGTGTGTGTGTGTGTATGTGTATGCACACAAAAATAATGGTAAACACTATGAAGGGATGGAATATGACTGTAAATTGAAAATTTTTAAAAAATTCTAAAAAAGGAATTTTAAGATAAGTTGGTTGGAAAGAGAAAGAAGAAAAAAAAAAAAGGTAGAGGGACAGAATGTGCTCAGGCTGGAGATTAGAAAAAAGCCCTGTGCTAGATTTAGGGTATATTTTGATATATTAGCAGAAATCGTATTCCAAATTTTTTAGATTAAACAAAAAAATCATAGGTATACAAAAAAATACAGTAAAGTTTAAAATATGACTATAATAATGAAAGTTTAAAAAGATTTTTTTAAAAAAAAGGTATTGTTAAGATAAACTAGTTAAAAGACATTAGAAGAGTTAAGAGGAAAAGTTAAAAAAATTATAATAAGGAAAAGAGAAAATTAAAAATAAATTAACTTTGCAAGACTAAAGGATCATGGGAGAAAGCCATGAATTCCATGCATTGCTTTCCACTATCTCTAGAGTTCTGCTGTTTTCCTTTATTGGTGAGCTTGTTCTTGGCTGGATGTTCTTGCTGATCTTCTCAGGGTGGGGCCTGTTGTAGCTATTCTCAAATGTCTTTGCCCAAGGCAGAATTGCATGACCATTGCCAGGGCCCAGGCTAAGAAATCTGCTTGAGTTTGCTCTCGGGAGTTTTTGTTCCCGGAATACTTTCCATAGAACTCTGGAGGACAGGAATGAAAATGGCGACCTCCCAATCTCAAGCCCAGAGGAGCCAAGAGCTCAGAGCCCCACTCTTCAGTGTGCTGTCAGAGAAAAGGTGTCAATCATTCCCATCTCCCTGGTCTCCGGCCATGCTCTGTGCTCACTCGGCCTGTGACTGAGCATTTCTGTCTCTGACACACAGCCCCTTTTAGAGTCTCTAAGCTCAGCAGATTCATGCCTCCAGAGGAGGAAGGTGAGTTATGCTGGATCTGCCACTTGTGGGGTCCCAGCTCAAAGAGCAGTGTCCCAACTGTGCCACGGATAACGGTTTACGGTAACCCTAAGCTGAGAGCTCACTCCTTGGCTCTGTCTCTGCAGTCGGCTTCCCCACTCCAATACCTGGGAGCTGTGCCACACTCAGACACCCCCAATCTTTCAGTGACCCTGCGGATCCTGAGACCACACTGTCCCCATGAGGGCTCCAACCCCACTTATTCTCTGGAGCAATTTCCCTCAGTGGAGCAGACTTCTAAAAGTTCTGATTTTGTGATCCACTGCTCCACTGCTCCCTGGGAGCCGGCCCTGCCCCCACCATCTATCTTCCCATTGCCTCAGATTCACATGCTACCTTTCAGAAAGTGGTTAATTGCTATTTCTAGGATTGCTGCTCTTCTTCTCTTCAATCTCCTGTTGAGTTTGTAGCTGTTCAGAATGGTTTGATAACTATTTAGCTGAACTCCTGTAACCTGATGTCATTTCAGTCCACTGCTCCTCTGCCATCTTGCCTCTCCTTAAATTAGAATATTTTTATAAGTTTATATTTTTGTTTTGTTTTAAAAAGATAGGAAACATTGGGGTGCCTGGGTGGCTCAGTGGGTTAAACCTCTGCCTTTGGCTTGGGTTATAATCTCAGGGTCCTGAGATTGAGCCATGTCAGGCTGTCTCCTCTGTGGGAGCCTGCTTCCCCCTCTCTCTTTGCTTGCCTCTCTGCCTACTTATGATTTCTCTCTTTCTGTCAAATAAATTAATAAAAATCTTTTGAAAAAATAAAAAGATAGGAAACATCAGTTCGGTGTAATACAATATCATCTCTTTCTTAGGAATTACTTGGACTTTTCTTTGAAAACAGATGAGGAAAATATGGAATTATGTATAAAAGTGTTATGCTACATCAGTGGTAGTTTTTGATTGGTTTCCAGATAAATACATTTTGATAATTATTCATACTCATAGGAGTAATCCAATTAATATTTTGAATATTGTGAAATGAAAAGAAAAAACTACTTAGGAAGTTAATTTACAAATCTTTCAATATGTACTGATAGTATAAATCTATCTCAGTATAAAAATTCACTATGAATTGACTATCAATTAACAGCTAAATTATTGGTAAGGTAACTTTGGCTGAGCCAACTAAATGAGGCATCTGAATTCTAGTCTACTGTGGTCCTCAATACATATGGTCCACAAAGATAAGGTCATATCAACACATAAAATTATTAAGAATTATATTGTTAACAAAGCAATCCCTATTATGTATATGGTCTGTTTTTCTCACAAACTCTATTTTCCTAAGTGTAGTTTATTATTTCTGTTTACCTCAGTGTTAGTAATGAAGCAACTTGTGAGTATAACTAATGATTAGAAAGAAAGCACAAGATAATTGTCTTCAACATTTCTTTCAACTTCCAATTACAATAGGATAATGTGTGATGACAGTGCATGTCAATAGGAATGATGCAATTATTTTCCTAAATGAATGAGATGAAACGTGATTAGGTGAAGCTCTTTTACTTGGTTTCTTTTAGTTTTGTCTTTTCCTGCCTTCATTTCAGCAACTAAACATTTGTGGTTGGCAACCAAAGCAAATCTGTCTTCTGTGGAATTTAGTTTTGTTGAATCTCTAGGTTCATGAATAGTTTCCAATAGGCAGAGAAATTATTAAAAAGTAGTAGAAATATTTAACCTATTAAAGATATTTTTTTGAAATTGCAAATTGCATGAAGTCATTTAATTGATCATCATTTGTTGTCTTTCCTATAACCAATCAGTGAATTTTCATTTGCTTAAAATATTTTTGGAAATGTCTCTTCTAAAAATTTGTCCCAAGGTACATGTAGACCATAGAAAATTACTTTATTTTTATCTATTATGTATTACCTATTTTTATCCATTTTGTATTATCTATTATCTATTACTGTATATTTATCTTTTATGGACAAAAAATATTATTTATCATTAGTGTCATTGTTTCTAAAAAATTCAATATATCTTTAAATGATAGCAAATCTTGTCCTGAAGATAATGAAACTAAATTGATTAATATGTTACCCATTGATAGAAAAATATCCTAAAAAACATTCAATATGTATTTTCACTAGTTGATTTTACAAGTCATTTTATACCAGCTATTGAAAATTTGGAATATTTAGCTCTTTTGATTTTCTGTACTTAATTTAAAATTTTAAAGTAATTTCATTACCAAAAAACTCAGTTTTTTCAATTTCAGCATTTCATGTCATGTTTCTCCAGAATAATATTTTCAACAATAAGGTATACAGCAATAGCCTAAAATATGAACACATTTTTTACAAACAATGTCTCCCTCTCTGTAGCATAGAATTGCTGAGAAAATATATGTTAATTGATTCCCTTATAATAAAAATCACTAAGTGCATGCCTTCTTTTGTTTTTTTATGTCATTATGTCATTATACAGTTGAATAAAATAATGTACTATGAAACCTCAATTCAATAACACTGTCAGAACTGTATCCTAAAAATAACCCTGTGTTACTCAAGTATCCATTTTGCCTGGTAAATATTTAAAACTGTCCTAGATTCTTTTGCCAGACAACATGACTTGATGCCTTCTTAATAGAATATAAATTCTGGAGCCAGACTACCTGGGTTTAAATCCTTGCCCTACAATTTCCTGTCATCTTAGAATCATTTTACCAATCTCCTCCAGTTATCATCTATAAAATGCTCAAAGTACATGATTTACAGTGAGAATTAAATATTTCATCTAAATGTTTATCATATAATCTTTTTTTTAAAGATTTTATTTATCTGTCAGAGAGAGAGACAGAAAGAGCAGAAGCAGGGGGAGCTGCAAGCAGAGGGTGAAATGGGCTCTCCATTGAGCAAGGAGCCCATTATGGGACTTAATGCCAGGACCCTGGGATCACGACCTGAGCCAATGGCAACTGGCCAACTGACTGAGCCACGAGGGCATCCCTATGATCTGTCTTTTAAAAAGTATATAGCTTTTTTCAAAAAAATAATTTTTCTGCCCAGGACCATCTGTTAAGATGATGCAAATTTTAGAGTTGGCCATATCAAAAATAATTGTTAGCAAAGTAAATACTGTTTCTTCAACAAAATCAATTCTCTCAAAAGCAAATAAAATGACATTTGAATTTTTCTTTTCTTAATGTTTATTCTGTAACTTCCCTGTATTAGCTTTAAAAAAAGAAAACATCACTTTATCTCATTGTTTCTGCCTCATGAACACTGACTTTTAGAATATAGAAAAATAATTTAGTACTGATTACAGATTTTCTAGTGATTCATTTACTGGTTCAGCATGCTTATTTAATAATGAGCACATATTCATTTCCTGTTTGCAAATTTTACAGTACAATTCTCTAAGTGCTCTACATGAGACATTTCAATATTATAAATGGCTTTTAAGCACGTGCATCAAAGCACAATTCACAATTGACTTGTTTCTTCATATTTATTCATTTGCTTATCCACTAGAGGGAAATAAAACATATAATCCTTATCCATAGTGAATTTCAAAGGTTGGGTTATAAGACCTTCTCAAGGCTATGACTGTCACTTTTATTGTAGTAGCTATGTTCTTCTCGTAGACTAAAGACAAGAGATATTATTTCTTCAATTACAAGGTTTTCAGTATGTTGATAACCTTTAATTTCAGCTTGATTGTTCGGAGCTAAAAAAGGAAGAAATAAATCCAGGGCATGAATTCACTTTCCAAATGTCTCTTTTGAGAAATGAGGAAGATATCTCATATAATGTGCCTTGAGAAAGCTTTAATTATTTTGAACTAATATATATATATATATATATATATATATATATATATATGATTACTAGTTTGTATAAATTAGTTTAGAAATATGAGAATAATACTAACAATTTCCAAGTATTTAAAACTTCATATTGATTTATTTCACATTTTTATTATATCCTAATTATGTTTGATTACTCCATTAGATAAATGCTATGACTTATGATTAAACGTAGTGAAGTTACAATAACTTTTAGTTTAGATAAATAAAATGCCAAATGGTAATAGTTTTGTTTTTCTTACTTTTCTGCTTCTTTAAAAGGAACAATTAAGTTGCATGCCTTAGTAAAACAAGAATGAAAAATTTCATAGTGAGAATGACTAAATCTATTTTTCAGTTTGGATGTGTAAGGTTAGAGTAAGATATAATTAGACAGATGAAAATAATTGGTAAATAAATATACTGTTGTGTATTTTGTAACTTTTTCCCTTTTACAGGTATTTTATTGAAATTTTGAATGATAATATCACTTTTCAAAATTAGGATCATCCCTTCAATATACCGAATGACTTGACTTTTTTGAGTCTTCTGACGATAGTAGTTCCGAAGTCATCTATTAAGAAGTACTCAAGGGTCACCTGTGTGGCTCTTGAGGAAAACTGGATGTGGTTATATGGGAATTTTCTGAACTATCTTTACAACATTTCCTCACTGTAAAAATATTCCAAAATAAAGAATGTATTAATTAAAAATATCTTTCTCAGCTTGACTTATTTCGCTAAGCATGATATATGTTTATAAAAAATAAAAAATTAAAAATAAATAAATAAAAATAAAAAAACTTCCATGATTAGGCTCAATAGTAGAATGAATAGAAGAAAGCAAAGAATAAGTGAACTGGATACAACTTACCAAACCTGAATAAAATATGAAAATTAATAGATTAAGAAAATGAACAAAACCTTAGATACTATCACAAATGTTTCAAACTTATACCACTAGAACCCCAGAAGGAAAGGAGAGAGAGGGCAGCATGGATAAAATACTCAACGTGATAATAGCTTATAACTTTCCAAATTTAGAAAAAAAAATATATACTGACAGATTTCAAGGAGCTGAAAACAACACAACTGAATAAATCTAAAGAAATCCACTCTAAGACACATAATAGTTAAAGAACTGGAAGTTAAAAACAAAGAAAAAATGTTGGAGCAGGGAGTACTATATCTGGGGAAAAAAATCATGATGTATTTCTCATCAAACACCATGGGTGCCTGAAGGAAATGAAACATTTTTTAATTACTGAATGAAAAAAAAAATTCCACCCCAGATTTCAAAATCTACTGAATTTAATTACTTAGGAGTAAAGGGGAGAAAAAAAAGACATTCTTAGATAAGAATAACAGAGAATTTGTTGCCAGCACATCTATCCTAAATGAATGGCTAAAGGCAGTTCTCTAAATAAAAGAAGGAATCTTGGGACATTAGAAAGGAAGAAAGAATATGGAAATAGAAATATGTGGACGTGGGAAAATACAACGTAATTTTCTTCTTCAGTTTTCCATTAGAAGTTGAAATGAATATTGGAACATGAAGATGGTTTTAAATATATTCAAAGGGATTATTTAAGATAATTATAGAGCAAAAAAAGCCCAAAGCAAGCAGTAGAGACGGTAATAATAAAGTGCAGAAATCAATGAAACAGGTTAATGAAAAGTGACAAAAAGAATCAATGCAACTAAATGCTGGTTTTCTTGAAAAGATCAATAAAATTGACAAACTGCAAAGATTGACAAAGAAAAGAAGACACAAATTACCAGTATCAAGAATGAAAGAAGGGATATCACTAAAAACCCTGTAGACATCAAAAAGATTGTAAGCGACAACTAGGAACGACTTTATACACATCAAGTTGAGCTTCTGACAAAATGGACAAATACTTTGAGAAGCATAATCTGCCACAACTCACCTAATATGAAATAACAATTTTAATGGCCATATAACCATTAAATCATTTGAATTCATTTAAAAATTCCCCAAAAGAAAGCTCCAGTACCATTCTCTTTAAGATTTATGCCAAGCTTATAATGAATAAATACTGAATCTAAACAATCTCTTCCAGAAGATAGAAAAGGATGGAAACTTTTAAACTCATTTTTTGAGGCCATCTTCCAAAATAAAAGGTATTACACAAAAAGGAAACTTGAGACCAATATTCCTCATGAATATAGATGGAAAAAAATCATTTACAAAAACACTAGCAAATAAAACTCAGCAATGTATAAGAAGAATTATATACCATGACTAAATGGAGTTTATTCTAGGGATACTAGGCTTTTAAGTACTCAAAAATCAATCAGTGTGATTCACTTAATAGGCTAAAGAAGAAAAATGACATAATGATATAATTATCTTCAGAAAAATCATTTAACAAAATTCAGCACACATTCATGATAAAAAACTTTCAGTAAACTTGGAAGGGGAAAAATCTGATTTTGACAAAGAGCATGTCCCTACATCAAGGGTCATACTTAAAAAATAATGTGTTTTCCCCCTTAAGATTGGGAACAAAACAAGAATTTCTTCTTTCAACACTCTTTTTCACATAGGACTATAAGTTCTAGCCAGTGGAATAAGATGCAAATGAGTGAATGAACTAATGAAATAAAAGATAAATAGATTGGAAAGGAAGAAAGGAAATGGTTCTCATTTATGGATAGTATGATTTTTTAATGGAGAAAATCCCTAGGAATCTAAGAAAGAAAGGGAAAAAAAAAGGACAATCACAACTTTAGAACTAAGTGAATTTAACATGGTTACAAGATGCAAATAAACTCATACAAAAATCTACTGTATATCGGCATATGTGTAGTGAACATATGATCATCAAAATTAAAATGTTACAAAATCATTTACAATTGTTCTAAAAATGAAATACTTGGACATAAATATAACAAGGCATGTAAAGGACTAGTATGCTTACAACTGCGAAATTACAATCAAAGAAGCTAAAGATTTAAATAAATCTTACCTTTTGTAAATAAAACGTGCAGTGTTCATGGATTGCAAGACTTGATAAATTAAAAATATAATTCTATCTAAATTGATAAAATGATTTCTATCAAAATCTCTGACAGATTCACTATGAAGATAGGCATGATTATTCTAAAACTTATGTAGAAAAGCAAAAAAAATATAACGGCTAAAACAAATTTTAAAACGATGAAAAAAGTAGATGGATGACTGAAGCTGGAATTAAGTTTTACTACATAACTAGTTGTCAGTTGCCATTGGCAAAATAAACACATTTATGGATGGGACAGAAAAGAGAATCCAGAAATAAACCTGTCCAAATATCTCCAACTGAACTTGAAAAGGAGCAAATCAGGTCAATGGTGGAAGGGTAGACTGTAAGAAGTTGTGCTGGAAGAGTAGGACTCCCACAGGCCCCTGTCGCCTCTCCAAAATTTTGACCTAAATGTCACACTTTCTACAAAAATTAGCACATAACACAATACTATGTAAAATACAATACTAAAATTATATATTATTCATACAAAAAAAAATACTATAAAACTGTTAGGGAGAAAGTAGGAGGAAAATGTACAGGACCCAAGGAGAGAAAGATAAGCATACCTTGACTCAAATCCAAAACATCCATAAAATTAAAATATATATATATATAAATTAGACTTAAAATATTTTACTCTATCAAAGTTTCACTTAAGAGTTTAAAAAGACAAGGTATGGACTAGGAAAAAAAATTTGCAAACCAAATATCTGACAAAGTACCTGTAAAAATACCATTTAAAATGGAGTTAGAAAGCTCTGAAGGGGGTTTTCACCCCTGTACCACTCCTTTCAGCCTATTTAACCAACAGAAAGCAGAAAAAGGGTCATACAAAGGATGAACCTTTTTAGATAGGAATTTTATTTTTGGTCTTTAAAAAAGGGAAAGAAATTACCTCACTGACCTAGCCACAATACACTAACATTTACAGCCAATGAAAAACCACCACTACGTCAAAGTCTTGTTCTTTTCGAATAAACTTTTATTCAGAACAACCCTCCCCAATTTTCTCCAAAATCTAGTAAAAGCTGGCCTTCTCTTTGTCTCTTCGACTTCCCTATGGTTCACCATAACTTGCTACTTCTGAACCGTAGTTCCTCTGTTATTCTCAGACAAACTCATTTTTTCACTTAAATAAATTTACTCTTTGCTCAGCTTAAAGATTTCATACCCAAAATATATAAATAACTTTCAATCCTGTAAAAAAACAGAAGACATGAACAGACATTTCACTAACCAGGATAAACAGAAAAGCATATAAAAATTCATTCAGTAACTTAAACCATTAAGGAAATACAAATTTAGCCATAATGAATTATAAATAAACATTTACTAGAATTTCTATAATTAAAAGTAGTGACAACACCAAAGGTTGGTAAGGGTGTGAAGAAACTGGATTACTCATACATTGCTGGAGGGAGTGTAAAATGATACAGTTACTCTATAAACAGATCAGCAATTTCTTAAAAACCTAAACAAGAAATGACCATATGAACCAGCATTTGCACTCCTGAGTATTTATCCCGGAGAAATAAAAATGTATATTTACACTAAAGCCTAGAAATGTATGTTGTTCATAACAGCTTTATTTGTGAAAGCCCAAACCAGGAAACAACCCAAATGTCATTTATGGGTGAATAGCTAAACAAACTATGGTATGTACGTATCACAGACTACTATTAAGCTATACAAAGGAATAACTACTGATATAAGCAGTTCCTTGGTTGTATCTCCAGAGTATCATATTGAGTGAAAAAGGCCCAATCTCTAAATATTACATGATTTATGATTCCTTTTATGTAACATAATCACAATGTTAAAATTAGCATATGATGAAAAGATTATTGGTTGTCAGGGGATAAGGACAAAGGTACAGATGTGGCAAGACATGGGTGTAGTTATAAAAAGAATGATTTTGTATCTTGACTACATTAGTGCTAACATCTTATTATGATATTATACTGTAGTTTTGAAAGATAATTCCTTTGAAATATTAGGTAAAGAGTATGTGGGCTATGTCTGTATTACTTCGTGCAACTTTATGTAAACCTGAAAATAAAAAGTATTATTAAAAATAATAATCTTGCTTACTATATTCAATAAGATAGCAGTCTAAGATTTATAATTTAGTAGAGAAATGGAAATGTAAATATAATATATTTTAAAATCAGAAATGGAACTGAAAAAAGTGAATAGTACCATTAACAAATTAAGGTATGTAATAATATAAAAACAGAGATGAGAAGAGGATTAGTAAAAGGTTAAGTAAAATAGCCAATGTGAAACACAGGAAAATTAACAAGATAGGAAATACAGAGTTGTGAACAGGAAATAAAGAAGATAGGAGTTAGAATGCCTGGATAGCTCAGTCAGTTAAGCATCTTCCCTCAAGGGTTCTGGGATCAAGTCTGCATGGGCCTTTGCTTAGCGGGGAACCAGCTTCTCCCTCTGCCTGTCACCACCGCTGCTTGTGCTCTCTCTCTCTCCCCCTGAAAAATAAATAAGTAAAATCTTGAGAGAAATGAAGGAAAGAAGGAAGGAACAAAGGAAGGAAGGAAGGAAAAAGAAAGAAAAAAGATAGAAGGAGAAATTCTCACATGTAGCTGATCAGAGCCCTAGAGGAAGAAGGAAAAATGGAGCACAGTAATACCGTAAATGATGATGAATAAGGATTTTCTAAATCTGATAAAAAAATATCAAGCTACACTCTAGTTCCATCCATGTTGTCGCAAATGGCAAGATTTCATTTCTTTTGATGGCTGCATAGTATTTCATTGTGTATATATACCACATCTTCTTGATCCATTCATCTGTTGATGGACATCTAGGTTCTTTCCACAGTTGGCTATTGTGGACATTGCTGCTATAAACATTCGGGTGCACGTGCCCCTTTGGATCACTACGTTTGTACCTTTAGGGTAAATACCCAGTAGTGCAAAAACATGGATGGAAGTTGAGCATATCATGCTTAGCGAAATAAGTCAAGCAGAGAAAGACAACTATCATATGATCTCCCTGATATGAGGAAGTGGTGATGCAACATGGGGGCTTAAGTGGGTAGAAGAAGAATCAATGAAACAAGATGGAATTGGGAGGGAAACAAACCATAAGTGACTCTTAATCTCACAAAACAAACTGAGGGTTGCTGGGGGGAGGGGGGTTGAGAGAATGGGGTGGGATTATGGACATTGGGGAGGGTACGTGCTTTGGTGAGTGCTGTGAAGAGTGTAAACCTGGTGATTCACAGACCTGTACCCCTGGGGATAAAAACATATGTTTATAAAAAATAAAAAATAAAAAAAAAATCAAGCTACAGATTAAAAACATTCTAGATTGAAAGATGGAAAAACAAGGAGTCAACATTATAGATAATAGGAAAAAAAAAAGATGAAGAGAACATTTCAAAAACAACCACAGGAAAAAGAAAGGTTATATTCAAAGGAATAATAATTAGACCAATAAATTTGTTTCTCAACTGAAACAATGGTAGTCAAATAACAAAATAAAAAACTATCAATATTAAGTAAATATATTAATGAAATGAAAATAATCATTTTCAGACATAAAAATGAGGAAATTTTTACCAAAACACCAGCAACAACAACAAACTTCTAGTGTATATATGCCAGATAGAAAAAAGATAATATAAATGGAGGATCAGAGATACAGGACATGTTTAAAAGCTAGGACCATTTTCAATAAGTCTTTATATCAATTTAAATGTGTAACATAACAATTTTACATAACAATAAAGTAATATTTATAATGGTATAATGTTTTGGTATCCATACGCACACACACACACACATACACACATAGTTGAATTGTGTTCCCCCCAAATCTGTACACTTTGGAAATGGAGATGTTGCAGATGCAAATTAGTTAACATGAGGTTATACTGGAGTAGTGTGGGCCCCTAATCCAATGTGAATGGGGTATTTTAAATGGAATGCTATTTGAAGATGAAGGCAGAGATTGAAGTGATGCCGCAGAAACCAAGGAGCAGAAGAGATAGCCCACAAAGCACCAGAATCTAAGAAAGAAGCAAAGAACGCATTCTCCCTCATGGCCTTCAGAAGGAGCCAACCTTGCCAACACCTTGATCCCAGACTATAAAATAATGAATGACTGATGTTTAGGTTACTCAATTTGTGGTACTTGGTTAATACATATTTATCAGATGTCTATGCGTGAGTCAAGAGTAACATGTACTAAGGCCCTTACACTGTCCAAAAAGTAAACAATAATATAAAGTAATTTGGTATGATGGTAAATCAAGTTTACATGCTGAAATCTCTATGTTAGTCACAAAATGTAGTGAGGTAATGTTTAAAAGCCAAGCAATTAATGACAAAGTGGACAAAGTATTTTTAAAAAATCAATTAAAATACAAATAAGAGGAAAAATGAAGAGAGTAGGGAAAATAGAAAAGTTATTATAAGATGATAGGTTTAAACAAAACTACATTAGAAATTTCTTTGAATATAAACCTACTAAAGCTGACACTTAATAGGAAACTATGGTCAAGTTACATATGACTAAGGGAAAAACCCTCTTTTGTTCAAAACCAAAAGTATTCAGCAAGTTTAAAAGAGAAAGACGGACAAAGATGTCATGCTAACTCTAACCAAATAAAATCTTGTGCAGCTATACTAACATGAGGCAAGTTAGTCTTTAAAGCCAAAACCATTACTAGTAATACATTGAATCATCTTATAAGGATAAACTGTTTAGTCACTCAAGATGGTGAAAAAATTTCTAAATGTGAAGATACATAACAACATAATAAAATATAATCCCCAAAAGTCATATTTACAAGAAGAAATAAGCAAGTCCAAAAATGTAGTGGGAGATTTGATGAAAACTTTTAGAAAATGATAGGAAATTCTGAAAAGTGTTAAATAAAGAAATTAAAAATTTCTAATTTCTAATTGAAAAGTTGAAACAGAATTAGAAGCTAAGATTGCAGAATGCATGCATAAAGTAAACTTCAGCACATTTCAAAAGGTTGTAATCATAAAATTTATGTCATCCAACTACCACCTGACTTACCAACATTAAGATGTATCCAAATAATATAAAGATAATTAACAAATGTCATGTCTTAAAATTAATAAATTTGGTTCTCCATAACTCGTAGTGCAAAGAAGAAATCACAATGGACATTAAGATTTACCTAACTTAAAGGTAGTAACTACTACATAGCAAACCTTAGGGCATTAGCCAAGATTATCTATAAAAGGCAGTGTGTAACTTCAAATACATTTATTATAAAAGTTAAATTATGAAAATTAATGAGCTAAGTATTCATTTTCAGAGGATAAAAAAGGAACAATACGTGCAAGAAGTAGAAATAAGGAAATAAAACCAATATGTGATCGAGTAGATCAGCAAAGTCAACCCATATTCTACAGAGGCTGACCAATATAAAGCAAAAGGCACCAATACAACTAGATATTCTAATACATATGATATTAGGTGTTAAAATAATAATACCACCATAGAATCTTCAGTTATGAAAAGGTAATAAGAAGGTATAGTGAACCTTACCACAGCAAACTTGAAGCTTTACATAAAAGGGACAAATTTTAAAGAAACATAAAAATACTTTTTATAAATTTTGGCTGGCTAAATTTGACATGATATTTTTAATCCAGAATCAAACTTTCCAATCTACACCTTTCCTCAGGTCTTCTATCCCCTGTTCCCATGCTTACTGCTCCCACACTTCTTACTTGAATCTGACACATCCCTTGCTCCCATTCATCCTCTTGATCTCACTTCTGATTTCAGTTGAGACTACAGAGCGTCATGTCATATGAAATTTGACTGAATTTGAGTTGGCAGCATATCACTTCAATTACTCTTGCTTTTTTCCCTTGGGACTGACGATCTGCCAGTGAATTTCTCCCTCAGAATTACTTAGGCTGCACATAGATGCTGCTCAGAAGTGGGAGGATTTCATACCACTAGTGAAACCCTCAAGTTTTGGGAGGTAATGGTGGACTGAACTGGTGAAAAAAATGCTTCCACTGCCCATCCTTCAGGTAGAGAATAATGGCAAGCATTTGGATGCATATCTGGAGATCCTGGCAGAATGGAGTACCTGTTGCCCAGTGTAGTAATCTTGGTAATACACACTCAAATTGCCTTTACCTCTGCTCCTGCATCTTCAAATAAACTAAATCTTTATAAGATCTTGGAACAGATTTTGCACTTGTAGAAGATTAAGATAAGACAATAATAGAATCTGGAGATTTTTTTTTTTCTACATTCTTGAAGGAATGTTGCAAAATATACAGGTGTAGGGAATGTTGGTTCAACATAGAACCTCTCTGCACAGTAGGGGGTGAATACTAAACTCTGTCAGCATTCATATAACAGTCTTTGAAATTGAACTACATAGAAAGCCACCTCATTCTGTGGAGAACAAGTTATTCTGACAAGATAAGAAACACAGCTATAGTTAAATATGTGTAACAAAAGGAATATTGTGACTACATGTATATGGATAACATAAACGACTTACAAATGTTAAAAGTCAGGATCCCGACATTATTAGTAAAGGGTTCAACTAATGTGGTAATTTTAGCTAAATAAATAAATAAATAGATAGATAAATAAATAAATAACTCTGTTTAAATTGACATTAGTAAACCCGTGTGTGGAATATTGTGTAGGTGCTTCTCCCACCTAATTTTTGCTACAACACTTCCAGATAGGTGTTATTCACATTTTATAAATGATGCAGTGACCTCAAAGACATTAAATAGTTTTCCTAGTAAGTGGAAATTGATGAGTTTGTCACTGTTCTCTTTGTCCCAGACTCTGTACTTTTTCATCTATGCATGCTTTTACTAAATAAAACCTGTTTTTCAGCCTTGGCCTCCATTCCCAGTGGTCCAGGTGTCTTCTAGGACTGAAGATTTCTCTGAGCCCCACAGTAGCAGTGTTTCCCTCCATATATT
The DNA here is from genome assembly GCF_964662115.1 of Mustela nivalis. NCBI lineage: Eukaryota > Metazoa > Chordata > Mammalia > Carnivora > Mustelidae > Mustela > Mustela nivalis. The sequence continues at coordinate 57,107,325 of NC_139025.1, read as the reverse complement.
TAGGGATTTATTTAGATGCTGTTCTTTCCCCTGTAAGCAATAACTCCAGTTTGTGGGCACTACTCAGTAGGCTTAAAACCTCAATGTTGACAATTTAAATATCATCCCTTTTATATCTTGGGAGATCCATCAGTCTTCTGCTCCTTAAGGCAGTTTAGTGTAACCACCCACTTGCTCTTCACAGGAGATGTTTGTTGTAATGGGCTCTCTCCTCCTCCTCACCAATGTAGGTCATTAACAGCAGATCATATAAAGATGTAATTATGAAAGCAAGTATAAAATGATTTTGTTCAGAAGTCTTCGAAAAGAGAAACTGAAATGAGTCTTAGGAAAGAAAAAAAATCTGCCAGAATATTAGCAAATGAATTTAAGACAACTAAAAATAGAGTGTGTTTTTGTTTTGGGGTGTTTTTTGTTTGTTTGTTTATTTGAGTGTTTGTGTGTGTTTGTTGTTTTGTTTTTTAACAGAACTTTTTTTTTCAAAGTCTTAAAAAGAAATGAAACCTTGTTACCAGACTTCTGGAAATTCCAGGAAATGGCAGGTCACTCTGATCCCAATGGGAAATGACCTTGTGATTAATTAGGTGTAATCTTATAATTTGCATCTAAATACAACTACTATATTTAAAATGTAGATAGTAAGAAACTATGGCTTAGGTCATTTAAGTGACTAAACAGACTTCTAAAACAACATCTGTTTAATATTGGAATATAAGCTATGACTAGGAGTCCAGTACTTACTGAAGAAAAATTTTTTTCTGAGACCTGTTAAAGGTGGGAAGAAAGACTTTACTCAAGCAGGAGCCACTGGAGTGGGGTTTTGAAGTGGCAGGTAGGGTTTGGCTCAACTCTGAATACAGCAAAAGTAAGTGGGGACTCAACCAAAAGCAGGATGGGGGGTCAGTAGGTGGAAAAATTGCTAAGAGGAACATCAGGGGCAAAGGAGGATTCTGGGTAATCAGACCTAACAAGTTTCTTGCTGAAGCGAGGCCGGAATTTTCAGATACCAACCACCCTGGCAGGCATGAGGGATGCGGAATTTGATCAGATATCACATGTGGGAGACTTCTGTCTAAACAAACTTAAGGAGATTCTTGAAATTGCAAAGATCGACTTAGAAGTTCAAAGGTAGAAGCCTACTTGAGAAAATGGCTTAGAGGAGTATGACTCAAGTTTGGTCAAAATAGTGTTTATCATACTTTAAGTTGTACATCCTGCTGAGTTCTATTAGCTATAATATTATCATTAGACTTGTGATTTATAATAGCATGTATATCATTTCTTACATGTAGATTTGTTTAGAAATGCAAAATGCTAGATTAGAAAGGAAACTTGGGTATGATTAAACATAATCTGTTAATTCTACATGGTGGAAATTGTGGTGCAGGAACATGAGAGAGGCAAAGTCAGATTATATATTTTTGACAGAACTGTTTCTTGGTTTTAGTTTTGCATCACTTTTGTTATATAATACTGAGATATGAACCTACATTTTTTTAAACCTACATTTTAATGTTCGGAGCTTTTTCCCTTTTAGCAAAAGAACATTGTGTTTTTAAATGAAATTGTTCAATAACTGCATCCAAATCAAATAACATTGGCTTCATTCATAATTTATCAGTTCCTCAAAGAATAACTTTGAAAGCCTATTAACAATATTTTATGTTAGGTAGTTCTAACTTCATGAATTTCTTCATTTGATTCTAGTTGTGTGAACCGTTTCCTTATCATGAGGTTCTTAGGTATACATGATTAATATAAGTCAATATTTGACCTAGTGATAGTCCATTTTCATAAAAAGATTTCACCAGCATAAGATGTTTGAACACATGTGCCTCTAAAGTGTGAATGGTAATAATTACAATCTCAGTATCCATTTGGGGGTAAAACTGTGGAGGGTCTTTTTGAATAACAGCCACCATTGGCTTACATCTTCTATTTTCAGACAACTAAGTGTGAATATATGATTCTGAATTTACCCCCACATAGATTTTCCATGTTCCTTCAAATGAAAAATAGCACATATTAAGGATATTTAACTTTATGCCATATACTTGTTAGATAGCAGGTTCAGATCTTATTCTTAGTTGATTTTGAACAACAAATATACTTAAGGTTGCCTTTTACAAAATCTACTTGTAGAGTCATTGATTTACTTGAGATACCATATAGCAAGTTCTCCATGCTTTATAGTGTGTCCTGGGTTCCACTGATCTTGGGAAAAGCTCTCGGCCATCATTTCAAAGTTAGTATTTATATTGAAAGCTAAGTAATTTTTCATGAATTCTACATAAAATGCCATCTGATAACATGTTCTACCTTTGAAATAGCAAAAATATTCAGTATTTCAGTATCAGTCTTAATTCTCACAATTCAGATTCCATTTGAATTACAGAACCACTGAACAGAAATATGCTGATGACAAAAAACTTGTCTTCTAAATTGTACATATTTCTTAAATGCCCTCACCAAGGTGGGATCAAAGATAGTGAGAAACTTGCCTTGAAATAGGATTGGTCTCAACCTCAGGGCTCAGGATAATTATGTTAGCTTCTTGCAACTATTTCCTTAATAATCAAGAATTTAAACTTTTCAGCATCTTGCCAGAATAAAAATTACTCTCACTTACTACATATGCCACAAAAAAATGTTTAGAAAAACCACATTATTATTCATTTTACATTTTAAATTCAGATTTGTAGTGCTTGTTGTTTGCTACATAAAGGTTAACTATTATCATTATAATTGTTATTGATAGAAGGATTTGTGAGAATCACTAACAAAAATCAATCATTTTAATTAGAGTCCTATATAACTATTGAAACTTACAAGGCTGAATAGCAATGACAAACATTTGTTAAGCCTTTATGTCATTAAAGAAAGTACACAATATTTACAAATATCATTTCATTTACTCTTCACTTAACCATTTGAGGCCATTCTATTTTCCTCTTTTCCAGATGTGGTCATCTAATTTGGCCAAAGCCACACAGATATAATCTGAGGTTGGGCTACTTGGTTCTTAATCATTATATGTACTGCTGCCCAAATCTTAAAACCCATCATACCCAGATAAACACACACACACACACACACACGCACGCACATGCACGCACACACACACACTCCACTACCACTATCAACAACAGCAACATCAGCATCTTATTATCTTGTAATCTAAGAACTGGCAAAATTTGAATTACAAATATGAATTGTAAAAACGGTTAGAAGTAGTTGAGACTGGAGAAGGTATGAAATAAGGGAAGAGGCTAAAAGTATTACTTTTAGTCAATGTCATATCAACAGGTATATGTCAGAAAAAAAATTGTGAAATTATATTCAGGCTTTGATGGTATTAATAATAAGTATTATCTTCTAGTGAATGACCGGTGTGTGTAAGACACATCACATGCACCATTGTCTTTAAGATTTCAGTAACCTCTCAGACATTTATTATTTCTAATAAGGATGGTTGAGTCAAAAAGGTAAAATTAACTTGTCAAAAGTAGCCAAGGTAGTTCATGATAGAGTTATAATTAAATACCTATAAGAAAGGAGTTCTATTTACCCAGTTATGTTGGTTTTCATTAACAAATTTAATAAGAGAATTTATTTAACTAGACTAAACTGGTTAGACGAATACAATGAAAATGGTGGGGATTAAATCATTGACAAAAAAATCAAGGTAGTCATTATTGTGATTTAGTTGAGCAATGCATTTATACTTCTTTTATAATGTTTTTAAATTAGCAAGTATTTTACCTTGTTATTATATGTAGGCTTTTCCATTACTAAGAAATGATAGAACTAAGGAAGAAAGAGGGGAAAAAAAAAGAAAGAAGGAAGGAAAGAAGGAAGAAAGGAAGGAAGGAAAAAAAAGAAAAAAGAGGAAGAAAGAAGAAGGGAAGAAATGAAAATCTATTACAAGGATGAGACAGATACACAAATAACAAAAGCAAATGTAAGGAAGTAAGAAATATGATGAGATTAAGAGAGTAAATGCTGCATTGAAAAACATATTATTTAATTCCTTTCTACCATATATGTATTTCTTGCATATGATAATGCTTACTTACTATAAAGGATTCTCAGAAGATAATGTTTTCTCCTCTCCAAAGCCAAGTATAATAAATGAGTGAAAATTAAAGAAAAGTGGACAGTGATGTAGGAAATGGGCTTCAGAGCCAATGGCCAAGAAAGTATTCTTGAGAGATCTTCAGTGCAGAAAGGTGGTTTTATTAAAACACAGGACAGGACTGGTGGGCTGAAAGAGATGTACGAGGGTTGCCAGGTGACTGATTATATGCTTTCAGTTGGGAGGGTCTTAGGGACAGCATAAGCCTCCAAGGTATTTTGGAAGCAAGGTTTCCAGGATCCTGAGGGGACTAACTATTGTTAGGTTATTACTATTTAGTAAAAATCCAGTCATAAGACCCTTCAGATGTGTGTCAGTGGGCCATATGCTTGAAGGATGATTGCCACCCTATTCCTAACAATAGAAAAAAACTGTACTGTAAGATGGCTGACCAAATCAGCAAGGGAATTCCAGTCCCTGTCTCAAAGCCCTTCCAGGTTCATCTTTCCTACCACGTTTCCCATGCTCACCGAAAGTACCAAGTATGCGAAAGTAGAAGGGTATAAATCCCCCTCGCTGCTTGTGCTTGGGGCTCAGACCTTTGGAGAACAACCTCGTCTGAGCCCACCAGTGTTAAATAAACCTCTGATCCTCCAGAGTCTCCAAGTGCCACTTGGTTCTTCCGCCAGGATCCAGTCCAGGTTCTGCAACACTTGAGGGGTAGAGATAAAGGAAGTTTCCAAAGGAATTTTTGTATCTTAAAGAAGACTTACAGGATACTGAGGATTCAAGATAATGTTAAACTAAGATGATTACCATTTGCCTTTCACATTAATAGGGAGGCAACTGCATTCTTAGAGGAAGGTCACTCTGCCTATTTCAAGGACTCATCAATGAGCGGTAAGTAGTAAGAAAATTTAGGTTTTTTTCTTTCTTATGCTTTTGTTCCCCACGTCAGATAATACTACAGTTCTGAGATTATGTATAGGTTTTGATAATGTTGATAGCTATTATCCTTTATCAAATGCCTCAGATGTTTAAGGTACATCACATATATCATTTATTAGATTCAAAAGCATTTTCTTGTGTTTTCTTTCCCTAGCCATTTTATATTGAACCAGTGTGTGCCTTTTTCCTTGTCTGCTGTTTATTTCTTCTTTTGAGGGAAGGCGTAAAGAAATTAATGAAGAAGAAGAAAAGTTACTACTAGTGGAAGAAGGGTTTTGCACTTAAATTCTTATTTCTTAAACTTCATGTTTAATACCTTTCTCTATTTACAGATTTCTTTAATGTTATCTTTCTGTGTCCTTTGCTCTAAGACTGAGGTTGCTTCAGGCGCTGGTCACCAAAGCCCTTTACTTTCAGTGTTCTAAGTATTGACAATATGTCCGTGATACCACCTCCCCAAGCCTGGTCAGAATTCAGGTGTCACCTTCCTGAGTGACATCTCTGAAAACTGCTTAATTGGAAAAACAAGAAGAGTTCTGAGTTATGGAAAATACATCCTTTATTTGCTGCCTGATCCAACTGAATGTCCTGCAGGTATCAGAAGAATTCAACTTCCTGTTAGTTATAAATGGATTCAAGTAACCTAAACAGAATCAAATGATTGTATAAGACCTGGAGAAGAGGCAAAGTGATTAACTAGATCCAGCAAACATGTCACAGTTGCTTAACTTAAGGTTTAGCGAATGTTCTAAATGATGTGGAAATGTTGGGACTCAGATCCTATGGCCAAGAAAGAATTCTTGAGCCATCATTGGTGTAAAAAGATGTTTTTATTAAAGTACAGGGACAGGACCCATGGGCAAAAAGAGCTACACTGGGATTGTGAGGAGCAGGTGGTTATATACTATGGAGTTGGGGGTGATAAAAACAAGGGAAGTTTCCAAAAGGATTTTCATATGCTAAAGAAGACTCACAGAATTCTAGAAGCCTGGCTGTTATCAAGCTAAGATTGTTTTTTTCCTCTTAGCAAGGAATTAACATTAAAAGAGTTGGGAGTTCCTGGAGGAATGTCCTACTTTTACTGTCTCAAGTTTTTGTCAATGGGTCAAGGAAATTTAATTTTATCTACATTTCCTTCTGCCTTTGTTCCCCCACATCATAAACACTTTACTAGCATGGCTTCACATAATCATTGAAAATGTACTATGAGAGAAGTAAAATTTTTATACCTATTTGTTTCATGGAAAAAGTAATTGAGGCACAAAGAAATTAACCAACTTCTCTGTTAGGCTCACACATGTGGGCACTTGTGGTACACACATTCTAAGGCGGGTCTTTCTTTCCTTTTCTTTTTTCTTTTTCTTTTCTTTCTTTTTTTTTTTTTTTTTTTAAGATTTCATTTTTCTTTTTATTAATCTCTACCCCCAACATGGGGCTCAAACTTACAACCCCAATATCAGGAGTCAACTAAGCAAGCCTGGGGCCTCCTAAAGCAGGTCTTTCTGATTCTAGAATTCGCTACCATGCTTTCTATTCCCCCGTGTGAAAAATACCACATTATCAGTTTTCTTTCCTTTAGCAGACAAATCCTTGAGGTTAATGATAATCAGTCTCTCTCCATATGACAACAGATAATTACTTTGTGTTTTGTAAAATTTTCATTGTGACCTCTTAGTTTTGTCTTTAAAAAGAGAGCTGGAGAAAATGTCACATAAAATCTTGGTGATTATTTTCAAAGCTACTGTAAAACAAAAGTTAGAAAACAAAGGCTAAAAATACACAAAGAACAAGGCTGAGAAAAAGAATTGAGTAGAAATTAATTAGTTTCCATGTCTCTTCAGACTTCCTGACAACAGAGAAACCCATGATTTCACAGATCTTAGACTTTATTTTATAATTCATAAGTGATCTACACACTTATATAACTCATTCGGATTTTTTTTTTCTGACCTATTTAAAGACTGAAGGACTTTTTCAATGTGCATGCCAAGTTAATATTTTGAAACAGGTAAAAAATGTCTCAAAATAAGATTGATGGAGCATCCAAACCCCTTAGCACAATGTGCTAAGACAACAGACTTCAGAATTCTATTTATATTCATAATAATTAAAACAAAAGCTTTATATACAATTATTTATGTATTATAAAAATCTCTGGCTGGCAGTTGCTGTTAGTCTGGTATTACTAGCAAGCATACTGAGATTTAGGTTGAGCAACTTGTATTTTACTTAAATAAAAATAAGCAGTAATTTTGGATACAGAAAAGCTAAAGCACAAGCTCTGTTCCTATTTATTGACTTACACTTGTGCATCTTTTCCTTTACTGTTACACTTTGAGGACAGAGTCCCTGAAGTCCATTCAGTGTTACTGTTGTATTAATAAGGGCAATTTAAATACTAAATTTCAAATCATAGTTCGAGATATATGTGTATATATATATATATATATATATATATATATATTCCCATTGTTGAATATACCATGCACATACTTGAATTAAGAAATCTGTTCAGATATTTTTGCTCAGCCTCAGAATATCTGTTAGCATTTGTCTCATGTTGGTAGATCAACATACTCAATAGGATGAAGACTTCTTTTTTCATTTATGCTGAACAACACTTATCCTATTTGGGTAATTAACAACTTTGGAATAATTCTTGCTTTGGTCTTGGGAAGATATAAAAAAGTTTTGCCTTTTCTCCCTATTTAATTAACTCATTAAGGTGATTGTATATTAACCAACAATATAATCAACAGGAAGAACAAAAGCTAAACTTGGAGTAGAATAATGCCAAATGTCATATAATAGTATAATTTTGGGAAAAGATGAGGAAAGTAAGACGAACTGGTTTTTCTACTATCAATGTGATAAAACTCTTATTAAAGAGTGATAACTAATTCTTATGTAAACTTTTCTGTTAATACTGTCAATAGATATTGCTAGTACCCCTTGATTCTTTGTGTTGGACAGTCTCATAGGGCTGTGCCTTAGTAGGACAGCTCATTAACTTGACAGAAGTGTGTGCTGACCATCAGATTTTCTGCAAATTAATTCAGACTTATTTCCTCTCCTTTTTTTCTCTTTAAGGACTATCCATAGAAAAGCTTTTCAGCAGTGAGTCTTACAAGGTTTTCTTACATGCCAAAATAAAAATAAAAGGCATTTATTATTGTTTGTGATCTTGACATTTTTTTTCAGTGACTTTGTTGTTGTGCTGTCTCTATTTTTTGTAAGTAAAATTGTCATATACAATGCATTTGTACGAGCTACAAATCAGGTAAGAAAACAGCAGTCTCTATGACTCTTCTGTAAACAATGATAGGTCACTGATGATAGTCTAATCTGAATGGTAAGAAGGGAAGATATATTTTGTTACATTTTTCATTGAAACCCGCCTTTCTTTTTCTTTAGCCTATATTCTTTATGTGAATGAATCTGAGAAAATTGATGAGCAATTTTACATTTTGTCAGATTAGGTAAAGAACATTACTAGAAGATTATAAAGAATTTACTGTATAAAACTGAAATTGCAGAAGCTCTGAAGATCAAGTCTAAATGATTTAGTCTATATATTTATAATTTCAAAATGGATCCAGTATTCTCATAGAAGGGCGTTATAAATAAAATAGTTAATCTCAAAAACAATTTGTGATGACGGATAAATATTCAAGCTTAATTTATTTTGATAGATTTGATATAGCTAAAGCAGAGGGAAATTAATCTCATGTTGTACTTTTATTCTAGAAATTATTTGTTCTTTATACTTGTATATCAGGTGAAGACCAACCACCAGGTCTCTGCTGCAGCTGTAGTTGCAGCTTTAATGAGCTCAGAAAACAACATTTTCTTACCTTTTCCTTTTGCTCTCTTGAGTCTTAGATCCCAGTGTTCTGCCATGTACATAATGTTGAAAAACCATGAACCTAATTGAGCTCCAAATTGCTACTGTATAAAAATAATCTATTTCATTATGGTTTTGATTTGCATTTCTCCGATTAGAGATGTTGATCACCTTTTCACATACCTGTTGTCTGTACCTCTTCTTTAGAAAGATGTCTATTCAAATCTGTTGCCCACTTTTTAATTGGATTCTTTCTTTTTCTATTGAGTTGCAGGAGTTCCTACAGTTAACAATATGGGGTTGTGAACTTAAAAACTTAGGAGGATAAATCTCATACTAAGTATTTTTAACACACACACAAAGGAAAGAACGGCATGGGGATTCTTAGAGATGATGGATATGTCTCTTATCCAGAGATATGTTAGTAGTAATAGAGTAACATATTAATTAAATAATTAATTATATGCAGTAGCTATGTTGGGATTTGAGGAATTTTAATTTAAGAAGCATATTTCACTGTATAGAACATGAGCACTGTTTTATTATGATTTTTAACTTTACTGCAGATGCAACCTTTCTGTCACTGGTTACTAAGAAAACAAAATGATCCCAACTTTGTGGTATCTGTCTGTGTCACTTTGACAATGTCTGTGAAAACGTGGAGATGTATAAAAATGACATTTGTATTTCAGAAAACTTTTTCATGCTGAATGTGAATAGAAAAAAGTGCATAAATTCATGGTATTGACTTACATTTATATGACTAAGAAATGAGCATAACATTCTTCTTTCCTTCAGGCACAAAGTTGATATTCTCTCATGGCATTATTCTCCTGTCTTACAAATGTTCTTGTGCATGACAAGAAGTCCTTTAACTACTTGACTTTGCAGATTGATTAAACTATAGGTATACAAAAGCATTCACGAATTTCATTTCCATCTTTTTTCAACTCTCAAAATATAGAATACATGCATATATATATATCACACTGAATTAAAACATGTTAATATTATTTTATGTTATTCATTAGTATGTTTTATATGACATACAGGGAATCTAAAAAACTTCATAATCAGCAAGAAATATGAGAATCCAACCTATATTTTAATGATGGGTTTCTGAGCTAAATTTGAGCTAAAAACATGAGCTAAATTTGAGCCTTCTTTAGACAGAGTACACAAGTAGTTTTTAAAAATCTGTAATAGGGGCACCTGGGGTGGCTCAGTGGGTTAAAGCCTCTGCCTTCGGTTCAGGTCATGATCCCAGGGTCCTGGGATGGAGCCCTTCATCGAGCTCTCTGCTCAGTGGGGAGCCTTCTTCCCTGCCCCCCTTCCTGCCTCTCTGCCTATTTGTGATCTCTGTCTGTCAAATAAATAAATAAAATCTTCAAAAAAAATAAAAAATAAATAAAAAATAAAATCTGTAATAACTTGAATAACTAAGGGATTTAATGCAAATGAAATGTTCCACAAAAATTCTCCTTGAGATTAAAAGCGTATTGTGTAATGGATTAACTATGTTTGTAGAATTCAACAAAGTTTCTTTTTAACTATGCTTCTTGGGTAAGTAATTTAAGATTCACAGTATCTTTGTTTGTGGAAAACAAATAATACAAAAACAATTTTTTTTAAAGATGTTATTCATTTATTTGACAGACAGAGATCACAAGTAGGCAGAGAAGCAGGCTGAGAGAGAGGAGGAAGCAGGCTCCCTGCTGAGCAGAGAGCCCAATGCGGGGTTCGATCCCAGGATCCTGGGATCATGACCTGAGCGGAAGGCAGAAGCTGCAACCCACTGAGCCACCCAGACAAAAACAATTTTTTTAAAGAAAGAATCAGCATAACAACAACATCAACTAAGGACAATAGCAAAAGCCTTTAGAGATTTATGGAAGTACTAGTCAGGGTTGTCCAGAGAAGCAGGACCAATAGGTTATGTATACAGACATATGTATAAAGAGATTTATTATAAAGAATTGGCTTATGCAATTATGGAGGCTGTCAAGTCCAAAGATCTACAGTTGGCACATTGGCAACCCAGGAGAACAGATGGTGTAGCTCCAGTCTGAAGGCTGGCAGCTTGAGATTCAGGAAGAACTGGTGTTTCAGTTTGAGTCTTAAGGGAAGAAAGAAAAAACAAAAAAAAGATGCCCTAGCTAGAAGGTAGTCAGGTATGAGGAGTTCCCTCTATACTTGAGGGTTCTAAATCTTTGCTTTATTCAGCCCTTCAACTGACTGAATGAGCCCCACACCTTACAGATGGAAATCCACTCTACTCCATCTAGACGTTAAATACCCAGAATACTGTTTAATCAAATATCGCGACACCCATGCCCAGTAAGGAGGATGCATAAATTTAACCATCACAGTAGAGTCAATTAGAAATTACATAGTTGTAAAGCCTTGCACAGTGTTCAACATATAATAAATACTAAATAGATGGCATGTATTAATATTCATAGTAATTATTTATAAAATGTCAATAATTAATTAAACATACACCTTACAATAGTTATGGGGTGGTAAGCACTGTATATTCTTTTTAGACTGGCTATGATTGAAATTAGTATAATAGTCTCAACTCTGCTTATATTACAGAGATGAAGGGCCAAAGCCAACCTACTTAATTCTCTAGGACTTTTCATTTCCAAGTGGGTTCAAACAAAGCCACTCTGGGTCTTAGGATATTATACTGCAACGTTCTCATAGTTGATGTATGAGCCCAGACATGTGCTAGGGGCCCAACTGTTACATTTGGTCTCCAAATAACTAGTAAAGCCTGTACCACAGAGTAATAATTTATGGCATGACCTAAATTCAGGAGCTCACAGAGAGAAGCTAAAAAGGTCCTTCCAAAGCAACTATCTTTGCCAAGGCAGAGTGCCCAGTGTAAATTGATGCTGGTTGTATAATGTTGGAGGAGAATGAAATGACAAGATTACCATGGCATTTTCTCATGGAAGTATATGGTTTTTGTTTTTTTCATCTTGAGATTGGTCTTACTGGAGTTTGGCAAGAGATAATTATTGACATGACCACTATGACTTCCAGCTGGAGTTTTTATATGTAAGATCCAGGTTTATTTTCTTTAGATCACTTCAAGAATTCAAACAGCCATAGCTAATCTGTGGAAAGTAGAATTAGGTATAGTGAATCGGTCCCAGCCATGGAACTGCAACAAAGCCAATGATTATATCATGTTGTGTGCTCTACTGTGCCTGGTTAAAAAAAAAAAAAGTGGGTACAAAGCCAGAATTCAGAATATAGAACCCTTCTAATTATCACACAGGTGAAATCTGAGGATCTATATTTACCACTTTTCTACTCCTGAAAGAAATAACCTCATAAATGTAGCACATAAAAAAAAAATACATTTTAATAGGTATAGTGTAAAACCAGAACTCTTTACATTACTTATATTTATGTGACACAAATATGTAGTAGTCTTGTGAATATCATTAGTTTGTGAAGTCAAATTGATTTTGCATCTGAAAATATCAGATTGCATCCTAGAATATCTGAGGTCTCTTTTGCTGAAAATTACGGAAAAATCTCTGTAACTATTTTTAGCATATTCTTCTATTCATTGCTGGAATCATCACCTAACTCTAATAATCTTCTTATTATAAGCAGATGTACTTATAAACTATAGTCCCAAGAGATTCATTTCCCCTAAATTTTGATTTTTAAAAGCTGACATAAATTTATCTGACATATTCAGTCTTAGCATTTATATGAAATCTCTTTCTCTAAGCTATAGGCCAGAGATTGGCCTCCTGAAGTAAGTCTATGATTTCTATGCAGAGAATGATTTTGGAGAAGATGCTTCCAGAGTAAGCTGACATGACAATGACACATACAACTGAAAGATCCAGGGTGTCTAGAAATATTTTGATTAGAAAACCATGACTTAGAGAAGTTGATTGCTCTGCTCATCCAAAGCCAACAAAGCAAAACTTTTTACGTGGGCCTGGGTGAAAACCCGAGGGAAATTTTATTTATACTTATTTATATATATATGAGTATTCTTGTCACTATTTCCAACATTCTATTTTCTAATGCTTAATAAAATCCATCTCTCTTTGTTCCCTATTTTACTTTATCTTTAGCCCACTCTTTTCTTGAGGTATACTTAAGCAGCCTAGAATGAGCACTCTTTCTCAAAAAACCATGCTGAGGATTCAATAACATAAAGTACTTCATCTATTGGCTGTTTAAAATTCCTTTTTAAAATTAGTTTATTTTGAAACAGGTACTTCAGAATCCACTTAAGAAATAATACCTGGATCTCAAATGATGCACCTTTAGGAAGTAAAGGATTAGATTCCTCAGAATAATCCCAACATTGTTGTAGTCCACTAGAACAAGGAAATACACAGATGTCCCTGAGTGGGATCATAGGAAGGAAATTATCTTATAATAATTTTTAAAGTGAAAAATTGCTAACACAAGCAAATGGCTCTCAGGAGAACTGAAGCATGAGGCTGGTAATGATTGGAATTCAGAAGAGTGTCTGACTTCTTTGATCAAGCTTAGAAAAATCATAACCATCTTGATAAAAAGACACTATGTTAAATTTTACTATTTTCAACCACATTATATTTGAAAACAATTAAACATATTCCTAGGTAATGTCTCTGTCAGGGTCTAAAATTATTGTGTAAAAATAATGGCTTTATTCTCCACATAAATAGTACAGATACTATTTGAAGATACATATTATTATTAACTGGTTTATTTTCTCTTCACTGAAATATTGTGTTTATAGCTTCAACAAGAATTAATTTTCCTTTGTACCTGGATGTAATTTTTTAAAAGTTTTTGGGGAATGTGACAACCATAGATATATTCCATTTTTATTGAATATGACAAGCTACTACTATGGAATAGGATCATCCCTTCACATCTGGTCATATATGTGGCCTATAATGTCCCATCAGAACCAGAATTTTTGTTCAGTATTTACTCTGTGACTTAATTTGCTCCCAGTTCTAGGAATGTTACCTTACATGAATGGACACGTGGAAAAACCCAGAGTGGAAACATTGAATGAATGCTTAATCTCTGTCCTCTAAACACAAAAGATAATAGGGTAAGTAAACATTATTTCTGGGAAGATAGAAGTAATCAAAAATATAGCTCTGATTTCTTATTTTTAGGAATTCTCCTAACAACAATTAATTCTCTTATCTTAGTTTGTATGCATCACTTATGTTAGAACCAAACCAGGAGGTTTATGTGTGTTAAATAATGCTCTTTTACTTACAAAGAGAGAGGGGAGTAGGGAGAGGGGCAGGGGGGGAACAAGGCAAATAAATTCAAACATTCAAAATACAAAATTCCAAGTGCAAAAACTAAATGAAATATCCACATAAAAACTGAATCACAATGGGATTTTGTTTGGACATTTTTCCCTAAAGTAAGAAATGTATTTAAAGAAATCATATTGATGTGCATATGATATTACCAGTAATTGTTTATTGTATAAATTAGCCTGTGGTTGATTTTCAACATCTATATGGAATTTTAAAAGCAATCAAATAAGCAACAAATCCAATTAATGATTTTCTTACAAAAACACAATTAAACAGATGTTTCTTCACTGGAACTGGAGGGGAAAAAAATGCCTTAAACCCCCTTGGTTCAGAAGATTTTTGCATCATGTAATTCAGCCTTTTGTGGACATAACTGGTATTCTGATGAAATTTAATGAGGTTAAGAACTTCTACTGGGGGGCGCCTGGGTGGCTCAGTGGGTTAAGCCGCTGCCTTCGGCTCAGGTCATGATCTCAGGGTCCTGGGATCGAGTCCCGCATCGGGCTCTCTGCTCAGCAGGGAGCCTGCTTCCTCCTCTCTCTCTCTCTGCCTGCCTCTCTGCCTACTTGTGATCTCTCTCTCTGTCAAATAAATAAATAAATAATCTTTAAAAAAAAAAAAAAAAAAAAGAACTTCTACTGGGAAAGTAAGATTTCCTGGTCAACTGATCACCTAGTTCAATCATCTTTAAGCAGTTAAATAGTTGTGCATTGTACTACCTCATTATGTTACCACCTTCTCCACCCCCTAGCTACACCACAAGACCTTTTTTCTTCTTCTTTCTTACTTCTTTCAAATAAAATTCCAACACATTGTTGTAATTTTTTTAGAGAAATTTTTAAGCAGTTTGTTCATCCTAGTGAGCATAAAAATATATATATTCATCACTGACAACAATGTTATGTATTAAGTTTTTCAGAATCAAGAGCTACCATAGTTGGCTATCTAAAATCCGTGCAGCTCAGGCTATATGACAGGCCCTACCTACTCTAAACTCTTCTGTGTTTTGTTCCCACTCATCTTCAAACCCCCACACATAAAAGTGCTACTCTTCTCATTTTACAAGTGAGGAATCTGAAATACAATGAGATTAGAAAATGTTATCGGGTCCTCATAATGGTAAGGAATGGAACTTTATGTTTTATACATTTGTTTTTTATATTTATATATTTATATGTTTTACACATTTATTTCAAGCAAGCACAAAATAATAATTACCAGTGTGAATAATTGTAGCCATTAATTTACATAATTTCAAAATTGGCAATTAACCTAAGACAGATTTCTTAAAGACAAATAATATATATTCCTAATTTATGAAGTGTTCTTAATGAAAGACATATTACATAAAATTCATGCAAAGATAGCAGCTTTATTATTAATAGCTATAACCAGAAGCAGTAAATATACAGTTTCAAGAAATTGAATCAAACTGTGGTGAATTCCAACAATGGAATACTGCACTACACAGCAAAAAAAAAAGGGAGGGGTGGAATGAGCTACCATTGCACATAGCACCATGGTTAAATATTAAAAACATTTAATTGACTAAAAAATCTAGCCACAAAAGTTTATATACTGACAATTCCATTTTATGAATGGAAAAAATTAACCTACAATGATAGAAATAGGAAGTTCCACAGGCATGTAGGAACTTACTAAGGGATGAAAATTTTCCATATCTTTATGACGATTTTGGTTGCAAGGATTTAAAAATTTGTTGCAATTCATGGAATGGTACAGTTAAGATATGTATATATTAGAAGACCAAATGACAGAGAATAAAGAAGCTGAGCAAAAGAGGGACAAACAGCTACTGGACCACGAGGGGAGAATTCGAGAGATAAGTGACACCATAAGATGAAACAACATTAGAATAATTGGGATTCCAGAAGAAGAAGAAAGAGAGAGGGGAGCAGAAGGTATACTGGAGAGAATTAATGGGGAGAATTTCCCCAATATGGCAAAGGGAACGAGCATCAAAATTCAGGAGGTTCAGAGAACGCCCCTCAAAATCAATAAGAATAGGCCCACACCCCGTCACCTAATAGTAAAATTTACAAGTCTCAGTGACAAAGAGAAAATCCTGAAAGCAGCCCGGGAAAAGAAGTCTGTAACATACAATGGTAAAAATATTAGATTGGCAGCTGACTTATCCACAGAGACCTGGCAGGCCAGAAAGAGCTGGCATGATATTTTCAGAGCACTGAACGAGAAAAACATGCAGCCAAGAATACTATATCCAGCTAGGCTATCATTGAAAATAGAAGGAGAGATTAAAAGCTTCCAGGACAAACAACAACTGAAAGAATTTGCAAATACCAAACCAGCTCTACAGGAAATATTGAAAGGGGTCCTCTAAGCAAAGAGAGAGCCTACAAGTGGTAGATCAGAAAGGAACAGAGACCATATACAGTAACAGTCACCTTACAGGCAATACAATGGCACTAAATTCATATCTCTCAATAGTTACCCTGAATGTGAATGGGCTAAATGCCCCTGTCAAAAGACACAGGGTATCAGAATGGATAAAAAAACAAAACCCATCTATATGTTGCCTCCAAGAAACACATTTTAAGCCCGAAGACACCTCCAGATTTAAAGTGAGGGGGTGGAAAAGAATTTACCATGCTAATGGACATAAGAAGAAAGCAGGAGTGGCAATCCTTATATCAGATCAATTAGATTTTAAGCCAAAGACTATAATAAGAGATGAGGAAGGACACTATATCATACTCAAAGGGTCTGTCCAACAAGAAGATTTAACAATTTTAAATATCTATGCCCCCAATGTGGGAGCAGCCAACAATATAAACCAATTAATAACAAAATCAAAGAAACACATCAACAATAATACAATAATAGTAGGGGACTCTAACACTCCCCTCACTGAAATGGACAGGTCATCCAAGCAAAAGATCAGCAAGGAAATAAAGGCCTTAAACGACACACTGGACCAGATGGACATCACAGATATATTCAGAATATTTCATCCCAAAGCAACAGAATACACATTCTTCTCTAGTGCACATGGAACATTCTCCAGAATAGATCACATCCTCGGTCCTAAATCAGGACTCAACCAGTATCAAAAGATTGGGATCATTCCCTGCATATTTTCAGACCACAATGCTCTAAAGCTAGAACTCAACCACAAAAGGAAGTTTGGAAAGAACCCAAATACATGGAGACTAAACAGTATCCTTCTAAAGAATGAATGGGTCAACCGGGAAATTAAAGAAGAATTGAAAAAAATCATGGAAACAAATGATAATGAAAATACAACGGTTCAAAATCTGTGGGACACAACAAAGGCAGTCCTGAGAGGAAAATATATAGCGGTACAAGCCTTTCTCAAGAAACAAGAAAGGTCTCAGGTACACAACCTTACCCTACACCTAAAGGAGCTGGAGAAAGAACAGAAAGAAACCCTAAGCCCAGCAGGAGAAGAGAAATCATAAAGATCAGAGCAGAAATCAATGAAATAGAAATCAAAAAAACAATAGAACAAATCAACGAAACTAGGAGCTGGTTCTTTGAAAGAATTAATAAAATTGATAAACCCCAGGCTTAACTTATCAAAAAGAAAAGAGAAAGGACCCAAATAAATAAAATCATGAATGAAAGAGGAGAAATCACAACTAACACCAAAGAAATACAAACTATTATAAGAACATACTATGAGCAACTCTACGCCAATAAATTTGACAATCTGGAAGAAATGGATGCATTCCTAGAAACATATAAACTACCACAACTGAACCAGGAAGAAATAGAAAGCCTGAACAGACCCATAACCAGTAAGGAGATTGAAACAGTCATTAAAAATCTCCAAACAAACAAAAGCCCAGGGCCAGACGGCTTCCCGGGGGAATTCTACCAAACATTTAAAGAAGAACTAATTCCTATTCTCCTGAAACTGTTCCAAAAAATAGAAATGGAAGGAAAACTTCCAAACTCATTTTATGAGGCCAGCATCACCTTGATCCCAAAACCAGACAAGGATCCCACCAAAAAAGAGAGCTATAGACCGATATCCTTGATGAACACAGATGCAAAAATACTCAACAAAATACTAGCCAATAGGATTCAACAGTACATTAAAAAGATTATTCACCACGACCAAGTGGGATTTATTCCAGGGCTGCAAGGTTGGTTCAACATCCACAAATCAGTCAATGTGATACAACACATCAATAAAAGAAAGAACAAGAACCATATGATACTCTCAATAGATGCTGAAAAAGCATTTGACAAAGTACAGCATCCCTTCCTGATCAAAACTCTTCAAAGGGTAGGGATAGAGGGCACATACCTCAATATCATCAAAGCCATCTATGAAAAACCCACCGCAAATATCATTCTCAATGGAGAAAAACTGAAAGCTTTTACGCTAAGGTCAGGAACACGGCAGGGATGTCCATTATCACCACTGCTATTCAACATAGTACTAGAGGTCCTAGCCTCAGCAATCAGACAACAAAAGGAAATTAAAGGCATCCAAATCGGCAAAGAAGAAGTCAAATTATCACTCTTCGCAGATGATATGATACTATATGTGGAAAACCCAAAAGACTCCACTCCAAAACTGCTAGAACTTATACAGGAATTCAGTAAAGTGTCAGGATATAAAATCAATGCACAGAAATCAGTTGCATTTCTCTACACCAACAGCAAGACAGAAGAAAGAGATATTAAGGAGTCAATCCCATTTACAATTGCACCCAAAACCATAAGATACCTAGGAATAAACCTAACCAAAGAGACACAGAATCTATACTCAGAAAACTATAAAGTACTCATGAAAGAAATTGAGGAAGACACAAATAATGGAAAAATGTTCCATGCTCCTGGATTGGAAGAATAAATATTGTGAAAATGTCTATGCTACCTAAAGCAATCTACACATTTAATGCAATTCCTATCAAAGTACCATCCATCTTTTTTAAAGAAATGGAACAAATAATGCTAAAATTTATATGGAACCAGAAAAGACCTCGAATAGCCAAAGGGATATTGAAAAAGAAAGCCAACATTGGTGGCATCACAATTCCGGACTTCAAGCTCTATTACAAAGCTGTCATCATCAAGACAGCATGGTACTGGCACAAAAATAGACACATAGATCAATGGAACAGAATAGAGAGCCCAGAAATAGACCCTCAAATCTATGGTCAACTAATCTTCGACGAAGCAGGAAAGAATGTCCAATGGAAAAAAGACAGCCTCTTCAATAAATGGTGCTGGGAAAATTGGACAGCCACATGCAGAAAAATGAAATTGGACCATTTCCTTACACCACACACAAAAATAGACTCAAAATGGATGAAGGACCTCAATGTACAAAAGGAATCCATCAAAATCCTTGAGGAGAACACAGGCAGCAACCTCTTCGACCTCTGCCACAGCAACATCTTCCTAGGAACAACGCAAAAGGCAAGGGAAGCAAGGGAAAAAATGAACTATTGGGATTTCATCAAGATCAAAAGCTTTTGCACAGCAAAGGAAACAGTTAACAAAATCAAAAAACAACTGACAGAATGGGAGAAGATATTTGCAAACGACATATCAGATAAAGGACTAGTGTCCAGAATCTATAAAGAACTTAGCAAACTCAACACCCAAAAAACAAATAATCCAATCAAGAAATGGGCAGAGGACATGAACAGACATTTCTGCAAAGAAGACATCCAGATGGTGAACAGACACATGAAAAAGTGCTCCATATCACTCGGCATCAGGGAAATACAAATCAATACCACAATGAGATATCACCTCACACCAGTCAGAATGGCTAAAATCAACAAGTCAGGAAATGACAGATGCTGGCGAGGATGCGGAGAAAGGGAAACCCTCCTACACTGTGGGAATGCAAGCTGGTGCAGCCACTCTGGAAAACAGCATGGAGGTTCCTCAAAATGTTGAAAATAGAACTGCCCTATGACCCAGCAATTGCACTATTGGGTATTTACCCTAAAGATACAAATGTAGTGATCCAAAGGGGCACATGCACCCGAATGTTTATAGCAGCAATGTCCACAATAGCCAAACTATGGAAAGAACCTAGATGTCCATCAACAGATGAATGGATCAAGAAGACGTGGTATATATACACAATGGAATACTATGCAGCCATCAAAAGAAATGAAATCTTGTCATTTGCAACAACATGGATGGAACTAGAGCGTATCATGCTTAGCGAAATAAGTCAAGCAGAGAAAGACAACTATCATATGATCTCCCTGATATGAGGAAGTGGTGATGCAACATGGAGGCTTAAGTGGGTAGAAGAAGAATAAATGAAACAAGATGGGATTGGGAGGGAGTCAAAACATAAGTGACTCTTAATCTCACAAAACAAACTGAGGGTTGCTGGGGGGAGGGGGTTTGGGAGAACGGGGTGGGATTATGGACATTGGGGAGGGTATGTGATTTGGTGAGTGCTGTGAAGTGTGTAAACCTGGTGATTCACAGACCTGTACCCCTGGGGATAAAAATATATGTTTATAAAAAATAAAAAATTAAAAAAAAGAGATATTAAAAAAAAAGATATGTATATATTTTCAGTATATGTGATTTTTTTCCTTAAAAATATTAACATTAATAGTTGAGGAGGAAACCAGACTTTGTATTTTTTTATTCCTTTGAAGGAACATAAAACAATGAAATGCAGTTTTAGGAGACAGATTGCGTAGTTTTGATTCTTAGGTCAATCCTCTTCATTGTGGAATAGCAGGAAAATTACTTACCCTCCCTAAGACTTATTTCCCTGTATTGCAAAGTAGGAATATATATGATACCAATGATAGAGTGCTGTGAGAACTAAATGCAGTAATATGTTTGAAGCATTTAGTAAACTGTGATCATTGTTTAAATTTTCATTTTATGTACTCACATATGCACATGTTCTGTGCGGATGCTGCTCTGAAATACTCCTTTTTTTTTTCTTCTCTGAAACTTCTATTGACTTGAAGAAGGAAAAGGCAATTGATCTGACAACTTAATTCGATTTTTGCTTCCTTATTTTGACCACTGATGGAAAGAAATGGGGACAGTAAACAAAGACATAAAATAATGCTGAGCCCAGGAGCCCAGCCTATGCCACTTTGTAATGATCAGCTCTTCTTTCACTTAGCTGCAATCACTTCTAGAGAGAAGTTTGGGGAAGAGAGTTAGTTACTTTTATCCTGTAACATATAAACAGATAGTTTAGTTGTGCATGTTGTCAAGTACCATGACATCGACCTCTTTATCTTCAGCAGATTCTGTTGTCTTCCTTTGATACCTTGCCTCACCTTTCACTGTCCCTACCACAGCACCGCAAGGAAATTCTTCCTGGACTCCCTTTTGTCTCTCCACACCCTTCCATTTCTTCAAGGTCATGAGCGAGCTCCATCTGCTACATGAGTTTCTCTCTGGGTATTGAGGTTACTTCAATATTTCCTTTTTGAACTCTTTTTGAAATTACAATATAACATTTCAGTGTATTTTTAAAATTTATTTCAAGAGTCATCTCTTCCCACCTTCAAGTAATAAACACCTGAAGGACTGAAGGACGGAGACGCTAAAAGCAGCACATTCTTTAGAAACATAGAAATACACTTTTAGGTTATGAAATGGACCTGAAAGAATATCTAGTTAAGCTACTTGGCTCTTTAGACAAAGAAGGTAAGGTCTTGGAAAGCCTGAGGGACCTGTACAAGGTTCTTAGAAAAGCAGAACTTTATTTGCTTGAATGAAGAGAACTGGGCATCATGGTTGCAAATCTTTTTTTTTTTTTTTTAATTTTTTAATTTTTTTATAAACATATATTTTTATCCCCAGGGGTACAGGTCTGTGAATCGCCAGGTTTACACACTTCACAGCATTCACCAAAGCACATACTCTCCCCAATGTCCATAATCCCACCCCGTTCTCCCAAACCCCCTCCCCCCAGCAACCCTCAGTTTGTTTTGTGAGATTAAGAGTCAATTATGGTTTGTCTCCCTCCCAATCTTAATCTGCCACCTGTTTAGCTTGTCATCTGGGGCAAGTTTATTCAACTTGCTTCCCCATCTGTAAAATTTTGTCATCTTTTTATCTGATAATATTTAAGCTGACCTTCTAAAAGGAGTATTTTGGAAAGTTTTGTTTGTTTGTTTGTTTTTCTGAGTATAATGTACATACATTGTTATATTAGTTTCAGGTATACAATATAGTGATTCAGCAATTCAGTACATCTCTCAGTCAGTGTTCATTATAAGTGTAGTCTCCATCCCCTTTTTCTGTTTCACCCATCCCCCACTCACCTCCCCTCTGGCAGCCACCAATTTATTCTCTGTATTTGATTCTGGTTTTTGTTTTGTTTTGTTTTGTTTTCTTTTTTCCTTTGTTTGTTTGGTTTCTTTCTTTCTTTTTTTCTTTAAAAAATTTTTTTTTCATTTGTTTGGTTTTTTTAACATAAGTGAAAGTATATGGTATTTGTTTTTCTCTGAGTGACTTATTTCATAAGTGAAATTAGGTCTATCCATGTTGTTGCAAATGGCAAGATTTCTTTTTTTTATGGTGAGTAATATCCATATATATATATATATATATTTTTTTTTTTTTAATATCCCTTCTTTACCCATTCATCTACCAGTGTACACTTGGGTTGCTTCTGTATCTCAGTTATTGTAAATAATGCTACAGTAAACAGAGGGGTTACATATATCTTTTCCAATTAGTCTTTTCTTTTTCTTTGGATAAATACCAACTTGTGGAATTACTGAATCATTTGGCCATTTTATTAATTTTTTGTGGAATCTCTGTACTATTTTCCACAGCCGCTGTACTAATTTCCCACCAACAGTGTATGAGGCTCTTTTTTCCTCCACATCCTCACCAACACTTTTTATTTCCTGTGTTTTTGTTTTAGCCATTCTGACTGATGTAAAGTAATATCTTATTGTTGTTTTGGTTCACATGATGATGATTAATCATGTTTAACATCTTTTCATGTGTCTTTTGGTAATGTATCTTCTTTGAAATAATGTCTATTCAATTTCTCGGCCCATTTTTAAATTAGATTATTTGGTTGGCTTAGTGTCGATTTGTACAAGTTCCTTATATATTTTGGATATTAACCCCATATCAGATATATCATTTGCAAATAATCTTCTCCCATTCAGTAGGTTTCCTTTTTGTTTTGTTGATGGTTTCCCTCACTGTGCAAAAGATTTTTATTTTGGTATAGTTCCAACAATTTTGCTTTTGTTTTCCTTGCCAGAAGAGACATCTAAAAAAATGTTTCTATGTCAAAAAAATAACTGCCAATATTTTCTTCTAGGAACTGTATGATTTCAGATCTCAAATTTGGTATTTAATCCATTTTGAGTTTATTTTTTTGTTTGGTATAAGAAAGTAGTTCCAATTTCATTCTTTAGACTTCCTCACACTATTTGTTGAAGATACTGTCTTTCTCCCACTATATAATTTTTGCCTCCTTTGTTGTAGATTAATTGATTATGATTATATGGGTTTATTCCTCAGCTCTCTATTCTGTTCCATTGCTTTGTGTATCTGTTTTCTGTGTTAGTGTTAAACTGTTTTGATCACTATTGCTTTGTAATATAACTTGAAGTCTGGGATTGTCATGCTTCCAGTTTTGTTTTTCTTTTTCAACATTGCATTGGCTATTTGGGGTCTTTTATCATTCCATACAAATTTTAGGATTGTTCCAATTCTGTGAAAAATGTTGTTGGCATTTTGATGGGCATTGTATTGAATATGTAGATTGCTTTGGATAATATTGCCATTTTAACAATATTGGTTCTTCTAATCCATGAGTATGGAATGTGTTTTCATCGATTTGTGTCATCTTTAACTTCTTTTCATCAATGCTTTGTAGTTTTCAGAGTGCAGACCTTCCACTTCCATGGTTAAGTTTACTCCTAGATGTTTTATTCTTTTTGTTGCAATTGTAAATGGGATTGTTTTTTTTAATTTTTCTTTCTGCTACTTCATTATTCATGTATAAAAATGCAACTGAAAAGATAGATCTTAATTAAGCATTTGATATTTTAATATTTGGTCTCCTATTCATTCATTAAATTAAGGAAGTTTTAAAAACTCAAAGAAGTTATGTAATATTTATGATAATATTTTTTCTCAGTAGTCATATATCAATCTATTTTGATATTTTTCCATAATAAATACCATTATTGGGGGGTATAGCTCAAGGGAAGAGCATTTGACTGCATAATAAATACCATTATTTAAGAAATGATACCAGAGGGGCACCTGGATGGCTCAGTGGGTTAAGCCTCTGCCTTTGGCTCAGGTCATGATCTCGGGGTCCTGGGATCGAGCCCCACATCGAGCCCCACATCGGGCTCTCTGTGTGGCGGGGAGCCTGCTTCTCCCTCTCTCTCTCTCTGCCTTCCTTTCTGCCTATCTGTGATCTCTCTCTATCAAATAAATAAATAAAATCTTAAAAAAAAGAAAAATGAAATGATAGCAGAAATTTATCTATTGTCATGTTTAACTAAAACATATGTGACCAATCTTAATTAAAATTTATGTAAAATAAATTTATGTAACATAAATTAAAATTTATGTAAAATGAATTATGTGTGTATTTTGTAAAGCAGATATATATATATATATATATATATATATATATATATATATATATAATGGAGGCCTAAGAATTACTTTTAAATAATTGGTCATACAACCTATATCCTTATTACTAAATTCTAAATAAATCTTGTTACTGAAGCAGATAATATAATTCATGCATTAGATGTCAGCATTAGTACATAGATTGAGGACATCAGAAGCACATGTGAATCTGTAAGAGAGCACAATTTTTATATTGCTAATTACTTGATATTTTGCCTTTTAAGATAAAACCTTGTTTTCATCCACACAAAAGCATTTCAGAAGATTAATTAGGACTTCATTAATAAATAATTAAGTATTTTATCTCTACATTGCCTGAAAGCAATTGTAAATTACATCTTACCCATGTTCCTAATTTGATGTCCAGCAAACAGACTTGCCTGTGGAAATTTTTGTAAATCAAGCTCATGATATATTAGCCATACTCTGCTGGCCTTCCAAGTCCTCTTAGTTGTTGATAATGCAAATCAAGCTAAGTGAGTGATAACCTGTCAAGAGACACTGCTTTGGAAAGCCATACTCACATTAATACTAACCATTCAGAATTGTTATAAGGAACAGTTCCCTCCATAATTAAGAAGACAAATGTGGCAAAGAATATGCTGCTTCATCGAGTTTTGCATGTGAATCATCCCCAAAGTGAACTTTTAAAAAGATACCCAGGATTTCTGTGAGGAACAAATAAAAATAAAACATCATGGTATGATAACATAGCTAAATCAGCAAATAAACATCAGATACGAAAAATTAATTTGATATTTAATTACACATAGTATAAAGCTTATAAGCTAAACTCCACTTGGACATAATGAAGTGCACATGATTTTATTAGGACAAAATGAGAGTCTATTATCTGACTCTGTTACATTGAATTTGAGACCCGCTGTTCTTTTGAAGATTAGTTTCTCTCTGAGATAACCCAGAGGTGGGATCAACTCACCGACAGCGTGTCTTAGCTTTCATTGAACCTCTAGTATGTAGACTAGATCCTCATATATACAAAGCATTCAATAAAAATTGTATTTTAGTAAAATAACTATAGTAAAATAATTAGATCTTAAAAGCAAATTTCTTTAAGTCTTTATCATTTAATCTAAGTCACTCGTTTCTGTTCAGACCAACTAGTTACATCCTGGAGAGGTCCCTTAAGTAAAGAAAGGGAACACAAAGCAGGGCTCTGCCGCTGGAAGAACTGATGATGGAAAGAGAAGACGGAATGTGTGGTAGTTTGGTCTGTAAAAGACTGAGCAGACTTCAAAAGAGGCAACATAGGGAAATAACACATGCCACTCTTTGGCTGAAGCCACTGACTGCCCAGACTAAATGCAGATCCTACTTTGGAGCCTTTTGAGTGTAGAAAATGAGTCTCCAACTAAGCATTGTCTCCTACTACTTGCCTCCTGAGTATATTGTATAAGACAGGCTCTGAATAAAATTTTGTTTCATTAACTCAACAGTAGAAGGAAGCTCAAGGAAGGGTAGAAATCCTTAACAACTAGGTAATGGAAAATTTTTCACATCGGAACATACATAATTTTCCAGAATAATTACTTTTTTATAGAGGTCATAGTTCATACTAACACCTTATAACTCAAATGGAAATCATATTTAAGTTTATACTTTCGCCATACATTAAAGTTAATTACCAGTTTATGTTGTTCTGTGTTACTGTTCTAGAATCATTTCACATCTGTCTCTTGGCAGGTGTATTCACAAAAGTAGATCAAGAAACAAATTATAAGCTGATCAATATTTTATTCTTTTCTTTAAGGCCTTTTATTTTACCTTGTGGGGTTTCAGTACATTAAGCTGATGCTTTATAATATGAAATGATTTTGATGATATGCAAATAAGAGACTATTAAAAACAAATGACGTGTTTTTGGCAAAGCATTTGATTGTTTAAATTATCTTTCTGTAACTGAAAATATTCAACATTCGTGCATTGAAAGAGTTTGCATTAAACAATAGCTATACAGTTGAGATGTAGACTCTAGCTTCTCGAAGTGGAGAAAGAAGTTGTGTTCTGTAGAGGGCAGATTTCAAAGGACAAAGCTAAACACTCATATTATCAAAAGTGTAAATAGATAATGTTGTATATACTTGGCTGCTTACGTACGTAGGGGTGTTTGAGACAGAAAATGAATGTCCTGGGTGGAAGTAAATCAATCTTAAGGGAATTAGAATGTTAAGTGGCATAATGATGGGCACACAATGCTCTCTCCACAGCTGTTCTTCCACTCACAAAACAAAAAGCAGAACAAGACAGAAGGGAAAGACTGACAAATTGATTGGTTCTGCTGTTTCCTTAGTATTATGTGCCATGTCACTTTTTGAGGTTCTTAGATAAGATCCAATTGCTCCTTAGGCCTTCTTAATTACCTTTCAGATTTCCTTTGTTATAGGATTTGTTACCATGAATCTAAGAGACCTTGTCTTGGCACTTTGACAGGAAGGATTGGACTGTTTAACCAGAACTAATGAATATCTTCCATTTCCTTCGTGAAAAAGGTAATATATGTTATGCTGTTTCCTGAATCACATATGTAAGTGACAGCAAGAAACACCCTTGAAATCATAATAATAAAATCGCCTTTGTTAACTCCAAAGCATAACAATAGAAATGCATAGCACTATAATCTGAATCTCTTCTATTTCTTTGTTCTCAGGCAAAATACACTGAGAAAGTACTTATGAATTCTGTACAATTTTCATTTTATAATGAAATAAGAGGTTTATTCATTTTTTTCAGTTTTAATCACAACTGACCAAGTGATTCAGACTTTACATTAGACCATGGTT
The DNA here is from genome assembly GCF_964662115.1 of Mustela nivalis. Classification (NCBI taxonomy): domain Eukaryota; kingdom Metazoa; phylum Chordata; class Mammalia; order Carnivora; family Mustelidae; genus Mustela; species Mustela nivalis. The sequence continues at coordinate 57,079,698 of NC_139025.1, read as the reverse complement.
ATCACATAGCACACAACATGCTAATAAAGAGAATGTTGATAGTTAGTAACCAAAAATGATTACTGATACTCTCTCGCTACTAATGACACATATCAGAGTATGAGGTGTTTGTACATTATTTTTATTTATTGTTTTCTCTTTCTGGTTGTGTGATTTATCACTGCCATGTTTATCGTTCTTTTCTGTGCAATAAATATGCCTCAAACCATTACTGGCAAACATTCTAATGGTACTACAACAAAGCTGATTGAAATTTCCATCTTTTGACCATTGTCATAAGATTCATAAGTGTAATAGATTACTTGAGATATCAATAGATGCTAAAATTAATATCATTTATTGATCTATTACTCTATGACTTATTGCTATAATAAAATCCATTATATTTAAATAAGCTCTTCTGAAATTTTCAGTAATATTCTGCATTCTGTGAAAATATATCTCTTTACTTGAATGTAATTCTCTACCAGATTTCAAGATTAGTATAATTTTATCAAAGTTCCTCTAAGACAAAAATTTTAGCTTGCTTTATTTAATGTGGAAACACACCTCCCATACTTTCTGATTGGCATTAAAATAAGCTAGGGTTTTAGATGCAGAATATTACTCTTCAATTCATAGATTTTATACAATATGTCCTTTTTGCATAACTGTTTTAAATTATTTCAACCAATTATTTTGTATTCCACATTTCTTATTCTTATATTCTTATCTTTGTTTTCTTTTTGAGTTAGGTAAGTAGAGAATGTTTTCTTCTGAATTTATGCATGCTTTAAAACATCTTGCCTTTAGCTTTTCCTTATGTAAATATTAAAATTATTTCATCCTGCATTTTAGAAGAAGGAACACAGCACATTACAATGGTTCTGCTATAAATCCTGAGGTCCCAGCTATAATTCCTGTGTCAATCACTTCATACAGTCTAGCCTGAGATAATAATTGTAATTCCCCTGAGCCTCAATTCCCTCACTTTTTAAAGAGAGATAACACTAGTTCTTACCAATATGGACTTTGCTGTGGATAAACTATGTCCGACACATAGTGAACCCACAATAAATTCTTATCATTGCTAACTCCATTACTTGACACCATGCTGACTTCTGGCATTTATTGCTGAAGAGAAAACAGAAATCCAAGGCAAGCCTGAATGTCGTTACATAATGGGTAATATTTTCCCCCACTTGGATGTATGCAACTTTAATTTGTAGTTTTAAAAGACAGTTATGTTTTATGTCTGGGATCTTGTTTCATTGATTTTATCTTGAATATTTGAAATTGTTTTGAATATGTGGAATTTCTCAGATTATTTTTCAACTGAGAAAATAGCTTCACCTGCTGTTTTGTAAATGTCTGAGAGGTAAACGACACTTGCTTCCGTTCTCTCTTGCTTATTAATTTATTCTTCTCTCAGAGCTACAGTTACAGCCAGAAGTAAGGTATATATGGAAGATTCTATCCAATTCCCTGTGATAAATGCAGTTATGCTTTCTTGCGGTAATATTCCTCATCCAAATTTCTCTGACACAGGATAGAATCGAAAGGTCTGGATCAGATTCTGTTACTCAAGTGGTTTTTAATTTTAGGATTCAGTTGGAACCCTAGCCCAACCCTGCTCCCACTTTCTGTCCATCTATTTCCAGGAAAGTGTTGCCTGTGACACCATGTATTAAAAAAAGAAAAGAAAAGAAAGAAAAGAAAAGAAAAGAAAAGAAAAGAAAAGAAAAGAAAAGAAAAGAAAAGAAAAGAAAAGAAAAGAAAGGGAGGGAGATTCCTCAGAAAACAATAACCCACACAGAAGAGGAAGAACTCTGGTTTCTCACTGATACAATACTTGCATTTATGAACCAGATGCTGAAAAAATGATTCCAGAGTCACACCCTTTTAAAAATTACAGTAAGACTACACCATGAGATAGAACCTCTTAACAGGTTTTTGGGTTTTTTTTTTTTTTTAAACTGGAAACAACAAACTTTTATAGGAAACTAAAAAGGACCAGAGTGAGAATTAGGAAAAATAAAAAGAACACATACAACTGTATCTTCAAGCATTTTAATGGAGTATTATGACCCACCAAATTAATGTATCCACATTTTCTAATAAGAAGGAACTGATTTGAGTATAGGCAGCATGAAAATACTCTAATGCAGTGCTGCTCAACAAAACTTTCTGTGATGATGGAAATGTTCCATTATCTCTGTTGTTGAATCCAGAAGCTTCTAGCCACATGAATACTCACAATGTGACTTATGCAATTGAGGAATTGAATTTTTAATATAGCTTAAACATCCACCTGTGGCTAGTGATTACCAATTGAACAGCACAGTTCTAATGCCTCATGGGTCAAAATCAGTGGTTTCTTCAGGGTATTTCTCTAATCACAGATGACAGGTGTAGAGGGTCATAGGTAGAAAGAGAGGAAAAGTCTTAACAAACAAGTTCTGTTTAACAAACAAGTTCTGAAACTCTCCACAGCTTTCAGAAGCAAGAGATGAGAAAAAGACTGGGGGAGACCTGAGTATGCCCTTGAACTCCTGGCTAATGCCAGTGGAAGTAGAAAGCCTAGGATTTGGCTCACTCAGATGGGAAGAGGCCTATGGTGCCACTCATAATCTGAGCCTTCAGCCATCTGTGCGTGGAAATCATTGCTGAGGGATTGGCAGGGAGGTAGGGGCACTCATATCCAGACAGGTTTTCCAGGGCTAGATGAGGATTTAGAGGAGGAGGCCCTTTCTGACCACCTGCAGTCTGCACTGCCCCTTTCTGGGGATTAAGGTCTTGTTCTTGCTCTTGAACAGTTTGCTGGGATCCAGCTTGTTCATGAAGGAGCTGTTCTCTTCTGCAAATAGGTCTGTGTTGTAGGTGATGGGTTTATACATGTTGAACCACTGCTTGGCCTGTGGGCTAATGCCATAGCTGGTGAAGGCGTACTGCCACTGCAACAGGCCCAGCTGCCTGATGAGCAGGGGACTGTAAGCGGTGAAGGCGCCCGTGAGAAAATGCCAGGATAATGCTCTGCCCAGGAACAGATCTCAGTGTCCTGTGCTAACACTGGTTTCCCTCTTTTGTAGACAAGGCAAACCTCCCCCTTCCCATGCTCACACATCACGCTGCAAGAACCAAAGTGAGACTTCTCTGGCTGGTTCTCCCAGGCTTCAAGTGCATCGTCTTCCAGGTCTGCTGGAGTTGGTGCCTTAGGAAGTGAACACATGGAAGACTGGTTGAGTTGACTCAGTGCTGAGATGCTCTCAATGGCCGTGCTGCCATGGATGCGCCATCATCCAGCTTCACACTCCGTGTCATGGGGAAGCCATTGGTCATCAGGTAAAAATTCTTCACATCCTCAGGTAGCACACAGTTATCTTGTTGTGCCCATGAAGAAATCACATGATGTTCAGCGGGGGTTTCTCTATGATAGCCACCTCTACCACACCTGGGGAAGATTCTAAAATGTGGGTGATCCCCAGGGTCAGCTTCTTCAGGTGCAGCTTGCTGCAGCCTGGGAGGGGGGGGGGTGGTGTCTCCTCCATGGTTCGCGTGGCAGGTGCAGCGGTGGGGACGAGACGGGGAGGGCAGCAGAGCTAGATGCTGCTCCAGAGGCTCGGCCATCAAGTTCACGGCATGCCGAGAGTTGTCTCTTAACAAGTTTTTAAGTATAAAATACAGTACTGTTATCAGGCACAGTATTGTACACCAGAATCTCTAGAATTTATTTATCTTGTATAACTGAAATTTAGTACATGTTAATTAGTAATTCCCTGTTTCTTCCCCACGCCAGACCCCTAGAAACTACTGTTGTATTTTCCCTTTCTATAAGTTTATCTCACATACCTCACATAAGTAGATTCATGCAGTATCTGTCCCTTAGTGACTGACTTATTTCCCTTAGTATAATGTCCTCCAACTTCATCTATGCAGTCACAAATGACAGGATTTCTTTCTTTTTTATTCTTCAGTAATATTCCATTGTATGTCTAATGGCTTTTTTAAAATCCATTCATCCATTGATGGACATTTAAGTTTTTTCTATATCCTGGCTGTTGTGAATAACATTGCAGTGCATATTGAAATGTTAATATCTCTTTGAAATCTGACTTGAGTTCTTTTGAATAAATACCCAGAGGGGGGATTGCTGGATCCTACTGCCAACTATTTATTTTATAATTTCCAAAATTTGTAGCTATCATTACACCCCTATTCTCTTTGTACTTCTGTATTTAAACCTTAAAAATATGTTTACTGTCATTGTAGTGTGGTTTGAAGAAGCAGCAGATCTTTTTTTGTTCTGTCTACTCTCTTAATCAAAAGTAGTTGTTTTCAGTGCAAATTCCAGGATTCCTTCTTAATTACCAAAATAGATGCTTGAATTATCTGCATTTAACCATGCTTAGAAATATATTAGCCACCTGATATATACATAAATTTGCTTTTAAAGTGATGTCATCATTAGGATTGCAATGTCACCAAGTCCAGCAGAAACAAATTTTATAAGCTGTGAATGTGAATTTTTGGACTTGGAAGCTGAGACATGCATTTTGTATTTATTACTGTCATTTAAAGAAATAGTCTCATAAAATAGGAAAGATAAAAATATAAATCTCCTCAGGAGTTATTGTTAATTCATTGATCTGATTGACAGTTTTAGCAGAGGGCTATGTGAGTTTGGGCATGAGAAGATTATTCTTGGATTCATTATATAAAGTTCATGCCAAGTTTAATCTGTAATCCAGTCCATAAAATGATTTATAAGACATATATTTGAAAGTTTTCTGGGACTGGATAAGATCTGAAAGACCATTTTTCCTGTGTTCTGATGGGTCATTTTATAACTCTTCTCTGCTTCACAAGTTCCAACTTTTTGACTTATTAAAGCATGTGTATTTTTAAATAAATCTTAAAAATATAACACAATGTACAACATTCCAGTTGGGACTCCTTCTCTGAGTTCTAAAAATAATTTAAGTTTAAATTAACCTGATTTTATATAAAATCTTAGTCCCTTGATTTCTTACCACTAACACTCATTCTCTCCTCTTCAAATACAATTTGAACTTAGGCATAAAGTATTTATTCCAAAGTGATATAACACACAGAAGTTTTTATTTTCCATCCTGGGACATCTTTAGTGAATGATGATGGTTGAGGAAAGCTAAACATCCATTAACAGTGCCCATCAGTTTTATGAAATTGTTGTCAGGACCATTTCTATTACTCTAAAATCAGCTTAGATACAGTTTTCTAAAAACATATTTTATTTATTTATTTGTTAGAGAGAGAGCGAACACAAGCAGGAGGAGTGTCCAGCAGAGAGAGAAGTGGACTCCCTGCTGAGCAGGGAGCCCGATGCAGGACTCAATCCCAGGACCCTGGGATTATGGCCTGAGTGGAGGGCAGACACTTAACCAACTGAGCCACCCAGCTGCCCCTCATCTTGAATACTGCTATGAGAAATTGTCATTTCCTTTAGGAAACTCTCTGGAAAACTGTTTATATTCCAAAGTCCTTTTTAAATTTTTTCTTCCTTTAAGAGAAAGAGAATGAGCATGGGGGGGAAGGGAGAAGGGAGAGGCAGAGGAGGAGGGAGGTAGAGAATCCTAAGCAGGCTCCATGCTAAGAGTGGAGCCCAACCTGAGGCTCCATCTCATGACCCTGAGGTCATGACCTTAGTCAAAAATCAAGAGTTGGTTGCTTAACCTGTTGAGCCATCAAGGGACCACTACTACAAAATCCTTTAGCTTTTAGTCTTCAGGATGGCATTTGGCTTCTATAACACAGACTTTTTACATGTAGTAAATGTGTGTGTGTGTGTGTGTGTGTGTAAAACAGGGATCCCTGATGTGTTTGTTTCTCATTTCGACAGTTAACATTATTGCACTCTGACAATTGGGTCTGTGTTACCATCTGTCACTCAGGGAATGTGTCTGTCAATTAACACTTCTACAACACTATCTGTCAACCCACAAAAGTTACCAGGAAAATAACGTGAAAGCTACTGTCAAGAGGAAATTGAACTAGGTATCGAGTTCTTTGGAAGTACATTTATTTCACAGCATCTGCGTGTCAAGTAGTGATGAATGCCCTTTCTAACTAGGTGAGAAAGTGAAATCTGTCTCTTTAAAGAAACTTCTATAAAGTAGGATATGCTCTTTCACCAATGGCAATTGATCTATAACATGTTTTCAAATTTATTCATTTATTTATATATAATTTCAAAGTATATTCAAAACACCTCATTGTAATTTTTTAAACCCTATATTTAGGAAATATCTAGTACTTTATTTAGGAAATGACTTAATGAAAACTTCTGATATTTCACTCATCCTACCATAATATAACTCATAAAATCTTCAGGTTAAACTATTAAGGGTGAATATCCTTTCCAAAAAGAACGTTTCCTTGTATAATGACCAGATGTTTTTACAAATCCTATTTTTGAAGGATAGATTTCTAAAACAAACACAACACACTGGACTCACAGTTGTGAAGGTCTAAGGGAAAAAGATTTCTCAGTTACCTATTCTGCTTGTTCAAATGCATCCTGTAATTATTTACTTTAGAACCTGAAAATAAAATTTCATTAGTCCAAGAGTCTCATCAAGAAGCTTTGTTATTTGGGGAGCCTTGGTGGCTCAGTGGGTTAAAGCTTCTACTTTTGGCTCAGGTCATGATCCCAGGATCCTGGGATCGAGCCCCGCATCAGTCTCTTTGCTCAGTGGGGAGCCTGCTTCCTCCTCTTTCTCTGCCTGCCTCTCTGCCTACCTTTGATCTCTGTCTGTCAAATAAATAAATAAAATCTTTAAAAAAAAAAAAAAGAAGAAGCTTTGTTATTTATATTTCCAACACTCAACAGAGTGAATGAATTGATATACAACTGTGCATATGTGTGTATGTGTATGTGGTGTGTGCACACATTAACACACACATATATCTTCACAGTTTCATGCTAAAAGGACTATTGTTCCCTTAAAGTAATTTAATCTGCTTTTATAATTTTCTATTTTTTCCAACCTACTATACTGCAGAGGAGTACACATATATGTGTATGCATAGACACATACATACATTCAGACACAAACTTCTATGCGTGCTTTTGTATGTGACTCTACGTATATGTACCTAAACATATGCATGTATTCATCTGAAGGAGAATAGGTTAGAAAAAAATAGAAAATTACGAAAATAGATTAAATTACTTTAAAAGGACAACAGAGCCCATTTAGCATGAGAACTGTATATACACTTGTTAATATGCATGGGTTTTGGAATCCAATTATGGCTCAGACCCACCACAATGGCAGTGCAATAGCAAACTTTTTTTATATCTCTCAGCTTTAGGTCCCTAATCTATAAAATGAGAATAGGAATATTTTCATGAGTATTCAATAAAGTAATAAATTGAATGTGCCTAGCTATAAAATGGTACGTGGTAAGAACTCAGTAAATGTAAATGTTAGCTAAAAATTGGTAAAATTGTTTCACACATCTAATGTACCTCTGAAGGCATAATTACACTGTCAATAAACACAAAATTCATATTAATAACATTGAGTCATTTGAGTCATACGTATCCTTAGATTTTATAATAAGAGAAGAAAAGGTATTCCATTCTCCTCTTGTTAGATAATGAAATTAAACCCCTAATATCCTTGATGAAGAAAAATGTAATTATTTCCAATTTCCTATGTTAATTGAATTACAGAAAAGCATGATGAATTCTTGAGAATGCTTCACTTCATATTTAATATTTCTGGTGTTGTTGTCTAGCTTCTGAGTTATTTCCATTATTGACATCAACCCTTCAAATCACTAGGATGGTGTGTTTTAGCATATCTCCTAGAAAACTAACTGCATGCTACAAATTGATCATCATCATTGCATACCTGCAAAAATAGTGCTTATAACCATGAAAGGCCATACTTAAGCTGGTGTTCAAGTGGTGTCTTTGAGGAATATGAAATTTTTGATAAGCCTCAACTTGAAGCCTTCCAAAATCTGACACCATTGCCACCAACTCAAATGTTTTTCTCATGAAAACCTACTGAGATCACTAAAGCTTTTAGCCAGTTATATTAATGTCCTTTGCTGAGAATATTTCCTTCAAACATTAGGAAGTAGATTGTATTTCTCTGAGGTTTATATTTTAGAGGGCTCATTTATATCTAACTTTCAGCCTTATTCTCTGTGGGACTTCTTTACATGTCTGATTTATTTTTATTATCAAGGGAAATATTTATGCTTTTCAATGCAAGGTCAAATACAGAAATATTTCAGTAAAACACAAAAGAATTGTTGCCTTCTTTGTCAGCTCGAGATTCTCCCCAATATTGTAAAACACAGCAAATTGAACTCATAAGGCTTCTCTGTGGTTTCTCCAGTATACCACATTTCCACACTTTGTTTTTGCTCATTAGTAAAGGAATTTTATTTATTTGTTTGTTTTTAGAGAGAGGGGACGTGCCGGCACATGCAGCGTGGGTGGGAGGTGGGACGAGGGACAGAGCAATAGAGAGAATCTTCATCAGACTCTCTGCCCAGTGTGGAGCCCCACTCAGGGCTTGATCTCACAATCCTGAGATCATGACCTGAGCTGAAATCAAGATGTTTAACTACTGACCCATTCAGGTGCCCCAGTTAGTGCAAAAACATACCTGGGTTTGATGTCAAACGAAAAGTTTCTCAGTACCCATTATGACATTTAGGAGAATGGTGCTCAATAATTGTTGTCTTCATCATACAGAATTGTAGTTTATACATAAGAACTATTTAGCTGCTACAGCTTTTAGGGGTTCCCCCCTTTTTTTTCACTCTTAATCTTTCTCTCTCTGTGTCGATATCTCTCATTCTCTGTCCTCTTTCCTTCTGGTGTAAGTGAAAAATGCAAACCTGAATAGCCAAGAGTAGATGAAGTGAAACATAATAAGAACAAGAGAATGTTGGAGGGACTTCAGCAAGACGGCAAATTAGGTAGTTCCTGACTTCAGTTCCTGTCACAGTAAAAGCAACTTGCAAATACCTAGAGACAAGACAACTTTGTGAAGATGTTAGAGACAGGGGAGGAAGCTGATGAATCCCCTCAGGCCACTACAATGGAGAGGGCCTACATTAAAGAGGGAAGGGGAGTTGTTTCACTTTGACTTTGTGGTCCCTCTCCCAACTGGTGAAGCGCTGCACTGAGGGGTGCCCAGGCCTCTCGTTTCTCCAGTGGGAACATGAGAACCTAAAGTGGACACTGAAATTCCCCCACATTCAGGGATACTTCTTCAGAACACTTACTTAGGTATTGCCTCATGGAATTCACCTGGGAAATCAGATGGATACTGAGAAGGGTGGAGGGCTCACAGCAAAGAGCGTCTGGATCTTTGCAGAGGGCATTCCTCTTGGTGATGAAAACTGAGTAGCGATCCCAGCCAGTGGTTCTGCCCATCTGCAGAGCAAAATGGGGGCCCCATCTGGCCTGGGAGCTCTGTTGGCAGTTCTGCCCAGTTTGGGTCCTCAGCCACTGAGCCATCATGACTAATCAGATGATTGTTTTGGCCCTGTCAGGACAGGGAACCAAGGCAACTCTCCCACCCATCTGTTGAGCATAGCATCTGCTCCTACCTAACTTCTAACCCTGGATAATAATGCCAGGCAACCTTGGAGCCCAATCTGGTAGTTGAGCTCAGCCTGCAGTCCCACTCAATTACTGAACACAACCTGGAACCTTGCCAGGCAGAAAGCCTGACTGATCTTGGAGCAGAGCTTCTAACCCTGCCCAAATGTGGGGTATAGCTGATGGCCCCACTGAAGCAGGGTGCCAGGCCAGCTGCCTTACCCAAAAGGGGACCACAGCTAGCCGCCTGCCCAATAGCAAAGAATAACCTATAGCCATGCCCCACTTTGGGGCACAGCCTGTTGGCCCTCTGATCATAGCAGGGCCCAAGGCTCTGTGTAATTGCAACACCTTATAACCTAGAAGAAATAGATGAATTCCTAGAAATATACAACCTAATTAGACTAAGTCATGAAGAAAGAGAAATGTGAACAGACCATTAGCCTGCAAGGAGATTGCATGAGTAATCAAAAATCTCCCAACACAGAAAAGCCCGGGACCAGAAGGTTTCACTGGTGAATTCTACTAAACATTTAAAAAAGAATTCATGCCAATCCTTCTAAAATTAATCCAAAAAATTAAAGAGAAGAGGGGTGCCTGGGTGGTTCAGTGGGTTAAAGCCTCTGCTTTCGGTTCGGGTCATGATCTCAGGGTTCTGGGATGGAGCCCCACATCGGGCTCTCTGCTCCGCAAGCAGCCTGTTTCCTCCTATCTCTCTGCCAGCGTCTCTGCCTACTTGTGATCTCTGTCTGTCCAACAAATAAATAAAATCTTAAAAAAAAATAAAGAGAAGAGAACACTTTCAAATGTAATTTATGAGGCCAGACTAACCCTGTACCAAAGCCAGATAAAGACACTACAAGAAAAGAAAATTATAAGCTTATATCCCTGATGAATATGATGCAAAAATTCTCAAAATTCTAGCAAACCAGATCCAAAAGCACATTAAAAGGATCCTACACCATGATCATATGATGCAAAGATGAGTCCACATATACAAACAAATCAATACATGTGTCACATTAACCTTAATACAATGAAAAATAAAAATCATGTAGTGATCTCAATAGATGCAGAAAAAGCATTTGACAAAATTCAATCCTTTCATAATAAAAAAACATCAACAAATTAGGCACGGACATGATGTACCTTGACATAATAAAAACTGTAAACGTAAAGCTCGCAGCTAACATCATATTTAACAGTGAAAGTTGAGACCTTTTTTTTCTAAGATCAGGAACAAGAAAAGGGTACACACCCGTGCTACTCCTATTCAATGTAATACTGGCAGTTTTAGTCAGAGAAATTAGGAAAGATAAAGAAAGCATACAAATAAGAAAGGAAGAATTAAAATTTTTTTCTGTTTGCATTTGTATACGCTAACAATGAACTACCTGAAAAAGAAAGAAAACAATCCCAAGGGCTTACTATTTTTTTTAAATTTTTTATTTTTTATAAACATATATTTTTATCCCCAGGGGTACAGGTCTGTGAATCACCAGGTTTACACACTTCACAGCACTCACCAAAGCATATACCCTCCCCAATGTCCATAATCCCACCCCCTTCTCCCAAACCCCCTCCCCCCAGCAACCCTCAGTTTGTTTTGTGAGATTAAGAGTCACTTATGGTTTGTCTCCCTCCCAATCCCATCTTGTTTCATTTATTCTTCTCCTACCCACTTAAGCCCCCATGTTGCATCACTACTTCCTCATATCAGGGAGATCATATGATAGTTGTCTTACTATTTTTTATAGTGAGCCACCAAACAAGCCAGTCAATGTATACTGGAAACAAGCTGTCACATGATATTCATGTTGTATTCACCTTGACTGACTTATTTAACTATATAAACACTTACAGAAACTAGTCAGTGTCAGGGTATAGAACAGACTTGCAGTCTGGCACATTCATCAAAAATATGCAGGAGTTTTCAGGGCCCCTGCTGGGCTGCTTCACTTAGCAATTTGTTTTTGTTTGTCTGGTTATATTTTTCTTTTAATCTCAGATGCACAGACTCGAGGAAAGCATATGGTCACTTTAGATCCAGTATTTTAGCTGAACTCTCTATGCTATAGCCATAGACTATAGTATACTATTGCCATAGGCTTTGGTTGATTATATTGGATTCTCTACTTAAGTAATAATTTCATTTTCAAATAATGAAAGTTCTTCTCATCTAAACACTGAACAATAATTTTTATTAAATTCACCATAATCATTAGATATTTATGATGATAACGGGCATGATTGTCCTATTCCTGACTGTTATTGAGGAAACTCTTTATAGATCTCTCTCATTTCTGTACATCATAGGAAATGAGAGACTAAGTTCCTTTGCTCTGTACTCTAATTTCAAGCATGTCTATACAGCAAATAGCCCTAGAAGATAGAGACAGTGTCTTCAGCTGAAACAAAGAGCGGTCATTCTTATTGTCCAGTGTAGTATAACAATGTCTCAATGTGGAGCAAAATGTAGACATGCTTACTACCCATTATAATGGGTCCTAATTTCCTAAGCTCAGGGTTCTTCTGAATGTTAACCAGTCACATGTACATGTATCCATTGGTCTTGGGGCAAGTTAAACACACACACAAATAAGCAGATGTTCATGTTACTTACTGTACTGTGAAAAAATTGAAGACCTTTCTCTTCATTTATAAATTATGTGCTCTATGAGCAGTCATGAAATAGTGGCAGGTTAAATTATAAGCTCTTCTCCAGAGCAAAATCTCAAACCATTCATACTTACTGAAAATTTTGCCATTCAGAATGGGATTCCTTGAGAGTTGTGACTTTATGGAAGAGGAAGGACAAGATTCCTGTGTGTAGATTCAGTGATATAAAAAGATTCCCAGACATCCAGTAGTGTATGCTCTAACCCAAGTGCTGGTATTGGTGGTAGGGGTAACAAGGGTTCCTCTTTGAACTACCTAATAATAAATATTTAAAGGCTGACCAACCAGAAAAGAATTGACTCGAGCTGCTCTGATAGTTCTGTGGTTGCTGCTTACTCTCGTTTAAGCAGACAAAGGAAGAGCTATTGTCATAACAACAGGACAACACATTTTTAAAAAATATTTTGTTCATTTATTTGAGATAGAGAGAGGGAACAAACGAGCAGTGAGAAGGGGCAGAGGCAGAGGGAAAGGGAGAAGCAGACTTCCCGCTGAGGAGGGAGCCCTACACCGGGCTTGATCCTAGGACTGTGGGATCATGACCTGAGCCAAAGGCAGACGCTTACCCCACTGAGCTACCCAGGCGCCCTAGGACAACACATTTTCCATCCCGTTTGGAGAAGCAATTTGCCTGTGTATGTGGAACCAATGAGAAAAATATCTCTCAAAACCCCTGGATGTCTTCCCCCAACTCAATCCCATTGCCATTGCCCAGTAATTTTATCAGGCAGATGAAAGCCACCTGGATGATGGTGTGCCATGCTGGAGGCACTGTCAGCCTGTGGCCCTGAATTGATGTAAGTCACTCAGGAAGGACAAAATCTGTAAACAATATATATATATATATATATATATATATATATATATATATATTTTTTTTTTTTTTTTTTTTTTTTTTTTTTCAGGGGACCATGTGCACCTCAGGAACTGTACCTCTTGCATGAGGGCCAAGTGTTAATTTTTAATATGCCACCCTGGCAAAAACACAATGACTTCTACCATGAAAGTATCACAGAAGACATTCAAGTGTACAAGGACATTCCACTAAAGACCATGTAGTCCTCAGCTGTCACCAGAAATATCTCCAAAATGAAGATAAGCTTGTTTGCTCAAGGGAGCTTACCAGAACTGTGGAGTATTAGCTGCAAAGAAGAATGAAATCTTGCTGTTTGCAATAGCTTAGATGGATCTAGATTGTACAATGCTTAGGTGAAATAAGTCAGAGAAGCCAAATATCATCTGATTTCCAATCGTGTGTGGACTTTAAAAAAGAAAAAAAATAAAGGACAAAAGATACCAACAAAAAACAGATTCTTAACAATAGAGAATGAAATGATGGCCACCAGAGGGGAGGTAAATGAGGGATGGGTAAAATAGGTAAGGGAAGTTAAGAGTGCACTTATCATGATGAGCACTGAGTAACATATAGAATTGTTGAATCACTGAGTGATATACCTGAAACTAATATAACACAGTATTTAATTATATTGGAATTAAAATTAAAAATAATAGAAAGTATAAACTAATTGATATATAGGTAGAGAGATAATTTTTTTTTAAGACTCATTATCCCTACAATGGGAAGGTCTAGTGAAAAAAGCTGAAATGATCAATGAAACCACTTCAGTTATAGTCAGCATTTAGGTCAGTTTTTGCTTTACTGACCGAGGTTGCTTTGGATGATAAAATTGTCCTAGACTTCCAACTTTTGAGAAAGGTACTGTTTGTGTAATAGCTAATACAATCAACAGATTGGGCCAAGTGGAAAACCCAGGTTTTTTTTTTAATTTTTTATTTTTTATAAACATATATCTTTATCCCCAGGGGTACAGGTCTGTGAATCAGATGGGAGAGAAAAACCAGTTTTAAAAGGTAAGGGAGAATACCCCGATGGTTTTCTTCAGCTACTTTGGGTCCAGAACCTGGGGATATGTTTGAGTTCAATACTGCCCGTTAGTATGTTCTTGCTGCTTGGAGTCCTGTTAATAGTAGCCTTAATTAAATGCTATATGAAACAAATTGAATAGATTTGATACCAGTTTCTGTTAGATTAATCAGAGTAGCCGTCAAGGTGGAATACTTATGGGATAATTAACCTGAGGCCAAGATGGTTTATGACTGAAAGGTCATATTGGGTACTATTGTTGGAAGGCAATTCTTTATGGATCACTCAAGTGTCTTCATGTATTATGAAAGGAATCATGACTGCCTTTGATCAGGACTATTGTTAAAGGATGTTTATAATGTAAATAGCCTTGGAAGATAGAAGGGGTGATTCTTCAGGTAGGAAAGAGTAACTGCCTACATTGAATCTTGGACTGTAGAGATTGTGTTTTTTTCTCCAAAGTAAAGGGCAGGCATTCTTATCATCAAGTGTAATAAAGTGTAATACTGTCTCATGCTGAAGCAAAGGACAAGCTTGTTTACTAAGTATTATAAAAGACTTGGGTTCCTAAGTTCAGGGTTCTCTTCTTAACCATAGCCCACTGCATGGAAAAGACTCCATCTGGGGCCATTTAGTTGCTTCTGTGGAACTTAGGAATAGAGGGGACTGACCCAATGCAGAGTCAGTTGGGACTGACTCTGATGCTCAGAGTGCTTGTTGTACTGTGACTAATACAGTCCTTTGTCTTGGATCTAAGAGTGCCATTTCTCCCATCAACTTCAGTGAAACTGGAAGGCTAAATTGTAGGTTTCTATACTACTCTATATTAGATAAAATAATTTTCTGTTATAAATATTTTGTAATAGATACTTTTTCAAATTAATTGTATTTCTATTTTTAGTTGAATGAAGCAGAATTCATCAAATGCTATTTCTACACTCCTTGACCATTTTCTAAGTTCATTGGTGAAGTTATTTTCATAAACACATTTTTGATAGTAAATCACTTTTCCATTCCCAGGAAAAACACTGTTTGATCACAGTGTATTACTCTGTAACTTCATCATTGATTTCATTTAGTTAATATTATTTAGGAACTATGCTTCTATTTTCTAATGCAAAATTTACATTATCCAAGATTTGGCTCTGTTCTGAAGTGACAGAGGGATGGCTCTTTTGGGGGGAAAGGCCTGTGGAACTTGATTGTCCTTGCAGAATTGTAAACCAAATGTGATATTCCATTCTTGGGGAAACTACAGAAAGAAGTACCACTATCCATGACTTGAAAGGTGCAGAAATGGGACTCCTAGCATTTCTTTATTTCTCTCAATTAACTTTTGAATGTGTGAAGATTGTATAATTTAACCTTACATTTACTGTTAAAGATATTACCTTGTATTTGAGGGAAAAAATCACTTCTTGGAATTTGGTATGTAGCTATTTTTCCTGGTAAACATTTTCCTCCTGTATCTCTTGTATTTGTCAAGATTCTCCAAAGAAACAGAATGAATAGAATAGAACAGATATAAATATAACTAGTTAGATAGATATGCATTATAAGGAATTGGCTCAATTGATTATGGAGGCTGAGAAGTCACATGATCTGCAGTTGGAAAGCTGAAGACCCAGGAAAACTAGTGATATATGTCCAATCTGGTTACAAAGACCCAAAAACCAGGAAAACTTATGGTATAATTTCCAGTTTGAGGGCAGGAGAATGATTTTGTTTCTCAAGCAGTCATAGAGGGATTGAATTCTTCCCTCCTCCACCTTTTTATTTTATTCAGGCTCTCAAGGGATTGAATTATGTGACCCATGTTGGAGAAGACAGTCTCTTTCACTACCCATTAACATGCTAATCTCATCAAAGAAACATCTTCACAGACAACACAGGAATAATATTTAACCAAATATCTGGTCACCCTATATTTCAGTCAAGTAGACATTAACTATAATTATCACATCTATAGACAAGAAAAACTAGACTGTATTTTATTTCACATGATAACGAAAGGTGCACTTTCAGAGCAGTGTATCTGCCTGGTCTTACCTTGAAGATATTTCAGTTATCTTGGTTTTTTTCAGATTTTAGTCAACAAGGAACTTTATTATCTCAATATCCCACAGAATGTTATGATGTTTCTCAGAAAATATAGTGCTTACTTCACCTGATAAGCAGAAAGTAGAAGCTATCCTAGAAGCCTTAATAACTCATATGAATGATAGATCTTGAGTGAAAAACCTCAGTAAAAATTCACGGACCAGTCTCTTTGGTAAAGTTACCAGAGATACAGTAGTCTTTCTGCAAGAGGAAATTTGTACCAACTCTCAGCAAGAAAAATTCCATTGTCTGATGGAAATTTATATTTTTTAAAGAAACATATATGTGCTGTTCTGAGTGACTTACCAAGCAGCCAATGAAACTTGCAGTTTTAAGAGGCCAAGTTTAGACTTCAGTGAAAGCTTCCTTCTGTTTGGATGTCCAAAGTAGATCTAAATGAACTTTAAGTGTTTATGGCAGTGGTTGAAAAATTACAACCTGATGGCTAAAACTAGATCATGACTTGTGTTTATACATAGTTTCATTGGAAGATACTTGACTCCATTTTTTCTAGGGGTTGTTTTGCATTACAATGATAGAATTGAATAGTTGTGACAGAAACCACATAGTCTTCATAGTCTAAAATATTTACTATTTGGTTTTTTAACTAAAATGTGTATTTGGTTTTTTGAATAAAATGTCTGTCTGGTTTATGGCATTTAGGGCTTTAGAGAAAATTCATTTAAACATCTACAGATAACTCTTCTCCTTTGCTGGTGGGCCTTGATAGAGAACTGATGGCCTCACCTTGCCACACCAAGTGACACTGTAACCTGAGCTGCCCATCATAAATTAGACATTTCACGTAGCGATAATGTTAGATATACAGCAGCTCTATATTATCAAGTGGTAGCGGAAGACTTAAGTGTCACAAGCAGACGGGTCAAATTCCCACAGCATCAATTTTTGTTGCTTGTATTTGTCCTTGCATTAACACCCGTGTCTTGTAAATGTAACTGCGGTGGTCTTAGAAACACAATGATCACAGGTTTTTTACTTTTGCTCCACCAGCCCTAGGGATGATAGCAGCTTCTAGCTGTTCTTAATTAGTGGGCTCAAAATTATTCTCCTTTTGTTTCTCCAGCACTTTCCATACTTTTGTCAACAAATCTCATATTAAATACCCTCCTTTTGATGTTTCCAGACTAGTTTCTGTTTTCCTGCCTAGACACTGATAACCTCACATAACAATTTTGGTGATACTATGCAGTGAAACTTTTCTGTATGAAATTGTAATGGTGGATCCATGTCATTATATATTTGTTAAAACCCATATAGTGAGTTTTTAAAAACCCATATGGACTTTGGGTAATGGTAGGGTGGGGGGGTTGGAGATATATGGGAACTCTGTACTTGCCACTTAATTTTGCTGTGAACCTAAAACTGCTCTAAAAAAATAGTCTATTTTTTTTAAAGTCATATCTGATTTTACTAATAATTATATATGTGTCATTACCTCTTTAGATAAAAATCCTTTTTTTTTTTTTAACATTATCTAGAACAACATCAAAGTTAGGAAATATTTTTTCCCTACAGGGTTAGTAGAAATGGCTTTTAAAACGTTGTGACTACTATTATCATCTGGAATTAGAGATCCAGATAAGAATCTAGTCAGCTAGGGTTGTTGAATTTATTCATTCAAAAATATAATCTTAATTTTTAAAGTCTATTATAGCTATAGTTGTTTCTCCCCCTTTCCTTCTTTATTTTGTTTGGATTAGCTTTAATTTTTTTTCCATCCACTTTGTCTTGTGTTTAACCATACTATTAGTCTTTGTCCTTACTATAGATTTTTGTTCATAATTATATGGGATTTTTAGCTACCTTTTATTATGTATTTCTAATTTTATTGTGTTGAGGTCAGAGAGTAATATTTCCCTAGAGTCTTTGGATTGTGGTCTAGTTCATTTTTATGAATGATCGACCCATGTATGCTGTGTCAGAGTTCAACCAGGAAAACAGCACCAGCAGGAGATAGATATATTAAAAGAGTTAGTGTAAGAATGTGAATTATGTGACCATGGGACAGGCTGTCAGGAAGGGTAGTCTGGAACTCTAAAGCAAAAGCTGAAGCTCTTCTCCATAGCAGTATTTCTTCAGGGAATCCTCACGTTGCTTTTAACTAATTATATTAGACCCACCCAGATTATCTAGAAAATGTGCCTTAAAGTTAACTGTTATGCATTCTAATTACATGTCTATGAAATATCTCCTCAGCAATAGCAAGACTAGTGTTTGATTAAATAACTGGAAACAGGTCATTTTGAAGTAAACATACAAAATGACCATATTCATATGCTAAAAAATGTGCATTTTATCTTATTTGGCTGCAGACTTTATTCCAATCCTCTGTATTTATGCCAAAAGCTAATCGCTACTAATTTTTCTTGAGGCATTAATTCAAGTACAGATGTGTTATTTTTGTCCATTAGAACATCCTTCCTAAAGTTTTTCATACTATGTTCAGATTTGTCAGTTACAAATATTACCATTGGAGGGTACTCTGATATTTGCCTAGGATGTCGTAATCTGTTCCTGTATCATCAACTGAGGAAATGAAAAAACAAAACAAAACAAACAACAACAAAAAACCAAACAAACCACAAAACCAGAAAGAAACAAACAGAAACAAACCCTAATATTCTCTTTGTGGTTGTCTTCAAAGCATCTATCATAGCAACGTGCTACTGCGTTTTGTTTTGTCTAAGCAACTCAGGATTTTACGTCATGGTCATTGTGATGTCTGCAAGCACTCACATTTTTCAGAGCATGCCTCACTGAAAAGAGCCCTCCTTGAGGTCCATGAGTTTCTGGATGTCAAATAAGGAGTTGATCCTACAGTGTTAACTGTGGGCTCTCTGTAGGGCAGCTCACTTTATACATACCCTAAAAACTGCTCTTTGCAAAATATTGTCTCATTTTGTTATAAGTACATTGCTTGAAAGGTGAAGAACTGCCAAAATGATTCCCAGTAGCCTGTCTATACTGATTGGTTTTGGATCCTCCCCATACCAAGCAGATTCATTACGGTCATAATACTGCCCCACCGCCTTTAGCTGATATTACTGCTTTTTGAAAAGCAAAGAAGCAAATACTGACCCATGCAGGCCATGAAGAGAAAAGAAGAGAGCTCAAAGGCTCTTATCACACAGCTATGGTACCTAGTTGTCTCTTTCTTTGGGCTCCTTTATGTTTCTGAAGGACCAGAACATCTTATAGAATCACAAGCCCATATTTTATTTTCTTATATTATGAATAAAATTAAGGATAAACCTAATTGTACTGGCTAGGAAATTAAAACTTTTGTATGTTATTTTACAGATTTATGTTTTTAAGACTGAGAGCTACTTGTTACTGTAATATTTCAATAATATTTATAGATATGTCAAAATATTACACATTGAAGTGACAAGATTGATTTTAAAGTGGCTTTTTATCAATATCTTTCTACTTTGCTCGATGGTAGAATATTGCAAACTTGTTAAAGCACAGAGAAAATGAATCAATATTCTCTAATATTCTGAGTTTTCTTTAAAGAGAAATTCACCTGTTTACTTAGGAATAACAATTAAGTTCACTTTTCATGTGCATGTGCTGATTTGTTATCCATGGCTATAAGCTCAGAGAATAACTCTGCACCCGAACATGTATGAAGTCGATCATCCTCCCCAGACCTGCACCTGCACGCTCTTACCTTCTCTCCTCCACTCCACCACAGTCTTCTTACCCCTGCTTCTTGGAGCCTCATTATAATTGGGTCCATTCTCAAAATTTTTAACTCTCGTACTCAGCTCTGTTTGTCATGGGCCAGGACAAATTTAAACCATCCCCTGCAAATATTTAAATGGCTATTAAAATTGAACTTTGGTAAGATAACCTATATAGTGACAAAATCAAAATAATTTATGTGAGCATGAGAATGTCTGGGATCAAACTGTGGGGTATTGATGTGACTTTCGGCAGTCCTCTCAATTACAGTGATGTGGCAGCATGTAACTCTTTGTAATCATAACCCTGTGAACCACAGAAAATTGAATACAGTTCATTATAAAGCAAGCTTCTGGGCTGGTAAAAGAGCAGAACATGTTGTACATGCAACATTGCTGTTAATATTATTATAAAAATATTAATGCTAACATTTCAGTGATTTTTTTGCATTCAATTTGATTATATAATTTCTTCACAGATACCTGTTAAGTACTCTTGATTACATGGATATTTTATAGTGGCAGTAAATTAACTCACAAGGTAAATTAGTAACAACATGTGCATTTACCTGTCGTACACAAATTTGACAAAAATGGATCTGTTGTTGAAACTATTTTCACTGTAGGAAATAGACCCTAATCTTTAATGTGAGTTTATGAGTATAGGAAGACATGTTATTTACTTAACAGTTTTCAATGAAATTATTCATAAATTTTAATGAGTATTAAATTTTAATAACTATCCAGTTTTATTAAATTTTAATTATATAAGTAATAGATGAATATGTTCTCTTTTATAACATATGCATATTGTTAGTAAAATTAAAATTACTCCCTAACCATCATTCTGTACTCTAGTCACCTCTCTTCCTCACCAGAGATGATCATTATTTTCTTGCATCATTCTTGACTGATTTTTGAACTTTTATGTATAGTTGAAAATATTGCAATAATTAATAGACAATATTTTGTATGAATTCCCATATTTTTTCAGATAAATAGTGTTTTACTTTAATACTGCTTAGGAGCTCACTTGTTTTTTACCAACTGTTTTTTTCCTTGAGAATATTCATATTAAAACATGCAGATCAAACATTCCTTTATACATGCTTCATGTTAAACTGTAGAAATGCACTATATTTAATTTAGACATTGATTTTGGTAGACATTTAGATTTTAATTTTTGCTTTTATGTAGTAAATAGTGCAATCAATATCTGGGATGTCTTGTGTATAGTTGGAAGTTTCTCCAAGTTAAGACACTTGAGGTAGAAGTTCTGGGACATAGAAATATTCTTAGTTTTAAGTGATTGTACTAAGCCACTGTGATGTTGTGATTTACAATAAAAATGTTTATTTGGTCTTATTCCTTTTCCTGTTATACAGCTCCAAACACCCTTGTAATTTCCTAAGCAATAAGAGTGATGGGAGTATCTTTTGTTATAATATTTGGGCTTTTTGTCCTCAAATCACTACCGTTCCTGAACTCCTTCCAGAGTGATAAAGGTGAAAGTGTCTTTTTTTTTTTTTTTTTTAGATTTTATTTATTTATTTGACAGAGAGAGAGATCACAAGTAGGCAGAGAGGCAGGCAGAGAGAGAGGGGGAAGCAGGCTCCCTGTTGAGCAGAGCGCCTGATGCGGGGCTTGATCCCTGGGCCCTGAGATCATGACCTGAGCCAAAGGCAGAGGCTTAACCCAATGAGCCACCCAGGTGGCCCGAAAGTGTCTTTTTTTTTTTTTTTTTTAAATTCATAGCAAGCTTCTTTTAACCACACTTCAGTTTAGGTTAGTAAGGTGACTTTTGGAAAACCTCTAAAGAGGGAGATCTGTTACCAGGGAACCACCCTTAAGATTCAGGGTTAGAACTTTCAGCCCTACCTCCTTACTTCTAGGGAGAGGATAGGAGCTGGAGTTTGAGGTAATCACTTATGACCAGTAATTTATTCAATCATGTCTAGGTAATGAAGCCTCCAGAAAAAATTCTAACTGAAGAGGTTTGGAGAACTTCTAGGTTGGTGGGCCTGAGGAGGTCCTGGGAGAGTGGTATACTCAGGGAGGGCATGGAAACTCCATGTCCCTTCCTCCATTCCCTGCCTTGTGCATCTCTTTTATCTGGCTGCTCCCGAGTTACAATCTTTGTAATAAACCAGTAATCTGCTCAGTAAACTGTTTTCCTGGATTCTGTGAACCATTCCAACAAATGAATGACATTGGAAATAGGGGCAGTCTTGTGAGACCAAGCCCCTAACGGATGATATCTGACACTCTCTCCAGGCAGATAGCATCAGAATTGAGTTGAATTGAATGACATCCAACTGTCACAGAATTGCTTGGTGTGATGAAACCCATACATTTGGAGTATTCAGTGAGTAGAGGGAAAAAAAATTTTCCCTCCAAGTAAACTCTTTTTCCTCTTTAGCTACCCACTATATTGATGTATAAATATTCATACTCTCAGAAATGATGTACTCAAATACCTTTTCCATATAATGTTGCCAAATCATGTTTTTTACTTGCCTATATCTTATACATGTGATGAGTAAAATTTTTAAACTATCATGTTTTAACACTAAGCAATTTGATTTAATTTAGGAACCTCTATGATGTGCTGGTGAAAGGTGGCAATTTTCCTAATAAATATGACATCTCCTCTAAAGAGCTCAGTCATAACATAGGTTTGGCTTTCTCTCTTTAATGCCCCTGAAGAGTGAGATGTCTTTTTGGATTCATGAAATTACTTAAGCTGCAGAGTTAACTAGTTATGATGGTAGCAATGCCTCTCTCCTTTCATATATAAACCCAAGCGAGATATTGTCTCTGGTACGAAGGGAAAACAAGGTAAAAGGAGACTGGTATTTGGATTTAAAAACTATTGAAAAGAATCTCAGCACAATATACTAGAGTGTGACCATGAACAGGGTATTTCTATTCCTTGGGAACTCAGTTATGAGTCTCAAAATGTCATCAAAAATAACACTACTTTTTAAAAAAAAAATTTTTTTTTAGATTATGAGTGTCAAAGGATGTATATATTTAATTTTATTCTGTGTAATAGAGCTTCATATAGAGAGTCTGTCTGCACTGGAGAGTTTAAATATAATCCCACCAGGTTTTCTTTATGTTAGAGAAAACATTACTATATTTATTTGGCAGAAGGGGGCTTTGGTGAGAATCTTTTCTCCAACAAAGCAAGTTAATGGAATGCCATTGAAAAGTGTTCTGATTTAACTACATAATGGTACATTTGGGAGTCCTTAGAAATGGACTCCTTTGTTTATATTAGGCATAAAGACATTTTAAATCCAAGACCTGCATTGGGGATTCACACATATTCTGTCTTACTGAGGCTAATAAAAGCATTTTGCCTCATTCTTTCATTTTAATTAGGTGTTTTCTTCTTTTACTAGGGTTCTCTTGCTCTAGGGATTTCATTACTTTATAATATTGGCTCCAATTGACATTTTATTTGGTGTTTCAGAGACAATAAGAAAAAAGTAGGGAGTTTGTTTGTAATTTGGAAAAATAATGAGCATGCTATCATCATCTACCAGTAGAGAAGAACATGCCCCCAGGCACAGGCATACACAATTAGCTGCCAGACCCATCACTCTCCTCCCCATTGATCATGGTCCCTTTTCAGAGTTCCCAGGTGATCAATACCGTATGTTAAGAAACAGTTCACAGAATGTCCGTTTAAGAGTGATAGATACATTCAGTACTAGGGCTTTCACTATTAAAAAAAAAAGATTAAGATAATTTCTAAACTTGTGAAATGGCCTCCCAGAGTAGACTTCAGGGTCTCTTTACTTGATTTAAGGCAATTAGAATCTCATTAGGAGAAAATGTCTTGTTAAAGTCACTCTAATCAAAAGTAAAATTCCCTGAGGATTATTTTTCCCCTTGAGAACAGATATTAAATCAACACCACCTGTATTCTAAATAAATATGTATGTTATAAATATTAAGAAAAATGTATTTAAAAAGCATAGCAACATCTTAATAGAAAATGAAATGCTTATTAAAACAATCTGATTTCCAAGAGTAATAAATCCTATAACTTTGTAGTTGGTATGTCAAAATATCCCCATAGGAGATTAATGGATCTGAAGAATTTACAATATAAAAATGTAGGAAGATAGCAGGGGCTGTTGTTACAAGAAGGTAATAGAACTAGAGAATCAAAACACCCACCGGGCATAACAGTTTATCAATAATGGACTAGATAAGCAAAGTGTATATGTGTGTGTGTGTCTGTGTGTGTCTATGTGTCTGTGTGACAGAGAGAGAGAGAGAGTAAACAAACAATACCAGCCAGAGACATAATCCAGATGACATTTCAAATGTCCAATTAAATTAAAAAAAAGGGAAAAGAAACTCAACATCATACATGCCGACTATAGAATGCAAATTAAAATCATAACGACATACCTCTACATAAACACTAGAATAGTCATAAACAAAAAGACAAGAATGAGTTGAGGAAGATACAGAGAAGCTGGAACTCTTCTACACTTATGACTAGCATGTAAAATGGTAGCCAATTTAGAAAATAGTTTCACAGAGCTTTAAAAAGTTAAACAAAAATTTTCCTTGTGACCTAATAATTCCAATTCTGAATGTCTATCTGGGAAAATAGATATATATGCCCACAAAAGACAAATTTAAATATTCTTAGCAGAATTATTTATAACATACCCAAAGTGACAACAATGCAAAAGTTCATCATCTGGTTATTGGATAATCAACTGTAAAACACCCATACAATGGAACGCCATTTAGCAATAGAAAATGAATGAGGTACTAGTGCTTGTTACAACGTGGATGAATTAAAAAATATTATGCTAGGTAAAAGAAACCAAAGGCAAAAGACTATGTATATTATGAGTCATTTTATCTGAAATATCCAGAAAAGACAAATTTGTAAAGACAGAAAGCAGATTAATGGATGTCTTGAGCTGGGGTAGAAGGAGGAATTGACTGTTAATAAGCAAGAGTTTTCTATGCAGTAATAGAAATGTACTAAAATAGGTTTGTGGTGATATTTGCAGAACTCTGTGTATTTAATAAAAATCACTGAGTTGCACACTCAATGTAAAATAGGTGAATTTTGTGGTACATAAATTACATCTCAAAAATGCTTTTGGAAATAAATAAAAGCACATTTTCAGCATCTCCAAATAAGAAATGAGGAAGCACAGATAGTAAGTCTAAAGGCAAAAACTAACAAACCGCCCAGAAACCAAGCTATGTGGCACAGATCATGCACTCTGTTGTCTTTTCCAACTTAAATGTGCTTCCTGGAGTTTGTTTTCCTGGTAATTAGAAAAATCCCACCAAGCTCACTAGCTGGGCAGGGAATGCTGTCAATGGGCTACAAAGATAGAAGATTGTGTTTGTGAAAACACCTCTACCAAGGATAGTAAATATACTGATTACTTTTGAATTACTTTTGATTACTTTTGACTTTTAAATCCTCATAGAAACGATAAGATAGCTATCTCAATATCATTGGAGGGGATTGCAAATCTGAAAGACCCCTTTTATAGGAGACTTGGAGATACTTGAAGTTCGTTTTATTGTTGTCATAAGGAGTCTGATTCCCTTTGTTGATAATGAACCACTGACATCCCTTAAACCTCAGCCTTCCCTGTTTTGCCTTTTGCCCCAGGTGCCTGCCAGAGAGACCCACTCCCTCCTTCGGTGAAAGGGAGTAATTCAAACTACAAAAGCTCCTTCCCTCTCAGTGGGAACCCTCCCCAGGCCTTTCCCTCTGGCCACAATAAAAACCCAAGCCAGTCTCTTTTGTTGCTCTCTCAAGCTATTGAGCTACCTACCTGCTGAATTACATAAGTAATCAAGCTTTTCATACCTTCTGGGTACTCACCGAGTATGTCATCCGCCTTGGTATGTGAACCAGACTTTGGGTGGGAGTCCAACTGCCTCTGCAGGTGACCATAACAACTGTCTTTTGTCATATAGGACTTGATGAAAATGGGAAAAATGGGAAAAAAGAGAAAATTTCCTAAATCTTTAACTTGGACTTTGACATTGTGTGTGGTCATCATAACTATTTTCCTATTCACTATTTCTCCCTTTCATGCTTACTGAAATGTTTTGTTGTTTCAATTAGCAATACACCTAATTAAAAAAACAAAAAAACCACTCTTCCATAGATTCATAGGTCCTCTTATAATTAAAAGATTCCTTTAACCAAGTTCTGACAAATGAGATGTAAGAAAAAAAAGTACAAAGGTTAAGATTTCTGGGAAAACTGCTCTTTTCATAACTAAGGAAAAGAATGTTTTTAAGCTGACATGTGTCATGTGTCCTGTATCTTCCTTGTCCTTCCTGCCTAGAAGTAAGATATGATGCCCGAAGTTATCATGTAAGGATGAAAATGAAAGTGTCATGCAAAGTCTGGTGAAGAGGAAAATGAGATCCTTGAGTTTCTGCTACTCCAGGCCTGGAGTGCCTGCTTCATGATGCATTAAATGAGAGAGAAAAGAAAAAAAACAAAAACAAAAAAAAAAACCCGAAACCCAAAAAAACTAAAAATCCTGAGTTGGGGGGAAATGGCAAGTGTTAGTCAAAGCGTCAAAGTTTCAGTTATAAAACATGTTCTGAGACCTAATATAAGGCTCTGTGACTATAATTGATAATACTATGTTGTACATTTGACATTTGATAAGCTCTTGAGTGTTCTTACCACATACACATACAGAAAGGTAACTATATGAGGTGATGGACATGTTAATTTGTTAATTAGCTTAATTGTGTTAATCATTTCATAGTGTACACGTATATCAAAACATCAAGTTGTACACCTTAAATATATGTAATTTTTAATTATCTATCATACCTCAATAAAGCTAGCAAAAATTCCCCCTAATAAATTCCATTAAACAAATGATAGAATTTCTTTTTTAATACAGTCAGAAGTCATTTCTAAAAAATATATATATTATGCGAAATCAACTGATTTTCACTTGAGTATGAACTCCAACTTATTTTTTATGGACATTCTCTTTGTAACACTTTTATTTGCACACAGTTTATGAGAAATGATAATATGATAGAGTTTTTTTGTTTTGTCATCCTCCAAATACATAGTTACATGAGATTAACAGGAGGAAGTCAATCAGACAATTTGGGGGATCCAGGCTAAATGGAAAAAGAATTTACAACAACTTCATGTCATTTTTTGAAGAAAGATGGGGTGGGGGTAACATTGGGGCTTGTATAAACTTCTTTTCTGTCTAATCCTATAGTACCTGGACCTGGATTGCCTTCATGGGTTTCAGAAGGAGGATCCACTGAAAAGACTTCCATCCGGTCAGTAATTCAAAGATATAATTGCCTGAATTCCTAAAAAGAAAATATGGGATGAGTTTTTCTTTCTCCTCTTCTGTCTAATATAAGATTCAGTCTTTCAGACTCTTGAAAACTAGTGCACCAGACGATGAGAGGAATCTGTAAGACTGTACTTACCTAATCCTACTCCATACAACTGACTTAGATAAAGAGAAAAACATTGTCCAGATTCAAGCAACTACTGCTTTATTGGTAACTACTCTTTATTGGTAACTTTATTGGTAACTACTACTGGTAACTACTGGTAACTACTACTTTACTGGTAACTTTATTGGTAACTACTATATTCTACTTTTGTTAAATTAGATGGTTACACTCCGAGGAAGGAGAGAGTATTTGGGGGTGGGCGAGCAGGTATGGATGGCACTCAGCAATAAATGAAAATAAGTGAAATAGTGTAAAACTAGTTTTTCTTTGATTACTTGTTATAGTTTGAGAGCATGGAAAATCATACTGTGTCTTAGCTACATTTTGTGATGCCCAGAAGAGTAAATATTTGCTCTCTAAAAATAATCACCATTATTGAAAATTGAGGAGATAAATTAGAATCCAGAATACCTTAGGAATATGTAAGCTGACATGACCTATATAAGGCATATTGAATAATTGGAAATTAATTTTCAATAAACATTTGGAATGATCTTAATATGGCTATACTCTTTGCCTCTAATTTTATAGGTCATATCTATTATCAAAGAAAACCCCTGAGAGGCACAGGAAACAAGTTTCTGTCACCAAAATAATCAAATGGGATTTATTTAATATTAGAGCTACTGATTACTGTATAGCTATTAGCATGGATGATGACTATTTGAGAGAAACATCTGATTAAGATGAGTGAAGATTCTTATATATATGTTCCGACTACCTGCCTCAAAATAATGTTTTGATACCTATAGGCCTTGGTTTTATAGATAGGAAGCAAAGGCCAAGATGCAAAATGTTTGGCAAATCAAGTGTAGTATGTGCCTGAGACTGACATGGCAGGCTTTCATATCATAATTAAAAGCACTGACATTTACTGAGGGCAGCCATGAAAAATGCTTTGAATCATTCACACAAAGGTACATTTAGGATTCATTTATATTCATAGGACTTTCTGTTAGGATACTCAGTGTATCCTTGATGCAAAAAATATATATCCAAATTAAACATAGAAAATTAATACACAGTATAACAAATGTATATGGCCCATAAGCCAACATTGGTCAAAACACTTTAAGCGCTTATATGAAGGAAGTATTCTGGAATGCCCACCAAAGACTGGGAATTTGAAACTTACAGAAACAGTTCTTCAAATATAGTTCCTTCTATATTAATATTAGGTGTATGGGTAACTTAGGTTAATTTTTCTGGAAAGGAATAGATATCCTGGGGCGCCTGGGTGGCTCAGTGGGTTGGGCCTCTGCCTTTGGCTCAGGTCAGGATCTCAGAGTCCTGGGATCAAGCCCCGCATCGGGCTCTCTGCTCTGGCGGGGAGCCTGCTTCCCCCTCTTTCTCTGCCTGCCTCTCTGCCTACTTGTGATTTCTGTCTGTCAAATAAATAAATAAAATGTTTTTTTAAAAAAAAGGAATAGATATCCTTACTGTAAATTAACATATTTATTTATAGTAAAATTAATTTGATTGTTTAAAAAAAACAAAATAATGATAACAATGAAAAATAAGCCAATTTCTCTATGACTCAGCAATGTCCCTGCCAGGTATACACCCCCCAAAATTTAAAGCATATGCACACATAAAAACTCATGCATGAAAAAGAAAAACAAAGTGATTAAAGGAGAATCCTAAAGAAGAATGAGGAGGTAAAGTATAAAGTATACAAAGATGGAGGACTAACCCTAGAGCAGAAGGGTGATGGTTTTTAATGTAATGAAAAGGAAGTGTGCAAGTAAGCTGTAGTTAATACATAGCTGCTTTAGGACTCTAGATGCATGATGTGAGTTCTCTAATGGAACCTGTCAAAAAACAATGTCTTATTCCAGTTCCCATAATATTGTGATAGTTAAAAAAGGGGAGGAAATTTATAGAAATTAAGAGCTGCCTAAATTGTTAAGTTTAGTAGAGAAATATAAACAGGCATATGTAAGTAATTTGATATTGATTAGCCTATTAATTTCTTGAAGTACAGTCACATGCACACATATGCATATTTACATAAATATATTAAGATTAGTTAATACAAACAAAACTATATGGGAAAAATTATTGAAAATTATACCTCATTAATTCTTAAAATTAGAAGTTCCTAAATATATCATATATTATTTCTCAGCTTATTTGTTAAAGTCATTCTTTCTGGTGTAATTTTTTTTTTAATAATCATTACTTTTTAATGCAAATGTTTTTGAAGTACAACATGCAGAAAAACGGATGAATTCAGGTCAGTGAATTCTCAGATTAAATAAAATCCATGTCAGTGGTACCTGTTTCAAGAAACAGAACATTACCAACATCCCAGAAGCACCCTCTATGCCCTCCTCCAGTCATTACCTTACCCTAGAGGTAAACACTTTCTAACATCTAATATCACAGATTAGGTTTCCCTGTGTAAAACTTTGTATAAATTTGAATAAATAAATTCTGTTTTGTTCTCTGTGTCTTTCACTCAACATTGTGTTTATGAGATCCATCCAATTTATTGTATATTGTATATTATTTACATTCTTGTAGAGTATTCCATTCCATTGTATATCACAATTTATTTATCCTTTCTAATATTCGTGGATGTTTAGGTTGTTCCACTGTGGGATTATTATGAATAGTGAGACTATGAACATTCTACTTTTTTTTTTTAAATTAACATATATTGTATTACTTGCTTCAGGGGTACAGGTCTATGAATCATCAGTCTTACACAATGCACACCACTCACCATAGCACATACCCTCCCCAATGTCCATAACCCAGCCACCCCAACCATTCCCCACCACCCAGCAATGCTCCGATTGTTTCCTGAGATTAAAAGTCTTTTATGGTTTGTCTCCCTTTGGATCCCATCTTGTTTCATTTTTCCATTCTTACCCCACCATGACCCCTCTGCCATGCCTCTCAAATTACTCATATCAGAGAGATCATAGGATAATTGTCTTTCTCTGATTGACTTATTTCACTTGGCATAATACCCTCTAGTTCCATTCACATCATTGCAAATGGCAAGAGATCAGATTTTTTGATGGCTGCATAGTATTCCACTATATATATATATATAATGGAATATATATATATATATATATATATATATATATATATATACCACCTCTTCTTTATCCACTCGTCTGTTGATGGACATCTAGGTTCTTTCCATAGGTTAGCTATTGTGAACATTGCTGCTGTAAACATTTGGGTGCATGAGCCCCTTTGGATCACTACATTTGTATCTTTAGGGTAAATACCAGTAGGGCAATTGTTGGGTCAGAGGGTAGCTCTATTTTAAACCTTTTGAGGGATCTCCATGCTGTTTTCCAGAGTGGCTTCGCCAGCTTGCCTTCCCACCAACAGTGTAGGAGAGTTCCCCTTTCTCTGCATACTCTCCAACATCTGTCATTTCCTGACTTAAGTTTAGCCATTCTGACTGCTGTGAGTTGGTATCTCATTGTGGTTTTTATTTGTATTTCCTTGATGCCGAGTGATGTGGAGCATTTTTTCATGTGCCTGATGGCCCTTTGGATGTCTTCTTTGCAGAAATGTCTGTTCATGTCCTGTGTGCTTTTCTTCATTGGGTTATTTGTTCTTTGAATGTTGAGTTTGATAAATTCTTTCTAGATTTTGTATACTAGCCATTTATCTGGTATGTTATTTGCAAATACCTTCTCCCATTCTGTCTGTTGTCTTTTGGTTTTGTTGACTCTTTCCTTTGCTGTGCAAAAGCTTTTGATCTTGATGAAGTCCCAATAGCATATATTACCCTGGCTTCCCTTGCCTTTTGAGATGTTTCTAGGAAGAAGTTGCAGTTGAGGTCAAAGAGGTTGCTGCCTGTGTTCTCCTCAAGGATTTTGATGGATTTCTGTCTCATGTTGAGGTCCTTCATCCATTTTGAGTCTATTTTCATGTGTGGTGAAAGGAAATGGTCCAATTTCATTTTTCTGCATGTGGCTGTCCAATTTTCCAACACCATTTGTTGAAAAGACTGTCTTTTTTCCTGTGGAAATTCTTTCCTGCTTTGTCAAAGATTAGTTGACCATAGAGTTGGGGGTCTATTTCTGGGTTCTCTATTCTGTTCCATTGATCTATGTGTCTGTTTTTGTGTCAGTACCACACTGTGATGATGATGACAGCTTTGTAATAGAGCTTGAAGTCTGGAAGAGATGCCACCAACTTTGGCTTTCTTTTTCAACATTCCTCTGGCTATTCAAGCTCTTTTCTGGTCCCATATAAATTTTAGGATTATTTTTTCCATTAGTTTGAAAAAAAAATATGGTATTTTGATAGGGATTACATTAAATGTGTAGATTGCTTTAGGTAGCATAGACATTTTCATAACATTTCTTTTTCCAATCCATGAGCATTGAACATTTTTCCATTTCTTTGTGTCTTCCTCAATTTCTTTCATGAGTACTTAAAAGTTTTCTGAGTACAGATTCTTTACCTCTTGTTTAGGTTTATTCCTAGGTATCTTAGGGTTTTGGGTGCAATTATAATGGGATTGATTCCTTAATTTTTGTTTCTTCTGTCTTGCTTTTGGTGTATAAAAATGCAACTGATTTCTGTACCTTGGTTTTATATTCTGACACTTTACTGAATTCCTGTATGAGTTCTAGCAGTTTTGGAGTGGAATCTTTTGGGTTTTCCACATAAAGTATCATATCATCTGCAAAGAGTGAGGGTTTGACTTCTTTTTGCTGATTTGGATGCCTTTTATTTCTTTTTCTTGCCTGAATGCTGAGGCTAGGACTTCTAGTACTATATTGAATAGCAGTGGTGATAGTGAACTTTCCTGCTATGTTCCTGACCTTACAGGAAAAGCTCTCAATTTTCCCCCCTTGAAAATGATATTTGCTGTGCATTTTCCATAGATGGCTTTTATGATATTGAGGTATTTTCCTTCTATCCATACACATTGAAGAGTTTTTTTTTTTTTTTTTTTTTAAGATTTCGTTTATTTGACAGAGATCACAAGTAGGTAGAGAGGCAGGGAGAGAGAGAAAGAGAGGGGAGGTAGTAGGCTCCGCTGAGCAGAGAGCCTGATGTGGGCTTGATCCCAGGACCCTGAGATCATGACCTGAGCTGAAAGCAGAGGCTTTAACCCACTGAGCCAACCAGGCACCCCTGAAGAATTTTGATCAAGAAAGATGCTATACTTTTTCAAATGCTTTTTCAGCTTCTATTGAGAGTACCATATGGTTCTTATTGTTTCTTTTATTAATGTATTGTATCACATTGATCAATTTGTGGATGATGAACCAACATTGAAGCACTGGTATAAATTCCTCTTGGTCGTGGTAAATAAGCCTTTTTTTTTAAATTAATTTTTTTATTTTTTTATAAACACGTATTTTTATCCCCAGGGGTACAGGTCTGTGAATCGCCAGGTTTACACACTTCACAGCACTCACCAAAGCACATACCATCCCCAAGGTAAATAAGCCTTTTAATGTACTGTTAGATCCTATTGGCTAGTATTTTGGTGAGAATTTTCTCATCTGTGTTCATCAAGGATATTGGTCTGTAATTCTCTTTTTTGATGAGGTTTTTGTCTGGTTTTGGGATCAAGGTAATGTTGGCCTCATAAAATGCGTTTGGAAGTTTTCCTTCCATTTCTATTTTTTGGAACAGTTTCAGGAGAATAGGAATTAACTCTTCTTTAAATGCTTGGTAGAATTCCCCTGGAAAGCCATCTGGCCCTGGGCTCTTGTTTGTTGGGAGATTTTTGATGACTGCTTCTACCTCCTTACTGGTTATGGGTCTGTTCAGGTTTTCTATTTCTTCATGGTTCAGTTTTGTTAGTTTATACGCCCTAGGAATGTATCCATTTCTTCCAGATTGTCAAATTTGCTGGCGTGTAGTTGCTCATAATATGCTCTTATAATTGTTTATGTTTCTTTGGTGTTGGTTGTGATTTCTCTTCTTTCATTCATGACTTTATTTATTTGGGTCCCTTCTCTTTTCTTTTTCACAAGGCTGGCAAGGGTTTTATCAATCTTATTAATTCTTTCAAAGAACCAGCTCCTAGTTTCATTGATTTGTTCTACTTTTTTTGTTTGTTTTTTGTTTCTATTTCATTAATTTTTGCTCTGATCTTTGTATCTCTTCTCCTGCTGGGTTTAGGCTTTCTTTGTTGTTCTTTCCCCAGCAACTTTAGGGGTAGAGTTATGGTGTGTACTTGAGACCTTTCTGGTTTCTTGAGAAAGTCTTGTATGGCTATATACTTTCCTATCAGGACTGCCTTTGCTGTGTCCTGCAGATTTTGAACAGTTCTGTTTTCATTATCATTTCTTTCTTTGAAATTTTTCAATTTTTCTTGGTTGACCCTTTCATTCTTTATTAGGATGCTCTTTAGCATCCATGTATTTAGGTTGTTTCCAACTTTCCTATTGTGATTGCATTCTAGCCTCAGAGATTGTGGTCTGAAAATAGGCAGGGAATGATCTGTCTTTTGATACCAGTTGAGACCTGATTTGTGACCCATTATGTTCCATGTGCATTAGAGAAGAATGTGTATTCTATTGCTTTAGGATAGAATGTTCTGAATATATCTGTGCTGTCCATTTGTCCCTTAAGGCCTTATTTCCACGTTGATCTTTTGCTTGGATGATCTGTTCATTTCAGTGAGGGGGCTGTTAAAGTCCCCTACTCTTATTGTATTATTGTTGATGTGTTTCTATGATTTTATTATTAATTGGTTTATATAGTTGGCTGCTCCCATGTTAGGGGTATAGATATTTAAAATTGTTAGATCTTCTTGTTGGACAGACCCTTTGAGAATGAAATAGTATTCTTCCTCATCTCTTATTATAGTTTTTAGTTTAAAATATAATTTATCTGATATACGATTGCCACCCCAGCTTTCTTTTGATGTCCATTAGCATAGTAAGTAATTTTCTACCCCCTCACTTTAAATCTGGAGGTGTCTTAGGTCTTAAATGAGTTTCTTGTAGACAGCATATTGATGGTTCTTGTTTTTTTTATCCATTCTGATACCTGTGTCTTTTGATTGGTTGCACTTAGCTTATTTACATTCAGGGTAACTATTGAAAGATATGAATTTAGTGCCATTGTATTACCTGTAAGGTGACTGTTACTGTACACTGTCTCTGTTCCTTTCTGGTCTACTACTTCTAGACTCTCTCAGAGGACTCCTTTCAATATTTCCTGTAGGGCTTGTTTGGTGTTTACAAATTCTTTTAGTTTTTGTCTAAAAGCTTTTTAATCTCTCCTTCTATTTTCAATGATAGCCTAGCTGGATATAGTATTCTTGACTGCATGTTTTTCTCATTTAGTGCTCTGAATATATCATGCCAGTTCTTTCTGGCCTGCCAGGTCTCTGTGGATAAGTCTCTTGCCAACCTAATATTTTTATCATTGTATGTTACAGACTTCTTGTCCTGGGCTGCTTTCAGGGTTTTCCCTTGTCACTAAGACTTGTAAGTTTTACTATTAGATGACAGGGTGTGGACCTTTCTTGTTGATTTTGAGGGGGGCTCTCTGTGCCTCCTGGATTTTGATCTTGTTCCCTTGGCCATATTAGAGAAATTCTCTAGTATAATTCACTGCAGTATACCTTCTTCCCCTTTCTCTTTTTCTTCTTCTTCAGGGATCCCAGTTATTCTAATATTGTTTCATCTTACGGTATCACTTATCTCTCGAATTCTTCCCTAATGGTCCAGTAGTTGTTTGTCTCTCTTTTGCTCAGCTTCTTTACTCTCTGTCATTTGATCTTCTATATCACGAATTCTCTCTTCTGTCTCACTTATCCTAGCAGTAAGGGCCTCCATTTTTTTTTATTGCACCTCATTAATAGCTTTTTTGATTTCAGCTTGTTTAGATTTTAGTTCTTTTATTTCTCCAGAAAGGGCTTTTATTTCTCCAGATGCAGTTTCCCTAATATCTTCCATGCCTTTTTCGAGCCCAGCTAGAACCTTGAGAATTGTCATTCTGAATTCTAGATCTGTCATATTACAAATGTCTGTATTGATTAGGTCCCTAACATTCAGTACTGCCTCTTGTTCCTTTTTTGTGGTGAGTTTTTCCACCTTGCCATTTTATCCAGATAAGAATATATGAATGAGAGAATAAAATATTAAAAGGGTGGTGAAGACCCCAGAGAAATGTACACTAACCAAATCAGAAGAGACCTCAAATTGGGGGGAGAAGAAAGGGAGTAAAAAGATGTCTAAATTTTTTTTAAATTAAATATATATATATATATATATATATATATATATATATATATATATATATAAAATCTTAGACTGGTGAATAGAACAGCCATCCACTTGATTTTGGGTCGATTTTGGTCTCTTAGAAGCAACTACATCCCAAAATTTTAAAGAATGAAAAACTCATTTATCTACAAATATAAGGGTAAAGACAATGAAGGGATGGAATATGACTATACAGATGAAAAATTTTAAAAAATTATAAAAAAAGGAATTGATAAGATAAGTTGGTTGGAAAAACAAAGAAAAAGAAAGTGGTGAGAATATGATCAGGCTGAAGACTAGACCAAATGCCTGTGCTAGATTTATGGTATATTTTGGTCTATTAGAAGAAATTGTATTCCAAAAATTTTTTAGAAGAAAAAAACCCTGTGTGTATACAAAAAATAAAGTTAGATACAATGGAGGATAAAATATGACTATAATAATGAAGGTTTAAAAAGTTTTTTTTAAAAGAAAGATATTTTTAAGATAAACTAGTTAAAAAACGTTAAAAGAGGAACAAGGAAAAGTGAAAAAAGTTAGAATAAGGAAAAATATTAAAAAATTTAATTAACTTTGTAAGACTAATGAATCATGGGAAGAAAGCCATGAATTCCATGCTTTGTTTTCCCCTTCTCTGGAATTCTGCTATTTTCCTTAATCAGTGAGTTTGTTCTTAGCTGGATGTTCTTGCTGATCTTCTGAGGGAGGAGCCCACTGTAGTGATTCTCAAATATATTTGCCAGAGGCAGAATTGTACCACCCTTGTCAGGGGCTGGGCTAAGTAATCTGTTTGGGTTCAGTCTTGAGAGCTTTTGCTCCCTGAATGCTTTCTGTGGAGCTCTGGAGGACAGAAATGAAAGTGGAGGCCTCCCAATCTTTGGCCAGGAGGAGCCAAGAGCTCAGACCCCACTCCTCAGTGCACCTTCGGAAAAAGGGGTCAATCACTCTGGTCTCCCTGGTCTCTGCCACTCCAAGCTCCAAGCTCACATGGCCTGTGACTGAGTGTTTCTATCCCTTGCACACAGCTCTATTTGGAGTCTCCAATCCCAGCAGATTCCTCTGCTCTGCTCTTCTGAAGGATGAAGATGGGTATCCCTGGATCTGCCACTTGTGGAGTCCCTGCTCAAAGATCAGTGCCGTGACTGTGCTGTGGATCGTGGTTTAAGCTAACCCCAAACTGAGACCTCACTCCTCAACTCCATCTCTCTGCCCAGCATCCCTGCTCTGCTATCTGCAAGCTCTGCTACACTCAGACACCCCCAATCATTCTGTGACCTTGTGGGTCCCAAGACACACTGTCCCTGCAAGGGCTCCACCCCTGCTTAGCCTCTGGAGCAATGTCCCTCAGTGGAGCAGACTTTTAAAAGTTTGGATTTTGCACTTTGTTGCTCCACTGCTTCCCAGGATCTGGCCCCTCCCCGTAGTCTCTCTTCCTGTCACTTCTAATTCATTTGTCCACATGTCATACCTTTCAGAAAGTGGTCGATTTTCTGTTTCTAGAATTGCTGCTCTTCTCTTCTATCTCCTGTTGCATTTGTAGGTGTTTAGAATGGTTAGATAACTATCTAGCTGAATTCCTGCAACTTGATGTCATCTCAGTCTGTTACTCCTCCATCATCTTGACTTCTCCCCCATGCCCATTTTTAAATTGAATTATTTGGTTTTTGTTTTGTTTGTTTTTCTATTGAGTTGTTTGAGCTCATTGTATATTTTTGATATTGTCCCCCTATCAGATATATAATTTGCAAATATTTTCTCCAGTGGGTTGCCTGCTCCAGATGGTTTGTTAGCTGTGCAGAGGTTTTTAGTTTGATGTAGCCCCAGTTTTTTACTTTTTATTTTGTTGCTTTTGCTTTTGGAGTCAGGCCTAAAAATTCAGTTCCAACACTGATGTCAAGGAACTTACTACCTGTGCTTTCTTCTTGGAGTTTTATGGTTTCAGGTCTTACATTCAAGTCTTTAACATATTTTGAGTTAGTACATGGGAAGCCAACAAATAATGTAAAATGTACCACTGTGTTTTAAAGTGATTAATTGGGAAGATCACCTTCATTTTGTCTTTTTCTTATTTTGTGCAATATGTGTGAATATTGAGAAGAGTTTCTGACATGTATTATTTTAAAATGTTTTCACAATGTAATTTGAATCACAATGTAATTTGTGAAAGTGGGTCCAGTTACCACACATAAATTTATTTGCTTAGAGTATACTTTAAGGAATAATCAGATCCGCATGATAACTCTTCAGTATAATAAGACTAATTATGATCAACTGCAAGATAAATTAAGTGTTAGATATAAAAATGGAGAAATAACCTTATAAGATGATTCAGCCAAAAGATTATATAAATCTATACTCAAGCTTCAATTAGTAAATCATATGAAAGATGAAAGAGAAAACATCAATTTTCAAATGTGGCTGAGCAGGTATTTTATTATAGATTGCTTTTAATGTAATAATGTCTTATAAAAGCATATGGAAGATTTAGCAGATGTGGTTAGAATTTCAAACTCTGTAGAAATGATTAAATCTTGTCATGAGAAAAGTAATAGATTTAAAATCCAAAGTTTTTTAATTTAAAAATTAATTTTAAAAAATTAATTTAAAACAATTTGTAAAATTTTTTTTACAATTAAAGTTTTATGCATAATTCAGCCAGTTGGTGGTTAACTGAAAAATTTTAAAGAAGTTTGTTGTTGTGGTATAATTGGTAATCAACTACAAATATTTAGTGTATACCATTCGATGAATTTGATCATATTAGAACACTATTATACCTTCACTATAATCAAGGGTCAGACATATCCAACACCTCCCCCAATTTTCTTTCATTTGCTTTTGTTTCTGTTGTTGTGTGTTTGTGTTTGATAAGGACATGTAACATGAGCTTTACCCTCTTAACAAATTTTGAAGTGCACAATACTGTATTGTTAATTATGGTACTGTGTTGTACAGCAGATCTCTAGAATTTATTCTCTAGAATTTATTCATCTAGCATAACTGAAACTATACCTATTCAGTAATAGCTCTCTATTGCCTCCCAACCCCTGGCCTGACAATCACTATTGTATTCTCTGCATCTATGAGTTTGACTACTTTAGATACCTCTTATGAGTAGAATCATACAATATTTGCCCCAATGTAAATGGCTTATTTCACTCAGCATAAGGTCCTCCAATACATACATGTTGCAAGTGGCAGAATTCCCCCCCCACCTTAAGGCAAAACAATATTCCATTGAATGTATATACCTAATTATCCTTAGCCGTTCATCTATCAGTGGACAAAGGGTTGTTATTTGTCTTGGCTATTCTGAATAATGCTTCAGTGAACATAGAAGTGTCAATTCTCAGCATTCTGGGACACTCCCTTAGGTAGTTAACTGAACTGAACTGTAAAATATATTTGAAAATCAACTCATATACTCATTAAAGTTAAAAATGTTAAGTTAAATTAAAAGTTAACATTTTAAAAAGTACAATATGTGAGTTTTTGGTACATCTGAATTAACTTCATCTTAAAAGCAATATATGAATTTTTGGTAATCTGAATTAATTTCATCTTAAAAAGCAATATATGAATTTTTGGTACATCTGAATTAATTTCATCTTCAAAAATCAATATTTTACAACATTTTTTATTTTATATTTCACCATATTTCTTGATTATTCCCACCACTTGAAAGTAAAGAGCAATCTAAAATCAAATGTGGTTAATTCTAATTCTATTTTACCTATAGGCAATTTTATTTATAATTAATCTAAATCTAAGTGCCTAATCTAAACATTGTATTTAAGGATATTAAAATCACAGTAAAAAAGAAGATAATTCAAAAAATATTCTGTTAAATTGTGCCTTAGAACAAAACAAAACAAAACACAAAAGAAAAACCCCTTTATTTTACCATAAATCACTGTACTTTTGTAGCATTTCCTCTGCAAATTTAAGGATTGAATTCTCTAAAAACTCTCTGGTATAACTTTTGCATTTGTTTATGTGTATTTTAGGAGTTCATTGTAGTTCATTCAAGATTAATCTTACACAGTATGTATTTATTCATTTAGACTCAATTTTAAGGTTTGAAATGAACTATTTCCTCCTAACATGTTACGGATTTTTTAGGAAAGATTTTATTTATGTATTGGAGAGAGAGCAAGCACGAGTTGGAGGGGGTGGAGAGGAAGAAGGTGAGTCCCCACTAAGGAGGAAGCCAGTCATAGGGGGCAGTGGACTCTGGGATCATGACTTCGGCTGAAGGCAGATTCTTAACCAACTGAGCCACCCAGGTGCCCCAACATGCCACAAAATATTTATGGTGGTTAGAAGATCTTAGATATCTTCCAATATCCTGTTATATACTGGCAGTTTCTCCATCTCTGATATAGCCTTCATGGATATATCAATATATAAAAATCCAGGGCATTGCATGGCTGATATTATATTATTTTCTGATCAACTTCTTTTGATATCAAAATATTTCAGAGCATCAGATGTGGTCAGTAGTTATTTTGCACAATAAATTACAGCTTCATTCCTTATACTATCTTTTTAGTGCATACCTCTGAAACTCCAAATAGGAAGCAATAAGACATCTTAAATATTCCTTATTTGGCTTTACTTTTGGTCAATTTCTTACATGTGATCCTATAAATGCTTAGAGACTTCTACATGGTCTATAGGAGAGTGTGCTTATTAGATAAAAAATGCTAAGAAAAATGTCAGATTAATGTTCAGCTTTATGATTGAAAAGAACCTCTTGAGGTTCACATCAAAAATAAACCTTGTTATTTAAGATTTGTTTTGTCTTTCTTCTTGTTTTGGAAAAGAAATTACTTCAGGATAAAAAAAGAAGATAAAGATAACATAGAAATATCCTTACAGTTCAGGAAAAGGGGGGAGGACCATGTAAAGTATTTATAAAGCAATAAGCGAGGGCAAAGACTTGGGAAGAACCATGTCCATAGAGCCAAGATGGATCCAAGCTAGATATCCAAGACAGGTAAAGGGAGAGCTGTCCTTTGATGTTAATAGCAGCAGGGACAGTTGTGGAAGTGGACCCCAATGCCTAAAGACCACCTATGATATACTGCCATGGGTATCAAACTGCTTGTGCTATGTAATCATAGAAGATGTCCTCTGATTAGTGTGAGGACTGACTTTTGACAATGACCTGTATGGGATCTATAGAATATCTTGTAGAAGTCACTTCTGATGCATAGATATATGTATACCTTCTGATGAAAATATCAAACTTTTTTTTTTAAAGATTTTATTTATTTACTTGAGAGAGAGACAGTGAGAGAGAGCATGAGCAAGGAGGTCAGAGGGAGAAGCAGACTCCCCATGGAGCTGGGAGCCCGATGCGGGACTCGATCCCGGGACTCCAGGATCATGACATGAGCCGAAGGCAGTCTTCCAACCAACTGAGCCACCCAGGCGTCCCGAAAATATCAAACTTTTATGTATACAAATGCACTCACACATACATAAATATTCCTTATTACTTTTATTTTCTTTGGATGAATGGTTTAGTTCTAGTGAAAGGCTTTACTACACCCAGTACTTCACTTTTTTATTTTTTTGCAAGATCTATACTAACTGGTCCTTGTTCTTTGCATATTAAATGAACCTTTGATAGTTCCAAAATAAGGAAACAAAACTAATTCAACCATCTCTTCATGTTCTCTCATTTATATTTGTATTCTTTTAAAATGTTATCTATTTAGTTTTGTAATGTTTACCATACTATTTCTTTGATATTTCAAGCTGTATTTTTTAGTTCCAATCATTTAGCAATAAAATTTATTTTGTCCAAAATTATTCAAGAATTTCCAACCAACCTTCAGAAATATTTAAAACATGGGGCGCCTGGGTGGTTCAGTGGGTTAAGCCTCTGCCTTTGGCTCAGGTCATGGTCTCAGGGTCCTAGTGAGTCCCAGATCAGGCTCTCTGCTCAGCAGGGAGCCTACTTCCCCCTCTCTTTCTCTGCCTGCCTCTCTGCCTACTTGTGATCTCTTTCTCTCTGTCAAATAAATAAATAAATAATCTTAAAAAAAAAGAAAAGAAATATTTAAAAGATGCATTAACTTTCACAGAATTGGACTCTAAAACTTTCCCAAGCTACCTGACCTGAAGCAAGTACTGCTTTGTTTTCTGCTTTGCCTTATCCAGGAATATGCAAATTTTTATTTACAAAGAAATGAACTTCAGTGATGAGATTCATGATACACACTGCCATGCTGGTTATGCACTCTGTCTATGCACAGTCCTAACAATAAAGTTGTGATTACTTTTGGACTGGGTGAAAAGAGGATTTGTAGATATGTCATATACAAACCAGCAGGGTGCAAGTGAGAAGGAAAATTCCTTGATGGTGGAAACGACCTTTAGAAATGCATGCATTGGGGCACCTGGGTGGCTCAGTAGATTAAGTGACCTACTCTTGATTTTGGCTCACATTATGATATCAGGGTCCTGGGATTGATCCCCTTTTTGGGTTCCATACTGGATGGGAAAGGAAGGGGGTAGTCTGCTTTAGGATTCTCTCTCCATCTTAAAAACAAAAACAAAAACAAAAACAAATACTTAAAACAAATGCATGCATTTATTTTATTTTCCCTGAATTAATTTTATGTTGGATTTTTTAAGATACTCATTAATTTGAAGAGAATTATAAAATTCAAATATCATAAATTACTTAATTTTCTTGTTCATATGTAAATAAGTTAAAGCATGCTGACTATGCATGCATTGGAATTATTCTTAGTCATGCCTCAAGAAAACCATTTATCTCAATATTTCTGAGGAAAATGGCAATAATTTTAATTGCCATATATTTTAATTTATATCATGACATAAATCAAAGTTAGCACTTTCTACCACATAATGTTTTTCTGTTATTTCAAAGAGAACTTAAAAATATCTAGGATATATAAACCACTAATTATAGTTTATGGTTTAATTTTATTGTTACATAAGTTTGTATATACAGAAACTTAACTTTGACAAAACTTATAATCCAATTTTCCCTGTTCTAATATGCATAATATTTTAATTTATTTTCAATTAAAATTACATCTTTTTTATTTAATTCTTACAACCCTTATGGACAGAATATAACTTGTGAATTGTGAACTGCCACTGATTTACTTGGCAAATAAACTTGCTTTTGAATATAAATATTTTATATTCTCTATTTTATCTTACTGGAAATAGCTTTAATAAATAATTACATTTAACTATTAATTACTACAAGCTCTCACTTCCCTAAATTTCTATTTTTGTCCAAAAATTCTATCTTTATTAAATAGCTAGCCTTTCTACTGGGACTGCTAATATTGAAATCGAACTATTTACATAAAGGCAACTGCATAATCTTTCACAGTAATATCAGATATAAA
The DNA here is from genome assembly GCF_964662115.1 of Mustela nivalis. Classification (NCBI taxonomy): domain Eukaryota; kingdom Metazoa; phylum Chordata; class Mammalia; order Carnivora; family Mustelidae; genus Mustela; species Mustela nivalis. The sequence goes on along the minus strand of NC_139025.1, from coordinate 57,036,604 downwards.
AATATTTGCTGGGAGTCCCTGGATGGTTCTGTCGGTTAAGCATGAGCCTCTGGCTCAGATCATGATCTCGGGGTCCTGGGATCAAGCCAAGTGTTCAGCTTCCTGCTCAGCGGGGAGTCTTGCTTTTTCCCTTTTTCTCTGTCCCTCTCCTGTCCCCCTCATGCTCTCTCTCTCTCAAATAAATAAATAAATAAAATCTTTAAAAAATATATTTGCTCTTGGCAGTGTCTATTGCTGAGAATAATGTGTTTTTAGATTTTTACTTAATGATAGAATGCAATAAATGATACTGACATTTTTTAATCCAAATTGATAAATGATCATCATAATTACATATTAACTTTACCTTTAGCTCTCTGATCACATCATGATTACCCCTATATTCTGATAGATAATAAGCAGTGAAATGGAAAACCCATAGGACTTGGTATCAAAACATCCTATAGAATAATGTGAAGTTAGGAATCTGGTAAAAGAGTTACAGTTAAGAGAATGCATCTTGGTGCCTATTTTCATCATCCTTTGCATTAATTTTAAAATGTAAGTGTAACAGTGTCATAGACTGAAAGAGTTCTAAGTAATTATTTATATTTTAAAATGACTCTACACATACATTGGAAAATGTTTTAAGAATTTGCATGGTTCTAACATAAGCAATAATGTTCAAGGATGCTATAAAAAAAAACAAGAGGACAGAGGTATATTTCTCATTTGAAAATCATTTATCAGGCATTTACAATATGCTACTGTTGTAAACACTGTGGAATTAATAATGAAATATGGTCTCTGCCTTGAATCAATTCAGTCTAAAGGGACGAGCAAGCAGAGCTTCAATTCAGTATCACAAGTGTTTTGATAGAGATTGCTTTAGATATCAGCAAGGGAAAATCCATTGGTGGGTTATCAAAAGCTTCCAGAGGAATATAGCTGACCAACAAATTTTATAAACTTAAAAATTAAAAATGTATTTTACTCTAAAATTTTTGTTGTCCTCAAGATAAAGGTCTTTTAAGATAATCTAATTAGATGTATACTTCTGGAAAAAGAAGATTGGCCTTAACTCATCTTTTTATTTTTTAATGTTAAAATAGCATATTTTTGTATTATAATCCACACCCATCAGTGTTTAACATGCTTGCTATATTCTGATTAGGATATTGAACAAATTAGAATCTGACATTTTGTCCCTTAACTTTCAAACAGTATAATTTAGTTTATATTTCATTATTATTAAACAAAACAAAGTATTTCTTCTTATACTTTACAAATGAAGTCAATTTAGTTTTTAAGGAAAAAATGATGTCAGTTCTTTTTATGAAATCAGCATTTAAGCATTTATGAAAATATTTCTGTTGACAATTACATTCTTGAGAATAAGTTTATCTACCTTTTCTTTCTGATACGAGAAATTTTGGAGAGTTTTCCTATAGTCTAGATCTGTATTTCTCCAGATAAATACTCAATTCTTTTAATGTTCCCTCAAAGAAAAGTGTTCAAATCCCTGAGTGGCTTTAGTCAGTTCTCTTGTAAGTTCCTTGAATTCAAGGAAACTATTTTTTGATGACCTCAACTTAAATAACTCTTGAGATGATATCTCAATATCTTAGAGAATTTTGAAAATCTATTTGGAATATGTTATATGTGGTCATCTATATACCATTAATTATGGGTAATTTGACTATGAATAAATCCACAATTTCCATGCAAGTAACCACATTAAGGTATTGTCCTATCAATGTTTAGTACATAATGGGTGCACAATAAATAGTTATAAAATAAATTAATAAATCATTAAATATATCATTTTTAAAGTTAATCCTTTTTCAGATTCATCTCCTTTGAAATTTTACTGTTATAGTTCAGAATAAATGTTCAACTATTTACATGCTTTGCTTTTAAATTAAATCTTATAAATTTATCCCATTACACAGACTAAATAAATTGATGCTAATTTTGTCATCAGTTCTCATTACTAACACCTTTTAAAAGCATATCAAATATGTTCTTATTCAAGTAATTAATTAAAAACTCGAATAGATTAAGGCAGAGAAGAAACCCTTTGCACATAATACCCTTTCTAGAAGGTGGCATTCATTCTTTAATCAACTTCCGCTAGTGATGGATGTTTGATATGATAGTAATTTGCCTAACAGAATCAGCATCAAACTCATAATTCTTCATTTTAGCTATAAAAATGTGAGAGACTTAACATTACATTTTCTGTGGATTTTCCAATCATATAATATTGTGATATTTAAGGTTTAACTTTGAATAAACTAGAAATACTGGAAAATATTTAGTGTTAACATCACAAATAATATGAAATTTGTGGTTACTTTCGCATTTGTTTGACCTATGTTTATTTTCTTCCACATAAAACCTGAATTTTTCTTGTCATCATTATTGACTTCTAGTGAATAATTAACCCATATATAACCATTAATAATTTTTCAGTATATGAAAACATTGCTTCTCTCAAGTAACTTAATAACACTTAATCTTCAATGAAACTTTTCTGAAAATATTGTCTTATGTCAAAGAGTCAAAAATGTGGAAAAAATATTGAATAGGTTATTTCTTGGGGGTGGGATTACTGAAAGAGTTGATTTATGCTTTATAAGTTGAATCATTTTTAATTTTTAACAGCAAGCACATTCCATTGTATTAAAATAATCTCTGAATTTATATACTTTCATAAGTTTGATTCAAATGGAATTCTAAGATGTCCAATGCCATCTTATTTCAGATAATAAAAAACAATTTAAGTGCTTAAGGACAAAAGAAGTTAGATGCATTTTGTTAAACTCATACAAATCAAAATGTGTAACTAGTTTTAAGCATGATATATTTACATACATTTTGACTCAATGACTCCACTAAAAGCTTCATAATCAAATAGAAATATAGGTAGATAGCCAGATTACAGGTAAAGAGATATGAAGACAAAATACAAAGAGTTAATAGACAAATAGATGATAGATAGATAGATAGATAGATAGATAGATAGATAGACACAAAAGATAGATAGCTACATGATAGATACACACACATATATTAAGAAGTAGGTATATATATGGACATATAGACAGAAATAGAAAATAGAAAGTCTTACAGATAAATAGAAAAATGGACTTTTGGACAGATAGGCAGAGGTCTATAGATAACATCCAAAGAGAGAGAGAGAGAGAGAGAGAGAGGGAGAGGGGCATGGATAGATAGAAAAATAGGCAGATAAATAAAATGACATACATATATTCATTCATATAGTCTGATAAATAGAGGAATAAGACCCACATACAGAAAGAGAGAAAGAGAAAGAGAGAGACAGAGAAAAAGGATAACTGTATATTATCCTAAGACCTGGGGACAAGCATTTTTTTAGGAAGTCACAGTTACTTTTTAGGAGAAAATTCATTAACACTTGTGGTAGAAGTGAAAAATCTCAAAATGTATTTCCCTGGGAGGCATGACAAAATAATCATGGAGATAACTAAATTGCTCACAGTCGAAGAATGAAAATTATTTTCACCTAAAAAATTAAAAATAGATGAGGACCTTAAGCAGGAAATAAGATGGATGTGTAAGTTGATTTATATCACTGGTGAAAAGTTTCTGCTGACCAAAATGGTTAAGAAAAGGGAAGTCTAGTGTTAATATTGAAGTTATTTTCTATTTCTATGATTAAAATTCCTTCTTCACCAATCAAGTCACAGTGAAATCAATCAAACTCAAAAGTCTTGGGAACAATTTGTATTTTACTTGGTAATATTTTATAAGGGCATAAAATCGGATTAAATATTATTAGATCTTCTGGAGCCAGCTGACTTCCAATAGAGTGCTGAGTCCTCTTTATAGAGGACCACATACTGCCAGGACTGATATAGAATATTTGGGTATATTAATAAAAAAATTAAATCCTTGCCTCCTTTGAACTTATTTTCTAATGTAAGTGTATAGATCATAAACAAATAGAAAAGTTAATAAATAATCTATGATGAGTGTTAAGTGCTATGGGGAAAAAATAAAAGTTGGATAAGAAATACTGACATGGAAATGATTGATGTATAGGGTGATTGAAAATGTTTCACTTAAGGAGAGACCTGAAGAGGGATTTAGTTTGTTCACTTGGGAAAAAAAAAAAAAAAAAGAAGAAGAAGAAATTTCTAGCAGAAAGAAGCATACAATGACTCTGAGTCAGATAGTTCCTGGAATGGTAGAGGAATATCCAAGAAGCTTATATTACGGAACAATCTTCAAAAGCAGTAGGAGGAGGGGGAAGAAGCGTAGGGGTTGCAGGAGGTGAAGTAAAGAGGTAGCAGGAGGCTGTATCATGAATATCTGTTAGGCTGTTGGGAGGATCTCAGGAGATAACTTAATCAAGGCTGGCTATGCTATGCTTCTGTAACATATGTAACCAAATCATCAGTGACCTAACTCACACAATATTTACTTGTTTGCTCACAGAAAAACCTTATAGGTCAGGTAATCATCATACAGGAAAGGAAAACATTATTCTTGGTGCAATATTGTATCATCGATGAGAGCAAGCAGGATCTAAGACACAAGTGGAGTGTTGGCTTTATATTCCACTGGGACAGTTCATGTGGGTTGGTAGGAGGTATGGCACTCAGAGTATACAGAAGTTCTGATTGTTTCTGCCTTCCCAGTGACTTTGGAAATAGTCATTGGCTGAGAGTGTGAATCTGGAGAAGTATTGGTGGTTTGAGGAGAGAGAAACTGAGAAAGTGCCATCCGGAAAAGACAGCAAGTAAACGGATTAGGGATACACAACAGATTCCTATGCAAGTTAAAGTGCCCATTTGAAGATTATAGTCCAGAATTTGAAGGCAAGACCTGGCAGCAAACTTGTGTGATTTTCTTCAGCCACATTCATTTGCATGTGGAAGCTGATAAATACAGAATTGGGTTTTTCCCCAGGCGAGTAAAATGGGAAGCAGACTGAGCATGTAAATTGAGAGTTAAGGCAAGTGAGTGGTGACAATAATGGTCCTTTGAATCTCAGCTACATTAAAAGGGAAGTGAGCATACAAGGGGGTGGAGAATTGTTTAACAAAGATAAATTCCATTGTGTTATAGTTTGACCTGAACGGGAGGACTCTCTTGGCAGGGTAATAGAAAGAGTGAGCTATAAAGATCATGGGTGACACAATGCTGATTCTCAAAATTGAAGGAATAGATTAGTTGTATTTACTGATCCAAGTGGAATGTGGGTACGTGATTTTATCAGTGAGAGGGCCAATAACAAACAGGGAGCACAATGGAACTGAAGTAGTTTGAGGTTTTGTTTGTAAAAGTATGGGTATAAGGAAAACATGAGGGATTGTGTATTAGCATGGATTAGTAATAGCCCATTTGGAGATCCAGAAAGGAAGGGTTTCTAAGAACCTGGAGGGAAAGACTCAGAGTGAGCATATCTAATGTTTGCTTGTTTGTTTGTTTGTTTGTTTAGAGAGAATCTTGAGCAGGCTCCATGCCCAATGTGGAGCCCAATGTGGGGCTTGACCTCATGACCCTGAGATCATGACCGGAGACAAAATCAGGAGTTGATCACTTAACTGATTGAGCCATCCAAGGGCCCCCAAGAGTGAACATATTTAAGTTTGTACAGCAAACAACAGATATATAACATTGAGGTGTGGAGAATAAGTTTATTTTTAAAATGGTGCACAAGGTACTGAGGGCACTCTGACTGAATATTGGGAGGGTTATCTGTTTGGATATTGGGAATTACCTAAAAATATGACCTGAGTAAATTTGAAGAGTGTGACAGTTATAGGAGAAGAAAATGGCTGTTACAGGAATAAGAAAAAGGGAAGTGAACCCCTTTAGGGGTTTAATGTATGTACCTTAGCTAGAGAAGGAGGATTTTGCATAGTTGGACAGAGAAAACCCAAAGGACTTGTTTGGGTATAAAACTGGATATATATATATATATATATATATATATGTATATATATATACATATATATATATATATATATATATATATATATATATTCTTGATGGATTGATTATTTTGTCATTATGTAATGTCCATCTAACTCTAGTAATTTCTTTGTTCTGAAATCTACCTTATCTGATATAAATACCCACTCCTGTTTTTCATTTTATTATGATTTGTATGATATATCTTTTTCCATCGTTTTAGGTATTTTTTAAGAGATTTTATTTAGGGCACCTGGGTAGCTTAGTTGGTTAAACGACTGCCTTTGGCTCAGGTCATGATCCTAGAGGGCCGGGATCAAGTCCCACAACGGGCTCCCTTCTCAGCAGGAAGTCAGCTTCTCCCTCTGACCCTCCCCTTCTCATGCTTTCTCTCTCTCCCACATTCTCTCTCTCTCTCAAATAAATAAATAAAATCTTTTTATTATTTATCTTTTTGAAAGAGAGAACAGGAGGGGGGATGGGCAGGGGAAGAGGCAGATGGAGGGGGAAAAGCAGACTCCGCATTGAGTAGGGAGCCCAGATGGGGGCTGGATCCCAGGACCCTGAGATCATGACCTGAGCCAAAGGCAGACTGTTAACTGACTGAGCCACACAGGCATCTCTACATATTTATTTTTTTAAGTTTTTATTTAAATTCCAGTTAGTTAACATGCAGTGTAATATTAGTTTCATGTAACTACATTGTGTTTTTGTTTTTAAGAGTTTTTTATTTGTTTATTTGACAGAGAGAAACAGAGCAAGACAGGGAACGCAATCAGGAGGAGTAAGAGAGGGAGAAGCAGGCTTCCTGCTGAGCAAGGAACCCGATGCAGGGCTTGATTCCAGGACCCTGGCATTATGACCCTAGCCGAAGGCAGATGCTTAACGACTGAACCACCTAGGTGCCCCAACTACATGAGTTTTAAATCAATCTCTTAACCATAGCATAGTGTTGGATTGTACTTCCTTTCAATTGGTTTTAGAATAGTTTTAGATTTATAGAAGAAATGTTAATAGTATAAAGTTCCTATAAACCTCAAATCCAGTTCCCCCTATTAATATCTTACATTTCTATGGTACATTTGTCACAATTAAAGAACTAATATTAATACGTAATTATTAACTGAAGTCTGGACTTTATTTAGATTGTTTCAGTTTTTGCTTAAAATTTTTTTTCTGTTCCAGATACCTCTTCAAGGATACTACATTACATTTAGTTGTTATGTATCCTTAGGCTCCTTCAGGTATAACAGTTGCTCATAATTTTCTTGGTTTTGAAGTCTTGACAGTTTTGAGGTGTAATCATTAGATATTTTGTAGTCTAGTCTACGGCCATACCACCCTGAATGCGCCCGATCTCGTCTGATCTCAGAAGCTAAGCAGGGTCAGGCCTGGTTAGTACTTGGATGGGAGATATTTTGTAGTCTATCTTTAAATTGAGACTTATCTATTTTTTCTATCAGGATGGAATTATGTGTATTTAGGAGGAAGAACACAGAGATAAAGTACTATTTAAAGCACAGTATTTCAAGAATACATATTATAACATGACTTTCCAATGTTGTTAACCTTGATCACCTGGCTGAGATAGTGTTTGTCTGGTGTCTCTGTAGCAGACTTACCCTCTTTTTTCTTTTCACTCTTCCCTCTTTGGAGGAAGTCATTGTCCACAACTCACACTTAAATATTGGGGAATTAGACATTATATTATTTCATTTATGTGAAATGTTCAGAATAGACCAGTTTCAACAGAACTCAACTGTGATAACCTGGGACTGAGTGTAGGAGTGTGAACTGGCTCCCAACAGGTTCCCTGAAATTGTTTAAGGATGATGAAAATATTTTAAGTGTAGACTACGGTGATTATACAACTCTATAAATTAATCATATTATTATAAATAACTAAAATGGAATTGAGAATAATTATGTGTGAATATCATGATGTATAGATTATACCTCACTAAATCTATTGAAATTATCATCAGAAAGTAAAAATTGAAGAAAATTGGAGAAAAACGTTTACTCAGATAAGTGTACTTTTCAGGTATTTCACAGTAGAATGCAGGTACAGTATAGCTCATTCTCTGTCCTTCTGGACAAATATTGTAACCTGATAGAATTAGTGCATAGAAAAATAATTGTGATACTTAGCTTTATATGGCAGCTACTATTTATTTTTGCATTATAAAAATTCAACCATGAGTTTCCCAGTCATTTTCTTTTACATATGGCATGTTTAAAACAGAAAAAATTATTGTATATGATAACATATTTATTGAAGTGATTATTTTCTAGGGCTATAACTTGCCAGAACTCTTTAAAAATATATAAAATGAATGACAGCTGCTAGCAGATTTTCTGGAACTGCTAACTTATTTCCGGAATTATAATATATAAATGTTAGTTCCAAGAACAAAATTTCACAAGTCCTCATTACTGGTGATACTACTAATGTCAGTTATGATAATAAACAGTTTATCATTAATGTAATTTAGGGATTCATGATTTGCATTAACCCGTTCATTATGATCCAGGTTTTATATTGTTTTCATGTAGTTGTCCTTACATGCTTCGGTAGTATTAGATGATAAGAATGGATTGAAGAAAAACTGATAGGAAGTTTGAAATTAAGGCTTAATGTTTAAAACAGGAAATGGGATGAATACATGGCACTCATTTTCTTTTCCTCCCGAAGACAGGGAAAAACCCATTTTTTAGTATCTAGTTTTGGCCAATATAATGTAACCAAAAGTGATATATGATCCACCTCCAGGCTGGGCCTATAAATACATCCCACACAGCATCCTGCCCGGTTATTTCCTTTTCTAATGTAATCTTGGATGGGAATGTAAAGGATGGTGATAATCCAAGAGCAAATTAATTAAATCTCTTAATATAAATTTCATGGAGAAGACTCCTTACCATAACTTCCAATATCATCAAGGTGTGAGGCAATTAGCAATAAATTATGTTAAGTCACTGAGATTGGTGAGGCAGGTTTTCTCTTATCTTGTTTACAGAATTCTAATTTATGTCATTAGTTCCCATCTAAAATAAAATATTACATTGGAAATACCTGCACATAGCCATATTTTTATCATACTTCTTTTGCACTCTTAAAATGCATATGGGGATGTTGTTAAATAATGTATAAATGGACATTCACATTAGAAATTGATTTTTGTGTGTTGAGCACTTGCTGTGTGCTCTACAGTGTTCTAAATATTTTATATGTATTCATTTATAAGATCCCATCAGCAACCTGTGAGATTGGTGCTATTATTATCATCATTTAACTGATGAGGAAACTCTGGGGGAGTGAACTTCTGTGCTAATATTAGAATATATTTCTAGGAAGTGGATGGTCTGGGCTGGAATTTGCAAGCATGAGCTTTTCACTACTAGGAAAAACTGGGGGATATAAATGTATACATGAAACTGGTTCTGCCCATTTTATCCTCTTGTAATTTTAGTATATGTCTCATTATCTTACAACCCTTTAAATATATATAGATTTATATATAATTCTTTTAGTATAAATGAATAGCAATAGCAATGTCAATAATAATCATAATCATGGAAATGAGAGCAGAAAACACTTGAATATTGTATGTCATTATATTAAAAAGGTCCTCAGGGCTAATACTGATGCAGTAGCTTCTCTGAGGTTAGTGCTAAAATAAAACCAAATCTGCAGATCAGGAAACCCAGAAGATGTGACCCCTTATTTTGTGCTCTTAACCACAACAATATCTCTTTTCCTGGTTAATTCAGTATCCGCCATCATCCAATAGGAAACAAAACCATGAATAAAATGGCAATCGTGCCAACAAATCTTTTGTGAGGGAATTATATTTAGTGTAATAGATACAAATCTATGTTTTACAATTACAGCATTTTAACTGCAAGCCAAAATGAGCAATAAGGGGCTTTGCTAAATGGTAGTCACAGTTCCTGTATTAATCAGCTATATTCAGCATGGTGAAAACAGGTTCTAAAGCCCTAAACTATGAAGCAATGTAACACTTTAAGATTTTATATGCTGCTCACCTTAAAACACTCTGTTTTAAATTGGAAACTCAAGCTGCAGATTTTACTAGCAAACTTGCTGACTAGGTAGGAATTTCCTGACATGTAGATCAGACCACTTGATACGCATTGCCATTTGAGACCTGCCAGGACTTTTCAGTCTCCAAACACTTTCTCACTCACTTAATGCATAAATGCTGGCCTTAAGTTTGAAAGATGACAGTTAAAATTTAAATATGTTTTCTGGAAATGGTACCACTATAAGCCATTGTCAGTGACTTATCAATTCAATTATTAATAAACGTATTATATTATTTATAAAATGAAGCCAGATCATTACAATATAATGGATAGAATCTCTGTTTTATCATAGCCTCTTCTGCATTTTTCTTTCACAATATTTACCAAAATAGATACTCTTCACAACAGTAATAAAGATTTGCTTACATGGATCTTATTTAGATCAAGCCACTTTTAATAGAGCCAAAACATAGCTAAAGCCAGAACAGTTGTACGAAAGGCAGATTCAGGTTAAATATTGCAGTAGGCTCCAAGCAGGTGGAATGACAGCAGGAGGATACTGATCAGAACACAGATCTCGGAGTCAGGAATAAGGTCAAAGCTGAAAATTAAGCTAACTCAAGAATAAACCTATATATGGTAAGAAACTATTTCTATCCACATTTTGTATAGAAATTATTTTTATGAGGTCATTCTAATGAATTTTGGAAATGTAAATATTATATGAATCATCAAAAAAGTTGACCCAGATATTTTTTATCTGGTCTTTTTACCAAATATTCGAAGAACAGATATATCTAATGAAGCACACTTTTTTCCTCAAAAGACGACAAAAACAACAAAAACTCCATAATTCATGGAGTTTGCCAGGCGACTGAAACATTGGTAACAGCCTGACAGGCTAGGTTAAAGAAGAATATTGTAGGTCAATCTCAATATTGAACATATACATTTCTGATGCAGCAGAATTTACCCGTATTTTCTTTTTTTAAATCTAGCACACCAGAAATAAAATGCAACTTGCTTAACCTGGCAAAGACAGCTAAAATAAAATACTAGGAGTCTCCATGCATTAAAATACTAAAAAGTAGTCCTTTAGTCAGTAACAAGCAACTTACTTGCTACCACTTTTTCTATTTCATGTTTCAGTTTTAGGCACCAGCTATAGACACACAGTTTGAAGCACCTGCAGATAAAATAAGAAACCAGGAAAATGAAACAAAAATTTAAAAGACCTCAAATTAATACAAAATATCTTCATGATCTTATGAAGAAAATTTTAGAAGTATCTTGAAAGGTATTTTTAAAAGATGTAAATAAATGAAGTGGCACACTATAACATACTAAAGGAAAATGTAATATCATTATAATGTTAATATCCCCCAAATCTATCTACGATACAATGCAATTCCAGACTTAGAAATAAGATTTTCATGAAATCTTATGTTGAAGACCCAACAATCAAAAATAGCCAACAATCAAAAATAACCAAATTCTGGAGGGAACAAGGAAGGGGAATTTTCATTGCTTATGCTAATTATGAACCTATTATATTTAAGATAATAGTGCTATTGTGAAGGAATAGAAAATTAAATGAATGAATAGAACAGAGGAAATGACCAAAAGTCTTTATAAACTTAAAATAGGTGGCATTTCAGATCAGTTGGGAGAAGTTAGAGTATAAAGATAGGGTACTGGGAAAATTGATTCCCCACATGCTTACAAAAGGAAATTTGATCTCTTCCTGGCACTTCACCTAAATTTAAGTTCAGACTAATTATAGATTTATATTACTTAATTGTGGTTGGAGGATAATTTCTAAATAAGACATAAAATAAAACCACAAACCATAAAGCAGAGAATTGATATCTGCCACTACATTATACTGAAGGTAGTAAGTATGAATACCATGAACAGATATTTTTACAATTCCCAACCAAATAGATTTTATTTTTAATATAAAATAATTAGTATAAACTAATAAAAATAATGTATTCAATACAAAATGGGAAAAATGGTAAGAGCTGTCATTCCATAGAAGCACAATGTTAAAAGACATATGACAAAAATATTCTACCTCACTAGAAATTGAGGTGTGTAAAATAACATCATGAGATAACTTTTCATACCCACTAGGCTGGCAAAAAAGAAAAAAAAAGATACTACTAAAAGGTAATGAAAAAATAGTGAAATTCTTTCATTGCTAGCCAAATAGGTAATAGCACATAAAGAAACAATTTTTCTTTACTACATATACTTAAAAATGCACATATTAAATGACCTAAGAATTCCAAGAATAGAATATACTAGACAATCTTTCACAAGTGGTGTAGTAGATATATACAAGATTACACATAGCAGTATTACAAGTAGTACAAATAAATCTGGACATGACTCAAATCTCCATCAGCAGCGAAGTGGGTAAGTAAATTGCAGTTTATATATTCAAGAGAATAAGGACCTAAATGAATCTCAAAATATCAGTATGAGGTTAGCAAACCACAAAAATCTCTTTATAATATAATTCCATTTATATATCTATCTAAACCCCTGGGGGAAGAAGAATATTTTATGCATAAATATAAATGTCAGCTAGGAATTATGTTGAGTCCCTACTAGTAGAGACCTTACTATAGTAGCTCAAATAATTTCAATTGTTTTTCAACTACAAAAAGCCTGGGAAGTGGGTATCCAGGGTCTGCCTAGAGATTCCACTTGTTTTTTCTGCTGCTTCTTACTTAGCATTGCCTCTGTGTTCAGGTTCAAAAGGTGACTGTTGAAGCTCAGACATTGAGAACACATTATAGATAGAAATAAGAAGAGGAAGAAGAAGAGACAAATAGAACAAAGTTCTCTTGAGAGCCCCATTTATAGCTTTTCACTTAGATCTTTCATCTCAGCGGTCTCAGAAACTAGAAAATGCAGTAGTTTAGCGAAGTAGGTTGCCACCTTCAATAAAATTAGGGCTCTGTATGAAAAGGGGGAAGGGGAAGTATATGGGATAAATAACCGGCAGTTTCTTGCTCATACAGTGTAATGGCGGGGAAAGGCAAGGAGTAGATTAACACAGAAAGAGAAGGTATCTCTGGAGACTGGGAAAATGGATGCTTTGCACTTGGAGTGCAAATGGTTTCACAAATACATTGGTTATCATTTTATATCTAAAACTTGATGATAAGTGCATGGATGTTCGTTTTTAAACTATACATTATATGTTACTTACATTCTTCTCTACTCTTATAAAGAGCTAAAAATAAAATGAAACAAAAGAAAAAAACAACATTTCCAGTTAATCTGTCAATTTCAAAGTGAGAAAGGCAAAATTATGAGATTCTCTTAATGATTGCTGAAAAACATCCTATCCTTTAACTGTGATTTTTGACTTTGGCTATCTTTTAGCATGTGTACATGCCGTAGCCCACTTAGTTGGCTTAGATGGAACAGTGACAGGTTTTAGGTGTATACGTTATATTCCTTGTGTGAAAAAAATTCATTTGTCTTTTATTAGCAATAGATAATCTCCATTTTTAGAAGAACACAGGAAGGCAGTTTGCGCATCTCGAGTTAATAGGAAACTGTTCTGTGTGGTTTTTGCAAAAAGAAAACAAATTTAGCTTTAAAGTATCCACTGTAATTTCTCTGCATTTGCTCAAAAGGTAGAGAAGGAAATGAAGGTGACAAAGCATTTATTGTGTGCTAGGCACCATGTTCCGTATTTAGCATTCAGAGTGCATCCTTTCTGGGTTACCTCATCTCTTGCAACAAGTCTCAAGACAAATTCCATGATACCCCACAGTGTGGTTTAAAAGAATGGCCTGCAAAGGAGTAACAAGAAGAAGACTTTGGGGTCTCCATCAGGACACCTTATTGATATGTGGTCTGTTTCTGCCTTCCCTGGGGGACCTTGTGTCTCCTTATTGCTCTGTTTTTCTACAGGGAAAACATGATAAAGCATATTGTCAGAGGAGGGAAAAGTAGACTTCTGAGACCTAGGCAATCTGGATTCCAGTGTCTTAGGTTTAGAGGGATTATATGGGAAAATAAATGCCCCAGGACATGGAGGTCACAGCAATTGTATTATTATACTGAAAACGTAACAGTATACCTGAGAAACCTGAGCTCAGAGATATAAAATAACATGTCTGAAGTCATACAGGCAGTGAGCTTCACAATTAGATCTGTGATTGGAAAGCTCATAGTGCTAATCTACCCTTGCTATTTTGTTTCTTAAGGTGACTATGATTGGAACAACCACAGAGCTTTATAAAATTCTATCTACCCTGGGGGCAGTTGGGTAGCTCAGTTGATTGAGCGCCTGACTCTCGGTTTCAGCTCCGGTCATATCTCAGCCTAGTGAGATAGAGCCCCATTGGAGCCCCCACATGGAGCTCTGCCTGGGGCAAATGCTCAGCGGGGAATCTGCTTGAGATATGCTCCTTCCCTCTCTCTCTGCCCCTCTTCTCACCCATGCACACTCTCTCTCCAATAAATAGATAAATAAAAATTCAATCTGCCCTGAATCACTTTTATTTTTTTTCAGAACTCAAGTATTTATTATTAGACAAAGCTTTAATCAGATATACACATAAACACACACATGTATATCTCTACATGTAGACATAAATATGTCTGAATTGTTCATGTATATATACATATATATATCTATAGTTGGAAGACTCATTGTTGTCCAAAATTTTACTAGAAAATGTGTGAAACAAAATACAGTCAGCAATTCAAACAACTCAGGAAATAAGCAGAAAGGGAGTATGACTTTAAAATCAGAATATTACAGAATCAATGAAAGTTATATTACAAATTATTTCTACTTTCTAAATTTCTGTTTATTGTCTTTCATAATAAGATATCATGAGAGTCAAGAAATACAAAGTTTAGTTATGTAAAAATCAAGTATGGGGAGCAAATTCAGAAAATTATCTTAAGGATTGGTTTTATTATTCCAAGAAGATTCAGTAAAACTGATTTTAAAAATATGACGATTTGCTAAGTTTAGCAATGGTTTAGAGCATTAGTCTGAAACTATTTGATCACGTTGGTTTAACTGTTAATCAGTCCAGGTCAAAGGTTAATATACTCTTTTTTTTTTTTTTTTTTAGATTTTATTTATTTATTTGTCAAAGAGAGATAGTGAGAACAGGAACACAAGCAGAGGGAGTGGGAGAGGGAGAATCAGGCTTCCCGCTGAGCAGGGAGCCTGATGTGGGGCTTGATCTTAGGACCATGGGATCATAACCTGAGCTGAAGGCAGATGCTTACCAACTGAGCCACCCAGGCACCTCAAAGGTTAATTTACTCTTTTTTTTTTTTTTTATAATATCTCTTCAGCTTTTCTTTATTATGTCCCTGGCAATTCTTTTTTTTTTTTTTTTTTTTTTTTTTTTTTTGGTTAATTTACTCTTGAGAACTGTTAGCTTCACTCTGTTTCACCATAATGTAGTGTATGTACTGGTAGATCTCATCAGTCTCTTTGCAAATTTAGAAAGAAACTGTCATGACAAAATGCACATGAATGATAACTGGATTTTGCTATTATTAAATAACATTTAAATAAAATATCTTGTGTATTATTAGTATTATCTTCATATATAAAAGAATATGTTCATCACAAAAATAGATGTAAAGGAGAAAAATATTTCTGTCCCATTATTAGTTTATGTCACAGACATGTGAAAATAAATGTCAAATGGACATCATTTGATTATTCTGATATATGCTTAGGGACGATTTAGAATCCACACTTTCCCTTATTAAACCTATCTTAATATTCAAAATGGATGACAGGGAAGATGGAAATATTAAGGTAATCTTAAACCAACATACAGCTATTAATTTTAAGCTTCTTACTTTTGTTGCAGTATTTTAATAAAGGGATATCGATTCATCATTATGCATCTCTGTCCAAGTCTGCATTTCAGTGGAATTGTCAATGATGGAAATAAATTTCATTTTAGGCAATAGGAAAATATATGTAGAGTTGGAATGCAATCAGATACTCAAGGTTATAACTTTATAGATTATTGTGTTAAGTGTTAGGCTTTAATTTCTTTAAAGCTATGAGATTTCAGGAATTCAACAAAAGTTTGTCTGTAGGAGGGCCAAAATTAACTAACCAAAAGTTTTATCTGCAATATTCTGTCCACACTAGACAAGTACATATGAAATAGGTCCAAAATCACAGTTAAGGACCTATAGCTTACATCTTCTCATAAAGCTTGTTGACATGTGCTTGGGATAATACATTTCTATTACCAAAAAAAAAAAAAAAAAATCTTACTTTATAAAGGTTTTATAGGTTACTTGACATTTTTGAACCCCATCTTTCTTTGCCTTTACTCCAAACGATAATACATTTTTTCTTGTCAAAACTGTCCTCGTCTCCTGGAAGAAGCCTTTTGTTTCTCTGGCCTAGACTTCTATCTGTCAAGGTCCCAAAACTTATAAAGGTAATAGTGATCCTTGGAGAGATAAGCTGACAAGTAAACCTGTGTGGACCTTCTGTATGGTAATTTATCCTGGAAACTACTCAATATATTCATTCCATCAAAACTGCAGTTGCAGACTTCACTGAAATATCAGTGTGGTTTTTTTCCACCTCTGTTAGGAGAGTAAAAGTATACAGAAGTATTTATTCTCTCTCCCCTTCTAAGAATTCTGTACAATTTACCTCTAAGTGCTTCTTTAAAAGCCTGTATATTTCCCAATTTATTCTCCCACATTCATAGGAACTTCTCTGTCTTCACATGGAAAAATCCTTTCCCCATCACCAGCCACAGATGAACCAGCTCCTTATATTACTGTGAACACTAGATACAATCAAAAGTAACTTGAATGTGGTCCATATATACAATGGAGTATTATGCCTCCATCAGAAAAAATGAATACCCAACTTTTGTGACAACATGGTTGGGACTGGAAGAGATTATGCTGAGTGAAATAAGTCAAGCAGAGAGAGTCAAGTATCATATGGTTTCACTTACTTGTGGAGCATAAGGGATAACATGAAGGACATTGGGAGATGGAGAGGAGAGCTGAGTTGGGGAAAATCGGAGGGGGAGACAAGCCATGAAAGACTCTGGGCTCTGCGAAACAAACTGAGGGTTTTGGAGGGAAGGGGAGTGGGGGGTTGGGTGAGCCTGGTGGTCGGTATTATGGAAGGCACATATTGCATGGAGCACTGGACGTGGTGCATAAACAACGAATTTTGGAACACTGAAAAAAAAAATAAAACAAAATTAAAAAAAAAAGTAACTTGAATATTTCCTCTCCTTTCCCCCCATATATACCTGCCACTTGGCTCTGCTCCCACATATTCTGGCCTTTTTTTCTGTTACTAGGGCTCTAACCTCTCTGCTTTGTTCTAAAATCAATTTCTCCCAGGGTGCCTGGGTGGCTCAGTGGGTTAAAGCCTCTGCCTTCTGCTCAGGTCCCAGGGTTCTGGAATCGAGCCCTGCATCAGACTCTCTTCTTGGCAGGGAGCCTGCTTCCCCCACTCTCTCTGCCTACCTCTCTGCCTCTTTGTGATGTCTGTCGGTCAAATAAATAAAATCTTTAAAAAAAAAATTTAAAGTCAGTTTCTCCCCTTTCTCATGACATTTCATTCCCTTTCTTCTACTCAAAGGCATAGTGTCAGTAATTCTTTTTTCACCTACAATATGAGTTCTTGCCTGTCTCCTGGATAATACCTTCCAGCCCACACATAAGTTGTATTTTTTCACATCTAGAAATTTTGGATCTTCCTCTGGGATCACTCTCTTCAGCTGTATATATATATATATATATTTATTTATTTTATTTTTTATAAACATATATTTTTATCCCCAGGGGTACAGGTCTGTGAATCACCAGGTTTATACACTTCACAGCACTCACCAAAGCACATACCCTCCCAATGTCCATAATCCCACCCCCTTCTTCCAAACCCCCTCCCCCCAGCAACCCTCAGTTTGTTTTGTGAGATTAAGAGTCACTTATGGTTTGTCTCCCTCCCAATCCCATCTTGTTTCATTGATTCTTCTCATACCCACTTAAGCCCCCATGTTGCATCACCACTTCCTCATATCAGGGAGATCATATGATAGTTGTCTTTCTCTGCTTGACTTATTTCGCTAAGCATGATACGCTCTAGTTCCATCCATGTTGTTGCAAATGTCAAGATTTCATTTATTTTGATGGCTGCATAGTATTCCATTGTGTATATATACCACATCTTCTTGATCCATTCATCTGTTGATGGACATCTAGGTTCTTTCCATGGTTTGGCTATTGTGGACATTGCTGCTATAAACATTTGGGTGCATGTGCCCCTTTGGATCACTACGTTTGTATCTTTAGGGTAAATACCCAATAGTACAATTGCTGGGTCATAGGGCAGTTCTATTTTCAACATTTTGAGGAACCTCCATGCCGTTTTCCAGAGTGGCTGCACCAGCTTGCATTCCCACCAATAGTGTAGGAGGGTTCCCCTTTCTCCGCATCCTCACCAGAATCTGTCATTTCGTGACTTGTTGATTTTAGCCATTCTGACTGGTGTGAGGTGGTATCCCACTGTGGTTTTGATTTGTATTTCCCTGATGCCGAGTGATATGGAGCACTTTTTCATGTGTCTGTTGGCCATCTCGATGTCTTCTTTGCAGAAATGTCTGTCCATGTCCTCTGCCCATTTCTTGATTGGATTATTTGTTCTTTGGGTGTTGAGTTTGCTAAGTTCTTTATAGATTCTGGACACTAGTCCTTTATCTGATATGTCGTTTGCAAATATCTTCTCCCATTCTGTCAGTTGTCTTTTGATTTTGTTAACTGTTTCCTTTGCTGTGCAAAAGCTTTTGATCTTGATGAAATCCCAATAGTTCATTTTTGCCCTTGCTTCCCTTGCCTTTGGCGTTGTTCCTAGGAAGATGTTGCTGCGGCTGAGGTCGAAGAGGTTGCTGCCTGTGTTCTCCTCAAGGATTTTGATGAATTCCTTTCGCACATTGAGGTCCTTCATCCATTTTGAGTCTATTTTTGTGTGTGGTGTAAGGAAATGGTCCAATTTCATTTTTCTGCATGTGGCTGTCCAATTTTCCCAGCACCATTTATTGAAGAGTCTGTCTTTTTTCCATTGGACATTCTTTCCTGCTTTGTTGAAGATTAGTTGACTGTAGAGTTGAGGGTCTATTTCTGGGCTCTCTATTCTGTTCCATTGATCTATGTGTCTGTTTTTGTGCCAGTACCATGCTGTCTTGATGATGACAGCTTTGTAATAGAGCTTGAAGTCCGGAATTGTGATGCCACCAACGTTGGCTTTCTTTTTCAATATCCCTTTGGCTATTCAAGGTCTTTTCTGGTTCCATATAAATTTTAGAATTATTTGTTCCATTTCTTTGAAAAAGATGGATGGTACTTTGATAGCAATTGCATTAAATGTGTAGATTGCTTTAGGTAGCATAGACATTTTCACAATATTTATTCTTCCAATCCAGGAGCATGGAACATTTTTCCATTTCTTTGTGTCTTCCTCAATTTCTTTCATGAGTACTTTATAGTTTTCTGAGTATAGATTCTGTGCCTCTTTGGTTAGGTTTATTCCTAGGTATCTTATGGTTTTGGGTGCAATTGTAAATGGGATTGACTCCTTAATTTCTCTTTCTTCTGTCTTACTGTTGATGTAGAGAAATGGAACTGATTTCTGTGCATTGATTTTATATCCTGACACTTTACTGAATTCCTGTATAAGTTCTAGCAGTTTGGGGGTGGAGTCTTTTGGGTTTTCCACATATAGTATCATATAGTCTGCAAAGAGTGATAATTTGACTTCTTCTTTGCCGATTTGGATGCCTTTAATTTCCTTTTGTTGTCTGATTGCTGAGGCTAGGACCTCTAGTACTATGTTGAATAGCACTGGTGATAATGGACATCCCTGCCGTGTTCCTGACCTTAGCGGAAAAGCTTTCAGTTTTTCTCCATTGAGAATGATATTTGCAGTGGGTTTTTCATAGATGGCTTTGATGATATTGAGGTATGTGCCCTCTATCCCTACACTTTGAAGAGTTTTGATCAGGAAGGGATGCTGTACTTTGTCAAATGCTTTTTCAGCATCTATTGAGAGTATCATATGGTTCTTGTTCTTTCTTTTATTGATGTGTTGTATCACATTGACTGATTTGTGGATGTTGAACCAACCTTGCAGCCCTGGAATAAATCCCACTTGGTCGTGGTGAATAATCCTTTTAATGTACTGTTGAAACCTATTGGCTAGTATTTCGTTGAGTATTTTCGCATCTGTGTTCATCAAGGATATTGGTCTATAACTCTCTTTTTTGATGGGATCCTTTTCTGGTTTTGGGATCAAGGTGATGCTGGCCTCATAAAATGAGTTTGGAAGTTTTCCTTCCATTTCTATTTTTTGGAACAGTTTCAGGAGAATAGGAATTAGTTCTTCTTTAAATGTTTGGTAGAATTCCCCCAGGAAGCCGTCTGGCCCTGGGCTTTTTTTTGTTTGGAGATTTTTAATGACTGCTTCAATCTCCTTACTGGTTATGGGTCTGTTCAGGCTTTCTATTTCTTCCTGGTTCAGTTGTGGTAGTTTATATGTTTCTAGGAATGCATTCTTTTTTTCCAGATTGTCCAATTTATTGGCGTAGAGTTGCTCATAGTATGTTCTTATAATAGTTTGTATTTCTTTGGTGTTAGTTGTGATCTCTCCTCTTTCATTCATGATTTTATTTATTTGGGTCCTTTCTCTTTTCTTTTTGATAAGTCGGGCCAGGGGTTTATCAATTTTATTAATTCTTTCAAAGAACCAGCTCCTTGTTTCGTTGATTTGTTCTATTGTTTTTTTGGTTTCTATTTCATTGATTTCTGCTCTGATCTTTATGATTTCTCTTCTCCTGCTGGGCTTAGGGTTTCTTTCTTGTTTTTTCTCCAGCTCCTTTAGGTGTAGGGTTAGGTTGTGTACCTGAGACCTTTCTTGTTTCTTGAGAAAGGCTTGTACCGCTATACATTTTCCTCTCAGGACTGCCTTTGTAGTACACATATATATTTAATTGCTTACTATTTATTCAAATGTGCACTTCAAACTTGACATGTTCAAAACCTAAACCCTGTTGCTTTTTTTTAAACCACATGCATAGCACCACCATTTTTTTCTTGCCTGTTTGATTGCACTAGCTTCTAGCAGGCCCCCTTGTTTCTGCTTTTGCACCCTAAAACCCATTTTCAACCTAATAGAGAAATCCTTTAACACAGTGTCACAGAGACTATGTCACTCCTTAATGTCTCTGATGGCCTCCTCTTCAGCTTATGATACAAGACAAAGTCTTTGCCGTGGTCAGTTCTGGTCCCACCATCCCTCTATGTTTTCCACCAGACTCCTCCCTTGTTTTCTTTACTTCATTGGTTCTAGCTATTTTGCTGTTCTTAGAAAATGTCAAACATGCTCCCATTTTAGTATTTTTTACCTTTATTATTCTCTGTACTACTAACACTCTTCTTCCATATAATATACTTCTACTTCATGTTTTTCAGGTCTCTTCTCACATGTCTATCTGAGTCTTCGCTGAGTGCTACATATAACAGGACATGCACATTCAGAACTCTTTACCCTCTTTATATCATTTATATTTCTTCAAATAATTTATTTTCTATTTACCCTTACAGAAATACATCTCCATGAGGGCAGGTTCTTTTCCTGTTTTGGTTCCTCATATATTTCGAGGGCCTTACTGGTGTTTGGCACCTAATACATTCTCAGTGTGTATTGTTAAATGATGGATGGAATAATGTTGGTCTATTTCAGATTTTGCTATTCTTTACTTATCAGTTTCTAAGGCTTTAAATAATCATGTCTTTCTAAGCTAGTTTTTTTTCTAAGTTTTAAACTCTGAAATTAAGGAAAATCATTTAACCCCAGTCAAACTAGCTAATGCAACATGTACAATCTTTTTTGGCACTATATATATGTGTATGTATAATATATATATATATATCATATATATATGTAGCTAAGGTATAAATTTAACTGAACCTTTCCTTATATATCATAAAATCACTACCAATTTTCTTGCTCAGTTGGCTACCTTTATCTATATATAATATATATATATATATTATACATACACCGTATATACATATATAGTATATACATATACACACTCGTATATACAACATAATATTATAATATTATGTATTACTTATATATAAAATATATATTATATTATTTACACATAAATAGGTATATATATGTAGTACTTATTATCTTCTCTTTTATAACATTTATAAACTACAAGGACTAATAGCAGAAATTATGCACAATACTCAGAACACTCAGAAGAGAAAGAAAAACGGGAGCGGTGAAAACAGGCTTGTTAGAGGTTAAATTATGATGGAGAATAGAAGTGACCACAATGAGAACTTCCAAACAAACAAAACTCCCAGAAGTCTGTGGGTTTTTTGGTTAAGGAATCTTTCAAGAGTTATTACCTTAACACAAAATACCTATTCAAGAAGACATCTATGGTATTATCTTAATAAAATGTAAGAAATAAAGTTATAAGAATCCCTTATATTGAGTCGTTCATTGAAAATTAGATTATATCGTTTCTTAGAATTGTTTTAATGCGGCAAGAAGTGCACACTGTATTTTAAAAGGTGTTTTAATGTAAAAAGTTATTTAGGTAATTTTTATGGGTATGTTTTTTATGTACTTATTTTCTGTTATAACTGGGTGAGTGAGACATTGGATTTTACTTTATGCAAAGTTGTATTTATCGTTGTCTCAACAAAATGGAAATTATACATTTGTACCTGAGTGTTTCTACCTATTTTTTTCTTAATTGTGTTCCCACAGACTCTTGAGAAATCTGAGCTGTGAAGACCTTGATGTAAGAGATGTGTAAGTAAACTGGATTAAACAGTTTATCAGTAATACAAAAATTTCTTTAAAATCACCAAAATATTATTCAGTTACAAATTAAAAATAAGGAAGGATTAAAAACTCTGGAAACACCAGAAGAGGCTAATTTAAGAAAAAGAAACAAGCAGGAGCAACTCGCAACTTTCGTCTTGTGTATGTACTTTGGACTCTCCTTGAACCAAAGTATCTAGCTAAGTTATAAATTTAACTGAACCTTTCCTTATATATCATAAAATCACTACCAATTTTCTTGCTCAGTTGGCTACCTTTATCTATAGAGCAATTCCACCTATGAGTTATATGTGGTATTAGAAAATCAGAGTATCAGTATTTTCCCCATTTGTAGTGGAAGCAAATGGAGGCTTAGGTATCAGAAGCTAATGAATTGTCTTCAGATAAAGTACCTCTATTTATTACATATCCATCATTTAAGTCTTTTTTTTTTTTTAGGTTTTATTTATTTATTTGTCAGAGAGAGAGCACAAGCAGGGGGAGTGACAGGCAGAGAGAGAAGCAAGCTCCCTGCTGATCAAGGAGCCCAAAGTGTGGGGCTTGATCCCAGGAACCTGGGAGACAAAGACAGAGACTTAACCAACTGAACCACCCAGGTGTCCCCATTATTTAAGTTTTAAAACTCTTTTTTCTCATTCTTTCTCTGGAATCAGAAGCATCTAGAGAAAATATTCTGAAGGTTTTATTTATTAAAACTTTTTCCTCTTTTTAATAACAACATGATGATTTCACTTTCCAATCATTTATTTGTTTAATAAATATTTATTAACTGTAAATATATATGCCTGATACTGAGCTTGTTGTTTGAGATAAAGCAGTGAACCAGAGGGAATATGTCCTTGGGCCCATAGTGGTTAAATCCCAATGAGAAATATTGTTTGCTGAAGCACTAAGACTAAGATGATAGTATTTAATATATTGAGATAATAGCCACAGATAACAAAGTAATTAAATGAGCAGTTATATACAGAGAGTATAAAATAAGTAAAAAATTGAAGTAAATGGATAGATATTTATTGTCCCAAAATTTCATTTTGCAAAATTCAAATAATTCAGGCTTACATTATCCTAATTTCACTTTATACAGACTGAAGTAATCAAAGAGACTGTGTTAATTCTGTTTCCCCTTAGAGTCCTTACATGCTTCCTAGAATGTTTGAGGAAATGCAAACTTGGTAATACCTATAACTGATGTATTAGTTATCCATTGCTGTGAAACAAATTATCCAAAACATAGTAGCATAAAACATTAGATATTCATCATTTTAAAGTTTCTAAGTTTCTGTGGGAAACATAGCAGCATAAATAACAATAAATGTTTATTATTTTATAGTTTCTCTGAGCAAGGAATTCTGAAATGGTTTGGTTGGATGGTTCTGGCCTTAGGTCTCCCATGAAGTTACATCAAGATGGCTGCCAAGATTACAGTAATCTAAAAGCTTGACTGTGGCTGGAAGATCTACTTCTAAGGGATTCTTATTGAGAGGTCTGAGTTCCTTTCCAGAGGGCTGCTTGAATGCCATAATGATGTGGCTGCTGGGTAAGTGATTCGTGAGACAAAGCAAGGCAGAGGCCATAATATCTTTTACAACCTTGCTCAGAAGTCATGCAGCATCACTTCTGCAATATACTATTGATTATACAGCCCTACTTAATGTGAAAGGGGAGTGGATAAAGGGGTGGATTCCATGATGTGAAAATCCCTGGGGACCATCTTGGAGGCTGGCTACTATATCTGAGATCAATTCATTTCCTTTTCCTTTCAATTTTTTTTCCATTTAAAATCAGTTTTACTTGGAATGAGTCGAGATCAGCCTCAGCATATTTTCAAATCTGTGCGACAGATGCTATCTTGTCTGTAATTAGATAAGTTCTTCCAAAGCCCAAAGGCAAGGCCCTCAGAATGAAACACTCGTTGTACTTCCTTTATTTATTAGGTGATCTAAATTATGAAAAGTGTTTTTCTGTTTGGGAAATTCATGGTATGTCTTTTGTCCCTGATGTTAACATATTTTCATGCAATGCTCTTTAAGCTGAAAATAACGTTTGTTATTTAGAGATTGCTTTCACTGCCCTTTTATTTTACATGTCAGTTTATGAATGTCCAGAGAAGTCCAGTAACTGAGGTTGTAAAATTTGGAATAGAATCCAGGTATTGTGACTCTTGATCCTTTGTCTTTCCTTTACAGCTTGCTAGCAGCTGAATAGTTTTCAATAATTTCATTCTAGTATGAGAAAGCATCCATAAATTTAGCAGTAGAAATTTGCAGGCTAGTTATAATGGAACACTTCAACAATGCCAGCAGCCATAAACTTTTTCCTGTATGATTTCCTTCTTTTCATTATGCTGGCGTTTCTGCTCAGAATTTCAAAGATGTAAAACAACAAAATGGGACTTCCCTCAAAGAGAAAACAAAAACAGTGAAAATGTATAGGAAAATTGCAATTTTAGAAATGTGTTGATTTCAAAGTTCTGACTACAAAATACAACTTTCAGAAATATATCTGTATAATTATGTGTTCCTTGACATGCCTTACTGAACAAATAACAAGACTATGGATTCATTAAATTTAAACACACACATATATGGTTCCCTCAACCCTTAATATCTACATAGTACATCTGTGTTTGCAAATATATTTCATTCCCTTTCAAATAAAAATGACTTTCCCCTTCTCAAACTAGTTTATTGGTGCTAGAAGCACTATAGCTAAGGGTTGAATCACTTCAGGAGTTGTGAATCAACTGTAAAATGAAAATTAATTTATCAGTGAGCAAAAGTAATACAGATAGAATAGTAGATTATCAACTATTAAACTCTATTATTTGCTTGGTTACGTTGATATATGACATGACCTTTCGCAATTCTTTACCACTTCCTTTGTTCTTGACATTCTGTTACTTTTTTTTTTTAAAGATTTTATTTATTTATTTGGCAGAGAGAGAGAGATCACAAGTAGACAGAGAGGCAGGCGTGGGGTGGGGAAGCAGGCCCCCTGCTGAGCAGAGAGCCCAATGTGGGGCTTGATCCCAGGACCCTGAGATCATGACCTGAGCCGAATGCAGAGGCTTAACCCACTGAGCCACCCAGGCGCTCCGACATTCTGTTCCTTATAATAAGTTAAAAACACAAAAACAAAAACAAAAACAAAAAACAGAAGAAAATGCCACAAAGTTAAATAAAACAAAATTATGTGCTAGGGTATTTTAGGTTTGTTTTTAATTGATTGTCTCATCAAAATAAGTGCTCTGCAGTAGTCTGTAAAATGATCAAAATGGAGGTAAGAAAAAAGGAATTGCCTTATAACTCCCAAACGTTTTGCAAAGAGGAAACTTGTCTTATACTCAGAATTTAGTATTTAACATTTACTATTTTATACCAAACATAATATTTCATAATGTCGCTCTATTTTAAAATAAACTTTTATATAAGACTAGTTTTAGTTTTAGAAAAAATAACTGAGTAGTTGAAAGAGTTCCCATACACCACACACCCACTCTGCCGTATTATTAATATAGCACATTTCTTTTTTTTTTTAATATTTTATTTATGTGTTTGACAGAGATCACAAGTAGACAGAGAGGCAGGCAGAGAGAAGTGGGGGGAAGCAGGCTTCCCGCTGAGCAGAGGGCCCAATTAGGGCTCGATCCCAGATCTTGAGATCATGACCTGAGCCGAAGGCAGAGGCTTGACCCACTGAGCCACCCAGGTGCCCCAATATAGCACATTACTTATATTTACTAAACCAATATTGGTATGTGTTGGGGTCCATTAGCAAAGGAACAAGACTGAGACAAAGTGAAAGTTATGCAAAGCCTTATTCTATGCATTAGAATTTAGACTGACCGGCCAGGGGAACGAGACTGAGACAAAGTGAAAGTTATATGAAGCTTTATTCTATACCAAGCATTAGAAGTCAGACTGACCAGGCAGGGCCACCTCCAAAGAGAGCGACCCCCTCCCGATCTCACAGGCTGGTTTTATGGGCATAACCGCAGACCCAAGGTACCTGGCTTCTATTGTTAAGGCGTTTACTCCTGGAATCGATACCTTGAACCATACCAGGAACTATTGGGGTGTTTATTCCCGGAATGAAGTCCGTGGATGTAAACAACAATACGGCTACCTAGGCAATATGGAGTTGCTCTGGCTAAGCAGGCCCTAATAGTTAAACAGGTTTTAACATTAAATTGACCCTAACAGTATATTATTATTAACCAAACTGCATATTATATTTGGATTTCTTTAATTTAATCTCCTCCATTTCTGAAATAGAATTTTCCCATATTATATCTACTTACCAAATATCTGCTTCTGACAGTTGGCCATGACCGTTTCTCTGACTTTTCTTGTTTGAATAACTTTTAGAGTTTTGATGAGTATTGGCTAGATATTTGTAAAATGTGCCTATATAAGAGTTGGCTTGGGTTTTTCTTATGGTCAGATTGGGTTATGCATTTGAGGGGAGGAAGACCACAGAAGTAAAGATTGACACTGTTTTTTAAGCACATATGTAACTGACTAATCAATACTATTATAATCTCTCATTCTATCCATTTCAAGTTAATGTTGTTATGAGCCTTTGGACCTGAATCCAGATAGTATTATTTCTCAAGTGTGTGGGATTAACTTGATGCTCTTGGAGTATTGATGCCTACAAACAAGTTTGATAAAGTCTGTAGGCTTTTGTAATTATATTAGTAAAAATGTAAGAATTAAATACCTAGCTTTCTTCATAAACATTGGAACCTGAACCTCTGAAAGTTATACTCCACTTGATGACTGTAATATAAATGTCATCTCCACCTGTATTACAAATCTATAGATATTTTATGTTATTTTTCATTGAGAATAAATTTCCAAAGGTGGGTTTTCTATGAATTAGCTGAACGAACACTTATGAATGGTATTCATTCAAATTTTATCACTCCACCCATAAATTTTTTTCTCTCATAACTAGTAAAGTTCAATTTTGACTAAGTAGGTCCCGAATATATTAACTATATTGTCTATTAATTTTACATAATTATTTCCTGACAGTGGAATTTCAGAGGGGATGTATATCAAATATAGTATGTGTGTATAAGTCAACTACTATGGAAGTGCTAACTAGATATATGGAACATAAGCACCTTTATGAAGTGTAATAAAATTCTGAATTATACTTAACATTATATTTCAGCTGTCATGTGAGTTAATAATAGGAAAGGTAGGAAATCAAGTTAAAATAGTTTTTGGTTGAAGCTTTTATCAGAGTATTATTGATAAGGCTGAGATAAACTGTAAAGTTCTGTATCGAGGCCCTCTGTATACATAGTGGATATGACAATAATCACAATGGCTGAGTCACTCCTTTTAAAAAGGTATCCAATGCCTCTCATCTTTCTTTGGAAAAGAATTTTTAAGAGTGCATAAATTAGTCACTCTTGGCAGTACTGCTAAATTGAAACTCTTGACTTGGCTTAAGCATAGTTGGGACGGTGCTTCTTAGTCACCCGGAGATGTTAAAACACAGACTTCTGGGCCCTCTCCTTAGAAATCCTGATTCAGTTGTCCGACAAGGGGCCTGAAAATTTGCATTTTTAGCAAGTCTCAGTTGATGTTGACACTGCTCTCTCCCATCTACTGCATACTTTAGGAAAGAAAAAAACAGTGTAAAGATATTATACTCATTTATAAGAGTGGTCACTTGCTTTTAAAGACAGTATTCGAGGGAGGAAGTCAGAGAAGTCAATTAAAGAACAAATTTCAAAGAGGAAAAAAAATCGAGTTAGTTCTTCCAAAATGCAACTGATTTTTTAATATAAAAATCAGCTGTCTTTCTTCACCTGTATATAATGTATTCTAAAACACCACATCCCAAAAGGGATTGTGGCTTTTATATCATTATGGTTCTGGAAGGATTTTGTGAACAATTTTAAAAAACGTTCACATGCCCAGTGTTCATTTGTTATTTGTATACGTTGGTGTCCTGAGCATAAAAAAGATAAAATGTGTTTAAGTAGACAAAGGAATTAGATTTAAATAATATAGAAAAACAATTTAAAACTCATTATTCTTTTAAAAATTTTATTTTCATACTGGTTTTGTGTTATTAAAGCAGAGTGACTTTATTTTCCAATCTTTGTTTTATTAAACAGAAATTGAACTGAGTAAATTAAAAGATCAAATTGGCTTTCCCAAATAATTTGTAAGTCAGGATACATCCCATCTAGTAAATAGGAAGGAGCTGCATCTGTAGGAAAGGAAAGGTTTTTTTGTTTTTTTGTGTTTTTTTAGTTTTATTTATTTATTTATTTTTAATTTATTTTTTACTTTCAGCATAACAGTATTCATTATTTTTGCACCACACCCAGTGCTCCATGCAATCCGTGCCCTCTACAATACCCACCACCTGGTACCCCGACCTCCCACCCCCCGCCCCTTCAAAACCCTCAGATTGTTTTTCAGAGTCCATAGTCTCTTATGGAAAGGAAAGGTTTTTAAAGGCAGTGTGTGTGGGGGTGGGGGAGGGGGTTATTATTAGCAAGGAATGCCCTATTTGAGGCAAAGACCCCTTCCTAAGGGGAAGAAAAACAGTCTGTCAATAAATTTCTCAATACTGATCAGGAAATTCCGTGTTGACTCATTAAAGGTTACACTGGGATGGGGGTTAGAGCTATTATTAGGCTAGGTACTGAATTTTGGTTCACTGATGTGGGGTCCTAAGATAAATGACCTTATTTGTGGCCTGTGGTTTTCTTTTTAATAGCTTTTAAAGATTTCAATTATTTTTAGTGGGACTGATGATTCTGTTAAAGTTGGTATTTCTAATGTGGTTTTCACATAATTTAAGCAATCAAAATTATCACTTCTAAAGAATTGAATAAGACAATTGTATATATAACATTTGAAAAATAAAATAGTCTAAGCCATTACCAAGCTATTATTTCATTTGAAGCTGACATATGAAAGAGTTAATAAGGAAAATAAGTATCATTGTTTAGTAGAAATACCCATATGCGCTTTATATTTCACATATATTGAAATTACCTTTGGAATATTTAAATCACAATAGCAGTCAAATAATGTCTGCTGTTTGAGCTAATATTTTTAATATTATTCTAGCCTATCTTGCCAATAATGAATATCCAATTTTAAGTATGACTAGTTTAGAAATAATATGTCATATCAAACCCATATACCTATATAAAGTACTGGCTTTCTCTGCAATCAGGTCTTAGATCTCTACAATAAACTCTATTGTTTCCACAAAGATACATACATTTGCAAGCTTATTTATAGTAAATTTTTCCTCACATCATAGTTATAATTCTATTCCAAAGCATGTTTCATCAAAAAGGAGAGGGTTTACCAGAATAAATAAAAGTCCTTTGAATTTCAGCTTTGTTGTTTCCATACCACAATTTCCTTAAAAAAAAAAAAAAAAACTTTGGGTATTTAGTAATTCCCTGATAGTTTCATCATGTATTCATCTCAGTTAAAGAATAATTACAAAGTAAATCAAACTGTGGTGGGACAACAACCAAGATGAATGCTAAAATGCGATTTCCTGAGCTTTATGTCAATTCTCATTAGAATAACACACACTACAGACATGAAATTCTATGTAGAAATTGTTTAGCAAGGCATTAATGAAATTTCTGTTCTAGAATATATGTTGGTGTAATTGCAAATCAACTTTAGCGTAAGATATAAACCATATTTTTCATTAGTGAGTTGCATGTATTGAAATGGTTGGCCCTTATGTAAACCATTTTTTCTTCAATAAACTGATTTGTTTAAAAAATAATTATAAGTTTAGTATAATGTTAATTCCAATTGGTTTGGAATACTAAGAAAAATGAAATGTCAGTTTAAAAAATCATAATTAAGGGTGCATGGGTGGCTTTGAGTGCCCAACTCTTGGTTTTGGCTCTGGTCATGATCTCAGGGTCCTGAGACTAAGCCCCACATTTATATCCAAGCTCAGTGCAGAGTCTGCTTGAGATTCTTTCCCCCTCCCTCTCCCTCCTCCTTCTGCTCTCTCTTTTTCTCTTTCTCTCTTTCTCTCTCAAATAAATAAATAAAATCTTTAAAAAAAATTCTTAACCCAAATTGTACTTTAATACTATTTAAAATCTTTTTTCAGAGCTATTTCTGAAGAAATATAAAAAAATTCTTGATCCATCTTGACAATTTAAAAAACTTACTGCACACTTTTTATTGGATTTCACCTGAAATCAGAAGAAATTCCAAATTATAAAAATTATGAACGAGGAACATACTGATTCTTTCGTGAAATGGAATAAGAAATAAAAAAACAATTGAAAATGGTATAGCTCAAAATAGATGCATCAAAACTAGGCTAATTTATATCTCTCTTTTTTTTTATTACTTGGTTTTTTTTATTCAATTTTTATTTATATATTTATTTTTAAATTTTTTATTTTTTATAAACATATATTTTTATCCCCAGGGGTACAGGTCTGTGAATCACCAGGTTTACACACTTCACAGCACTCACCAAAGCACACACCCTCCCCAATGTCCATAATCCCACCCCCTTCTCCCAATCCCCCTCCCCCCAGCAACCCTCAGTTTGTTTTGTGAGATTAAGAGTCACTTATGATTTGTCTCCCTCCCAATTTATATCTCTTTTATCTAACTTTTTTTTCTTTGATTGGAGAGGAGTGAGGGAAGAAAAATAGTAGTGCAGAGTTTGAGAATTAGATTTTTTTCTGTTGATGCCAGCACAAGGATTTAGTCAACAGTGGGGAAAGAGGTACCCATTTTGCTGAAATTCTCCTGCAGAGATTATGCACCAAATATCCCATAAATTCCCACTGTAGCAACAGCGGTGGCAGCTCCTTTTAATCATCTCTTCACTTGCTATATTAACAGTTCTGATGCACCCCCAGGTGCTTTTGTATCTTTTCTGAGTCTGCCCTTAAATGTTGTTTAAACTGATTTATTCTACATAATGTTATTGATGGACAGGGGCCCATAAAGATTTCATTGAACTTAAAATTGGACCTGAGTGTTTCCCAATGGGGATAATCCTTTATGCCTGTGAAATTTTAATAACCTAATAAAAATTGCTTGTCATTTTTTCCAGTGAAATTTCTTTCTAGTTTTAAATATTAAATATTTCTTCCTAGTTTCTGCTAGTAAATAATACCAGTCACTGATACTTTGTTGCATTTGGATCTCCTGATTCCAGAATACAAGACAATAGTACTGTATATTTATTTTGGTAAAAATTAAACAGTAGAACTATTTGAGCTCTTAAGTAGAAATTAGCTAATTTCCCTATGGATTTCCAGTTTAGAACATTTACATATTGTATTAATGAGAGAAACCACTCTGAAATCATGTATGCAATACGAAATCACTACAGATTCATGAACAACAGTCAGCTAGGTCTTCAGTGTGGTCTATTAAGTATTCAAATTAATTAATTTTGTTAAGAAATGTCACCAGTCACAAATAACAATATGTCAGTCAGGTGTCCTGGCAAGAAAAATAATTTAATCCCATTGGTTCAAATGAACTGATTTTTTAAAAGTTGTTATTTAAATTGCAATTAGTTAACATACAGTGTAATATTAGTTTCAGGTGTAGAATTTAGTGATTCAGTGCTTATGTACAACATCCGTTGCTCATCACAAGTGCCCTCCTTAATTCTTATCAACTTTAACCCATCTTCCTACCTACCTCCCCTCTGCTTATCATCGGTTTGTTCTCTATAGTTAGGATCTGTTTTATGGTTTCTTATCTTTTACCCTATGATCATTTTTTTTTTCTTAAATTCTGCCTATGAGTGAAATCATATAGTATTTGTCTTTCTCTGACTGACTTATTTTGCTTAGCATGCTACTCTATCCATGTCACTGCAAGTGGCAGGACTTCATTCTTTTGGATGGTTCTTCCTTATTCATTCAGCTGTCGATAGACATTTGGGCTCTTTCCTTAATTTGGTTATTGTTGATAATGCTGCTTATAGCATCGGGGTGCATGTGTCTCTTTGAATCAGTATTTTTGTGTCCTTTGGATAAATACCTAGTACTGTGATTGTTCGATCATAAGATAGTTCTATTTTTAACTTTTTGAGGAACCTCCATACTGTTTTCCAGAGTGGCCACACCGGTTTGCATTCCCACCAACAGTGTAGGAGGGTTCCCCTTTCTCCACATCCTCACCAACACCCGTTGTTTCTTGAGTTGTTAATTTTAGCCAGTCTGACTGGTGTAAGGTGATATCTCATCTTAGCTCAAATGAAATAATTTTTTTATAAAGGGACTACTTAGACACAATGATTAAAGAACAAACAAGGGATGCTAATGTACCCAGAGACCAGCAACAACAGGAAACTCTTACTTTCACAGCTGAAGGGTCAAGGGAAGACCATTTATCTTGAGTGCCAGGTGAGAGCTGTAGCTTAGATAGGTTTGGGAGGAGGGGAATGGGGACTGTTTGTCTGGAGCTGTGATCTTGAGGGCCGCAGTGAAGATAATGACAAGAGGCACTGAAACAGGGAGTGGGAAAGAGACATCCTGCTTGATCTCTGCTTGTGTTTCTCTCCTGCCTAATCCAACCAAAGCCAGCAAGAGAGAGGATCTGGGTGATACCTGCAAGAGGCTTAGCCTTTAGGGACACAGCAGAGGAGGAGAAAGCAGAGAGGGAGAGGAGGCAAACAAAACAGAACGGGAACATCCCATGACAAGGTTAGGGGAAAACAAAAAGAACTCCCACAGCCCACTGGGCTGTGCTGTCAAATGTTAGCTCTTTGCCCTATTTCCTTCAGGGTTTACCATGAGCGTTTTTGTATTTCTATTCACCTTATGCTCCCCGGGGGCTTTCCTTTCAGCACTTCCCTCAAGTGCCATATCTTGTTTTTCCACCTTCAATCACTCTTAGAAGGCAAATGTAAACTTGTGGAGAGAAGAAGGAGGAGCAGGAGTGAGAGTGAGCGGAGGAGGGGGAAGGGGATAATGAGGTGGAGGAGGAAAATCTAGCAATTTTGATGTAAGCAACCTTGATGTAAAATTCAGAATACATGTTTAATTGTGATATTAAGGAGAGGACTTAATTTTAAATTGTTTGGCGTCTTAATGATTTCATGAGAAAGGATATTTTAAGTACTCACTATAGTGAAAATTTAAATTACCTAAAAGCAGAACAGATAAAATATAAGAAAAGAAAAGAAAAGATGAAAAGAAAAGAAAAGAAAAGAAAAGACAGAAAGAACAAATTATGTGAATCCCTTCCTAATGCGGCTCATGCTTACTATTCCTGTTTTTAAATATACTATTGATTCCACATTTGTGAACAGAGAAGAATGAAATATCAAGTAGATTTTCAGAAAGGCTTCAATTATTTTTTCTTTTTCTCATTTTTCAAACTCCTTTTTTTTACCTTTACTGCTGAACACTAACCTGACTGAGTAAAGATTAAAAGTTTCATAGGCTTTCCTGTAACATTCCTTAGATCTTGTAATGTCTGTGGGCATCTAATCTCAAGGGAGAAGTCTGAAGCAAGCTTTATTTCTTTGGAGAATAACCTGTTATATTTTTAGATAAATTTTAAGATTTTTCCTTTCTTTGAATTTAATAATTTCATCAAGGCTAAATTCAATCTTTTCAACTCTTTCTTTGTTAATTTTTTATTTTTTCCACAGTGTATCTTTTCAGTTTCAGATGTTCTGGTGTTTGTGTGTGTGTGTGTGTGTGTGTGTATATGATGTTTTTCTAACAGATAATAAATATATTTTGTTTCTTTTTTTCTTCCTTCAAAAATAGTAAACATACATATTTGATCTTTGTTGATATTTTTCCATATGTGTTTTATTCTCTAAATCATGCTTATATTTCATCTCTTTTTGCATTCTGTTACTTGTTTGATACATCACTGTTGCTCACAATGGTGAGAGGTTACCTAAAATGAGCTATTACTAAGTA
This sequence comes from Mustela nivalis, assembly GCF_964662115.1. Taxonomy (NCBI): domain Eukaryota; kingdom Metazoa; phylum Chordata; class Mammalia; order Carnivora; family Mustelidae; genus Mustela; species Mustela nivalis. The sequence continues at coordinate 57,001,748 of NC_139025.1, read as the reverse complement.
AGAAGGTTTGAGTTTGTGAAAACCTGCGTTCTGGGATCTGTCAGGACAAAGGATTTATGAAAATGTCCTCCCCAAACCAAAACAAACTAACAAGCGTAAAAAACCTTGCAGATGTGAAGTCCTCACAGACAATCTTAAAAGGATGAGAAAGTGACTCAAAATAACCCATGAAAATACCCAGGAAAGAAAGATCAGGCTTTAACCTGTGCCAAAGTCAAAAAGGAGCAAAGCCAAATTCATCAAGTAAGAAATTTTAGGTCTCTCCTACCTCTTTGTTCTAACTTATATATTTTTTGCTCCAAGCCTGAAGGTCTCAGACAATTTAATATGAATGACACCATTCTGATCACTTGAAGAGCCCTTGCACTGTTCTGCTTTTAGGTAATTTAAATTTTCACTATAGTGAGTACTTAAAATATCCTTTCTCATGAAATCATTAAGACTCCAAACAATTTAAAATTAAGTCCTCTCCTTAATATCACAATTAAACATGTATTCTGAATTTTACATCAAGGTTGCTTACATCAAAATTGCTAGATTTTCCCTATTTTTCATTATTCACAAAAGCTAGCCTATAGTATTGTAAATTAGGCTAATTATTGTGTCTAGTGCTCTGAACAGTTCTTCCTGGTCTCTTAAAAACACAAATTTCTTTCTATAAACCAGATCTACCTACTCAACTCTTATCTATCTTCAATTAATAATAGATCTGACTGCTTTATAATTATAGTTGATATTTACATAATGTTTACTCTATGCCAGGGACTCTTGTGTGTTCCTTATATTTAATTTTTATAACAGTCTTATGGGACAGGATCTAGCTGTAGTTGCATTTTATATATGATAATTCGAGGCACAGACATTTTTATGATTAAATCCTGACAATACACCTCATAAGAAATACTCCCAGGATTCAGGCTCAGATAGTCTGACCCCAAAATTGTCCTTCAACTAATATATTATTCCTCTTTAAAGCACGGGAGTAATAGAAAGTGAGGTCGATGAACAATACACATTAAAATCACCTGTAGTCCTTCCTAAAATGTTTATTCCTGGGTTCATTTGCTTCTCTATATGTTTAATAACCATTTAAAAAGAAAGTACAGGTGATTCTAAGAGACCTTACCATTTCAAAACCATTGAAATTATAGCTATTATTTTGTGTATTTTCTTTGGGCATAAATTCAAAACAGAGTAGATGATATCCTTGATTTTCAAACTATTTGTAACACTCTAATTTGCTTTGCTTTGTGATAATTTTTATGCTAATTGAGATGATTTCTGTTTTCACTAATCCTATTGAGTATTCTTATATTTTATCTGCATATTCCACAAGTAGTCAAACAATTAACATATTATCTGAGGAAACTAAATATGTCTTCGAGGGAATGAAAACTGGTACAGCCACTGTGGGAAACAGTATGAAGTTTCCTCAAAAAATTAAAATTAGAGCTACCCTATGATCTGAGAATTGCACTACTGGGTGTTTACCCCCGAAATACAAAAACATTAATTCAAAGATATATATGCACCCCTGTGTTTATTGCAGCATTACTTAACAATAGCCAAACTATGGAAGCAGTCCAAGTGTCCATCCATAGATGAATAGATAAAGAAAAGGTGGCATATGTATACAATGGAATATTATTATAAAAAAGAACGAAATCTTGCCATTTGTAACAACATAGATAGAACTAGAGAGTGTAACCCGAGGTGAAATAAGTCCGAGAAAGACAAATATCATTGTGATCTCATTCATATATAGAATTCAAGAAACAAAACAAAAGAGCAAAGGAAAATAAGAGAGAGGATAGGACAAAACAAGAAACAGACTCTTAACAAAATGATGGCTACCAGGGAAGTGGGTGAGGGGATGGGGGAGATAGGGGATGGAGATTAAAGAAACACTTATCATGATGAAAAAAATAAAATGAAATGAAATGATAAAAATAAAAAGTAAGTAATAAGAAACAATATAAAACAAAAAAAAATCTTTGACTACAACTTAAAAAACAACAACAACCTATCAATGGCTGAGAGTAACAAAGTTTTGTTTATTTAAAATCAAATTATTTCTTTCCGCTATGCCTTTCTTAACATGTTAACTTTGATGTTCATAGTTTTCATTTCATGTATTTGAGATGGCAACTGGACCTTAAGACTCATAACTGTATTCCATGCAGGAGAAATGGAAAGAAATGTATTTCATTAAAAATTTTTAAATAAAAAATTTTAAATAAAAAATTAAAAGTGGACTCTTCTCCCAAGGACTACCAACTACTTCATACTGTCCTAAACTCTCTTATATGGACATCTTTTGTTGGTTGGCAGCTGGTAGAGGAATTGTGTTTAGGTGTCTACCCAACCAACAAACAGTGAAGGCCAAAGTCAACCCCTATACCTATGCATTGACTATATTAATTTTTCCCCTGTACACACAACATACCATCTCCTTGATTCTATCATTCAGTTACTGTACCTGGCTTAAAACTGAATCTCTCCATCATATGAGGATGTTATTTCTTATGCTCTGGTAACCTGCTACCTGAAATGCAATTTGTCTTCAACTCACTCACATAGTATACAGTGATACCCAAAGAAGAGGAAACAAGCACTTTTTTTTCCCCCAAGGAGCCAAGGGGAGACCCTGAAGTAATCACTCATCTGTGAGGAAACCTTGCTCTTTTAGTCAATATGAAAGTCCTGGTTTTCTTTTTGGAAGAATCTTACTATGCTTTTTTATACCTCATTATCACTTCTGAGCAGAGCCCATGGGGAAGGATGTTTTTCTTGCAGGCTAAATAGATTTAACAGCTAATTTTAAGATGGTGGAATTTGGGGTCTTATAAATTGCTGTAGGGATTGAGTAATTAGAGGTTGTTGTAGGCCATATTTCAGGTTTTATATTGGCAAGAGTTCCCTCAAAACTTGTAAAGATAACCAATTAGCTTCCAGTCTCTAAACACAGGATCATACATCAACACAGTATCTAAGTCTGAATATCATAATATTTCATTTCCTGGGCTCTGTGTTCTGCCTGTCTGTTACCCTGTAGTTTACTGGCTACTGCCTTGACCTCACCATTCCATTTTTCCACTACAAACAATAGTTTTGTGGTTTCTTTCCATCATTTCATTTGGAAGAGCAACCTTAGTGGATGGTACTTTAAAATGTGTGGGGTTCCTTGGGACGCCTGGGTGGCTGAGTGGGTTAAAGCCTCTGCCGTTGGCTCAGGTTATGGTCCCCGGGGTCCTGGGATCGAGCCCCGCGTTGGGCTCTCTGTGAAGCAGGGAGCCTGCTTCCCTTCCTCTCTCTGCCTACTTGTGATGTCTGTCTGTCAAATAAATAAAATCTAAAAAAAAAAAAAATTGTGGGGTTCCAGTTGTATATACTTTAAAGCTGCTGCTTGACATTTTCAACTTCTGATAGAATCAATAAGTACAGAGATGTGTGGTTTTTTTCAACCTAGAAGCTCTGTGCTAGGGCACTCTCCGAAAAGTTTGATATCAGGCTGTTAAGAAGAAAGTGACTCTCTTAACAAAACTGATTTTATTCCCTGCCATCTTCCCTGGAAGTCAGGTTAATTCTGGTTTCAGTTCATTCATCTCTTCTCACTTTACTGACAGCTGCACAAAATTATCAAAAGCCTAGTAATACCATAAATTTTTGCTCAGTTTCTTGTTGTTTTTATACTACTTCCTCTAAATTGTGGTGTCACTGAGTATATGGTCTGCGCCCCCATGAACAGAGCAAGTGATCCTTGACCAACTATTTTGCTATCACGTAACAGGGAGCTGAGTAACTTTCTAACCTGCAATGGGTAGGTACTCATCTCCCAGTGATTATCAACAGAGCAAACCAGTATCATTCATTTGCCTTATTGTCCAGTACTTACTGAACACTTTCTATATAGTTTGGGAACATTTCCACCTTATCTCCCCAGGGTAGAAATTAGAGTATTTGTTTCCTCATGCTTCTTTACGGTGTGGGCACTAGCAGGTGATGGAGACTGTAGGTATGAAAAGGCAAAAATAGTGCTGAAACAGGGCGCCTGGGTGACTCAGTCAGTTAAGTATCTACCTTTGGCTCAGTCATGATCCCAGAGTCCTGGGATCCAGCCCTGCATCATCGGGCTCCCTGATCAGCGGGGAGCCAGCTTTCCTTCTCCCCCTGCTCATGCTCTCTCTTTTTCTTTCTCTCTGTCTCTCTCTCAAATAAATAAAATCTTTAAAAAATGGTGCTGAAGGAAGGTGGAAACAGAATTCTGTAACTATGAATGGTTGCGAGATTGCATCCATGATGCGTGGTGGCTTTGTTTCTTCCAGCAACAGCAGCTGCTGAAGATTATGTTCATGGCAGGAATATAGACACTTCCTGGCTGCTGCATTCACAGTGGCAAAGGTGTTGGTATCTTGCGCCAATTATGCAAAATAGATTAAGGCATGATTTCTAGAAACCTAGTGTCAAGCATGTTTCTCCAGCCCTCCCAATATTCCAGTATGCTAACTCCCCTTCCTCTTATTGTACTCCCTTTCTACTTTTTTTTCTTCTGTTTGCTTCAAATTTAGGACACTAACAGATAGAAGGACATTACATTTTAATGAGATACCTACTTGGAAGCACCAAACGTAACTAAATAAGAATATAAATGTGAGTGTGTATTTATAAGATGATTTAAGAAAGTGTATGAGTGTGTGTTTGTATATACGCTGTGTGTTTATCCCATTCAACTTATGTTGTAAATGCCACTTAATTTGTTTCATAATATCCACACAGAGATATACCTGTGTATACACATTCTATGCACAAACACACACACACACACACAACATAAAGAAGTAATTTTAAACTTGAAACTAAATACTCCTAGGCAAATTGATTAAAGGAATGGAGACACTTTTTCTTCATTCAGGTGGAGCATCTTCTTCAGGGCACCTAAGTGGCTCAGTCACTTAGTGGCTCGCTTTTGATTTTGGCTCAGGTCATGATCTCAGGGTCCTGGAATGAAGCCCATACCTCAGACTCTGTGCTCAGTGGGGAACCTGCTTCTCCCTCTCCCTTATCCCCTCTCCCTCCTTGTGCTTTCTCTCTCTCTCTCAAATAAATAAAATCTTAAAATATAAAAGATGGACACCTTGTTCAAAATAAAGGTAAATTTTTGCCCAATCAAAATGACCCTTATTTTCATGCCCTTTTATGCTTAAAATATACTTTATAAGCCATAAAACTTCCCTATGACCTAGATTTATGTTGAAGCAAAACATAACTAATAATAAAAATTATTGATTAAAGATGTTTTAAAAGAATTGATACAAATAAAATTCCCCCTTTTTTTAAAAAAGATTTTATTTATTTATTTTACAGACAGAGGTCACAATTAAGCAGAGAGGCAGGCAGAGGGAGAGGAAGGGAAGCAGGCTCCCTGCTGAGCAGAGAGCCCGATGCGGGGCTCGATCCCAGAATCCTGGATCATGACCTGAGCCGAAGGCAGAGGCTTTAACCCACTGAGCGACCCAGGCGCCCCCAAATAAAATTCTTTCACACACACACACACACAGACGCATACACAGACATGCTCATGAGTGGGGGAGGAGGCAGAGGGAGAGAAAGATTCCTCAAGTAGACTCCCCAACAATCGCAGAGCCCAATGCAAGGCTCACAGGACTCCATTCTAGGATCCCAAGATCATGACCTGAGACAAAATCTAAAGTCTGCCGCCCAACCAACTGAGCCACCCAGGTGCCCTAATACAAATAAAAATTCTTAGTAAATTGTTCATTTTAAATAGCTCAGCCTTGGGACGCCTGGGTGGCTTAGTCAGTTAAGCCGCTGCCTACAGCTCAGGTCATGATCCCAGAGTCCTGGGATCGACTTCCCCATCCGGATCCTTATCCAGCAGGGAGCCTGCTTGTCTCTCTGCCTCTGCCTGCCACTCTGCCTATTTGTGCTCTCTCTCTGACAAATAAATAAATAAAATTAAAAAAAAATAGCTGAGCCCTATTCATCAGTGTTCTTATTTTTTTTAAAGAGAGCAGAGTAGTTAAATAAAGATATAGACACACATGTATGTATATGTTGAAAATATATTTTATATATATATATATATATATATATATATACACGTGTGTGTGTATATATATATATATATTTAATCATGAAGTCTTGTGTATATATGAATTAACTAAAACACTCTATGTTTGTGTGTGTTTGTTTGTGTGTGTGTGTGTGTGTGTGTGTGTGTAAATTAGAGGAATATGGAGACTTCTGGGAAATCTTTCACATAATTATCATAAATTATATATTATGTAGCTGCTTGTCAGAATTGTTCCAATTCACTATTTACCCAGCTGATAAGAGAGCCAAGAAAAAAGCACATGTATCTATAGGTATTTCATAAGAATATACAGAAATTCTAAGATTATTTCTTTTTTCAAAATGAATTAAATAAATATTACAAATATATTATTTTTAAATATTAAGATCATACAATCTCTGTAATTATATATTCCTTTTTCTTTAATGAGATTGTTTCCTATTGTCTACAGATTTCCCGCATATAAATATTAAAAATTTCTACATATATGAACTTATTAATATAACCAATTAAGAATATTTTAAAATGCTGTATTAGCTACTTTGTTAATGCTTTTCAGGTGATAAATATCTCCACTTGGATGTTTCTGGCATCTAACCATCAGTAAGTTAAAAAATGACCTCAATATGTTTTCTATCCTGGCTTCCACTGATTTTCCATATTTTGGCTAATAAGTTTATCATTCATATTGTCATTTAAGCCAGATGCCTGGAGATTATCTCCTATTTCGTCCTTTTCCTGATATTTCATATTTTCTTTGAAGATTTAATGAGATTCAAGGGTGTTTAGGAAGATTCCATTTAATTTATTTCAATAGATACTGAACACTCGAGGGCAGCGTATCTGCATTGTTTCTCTTTGGACTCACCAATGGGATCTATACAACCAAGCAATAAATGTTAGTATTAAATTTCAATATTTTTCAGGAAAAATAAAATTTGCTTGTCTATATATATAGTGCACACAAAACATTTACCCATATAGACTTGTTATTTTGTTCATTGATGTATAATGCTCTTCATGTAGAGGTCCTAATCCAACTCATATACTTTTTTTTAGGTAGATATAAGTATGATATGCTCTCTTTATTAATTGAATCAGTAAGTTTGAGCTCCTTCAATTCAGTGGCTTAGAACATTGTTATGATGTCATGAATTAGGTCTTAAAGTACTGGAGTTTTCTAAAACGATGCTGGAGGAAAATTGAATAGCACTTGATTCTTTTTGATTTCATTGTTAAAAAAAAATGTTTATGTTCATAATCTACCAAACCTATGGCCAAATATAATTTGATCCTTTTGACGGTTTCTGTTTTTATATGTTTTAAATTCAACCAATGTAATTCATTAGATTGTTTTTGCTTACATCTGAAAATAGTGGTAGTATGTAGGCAATTTTCAAGTTAAGGTCATTTTGAACTGAAAGAGACAATGTTAAACAAAATTATACTTATCTAAAGCACATGACAGCTATTAAAATCATTCTACTGTCTAGGAAAAAAAAACATTGAATTTCTTATAAATATTAAATGGATTTGAAAAATACTCACCAGTAGGAGGAACAAATTATTTAAAAAAAAAGCTGTATCATTAAAGTAGCATTGTATTTATCATATTTTAGTTTATTGCAGGGCTAAAAAGAAGGGTAAAACAACTTAAGGACTGCCTTAGTGTTAATTAAGAAACATGAATATTTATCATCTTTATAAAATAACTTCTAAGATGTTTGAAATGTGTTTAAAGCTATTATTTTTTTAAAAAATCTGAACTTTGCCTGTGTTTCCAGATTTGGGAATATCCAGAACAGAATTTGTCTTTGATACAGGCTTACTTTCTACCAGCTGAAAAATCATATTTAGGATATTTGATGTTCATACACATAGGAAATATCTTTTCAGACACTCCTTCCCAAAGTGTCATTCTTGGCAAGGAATTGAATGGGATTTGAATTAGTCAACTAATTTAAAATGCAGTCATAAAAGAAGGAGAATATTAATAATAGCTTAGCAGATAGTTATCTTCTCTATTGTTCTCAAGAATATAAAAAGCTGCACTGGTTCTAGGATTGCTTGCCATTTAATGCATTACATATTCTGAAAGTATAATGTTAAATTTAGTCATAATGTTAAATCAGAATACTGTGTTAAGGATTTGTATGGGTTTTGGGCTGCTATTACATCTAATTTGGTTAGTTTACCCAGAAATGTTGAATTCCACTTTGCTAATCATCTCTCCTACCCTCCAGAATCTCAAGGGAGGACACTGCAGGGTCAGGGGAGCTAAGACGCCAGCATAGTAGGAGGACCCAAGGACCCAAGTCTTGCTCCTACCTTGAATACAGCTGGGTAACTATTGAATCATTCTGAACACTTAAGCAATCACCCTGACGACTGACAGAGCAAACTACACAAACACCTTGACAAGTGATATAGAAGCTGAGAAGAGGCTACTTCGAGGTGGTAGGAAATGTGAAGATGTAGTTTGGGGGAGAAACAGATCGTGGGTGCTGTGGTGGGAAAGTGAGCTCTGGTTGCAGAGAAAGGCAAAAGAGAGTGGAGAAAACGGAGACAAGCACACACAAAACCATTCGCTGGGGAAATGAGAGGGGCTGATTTTTGTGGGGCTCAAAGACTAGAGTTTCAGGGGTCCCCAGGCTTGGCTATAAAAGAGACCCCGAGTAGAGGCAGGCAAATAACCTCGAAGACTGTGTGATCTGAGGATCACATAAGTGACAGAGGGAGAGAATCTTTATTCTATTTGGAGCACACCTGTAAGAGGCAGCGTTGTCCCTCTGGGGACAAAACAAAAGGTGGGCATCATTTCCCTCCTCCACGCCCTCAGCATAGGCACAGAGACCTCTGCTGAGGGCAGCTAACTGGGCACTGGCTATTTTGCCTGCTGGCTTCAGAACCCATGTCCTTGAACTCTGGTACTACTTCCCTTCTGGATCAAACCCTGAATCAGTCCCAGCATGGTGAGATGCTTTCCTAGAGGACCAGGACAGGTCTCCACCACCCCAGGTCCCAGAAGTTTGGGATTTTGAAAGTCAGCAGCCTAGCTAAGATAGAGCCCAGGGTGCTCTGCATTGCTTCAGGCAGGCAAGCAATCCAGAGATAGACGGTGTGAAATCTGTGATGTGAAAAGCGCCTGTGATGCATGAAGGGGAAATTGTTCTCTCTGCTGAGAATCCTTCCTTGAGAGGAGCAGGCACAGACTCCACTCTCCAGGGACAAAGGAGTCAGCTGGTGCCATTCCCTCCCCTCGTCCTCAGCATAAACCAACTTCAAGAAACAACACAGTGCTAGCAGTGACTAAATGGTTTTCACCAAATCCTGTCCCACTGTGCTCTGCTGGTACTGTTTTTTCTAGGGCAAGTGTGCCTAACAACACCAAGCAGGCCTCACACGCAGTAAATCAACACAAAGCCTGCATGTATCACGTGTACTTATCATAGAGTTCTGCAAAGCCTCAGTTCTAGTAGAAATAGCATCAGTTCTCTTAGTAAGCAGACTAGAGCATACCTAGGTAAACCTGTCATACTCTGGCCAAGGTCCAGACAGTCCCCACTGCAGGCAAGGAGAGACCGCAGAGGACTCACCTGAAGGATTGAGCATTCATAACACAGCAGCAGAGTGCAGACAGCATATACCAGAAATGCTTCCTGAAGCACCAGGCCCTGAGCAGTAGATGACCTCTTCTTCATAAATCCATTACTCTCAGGAGCAGGAAACAACAGGGTTTCTTAACACAGGGAGGAAGATAGAAACCTAGACAAAATGCCGAGACAGAGAAATTCATCCTATAAGAGAGAAAAAAAAAAAATAAAGGTCACTGTCAGGGATCTAATCAAAACAGATATAAGTAATATGCCTTGATCCCAAATTTACAGCAATTATCATAAGATTACTAACAGGGCTTGAGAATAACACAGAAAACATAAGGAATATCCTTACCATAGACATAAAAGAGGTTAAAGCCAATCAAGCCAAAATTTAAAAAAAAAAAAGAGTAAAAACAATTATTCAAAACTGACTAAATATAATGGCTATAAGGATGGAAGAGGTAGAGGAATGAATAAGTGATATAGAAGATAGAATTACGGAAAATAATGAAGCTCATCAAAAGAGAGAAAGAAAAACCCCGAAGCATGAAAGTGGACTAGGAAACTCAGTAACTACATCAAACATAATAACATTCCTATCCTAAGAGTTGCAGAAGAAGAGACCGAAAAGGGAGACAGAAGGTTTATTTGAGCAAATTATAACTGAAAACTTCCCTGATCTGGGGAATGAAACAGATATCCAAATCCAGAAGGCACAGAGAGCTTCACTGAGAAGTGTTTATCCACTCACTGTGGATCTCTGAAGTTGCAAATAAATTTTCCCAACTCTTTAGGAATTTTACATATAATTTAAAATTTTATTTCCTAACTCTTAACATTCATTTTTCCCTTTTGTAGTTTCTATTTTCTATACTGGTAAATAGAATTGAATGCAAAAATTGTTCTTCTCAAAATATACTGAAAATTATTGGGTATAATGGAAGAAAGGCAGTTCTCAGTTCCTAAGAAGAAACTTGTGAGAGTTGAATTGGTTTCCATAAATAACTTGGAAGAATGATACACAACTAATGAATTGTTGAACACTACATCAATAACTAATGATGTACTACTATATGTGGGCTAACTGAACATAATAAAAAAAATCTGGAAAATGTTTTCATATTTTCTTGTTCTGTCTTTGTTGTACTTAGTGTTTGTTTTTCCAGTTGATTAGAGACTTGAAAGAGGAGGCCCAAAGAATACAGCTGAGTGGCTGACTGTAGTTTAATAACAGAGTGTATTATGTACAATATTAGATACTTTATCTGTGCAACAAAATAATATTTTTCTCCCCTTCAAAGCTTTGTAAAGGCAGCCATACACAAAGACAATTTAAAAAGAAAATTGAAACATATTTTATTATGATTATGTGTCACTTTACAAGACAATGCTGGGTGGAAAAAGGAAGACCCTGATACCTTGACCACATCACTTGGATTTTACCCACCGCAACATGGAACTGGAGCTATGGTAGATAAGGAATGGTGATCATTTGTCTTTCCTAAGGAGATATCAGGTATCCCAAGGGACTGGGGACTGAGAAAAGAGGAACACCTGTTTTCTTGGACACATCTGTCTTGTGGGGCTTCTATCATATGGAGCAGGAGAATGAGAAAGAGGCCATGGGTTGTGGCTTAAGTACTATAGATGCTTGGTATTCTTACTAAGATTAAGTATATTTTCTGAATAAATATTTCTTAATTTGCTCCAGGTCCTTTGGAAAATTTCCACAGGTTTTAACATTTTTAATAATTGAAACTTTCTTAAAGCATTTCACTAATTAGGATATATTCACTGAGGAATGTTTTGGCAGTGCTCCTTATATTGCAATTATAGAAGTCATCTTTATCCTCTGCTTTATTTTGTTTCTATTTATATTTCTTTTTGGATAATTTCTATTGAATGATATTCAGATTTACTAATTCTTTCTCTGGCTGGGTTGAAATCTTAGAAGATCCTGTTGGAACATTCTTCATTTTTATATTTGTATTTTTTTTTATTTTTTTGGTATTTATGGTACATTATTTCTTAGAGTTTCCATTTCTCTGCTGAAATCATCCATATATTGCATGCATTTCACTTTTTCCATTAGCGGCAACTTAATTTTAGATACCTTAACTTCCCTTTGACATATTTGAGTCTGATTTTTGCTTTGTCTTTGGGTCTCTTTTTTTTATATGCTTTATATGTATATATATTTTAAATGTCAGACATCTAGTATAGGACAGTAGAGACTGAGACAAGTGTTTTTATGTGTGGATATGGCACACTTTTCTATTAGACCTTAAGGCAGGGGATTGAATTAAACTAGTTGAATCAGGGTTCTGCTATTGTTGTGATTTACCTCCGTAAACCACACACTTCAGGTTCCTCCAATGACATGTTAAAAAAAAAACAAAACAGTGAAGCCTAAAGCCAGCAGAATAAGGGAATAATAAAGTTTAGAGCAGAAATAAATCATATACAATTGTGAGTTGATTTGTAAGATTTTTTCCCCCTAAGAGTATACTCTGCTTTTAGCTTCTATCTTTGTACTGTGAAATGCACCTAATGTATATTGGATGTCTAATTAATATTTTATGAGAAGGAAAGAAGAAAGAGAGAGAGAAAAATTATTCTTCTATACATTGGGTTTGAAAAAATTGTCAATGTTATAACAACAGAAACTTAGGAAATAACTGTTTTTTTCTTCCCCCCTATATTTTTCCCTTTTCTTCTTCTTCTTTTTTTTTTTTTTCCTTACCTCTGAGCTGGTAACAGGATAGACATCTCAGATTAAAAATTGGTAGATTTCTTTCCTATTTACATCTCTAAACTTAGGGGCTTTCTTGGTCTCCAGTATAATTCAATTGAAATATTCCCAAATTTGAAAAGTTATAAAATATAAAAAAATAGTGCAAATACGCATGCTCTCTCAGGTTTCCTACTTTTTAACATTCACCACATACATCTTATCATTCCTGTCAAAGTATTGGTATGCAAATATCTATCTATCTATCCATCTACTTATCTATATACATACATACAAAATATTTTTCTGAAAAACTTAAGCTGCAGGTATGGTGACAAATTACTGGGTACTGTTTAAGTGTGCCGTCCTAAAGACACCAATGTTTCCTTTTATCACAATAGTACAATCATCAAATCAGGACACTTTCATTGGTAAAATTCTATTATTGATTCCAGGGATGTTAAAATGTTGCTGAGAATTCTAATTGACTTTGTAGGTTCAGCATCCAATTCAAAATCATGCATTGCATTTAGTTGACATACCTCTTTAGTATTCTTCAGTCTGGAACACTTCCTAAGTTGTCCTTTGTCTTTTAGTACTATGGCATTTTTGACTCAAACAGGCACTTAATTTGTAGGATGTCCCTTGACCCAAAGGTTCATCTGATCATTATTTGATTCAGTATACACACCATATTTTTTAATTTCTTATTTTTTATTAACATATAATGTATTATTAGCCACAGGAGTACAAGTCTGTGAATCATCAGGCTTACACACTTCACAGCACTTACCACAGCACACATCCTGCCCAATGTCCCTACCCTCTCCCTACACCTACCCCCTGGCAACCCTCAGTTGGTTTTGTGAGATTAAGAGTCTTTTATGGTTTGTCTCCCTCCTAATCCCATCTTGTTTCATTTATTCCTTACCTACTCCCCAAGCCCCCCAATTTCAAATTCCTCAAATTCCTCATATCAGGGAGGTCATATGATAATTATCTTTTTCTTATTGACTTATTTTGCTCAACATAATACCCTCTAGTTATATCCATGTCATTGCGAATGGCAAGATTTCATTTCTTGTGATGGCTGCATAGTATTCCATTGTATATGTATATATACCACATCTTCTTTATCCATTCATCTGTTGATGGACATCTAGGTTTTTCCATAGTTTGGCTGTTGTGGACATTGATGCTGCTATAACATTACAGCTATAAAAATTCGGGTGCACGTGCCCCTTTGGATTACTACATTTGTATCATTAGGGTAAATACCCAATAGTGCAATTGCTGGGTCATAGGGTAGCTCTAATTTCAACTTTTTGAGGAAACTCCATGCTGTTTTCCAGAGTGGTTGCACCAGCTTGCATGTTCACCAACAGTGTAGGAGGGTCCCCCTTTCTCTGCATCCTCTCCAACTTCTGTAGTTTCCTGACTTATTAATTTTAGCCATTCTGACTGCTGTGAGGTGGTATTTCATCGTGTTTTGATTTGTATTTCCTTGATGCCGAGTGATGTGGAGCATTTTTTCATGTTCCTGATGCCATCTGGATGTCTTCTTTGCAGACATGTCTATTCATGTCCTCTGCCCATTTCTTGACTAGATTATTTGTTCTTTGGATGTTGAGCTTGATAAGTTCTTTATAGATTTTGGATACTAGCCATTTATCTGGTATGTCATTTGCAAATATCTTCTCCTGTTCTGTCAGTTGTCTTTTGATTTTGTTGACTCTTTCCTTTGCTGTGCAAAAGCTTTTGATCTTGATGAAGTCCCAATTGTTCATTTTTGCCCTTGCTTCCCTTGCCTTTGGAGATGATTCTAGGAAGAAGTTACTGCAGCTGAGGTCAAAGAGGTTGCTGCCTGTGTTCTCCTCAAAGATTTTTATGGATTTCTGTCTCATGTTGAGGTCTTTCATCCATTTTGAGTCTATTTTTGTGTGTGTTGAAAGGAAATGGTCCAGTTTTATTCTTCTGCATGTGGCTGTCCAATTTCCCCAACACCATTTGTCGAAGAGACTGTCTTTTTTCCATTGGACATTCTTACCTGCTTTGTCAAAGTTGAGTTGACCATAGAGTTGAAGGTCCATTTCTGGGCTCTCTATTCCATTCCATTGATCTATGTGACTGTTTTTGTGCCAGTACCACACTGTGTTGACGATGACAGCTTTGTAATAGAGCTTGAGGTCTGAATTGTGATGCCACCAACTTTGGCTTTCTTTTTCAACATTCCTCTGGCTATTTGAGGTCTTTAGGATTATTTGTTCCATTTTTTTGGAAAAAAATGGATGATATTTTGATAGGGATTGCATTAAATGTGTATATTGCTTTAGGTAGGATTTTTTTCACCATATTTGTTCTTCCAATCCATGAGCATGGAACATTTTTCCGTTTCTTTGTGTCTTCAATTTCTTTCATGAGTACTTTATAGTTTTCTGAGTACAGATTCTTTGCCTCTTTGGTTAGGTGTATTTGTAGGTATCTTAGGGTTTTGTGTGCAATTGTAAATGGGATTTACCCACTAATTTCTCTTTCTTCTCTCTTGTTGGTGTATAGAAATGCAACTGATTTATGTGCATTGATTTTATATCCTGACACTCTACTGAAATCCTGTACAAGTTCTAGCAGATTTGGAGGGGAGTTTTTGGGTTTTCCACATAAAGCATCGTATCATCTGCAAAGAGTGATAGTTTGACTTCTTCTTTGCCGATTTAGATACCTTTAATTTAGTTTTGTTCTCTGATTGCTGAGGCTAGGACTTCTAGTAATATGTTTAATAGCAGTGGTGATAATGGCCATCCCTGCTGTGTCCCTGACCTTAGAAGAAAAGCTCTCAGTTTTTCTCCATTGAGAATGATATTCACTTTGGGATTTTCATAGATGGATAGATGGCTTTGATGATATTGAGGATGTACCCTCTGTCCCTACACTTTGAAGAGTTTTGATCAAGAAAGGATGCTATACTTCGTTGAATGCTTTTTAAGCATCTATTGAGAGTACCATAGTTATTGTTCTTTTTTTTTATTAATGTATTGTATCACATTGATCAATTCGCAGATGTTGAATCAATATTGCAGCACTGGAATAAATCCCACTTTGTTGTGATGAATAATCCTTTTAATGTACTGTTGGATCTTATTGGCTAGTATTTTGGTGACAATTTTTGCATCTGTGTTCATCAAGGATATTGGTCTGTAATCCTCTTTTTTGATGAGGTCTTTCTCTGGTTTTGGGATCAGGGTAATGTTGGCTTCATAAAATGAGTTTGGAAAATGAGTTTGGAAGTTTTCCTTACATTTCTATTTTTTGGAACAGTTTCAGGAGAATAGGAATAACTCTTTAAATGCTTGGTAGAATTCCCCTGTCTGGCCCTGGGCTCTTGTTTGTTGGGAGATTTTTGATGACTGCTTCAAAAATCCTTATTGGGTATGGGTTTGTTCATGTTTTCTATTTCTTCCTGGATCAGTTTTGGTAGTTTATACATCCTAGAAATGCATCCATTTCTTCCAGATTGTCAAATTTGCTGGCATGTAGTTGATCATAATATGTTCTTATAATTGTTTGTATTTCTTTAGAGTTGGTCGTGATTTCTCTTTTATTCATGATTTTACTAATTTGGGTCCTTTCTCTTTTCTTTTTGATAAGTCTGGACAGGGGGTTATCAATCTTACTAATTCTTCCAAAGAGCCAACTCCTAGTTTTGTTGATTTGTTCTACTGGGGTTTTTTTGTTTTGTTTTGTTTTCGTTTCTATTTCATTGATTTCTGCTCTGTTCTTTATGATTTCTCTTCTCCTGCTGGGTTTAGGCTTTCTTTGCTGTTCTTTCTCCAGCTTCTTTAGCTATAGGGTTAGATTGTGTATTTGAGACCATTCTCTTTCTTGAGAAAGGTTTGCATCACTATATACTTTCCTCTCAGGATTGCCTTCACTGTGTCCCACAGATTTTGAACTGTTGTTTTGTCATTGTCATTTGTTTCCATGAATTTTTTTTCAATTCTTATTTAATTCTCCTGATCCATTCATTCTTTAGTAGGATGCTCTTTAGCCTTCATGTATCGGGATTCTTTCCAACTTTCCTCTTGTGATTGAGTTCTAGCTTCAGAGCATTGTGGTCTGAAAATATGCAGGGATTGATCCCAATCTTTTGGTAGTGGTTGAGACCTGATTTGTGACCCAGGATGTGATCTATTTTCGAGAATGTTCCATGTTCACTAGAGAAGAATGTGTATTCTATTGCTTTGGGATGGAATGTTCTGAATATATCTGTGATGTCCATCTGGTCCAGTGTGTCCTTTAAGGCCTTTATTTCCTTGTTCATCTTTTGCTTGGGTGATCTGTCCACTTCAGTGAGGGGGTGTTAAAGTCCCCTACTATTATTGTATTATTGTTAATGTGTTTCTTTGATTTTGTTATTAATTGGTTTATATAGTTGGCTGCTCCTATGTTAGGGGCATAGATATTTAAAATTATTAGATCTTCTTGTTGGACAGACCATTTGACAATGAAATATTATCCTTCCTCATCTTTTATTCTAGTCTTTAGCTTACAATCTAGTTTATCTGATATAAGGATTGGCACCCAGCTTTCTTTTGATGTCCATTAGCATGGTAAATTGTTTTCTACCTCCTCACTTTAAATCTGTAGGTGTCTTTGGGTCTAAAATGAATTTCTTATAGACAGTATATTGATGGGTTTTGTTTCTTTATCCATTCTGAAATCCTGTGTCTTTTGATTGGGGCACTTAGACCATTACATTCTGGGTAACTATAGAAAGATATAAATTTAGTGCCATTCTTTTGCCTGTAAGGTGACTGTTACTATATATTGTCTCTGTTCCTTTCTGATCTACTATTTTTAGGTTCTCTCTTTGCTTAGAGGACCCCTTTCAATATTTCCTATAGGGCTGGTTTGGTGTTTGCAAATACCTTTTAGTTTTTGTTTGTCCTGGAAACTTTTTATCTCTCCTTCTCTTTTCAATGACAGCCTAGCTGGGTATAGTATTCTTGGCTGTATGTTTTTCTCATTTAGTGCTCTGAATATATCATGCCAGTTCTCTCTGGCCTGCCAGGTCTCTATGGATAAGTTTGCTGCCAATCTAATATTTTTACCATTGTATGTTATAGACTTCTTGTCCCAGGATGCTTTCAGGCTTTTCTCTTTGTCACTAAGACTTGTATTTTTTTACTATTAGATGATGATGTGTGGACCTATTCTTATTGATTTTGAAGGGGGTACTCTGCACCTCCTGGATTTTGATACTTGTTCCCTTTGCCATATTAGGGACATTCTCTACAATAATTCACTCCAATATACCTTCTTTCCCCCTCTTTCTTTCTTCTTATTCTGGAATCCTAATTATTCTAATATTGTTTCATCTTATAGTATCACTTATCTCTCAAATTCTCCCCTTGTGTTCCAGTAGTTGTCTCTCTTTTGCTCAGCTTCTTTATTCTCTGTCATTTGGTCTTCTATATTACTAATTCTCTCTTCTGCTTCATTTATCTTAGCAGTAAAAGCCTCCATTTTTTTATTGCACCACATTAATAGCTTTTTAAAAAATTTCAGCTTGGTTTAATTTTAGTTCTCCTATTTCTCCCAAAAGGGCTTTTATTTTTCCAGAAGTGGTTTCTCTAATATCTTTCATGCCTTTTTTGAGGCTCGCTAGCACCTTGAGAATCATCATCCTAAACTCTAGATCTGTCATATTACCAATGTCCATATTGATTAGGTCACTAGCCTTCAGTACTGCCTTTTGTTCTTTTTTATTTTATTTTATTTGGTGGTGAGTTTTTCAGGCTTGTAATTTTATCCAGATAAGAATATGTGAATAAGAGAATAAAAATACTAGAAGGGTGGCTAAGACCCCAGAAAAATGTACACTAACCAAATTAAAAGAGACCCCAAATCAGGGGGAAAAGAAAGGGGTAATTTGGGTAAAATTTTTTTTTTTAATTAAAAAATACATATGTGTGTGTGGTGTGTGTGTGTGTGTGTATTAGACTGGTGAGTAGAACAGAGCCACCCACTTGGTTTGGGGTATATTTTGGTCTTTTAGAAGAAACTACCTCACAAAATTTTATTTTTTTAATTTTTTTTAACCTCACAAAATTTTAAAGGAAGAAAACATATATATACAATAATAAGCATAAACATGATGAAGGGATGGAATATGAATGTAAATATAAAAATTTAAAAAAATTCTAAAAAAGGAATTGATAAGATATGTTGGTTGGGAAAAGAAAGAAAATGAAAATGGAGAGAATATGATCAGGATGGAGACTAGAACAAAGCCTTGTGCTACATTAAGGGTATATTATGATCTATTAGAAGAAGTTGTATCCCAAAATTTTTTTAGAAGGAAAAAACCCTATATGTTTACAAAAAATAAAGTTTGGTCCAATGAAGGATAAAATATGACTATAATAATGAAAGTTTAAAAAGGCTTGTATATTTTTAGAAAGGTATTGTTAAGATAAACTAATTTTAAAATGTTAAAATAAGAGAAAAAGTAAAAAATTAAAATATGAAAAAACTAAAATTAAATTTAAAAAAATTAATAACTTTGAAAGGTTAAGGAATTATGGGGAGAAAGCCATGAAATCCATGCTTGCTTTCCCCTTCTCTGGAATTCTGCTGTTCGTGATCAGTGAGCTTGACCTTGGCTGGATGTTCTTGTTGCTCTTCTGGGGGAGAGTCCTGTTGTGATTTTCAAATGTCTTTGCCCGAGGTGAATTTGCCCTGACCTTGTCAGGGGCCAGGCTAAGTAATCTGTTCAAGTTTACTCTTGGGAATTTTTGTTCCCCAAATGCTTTCTGTAGAGCTCTGCAGGACAGGAATAAAAATGGCAGCCTCCCAATCTCTGGTCAAAGGAACCAAGAGCTCAGGGCCCTACTCCTCAGTGTGTCCTCAGAGAGAAGCACTCAATCACTCCCATCTCTTTGGTCTCCCGCCACCCTCTGAGCTCACCTGGCCTGTGAAAGAGCATTTCTGTCTCTGGCACACAGCCCCATTTGGAGTCTCCAAACCCAGCAGATTCCTGCCACTCTGCTCTTCTAGTGGCTCTCCTGGGATCTGCCATTTTTGGGCCCTTGTTCAAAGAGCAGTGGTCAGATTGTGCCACGGACCACAGTTTAAGGTAATCCCAAGCTAAGAGCTCACTCCTCTGCTCCATCTTTGTAGCTGGCTTCCCTGCTCTAATACCTTCAAGCTCTGCTACACTCAGACACCCCCGATCCTTCTGTGACCCCATGGAACCTGAGGCCATGCTGTCCCCATGAGGGCTCCACCTCTGCTTAGCCTCTGGAGTGATATCCCTTAGTGGAGCAGACTTTTAAAAGTTCAAATTTTGTGCTCTGTTGCTCCACTGCTTGCTGGGAGCTGGCCCCTCCCACTACAGTCCATTTTCCAGGGGCTTCAGATTCACTTCTCCACACGTCCTACCTTTCAGAAAGTGGTCAGTTTTCTGTTTCTAGAATTGCTGCTCTTCTTCAACCTCCTGTTGGTTTTGTAGGTGTTTGGAATGGTTTGATAACTATCTAACTAGACTCCTGCAATCTGATGTCATCTCCATCTGCTGCTACTCCGCCATCTTGACTCCTCTCCTACACATCATTTTTTTTTAACACATCATATTTTTAAAGCCCATGCCTATGTAATTATATTATCTATAAAATCATAACATTGCTTTAAAGATATATAAAATGAAGAAAATAGATAAAAGATATATAGAGGAGAGTGACATTTGTTTCACAAAATATTACAAACTTAATTTCTTCAAGTCAAACAACTAATCCTAATGGTAAAGACCTGAGTCATTCTATCTTATTTAGAGATAGTGTCTTTTTATTCCTCCAAATTTTCATATATATCTGGAGAACACGTTATTCACTGAAGTTGTGAGAATGAAGTACCAATTCCCAGATTGTAATTTTGCATAGAAGCTTTCATTCCTGCCTGGATAATGCCTTTCTCCTAATATGCAGTTTTTTAAATTACCCTGAATGAAAGCTGGCTGTTTATATTTGATAATCATTCAAAAGAAACTCCTTAATCAAACTGCTCTTCATTTATGCAAAGATTGTAACAGTTTGTTGTTTGCTCTATTGGGAACTTTGAGATCTTTAGGTTTCTTATGATCACTATGCCAATTACTTTGCTGTAATTAAAGATAATGGAACTTTGATAATGACTTTGCCACCTATGATACTCAAGATAATAGGCTGGTAGAAAAATATCAATAGTTACATGACATTGTTTTGAATGGTAATTGATATAACTATGGAATGGTAATATGAGCATAGCAGCTGTCTACTTCTTCAAGTGTATGTGAACCCTCACCCATAACAGCTGTGCTGGGTAAAGATGCTAAACATCTGTCTGACTCAAATATAAAATTACTTAAAAAAAATCTGGAGTCATCTATGACTTAGGAGTTCAGACTGAAAAAGGACTCAGTAAAAACATGATAAATCAATAAGGTATTTTTGTTTTGTGTTTGCATTGTCCACAAATACTCTCTAATTTGGTGCATTAAGAAGGAGGGTAGAAGAAGAATCAATGAAACAAGATGGAATTGGGAGGGAGACAAACCATAAGTGACTTAATCTCACAAAACAAACTGAGGGTTGCTGGGGGGAGGGGGTTTGGGAGAAGGGGGTGGGATTATGGACATTGGGGAGGGTATGTGCTTTGGTGAGTGCTGTGAAGTGTGTAAACCCTGTGATTTACAGACCTGTACCCCTGGGGATAAAAATATATGTTTATAAAAAATAAAAAATTAAAAAAAAAAAGAAGGAGGGTAAACTGTCATTCTGATAATAGGAGTCACTTTTGCATTGTATTTTCATTTTGCCTTTCATCTTCATGGATAAATGGAATTTTCAAAAACTGTTTTACATATTCTGAAGCATCAATAATTTCTCAGATGCTTTTTATTTTTTAATTGAAAAAAAAAACCTATAATCCCAACATTGATTATACTTACATTAGGGCTTTCTCTTGATGTTTTACATTCTATGAGTTTGTGTAAAGAAATATATCAATCTTTATAGTGTCACATAAAATATTTTCAATGCCCTAAAATCCTTTTGTGTTCTACTTATTCACCCCCCACCTCCCTGAACTCCTGCCAACCACTGATCTCTTTAATGCCTCCATAGTTTTGCTTTTTCAGAAAGTCATATAGTTGGAATCATATGGTATATAGCCTTTTCAGACTGGCTCCTATCACTTAGTAATATGAATTTAAGGTTCTTCTATATATTTTCATGGCTTGAGAATTCATTTTTTTCAGCACTGAATAATATTCCATAGTCTGAATGTACCATAGTTCATCCATTCATGCATTAAATGACATCTTGGTTGTTTCCAAATTTCAACAATAATGAATAAAGTGACTATTAATATCCATATGCAGCCTTTTGTGTGGATATAAGTCCCAACTACTTTGAAAAACTAAGGTGGGCAATTCATGGATTCCATGGTAGGATTATGTTCAGTATCATAAGAAACTGTTAAACTCTTATTACAAAGTAGCTATTCCATTTTGCATTCCCTCCAGCAAGACAAGAATTTTGGTTGCATATTCTTGTCAACACTTGGTGTTGTCAGTGCTTTTGATTATGCCATTCTAATGTGTGTATATTGGTATCCCAAATTTGCTTTAATTTGCATTTCCTTAATGATGTATGATGGGCAACTTTTCAAAATGCTTATTTGTCATCTGTATAACTTCCTTAGTGAAATGTTTTAGTTGGTTTGAGCTACATATATTGGGTGGCAGACAAGCAACAAAAATTGGTTTTCACTATTATGGAGGTTGGAAGTCCAATATCATGCTCTGAGTTTTGTCTCTATAAAGCAGAATTCAACAAGAGAAAATGAATAAGACAAAACAAGTGTTTCATTGTTTTTAGAAGAATCTACATATTTTGCTAAATGGACAATTGAAGAAAGGGAGAATATGATGTATAATTCCCTGTGAAAATTATCTGTAATTACCTGCACATTATATATGTGCAGAGTTGTATGTCATTGGTTTTATCACAGCGAGCAGTGTGAGCTCTAGCCTCTTTCAAATGTCAGGGTGAGCAGAGGCAGGTGGAAAGCAAATTATTTATTTATTTATTAAAGATATTTATTTATTTGACAGACAGAGATCACAAGTAGGCAGAGAGTCAGGCAGAGAGAGAGGAAGAAGCAGGCTCCCCGCTGAGCAGAGAGTTCAATGTGGAGCTCGATCCCAGGACCCTGAGATCATGACCTGAGCCAAAGGCAGCGGCTTTTACCCACTGAGCCACCTGAAAGTAAATTATTTAAAGATAAGAAAGAATAATTTTTAAAAATATTTTATTTATTTGACAAAGAAGAGAAGGAGAGAGGAATAACACAAGCCGGGAGGAGGAGGGAGACAAAGGGAGAAGCAGGTTCCTCACTGAGCAGAGAGTCTGATGTGTGACTCCATCCCAGGGCCCTGGGATTCTGACTTGAGCCAAAGGCCAACACTTGACCAACTAAGCCACCCAACTTCCCCAAGAGAGAATAATTCTTAAAGTAGTAACTTCAAAGAAAGTGAGAATAAATTTACTATGAACTAGCAAGATAATTAAAAGGGCTCAAAAATCATATCAGACAGAATGGTTAGTAAAAATGCATTTTGTTGTTTGATATATCCATACTAAATAACATACTAAATAACATGGAAATTTAAAGTAGTGACAGCTTTAAGGTGAAGCTTGGTCAGAAAATCTTCATGGAAAACATACTAAAGTTTATTTTCTAACAACTCTAATCATTTTATACTATATTTTTCGATGGATGCACTTGTATAACACTTGCTTTTAGTTTTGATTAAAAATAAATTTCTTGGGGCACCTGAGTGGCTCAGTGGGTTAAAGCCTCTGCCTTAGGCTCAGGTCGTGATCCAGGGTCCTGGGATCGAGCCCCATATTGGGCTCTCTGCTCAATGGGGAGCCTGCTTTCTCCTCTCCCTCTGCCTCCCTCTCTGCCTACCTGTGATCTCTTGACTGTCAAATAAATAAATATAATCTTAAAAAAAACCCCAAAAACAGAAAACAAATTTTTTGGTCATCCTTTAAATATCTAGGTAAACACATAAAATAATTCTTAGAAAATCGTAATTTAACTTGAAGTTAACTTGTTAAACTAAGGAAATTTGAATCAAGATTGACTTTTTAATTCTTTTAAAAAAAATCTCATAAAGTTTTAAAATTTAGATTAGCTGGTTGGGTCCATGAGCATTCATATTATATTTCCCAGAGAATTAATGGAAACACTAAAATTGAATTATACAATTCCTAAAAATGGTGAAGCCATAAAATATAAAAGAATGGACTAATTGATATGAAATTTAACCCAGAGAAATGTGGGTCCTATTTATGCATATATCTAGAGGCAATTTTCACCTAGCACACTACAAATTAGATCGCACATAGAAAACTTGATCTGAATTTTGTCAGCCAATATAAGCACATTTAACAGTCAAATAAGAAATCAAGATTTGTGTCTGTCCCAAGATACTTAGTAACTATAGAGATGAAACATTAAGTTAAGAGTGGATAATCTTGGCAGAAGCCTTCTTAATTGACTGAAACCAGTATTACCAGTAATAAGCTGGTGATAAAATATAACCTGATGCACTAAGAAGGACACATAATTTTTGTGGTACCCTGGGAAAACAAAGAGCTTTGGTCCATGTTGTGAGAACTACAGTCAAATCTAATTTGAGGGGCATTCAACATTAGTTATTGGACTTTTAAAATGTTAAGATGATGAAACAAAGACATAATCAAGAACAGTTGATGATTGCACAAGACCAAGGAAAATAAAAGTGAAAAAATACAGTGTGGGATTTTGCAAGAGATCCTGGAGCAAGGGGGAAAAAAAGTAGTGGAAAAACTGGTGAAATTCCAATATGATTTTTAATTTTGATGATGGTTCTGAAAATTTTACAAAATTATGTAAGATGTAAACTTTAGTGGAAGCTGAATGAGAAATAGATGGAAACTTTCTTCCTGTTTTTATATTTTAAGTCTAAATACATTGTTTAAAATTTTTAAAAAAGTATTTAGGGAGGGGCAACTAAAGGAATTGCAGAAAGAGTAGTATTTGTCAGGAGTTGGTATCAGGATGGGATTGATTGCCAAATAGTAACAGAAGGGAGTTCCTTGGATTGTGGAACTATCTTGATTATGATGATGGTTACATGACTTCTCTGCATTTGCCAAGATACATAGAAAGGTAAACCAAAAATAGTGCATTGTATTGTATATAACAATAAACAAAGAGACATAAAAAGAAAACAAACCCAAATAACTAAAGAAAACAGTTGCAGCAAGCGAATATGATTCGTCAATAATGAAAAATGAAAGAAGTATTAATATAAAAGCTTGGTACCTGAACAGCCATTTCATTTCATTACAAACAATAGTTAGAAAAATAATTGTGACAATTGTCCAATATCTTGTTATTAATTAGGCATAATTTGAGTGAAATATAGTGATAGAGTAATTTTAAATATAAGCAATATTCGATTATCTAAAGATTTGGTTAGTCATGGTTGGTACGTCATTGTATTTGACAAAATATTTAAATATATGTATTATATCATGAGGCTATAAAATTGATCCAGGATTTCAGTTTTTTGAGTCTTCTCAATTTTATTTTACCAGTTTTGGAGTAAAGGTAAGGTGAACTTCTAGTGTGTAGCAAATTCTATGATATTGCATAGACCTACAATGGTGCTGAACAGAGGAAGAGAAAAATTAAAGCACTAAGCAGCACACTAAGTTGATTCAAAGACTCCCCACTGCAAACAAGGAACTATGCAAAAAGATAACTCTCTCTCTCTCTCTCTCTCACACACACACACACACACACACATACACACACTTGAGTTTGTGCCAGTTGACAGATTGAAAATGTACCATGGAGCCAGAATTGAAAGTTTAGGCTGGTATCAAATTAGATAGTGGTGTTCAGACCTGGATACTAACCCCTATAGCTGGGAGCTAGCTTTGTAATGCACAGTAGAAGAAATAGTTTTCCACAGTGTGGCAAGACTTAGCACTCGGGCCCCTCGTTACATGGGTAACTCTCAATGGTTTGCTCTTTCTACATAAAGGAGATCACGAGTGCTTCACCCAATAGCTTTGTAGAAACAGTGTGCAATATTACTGATAGTTCAAGATCTAGATGGATTAAAATGTATTCTGAGAGGAAGCCCATAGTAAAGTGTTGTTCATTTTGCTCCTTGCAATAAATACACTATACTACACTTTCCCTCTTGCTCTCTGCCTGAGACTAATCTGGGTGGACTACAGGAGTTGGGTTCCTCTCACTCCAGCTTCTGGTAGCTGGCATCCACTGGAAAACTCTGGCTGAAGAGCACAGAGAGTGGGAAAAGTTAGTTTATGACATTTAATCCAATGACTAATCTTTCAGACTAGGAGTGATATATTTAGAAAGAAAAAAAAAAAGATACCCCGATAGCTTTGGATTTCAGATAATGAATAATTTTTAAAGTGAATGTAGGCCCATGTACTATTTGGGAAATACTTATACTAAAAAGGAGTTGTTTATCTGAAATTCAAAGTTAGCTGAGCATCCTGTATCTTTTCTGGCAACCCTACGTCAGTGTTGGCTTTGCACAATCCCTCGAAAACTTTCTGATGTGATGGACTTGTCAGCTAACCCTAACCCAAAAGGAAACATTTTGTGATATGTAAGGGTGTCAAATCAACACATTGAACTCCTTAAACTTATACAACACATTAATTACGTTTCAAAAAACCTGGGGAAAAAAAGATCATGATTTTTTTTTCAAGGCCATCCCTACAAACAGTTCCCTTATCAGGATTCTGGTGTTTTCAAATTCTCTTTTAACTCTGTTAGAGAATAACAATCTAGCTGTTTGATGAAAAAGGTTCTCATATTTTTTTGGTACTCTCTTTAAGAAATGTTTGTAAGGGGGTGCCTGGGTGGGTCAGTGGTTTAAGCCTCTACCTTCGGCTCAGGTCATGATCTCAGGATCCTGGGATTAAGCCCCGCATCGGGTTTTCTGTTCGGCATGGAGCCCGCTTCCTTCTCTCTCTGCCTGCCTCTCTGCCTACTTGTGATCTTTGTCTGTCAAATAAATAAAATCTTTAAAAAAAAAAGAAATGTTTGTAAGGCATTGCATTTTAATAAAAAAATCAATTTTCTATATCACCCTCAAGTCCAAAGAAAGTAGAAAATTAGAAGAGAAAAATGATATTCTTAAATTAGCCAACATTTTATAAATCCTATATTTCTTTGATCTGATGGTTGTTTTTGGCCCTAATTACAACGGGGTCATTCTTTTAGCATCTCATTGACCTCTGACACTCTTCATATGAACTGATAAATGGATATCCTATGAATCTGGGAATACCACTCCGAACCTTAGATTCCATTTATTACAAACTAGTAAGGTTCTGAGACCTTGAGCTGAGGAGTCTTAAAAAAAAAAAATTGCCTAGAAGTAGATGATCTTGGCCTAAGGGCAGATAACATTTTCTTTTTTTTTTTTAAGATTTATTTACTTATTCATTTGACAGACAGAGATCATAAGTAGGCAGAGAGGCAGGCAGAGAAAGAGGAAGGGAAGCAGGCTCCTCACTGAGCAGAGAGCCCAATGCGGGTCTCGATCCCAGGACCCTGGGATCATGACCTGAGCTGAAGGCAGAGGCTTAACCCACTGAGCCACTCAGGCACCCCAATCAACATTTTCAAATCAAGACAATATTGGCACAAAATAAAAAATCTTCCATCCACAAAAACAGAAAAGTAGTCTGGTTTTAGAGATCTGTGCTAGTCTTCTTTTTTTCTGTTTATTTTGTTATGGATCTTCATATTTTATTTAAATAAAGTTTAACAATGACCTGAAAGGGTTTTTCAAAGTTATGTTGTACATTGACACCTTTATCCCACCCTTAACTCCCCTCAGCCTTTCTCTATTATGTGAAGAGGCCACTTATCTGTGAATTTCTTTGAGCTTTTATGATCGTTGAATATATTTACTCTCACTTATACCCCTGATAAACATCTAATTTATGTTTCATTAAATACTATCAAAGGCAAACTTTCTACAACAGGTTGTGTGTGTGTGTGCGTGTGCGTGTGTGTGTGTGCGCGTGCGCATGTGTACTAGATTATTCTCATATGTCAACTCCAACTTTCAATCTTGCAATAACTGGATCCTCACCACAAACCCCAGAATGCTTCCGAATAAAGCCTTCCACCCCACCCCTGCCCACCAGGGGGAACAACTGATACAGGAGCTATTCTCACCACAGTAGCCAGTATGTTCTTTTTAGAGATTCTCTAGCCTGCTTCTCAGGAATTATTTATTTCTACTAAGAGAATCTACTAATCTTGAGGATGGATAATTGGCTTATCCCTGATGTGAAAAACTGTACGATATATTCTTCACCAGGGTGAAGAATTAATTCTTAAGAAGAAATCAGACTTTCAATTGACTACTTGAAACCTGCCTTGTGTTTATGGGACAGGTGTTAGAGATTTCCATATATTAAAAATCCCTACCTCTATAGGGGACCATGTTTCCCTGGGAATTACTCCTGGAAATCTCCAAACTAAGGTAAACACAGAGTACTCAAGATTACTACCTGGAGGGATAATGAACTTTTTTTCTTTTCTTTTTTTTTTTTTAAAGATTTATTTATTTGACAGAGAGAAATCACAAGTAGACAGAGGCAGCCAGAGAGAGAGAGAGAGGGAAGCAAGCTCCCTGCTGAGCAGAGAGCTCGATGCGGGACCCGATCCCAGGACCCTGAGATCATGACCTGAGCCGAAGGCAGCGGCTTAATCCACTGAGCCACCCAGGCGCCCCTGAACTTTTTTTCATATGCACAATTTGTTCTGCTTTTCCAACAGCAGGAATGCAAACAACAAGAAAAATTGAGCCAAAATTTATTATTATCCTGGCAATGGTAAGAAGAAGAAGAAAGAAAGAAAAGAAAGGATAAAGAAAGAAAATTGACCAATTTTATTCCAGAGGCTTTCCTAGCTTACATTTATTAACCAGGGTTCAAGCACTGCTCTGAATTAATTTTGCTGAGACAAGAGAGTTAATAGTTAATGGTTCATGTTGCATCAGTATAAATAACGCTGGTCAGGTGAAACAATATGCATCTGAACTTAAGGAAAAGGTCACTTGACTTCCTAAAATTAATCTCAATTACCTAATAAGACATGTTATTATGGCCTAGGCTTACCAATTAGATATGTGTACTCATTTACTTTTAGACGGACTCACAACAATTTGCTTCTAATTATTTCTCTTATTCTAGCTGAGTTTTACATCTATTCAGTCTTAAATGTTAGCACTGAACTGTTTCATATCAGATGATTTAAGAATTCCTGATACAATAAAATGATAAAAGAATGCTAAGGAATTATTTTGGCCCAAATAAAAATAATAATTATATAATATTCTGATAATAACACCAGGATTTTTCTCATGTGTAATTAAAAACTATAATATTCAACCTTTCAAGGACAAATCAGTGTTTTTTAATGTATTCACACAGATATATACAACCATGACCACTATCTATTTTATAATATTTTCAATTTGCATAAATATTTGTATATATTCTTTTTTCTTCATTTATTTATTTTCAGCATAACAGTATCATTATTTTTTCACCACACCCAGTGCTCCATGCAATCCGTGCCCTCTATAATACCCACCACCTGGTACCCCGACCTCCCAACCCCTGCCACTTCAAACCCTCAGATTGTTTTTCAGAGTCCATAGTCTCTCATGATTCACCTCCCCTTCCAATTTACCCCAACCCCCTTCTCTCTAACTCCCCATGTCCTCCATGCTTTTTGTTATGCTCCACAAATAAGTGAAACCATATAATTGACTCTCTCTGCTTGACTTATTTTACTCAGCAGAATCTCTTCCAGTCCCGTCCATGTTGCTACAAAAGTTGGGTATTTGTCCTTTCTGATGGAGGCATAATACTCCATAGTGTATATGGACCATATCTTTCTTATCCATTCATCCGTTGAAGGGCATCTTGGTTCTTTCCACAGTTTGGCGACCATGGCTAATAGCCACAGTTTGGCGACCATAGCTATAGCATTGCTGCTATAAACATTGGGGTACAGATGGCCCTTCTTTTCACTACATCTGTATCTTTGGGGTAAATACCCAGGAGTGCAATGGCAGGGTCATAGGGAAGTTCTATTTTTAATTTCTTTTTTTTCTTTTTAAAGATTTTATTTATTTATTTGAGAGAGAGACAGTGAGAGAGAGCATGAGCTTGGAGAAGGTCAGAGGGAGAAGCAGACTCCCAGACTCCCCATGCAGCTGGGAGCCCGATGCGGGACTCAATCCCGGGACTCCGGGACCATGACCTGAGCCGAAGGCAGTCGTCCAACCAACTGAGCCACCCAGGCGTCCCGTATTTTTAATTTCTTGAAGAATCTCCACACTGTTCTCCAAAGAGGCTGCACCAACTTGCATTTCCACCAACAGTGTAAGAGGGTTCCCCTTTCTCCACATCCTCTCCAACACATGTTGTTTCCTGTCTTGCTAATTTTGGCCATTCTAACTGGTGTAAGGTGATATCTCAATGTAGTTTTAATTTAAATCTCCCTGATGGCTAGTGATAATGAACATTTTTTCATGTGTCTGATAGCCATTTGTATGTCTTTATTGGAGAAGTGTTTGTCCATATCTTCTGCCCATTTTTTGATATGTCTGTTTTGTGTGTGTTGAGTTTGAGGAGTTCATTATAGATCCTGGATATCAACCTTTTGTCTGTACTGTCATTTGCAAATATCTTCTCCCATTCCGTGGGTTGCCTCTTTGCTTTCTTGACTGTTTCCTTTGCTGTGCAGAAGCTTTTGATTTTGATGAAGTCCCAAAAGATCATCTTCGCTTTTGTTTCCTTTGTCTTTGGAGACATATCTTGAAAGAAGTTGCTGTGGCTGATATCATATATATTCTTTAGAGAAATGTCTATTCAGATATTTTCCCATTTTAAAATTTGTTGATTGGTCTTTTCATTGTAGAGTGGTAGTTTTTCTATATTCTAGGTACTATATACTTTAATCAGCTATGTGATTACAAATATTTTCCCCATTTTATAGGATGATTTTTCATTTCATGATTGTGTTTTTTGAAACACAGTTTTTTTATTTCTATGAAGTTCAATTTATGTATGCTCTTTTCACCTGTGTTTTTTCTGTCTAACCCAAGATCTAACCCAAGATCATGAAGATTTACTCACATATTTTCTTCTAAGAGTTTCATACTTTTTTCTTACATTTGGGTTTCTGACTCTTTTTTTTTTTTTTTTTTAAGGTAGGCTCAGTGATGTCGGGTTTATCACTAATTTTGAGTTATTTTTTGTATTTGGTAGGTGGTAAAAATCTAGGTTCATGCTTCTGCATATAGATATCCATTTGTCCCAGAACATTAGTCAAAAAGACTGCTTTCCCTCATTAAATTACCTCACTCCCTACTTGAAAATAACTAGTCACCAACAACAGAGTACCATATTGTGTGAAGCCAAAACTAACAGGATTTCAAAGAGAAATAGATGAATACACTATCATAGTTGAAGACCTCAAAACCCCTTTATAAGAAATGGGTATAAATAGCAGTCAGGAAATCAGTAAGGACATAGGTGAACTCAACAATCAATAACTTAATTAATTTGATGTCATTCTTTTCAAGCTAACATGGAACATTTATCAGGATAAAGTAACATTCTGGACCAAAAAGCATTCTACAACATTCTGGACCAAAACACTTACTTTTTTTTTTTTTTTTTTTGAGGGGTTGAGGAAGAAGCAGGAAAGGGAAAGAGAGAATCTTGGGCAGGCTCCATGCCCAGCACAGAGCCAGACATGGGGCTCAATCTCACAACCCTGAGATCATGAGCTGAGCCAAAATTAAGAGTCGGATGCTTGACCAACTGAATCACCCAGGCACCCCCATAACTTAAAAATTTAAAGGAATAGAAATAATGTAATGTCTTTTTTAAGATTGTAATGGGATTAAACTAGAAATTAGTAACAGAAAGATGACTAGAAAATCCCAGATTACATGGAGATGGAAGTACACACTTTTAAATAAACTATGGGTAAAAGAAGAAATCTCAAGAGAAAATTAAAAAATATTTTGAACTCTATGAATTTGATAACACAACTTGTCAAATTTGGAGGATGCTATGAAATCAGTGCTTAGAGGGAACTTTGTATCACTGAATGGATATATTAGAAAAGAAGAAAATCAATAATCTAAGTTTCTATCTTAGGAAACTAGAAAGAGAAAAGCAAATTAAGTCTATAGTAAGTGGAACAAAATAAATGAGAAGAATCAGAACAAAAATCAATGACAGAGAAATCAAGAAATTAATAAAGAAAATCAATAAAACCAAAACTTATTCCTTGAAAAGAGTGATAAAATTGATCACTCTAGCCAGGCTATTAAATAAAGAGAAGACATAAAATACTAATAAATGAAAGAGTGGACATCACTCTAGATCCTATGGACACTAAAATGATAGTAAAGGAATACTATGAAAGATTCTTTGCCTTCAACTTGATGGTCTAGAGGAGATGGAGCAATTCCTTGAAGGACACAGTCTGCTGAAACACATACAAGAGGAAATAGAAAATCTAAATAGGATTTTATCTATTAAAGAAATTGAATCAATAATTAATAACTTCTCATAGCAGAAAGCATCAGACCCATATGGGTTCACTAGGGAATTCCACCAAATTTAAGGAAGAAATTATAAATTCTCTATAATTTCTTTCAGACGATAGAAGCAGAGAGAATACTTTCCAACTTATACTGTGAGGCCGGCATTATCCCCATAGCAAAACCAGACAAAGATATCACAAGAAAAGAAAACTACATACCAATAACTCTTATGAACTTGAATGTAAAAATACTCAACAAGACATTAGCAAATTGAATCCGATAATGTATAAGAGAGTAATAGATCACAACTAAGTGGTTCTTGCAGATATGCAAAATTTTAACATTTGAAAATCAGTTAATATAATCTATCACATTAACAGGCTAAAAAAGAAAACTCATACAATCAAATCAATAGAGGCAGAAAGAACATTTGAGAACATCCACAATCCAGGCACAAAAACAAATGTAGTAGGAATACAAATGAACTCCCTCAATATGATAAAAAAATATATCTATCAAAAATCCTACAGCTAACATCATACTTAATGGTGAGAAACTCAAACATTTCCCACTAAGATCAACAAGGCAGGGATGTCCCCTTTCATCACTCCCTTTCAACACTGAACTAGAAGTCCTAACTAAAACAATAAGACTTTTTTTAAAATTTTTTATTTTTTATAAACATATATTTTTATCCCCAGGGGTACAGGTCTGTGAATCACCAGGTTTACACACTTCACAGCACTCACCAAAGCACATACCCTCCCCAATGTCCATAATCCCACCCCCTTCTCCCAAACCCCCTCCCCCCAGCAACCCTCAGTTTGTTTTGTGAGATTAAGAGTCACTTATAGTTTGTCTCCAAAAGGAATCCAT
This sequence comes from Mustela nivalis, assembly GCF_964662115.1. Classification (NCBI taxonomy): domain Eukaryota; kingdom Metazoa; phylum Chordata; class Mammalia; order Carnivora; family Mustelidae; genus Mustela; species Mustela nivalis. The sequence goes on along the minus strand of NC_139025.1, from coordinate 56,968,719 downwards.
CAAAATCCTTGAGGAGAACACAGGCAGCAACCTCTTCGACCTCAGCCGCAGCAATATCTTCCTAGGAACAACGCCAAAGGCAAGGGAAGCAAGGGCAAAAATGAACTATTGGGATTTCATCAAGTTCAAAAGCTTTTGCACAGCAAAGGAAACAGTTAACAAAATCAAAAGACAACTGACAGAATGGGAGAAGATATTTGCAAACGACATATCAGATAAAGCACTAGTGTCCAGAATCTATAAAGAATTTAGCAAACTCAATACCCAAAGAACAAATAATCCAATCAAGAAATGGGCAGAGGACATGAACAGACATTTCTACAAAGAAGACATCCAGATGGCCAACAGACACATGAAAAAGTGCTCCATATCACTCGGCATCAGGGAAATACAAATCAAAACCACAACAATAAGACATTTTTAAAAGCTGATGTAAAGCTTGTTTTAGTAAGTCTAATGCCTGAACTTCCTTGAAGACAGTTTCTATTGCTACATTTTTTTTTAATTAATAATTCACTAGTCAGTTCATTTACTAGAATTATCAATGGAAGTGAAACTTGAAAGAGAGAGTAACTGATATATGCTCCCAATCATTTCATTTTTATAGTTAAATAGTTTGCATTATAAACCTATTCAGGGGTGCCTGGCTGGCTCAGTTAGTAAAGCATCAGAGTATTGATCTTGGGGTTGTTAAGTTCCAGTACCACTTTAGGTGTAGTGATTACTTAAAAGTAAAATCTTAAAAACAAAACAAAACAAAACCAGCCTAGTAAGATATCTTGGTATTTATGCTCTTCTCACACAACTGCTAATCAGACAACTGTTTATCATTATTGGTATCAATTTCAATTCTATGAACCATGTAACATTTTTTCCTGTGTAACATTTTCTAAAGAAGATGACTTTTTTAGGAATTACCTTTATTTTTTGATTTTATGTGATAAAACAATGAGACCAGGATTATAGGGCATAAATCTTGTATTGCATAGCTTCTCAATGAAAGGAAATTCTGAAGATGAAAATAAAAGTAAGTTGCATATAGAATAAGAATTAAATAATAATATTGATGTTGAAAATGTTATTTTCCTCATAAATGTCACGTAATTTTCATTGAGCAAATCATACTCAGAAAATTTTACTGTACAGTAGTAAAATATCACTCTTAAAATGCTAATAATTGCTTAACAATAAGAACAGATATTAAAAGTAGAGTGAGAACAGAGTGATGCTTTCTAGTATCTTGACAATTCTTCCTCCCATTAAAGTAGTCCCCAACTTCCCCCAACCATATAATCACATTATATGTTTTAGTCAGTGGAGGCTACATCATGGCAATAATATGGATCCATAAAAACAGGGCATAATTACTTCACCAATATTAATTCTGAAATCTGCTAGCTCTGCAGTGTTCTTCATTAAATAACTATATTTGTATATATACACACACTAGAGTCTTCCCATTATCTTACCTGTTACTTCTGAATGCTGTTGTGGATATTGTGGTTTCTCTGTAACATTCTTTCCACACTTCTCCTATTGTGTAAGCACGGGATTTGAATAGACATGGCTATTCCTTTTATTATTTAAACCATTTGTGACAATCCTATGCTTCTTGCCACCATTGATTTGTTCCTATATTCCAAGCCTAGAAAAATGATGTTTGTGTGACATTGGCTTAGGCACAGGAAGTGATTCAGGTTTGCTTCAATGTACTTGAATTTTAGGTAACTTGCTGTGAACACTGAAACAGAGTTTTCTTTTTTCATGATGTGATATGTAACTTGAAGTCTGAATCTCCTGAAACCATTTGCTTCTTTGAGGAAAGCCAGTTTGTGGTTGAAACTGATATGGAGAGGAAAGAATAATTGATACAAGAAAAAAGTAACCGAACAAGAATCTTGATTTAAGGAATAGAAAAAAGGTCTTTTGAAATCCTTTGCTCTTTTAGCTGGTTTTAGTTGCATGATTATTTAACCAACTTTTGAAAGTACCAGATACATAAATCACAAATGACTGTTATTTTTTTTATGTGAACAAACACAAATATTTAAGAACACAGTTTATATCCATTATCTACATAAAACCTCTGCCTTGTCTGATAAATTCTGGCTAGGTTAAGAACAAGAGTTCTGTATCACATTTACAGTTGAGTTTCATATGTCTTTAGTTCTAGTAAAGATTAGGTTTACACCAATTAAAAACAACAGGCATTTAATGGTACTTATTATTTATATTAGTCAGTCATCAATACTGTAAATGATTCAGAGTCGTATGACATTTATCTAGCTCCAAGGACTATTCAATCTAGTTGAAGAAATATTTGAGGAGCTTTTGTTCAAGAGGAAATATTTTTTATACTTATATAACTGTTATGTAACTTATGTAGCTAATATTTCATACAAGCATAACTGTGACCAAGCCCCAGTTCACAAATTCTGTGTCATTTTTCCTTCATGTAATCATGTGTGTTTACATTTATTTATTTTGATATGAATATCAATCTATATTATAAAAGCATAATTAAAATATTAAGAGAGCTACAGATGTTATAATTTGCTTTTATTAAAAATATACACACAAAAAAATATACACATAAATACTTATTCATTGATATCCCCTGTTTTATTATTATTTTTTTAGAGCTAAGCAAAAAGAAATATAATTAAAATCTGGTTTCAGTCTATTAAATTGAACATTCTTTTATTATGCTGTCAGTGAAGCTTCTCTAAATCAATACCTCTCAAGCTACGATGAAAAGAAAAATATGAAATGTTTAGAAGGATCCAATTTATAAGAAGTCTACATAAAATTGAATTTAAGTGCTACTTCACTAAAATTATTTGAAATTTTGATAAGATTACAAGTGATTAACTATATTTGAAAGATTTATATTGTATAGTTCAAGTTTGCTTGAGCTATATAATTGTTGAATGGCATTTATTTATTGGTATTAACAAAAATTTATGTTACACTTACTCTGTAAAGATTGCTGACATAGGAACTAGAAGTGCAGAGTTCTAGAAGTACATAGGACATAGTCCCCGCTTTTAGAGGACTTACAGTCTCTACTTTCTGGGATGCTGCAAACTTTCCCAAGCACATGATTATCATTCACCAAGATGCTGTTCTATTTCTAAATGCTAATTTTTCCTTCTACCCTCTGGCCCTTTAGTGTGTGGTCAAATTATCTACCATCTGTAGAACTGTCTACAATCAGATGTCTCTGATTACATCACTCTTGCCCTATAGAAATTATAACCATAGTAGTTATAGTGGAAGCTAAAATGTATTGAACTCTTAAAAAATATGCACTTTTTAATGTATGATTGCATATAACATGACTTTAGTTACAAGGTGGAAAAATACACCTCTCACTAATTTTGAAGATTTAGCTGAATTTTTTATAATGGCACTAATTACTATTTTTATTGATATAATAAATACTGAACCGCTACTATGTGATAAGCACTGTGCTAACTGTAAGCAAGTCTAGGGACTGCTGAGAATTGTCTTTAAAAATCTAATCAAAGAGGAAAATAAATACTTTTGGAAATCAAATAGTATGGAGATAATGACTTGCCCAAAGGAAGAGTCAGTTTGCATTGTACAGATATTTCACACAGGGATAGAAAGTCTTATCTTGGTAAAACCACACGCATTTTGCGTTTTTTTTTTTTTTTCCTCTGGCTTAAATGTATTCTTTGATATTTTGTGAATTAGTTTAGGAGGCCTTTGAAGCGATGCATTTTATAAAACGCATTTCCCTTTGTGGTCGCTCAAGATTTTTTTTTTTTTTTTTTTTTTGTAGTAGAGTCTTTGTCCAGCATGGAGACCAACATGGGGCTTGAACTCACCATCTTCAGATCAAGACTTCAGCTGAGATCAAGAGTTGGATACTTTACTGACTGAGCCACCCAGGTGCCGCAAGATTTTGTTTCTTATTAAAAAATATGTCTTCTAACTATGTGTTAAGGAAATGCTGTTCATTTGTTTTGTTTTATATTTTAGTAGTATCAGCATGAATTTACTGATGATAATAAGTGTCTAGTATATAATTGTTTATAAACAATTCAGATCACTTGAATATTTATGTTATTACTGGAAACATTTCTACCCAACTGTTCTCATTTTCAATTTGATTATGGTTTGACTTATAGAAGCCGATATGCACTTATAAGCGACATTAAATTTGGATGCACTAAAACAGAAAAAAATTTTAATGAACTCTTTGGATCACACTACTTACAGAAAATATGTTCATCTTATAGATATATAAAATGCATGTATGCATAATATCCCCAACCTGGCACAGATGCTGAAAATTTTCATGGATGTCCCCTTTTCCTTCAGGGTAATGAAACATACACTATACAACACTTGTCTTTTTTAAAATTATATTTTGATGACTGACAAGTTATTCTTTAGTACTCTAAGGCATGGTTTCCTTGGCTGCAGAGGATTATTTTATATGAACGCATTGTAATTTTGATATTATTCCCCAATTTAGGGCAATTGTGTTATTTCCAACTTATTCTTTTGGGTAAATAGCTGTGTTGTGAACAATCTATATGTAAGCCCTTAAAGAAGAACTATATTTTGCTTTAGTTAAGAGCTATTAAAAGTAGATACACTTTTTAAGTATCACGAAACTTATTGTGGAGTTACCCACCAGACAGTTGTACTAGTTTAACTAATGGCACTCTATCAATGTATCAGTTGGGGAAAAACTCAAGACTTACACAAATTTAACCTGAAATTTTTCTGGTGTAAAAAATTCGATTTTTTTTTTTTTTTTTTTTTTATGAGTAGCCATTTCTGTGGGGCCCTGTCATCCAACCAGTCATGAAGGACTGAATTTCTCCCTCTTTGGCATCTGTTTCTAGCAAGCTGGGACTTAGGAGACACGATGACCACTTCAAAAGCTTTCTCCTGAAGGACATTTCCACTCTTATTCCTTTACATTCCGAACATATGGCTACAAGGGGGCCGGGACATTTTGTTTCAAGCTGCTTTCAACCTATAGCTGCATGCTATATGGACGGGGACAAGCTAATAGTTTTGCTCTCATCCACTTCCAGGCATGATTTGACCTGCAGAGCACACACCTCTGTCCTTTCCACCTGCTCCCCATAGAAAACAACTCAAATGTACATCTTTTCACTTCAGTGAGCTCAATATCCATGTTTACTGGCTGATGCACTGTTGGGGTTAATGTCGAGCGTGAACTCAGCCATAATACCTGGGGTGCTAAAATGTGACCCGGAGGCCGCGGGAGGGGGTGGGGTGCAGCGAAGGAAGGTTTTGGAGAAGGGCGTAGGCCTTTGGAATGCCCAGGCCTGCGTCACCACTCTGCCAACTGAATACTGCAGAGAGTTGCCTTCCTGAAGCTTTCTTAGCCCAAACAGCCACCCTGTGATCTAAGAGATGTATGCATTGTCCCTTAGGCTATGCTTAGTAGAACACGCAGATTAGCATGTAGTTTCTTTCCCAGAAACAGATCATCCCAGTTTCAGTAAGACCCCTTGTCACGCATCACATGCTTGAGAAACAGTGATAAGGATTTGTGATTATCCTGAAGGACCAATAAAAGTGGGAGCAAAAAAGAGCAAAGAGTCTTCATCTCTGAACGTTGGCCCACTTGCCTTCTCTCTTTGACAGCAAAGTTTGGAGTAATCTTTCATCCTTTGGTACTGGGATTGCTGACTGCTCCTGGCAATGTACAGTCTTCCTCACAGGTGTAGATGTGGTTCCTTTTGGTCTAGCAGTTCAAGTTGGAGGATACCTCTATTTCAAGGGGTCATTCAGCTTTTTGCTTGGACTCTTAAATACCTGTGCGTTCTCTGCCACAAAAAGGGTGACTTTTTTTTTTTTTTAAACACTAGCCATGCTAACACTGGGTTAAATTATTAAGATGAATTCATTAATGTATTAGTGTATTTGTAAAATAAACTGCTATTTCAATTTGTGGTTATTTGTTTTTAAGTGAATGTATTAGGTATGCTGATCATTTGTGAGTCTCAATTTTTATTATTAGCATATTTTTCACGAATTCTATTAAGCCTGGTTTCCAATAGTAAATTATTTTATTAATTCAAAAATCAGAACTTTCATAATCCTTCTTAAAATAAATCATCTCCTAGATTTTCATCCATCATTTCAGCTTTTCAAAAATACATATTTTTAATTTTTTTATTGTTTTGAATACAAACAAACTCAGCAGAAACAATTAATTAACTTTATGCCATGACATCAGAATTCTTACTTTCATTTCCCATCCCTTGAGTACTATAGACTGCCCAAATGGATATTGGAAAATTTAAATTTGCCCCTGCAGTCTGTTATTCTTATAGTTTGTGATAGCTTTCCTGAATCCATAGAATACCTTTTTAAAAATGTCAGAATTATTTCCCAAATTCTAACCATGTCATCTCCTATATTTTTTCTATTTTAACATCTATTTGTAGGATGAAACACTTATTATGAAATTGCAGTGTGCTAGAGATAGTTAAGACAAGAGAAAATGGGGGCGCCTGGGTGGCTCAGTGGGTTAAAGACAAGAGAAAATGCACTCCTCAAAATCGTCCCTTAGTTTGCCATGGCACAATCAATGTATTGGGAATTATGTGGACACACTCTGCCTCACATCACAATGCCATTTGTCTTGGTCCATTGAGGCTGCTATACAGAATGCCAAAGACTGAGTGACTTATAAACAAGATAAATTTATTTCCTGTAGTTCTGGAGGTGGAAGTCTAAGATCAGATGGCCAGCATGGTTTGGTTCTTGGGACAACTGCTGTCTTCCTGCCATATCCTTACATGGTGAAAGTGGTAACAGAGGTCGCTGAGATCTCTTTTATTTATTTATTTATTTATTTATTTATTTATTTATTTATATTTCTTTGGTTATTTATTTGAGAGAGAGGGTGTGTGTGCACAAGAGAAGAAAGAAGCAGAAGGAGACAGAGAGAGAATCCTCAAGCAGACATCACTGCTGAGCACGTAGCCAAACTAGGAGTCTGGGTTGATCCTAGGACCCTGAGATCATGGTCTGAGTCCAAACCAAAAGCTGGTGCCTTAGCCAGCTAAGCCACCCAGGCACCCTCTCTGGGATCTCTTTCATAAGAGCACTAATCCCATTCTTGAGGACTTCACCCCATAATCTAATCACCCTCCTAAGACCCTACCTTCTAATACCTTGATGATTAGTAATCAATACAAATTTTGGAGGCAACACAAACATTCAGGCCATACCACCATTCATACATAACTATGCTCTAACCACATGTACTTTCCAGAACTTCCTTACATTTAACGATTTATTAATTAGAGCCCCTGTATACACACTTCATTTGCCTGTAATATTCTTTCTGTCCACTATTGCTCCAAGAAGCAATTTTTGTGAGCCACAGATCTCTTGGGTTTCCTATGTACACTCTCCCTGCACACTTGTACTTTTTCTCCATATCACTTACAGAAGTATTGATTAATTTTCTACAGTGCCAATTACTAGGTGGCTTAAAACAACAGAAATTTATTATCTCACAGTTCTGGAACCTAGAGTTCTGAAGTCAGTGTGTCTACAGGATGAAGATTTCTCTGAAACTCTGCGAGAAGAAAGAGAATCTGTCATTGTCTCTGGTAGCTTCTGGTATTTGCCTGCAATCCTTGGTGTTCCTTAGCTTGTAGATTCATTGCTCCAAAATCTGTCTCTACTGTTATGTGGCTATCCTCTCTTTGGTGCCTCTGCCTCTGCCTCTTCTCTTCTAAGGGCTTAAGTCATTCTACATGAGGACCCACTCTAATTCCATATGATTTCAACTTAATTATACCTACAAAGACTCTTTCTTCAAATAATGTCACATTCATAGGTATGGGAGATTAGGACATCCACATAATTTTGGGAGACTACAACTTAATCCATGACAGTGTTTAATTACATTTTTTCAAGGCTGACAGTTTTTCTAATAGTTTGCTTCTTCATTTGGCACAAGTATCTGTTCTATTCTCTTTCTGTGTCCCAGCACAGGTCTTTTTGTACATAAGAAATGTTCCATAGAAAGAAAAAAGAAAGAAAGGGGTGCCTGGGTGGCTCAGTGGATTAAAGAAGAAAGAAAGAAAGAAAGAAAGAAAGAAAGAAAGAAAGAAAGAAAGAAAGAAAGAAAGAAAGAAAGAAAAGAAAGAAAAAGGAAGGAAAAGAAATGTTCAATACACAGTTAAACAAATGAATGTTACTTGCACTTTTTATCAACCTTGAAAAATCTCTCTAGAATTGCATAGTTAAGGCCAGGGCTCTGACTTCTATGCATAGTTTATCACCTCTCACCTTCTCAAGAATTTCTTTTCTACAATTATTCTCTTTTTTATTCTTTCTATATATCCAATTTCTTTTCCTCTATTAAGTTCTTCCCCTGGGATACACATATACTCTAAAATTTATTATTGTTTTAAAATAATTAAAATATAATTTGTAATGACCCTGATGTTTCATTCTGATGTGAAGGACAATCATTTTGATGTTGTTGTTGTAGTTCAGTAAATAAAATACAGCAAAACTCTATCTACTCATTGATAGTTTCCTTTCTGGGGCGCCTGGGTGGCTCAGTGGGTTAAGCCGCTGCCTTCGGCTCAGGTCATGATCTCAGGGTCCTGGGATCGAGTCCCGCATCGGGCTCTCTGCTCAGTGGGGAGCCTGCTTCCTCCTCTCTCTCTCTCTGCTTCTCTGCCTACTTGTAATCTCTCTCTGTCAAATAAATGGATAGTTTCCTTTCTTAGTTAATATGAAGCACTCGGTTGCCATTTTGTAAGAGAATAGGGAATTTTCATCACTTTTCCAGTAAAAATTTCTTGCTTTAGTATTATCAGACTTATACCTCCATGCTTGGATTTTATACATATATGTATATATTATATACAAGATGACTATCTGTTGCAATGCTGAATCTATAGTGATCTGGTTTGGAGATTACATGACAATTAACCTAAACTTCCAGTTTCAAAATGGAATCGAAGAGACAAAATTAAGACAACATGATCAATTTTTGCACACATGGAGGCAAAGACAACTATGTTGTGACTGCAGCAGTAATTGTAAGATGACATCACCTGAAGCCACAGCTCAATATCAGAGGCATGAAAGTGTGGAGAGCATACCTCCTAAAATTGATGAACTGCAGCCAAACATAGATAGAAGAAAAATAACAAAAATAACAGATTTCCAGAGAGAAAGAGAAGTACGCTCTACATTCATGATTCCAAAATTTGGCTTCTTTTAGGAGAGAAAATTAATATCCTCCAGTTAGTTATTTGGTGGAATGCCGAATTCAGTGATACAGAGAAGATTAAAACATGTATAAAACATGCATACAGCACACTGAAATTGAGGCACAAATAAATAGAGGGCTCATATATGACAACTTGAAAGCTTAAAAATGGAAAAGAAAAATATATAATTAGGAGAAAAATATGATGTGCAGTGGGTTAAATTCTAGTAGCTTTCAAATTGTAAATGTCAAGAACTCAAGGCCACCGAGCACTTAGGTGTCTGCCATTATGACCTAAAAATTAGGTATATAATTCATTTTTGGTCAGCAGGAATTCATAAAAGGAGGATTGTGGCAAGTATGATCAAATTTCTTTTAGGAGCAGCAATACAAAATTGACAGAATGTGGCTCTTGATATAATTTTATGACCTTTAAAAAGGGCCTTGTTACTATGTTTTACAAAGGACTATAATATAATGGAAGAAAGCATGGCCTTGAAGACAAGCCACTTGAATCTATGAAAGGATGTTTTTTCTATCAAAGGAAATAGTCCTAATTGAAATGGTTTGGAACTGAATAGAATATTTGGGAACTTAAAATAATTGAAATCCTAATTATCCCCTTTGCTTAACTGAATAATAATTTTAAAGAAATATCACACAAGAAAGATAGGATATGTATATCACTTACAAGGCTTGCAGGCTGGGGCAAATGCAATTTAGTCATTCATAAAATGCTGTAATTCATTGAAATTTAAATTATGTTAAATTCATTAAATTAAGCATGAAATGATACTGACATTACTTATATGAGCACTTCATATTGGAAATGCATATTTTATTTGCATATATATATACTTTTGACAGAAAGAACACATCATGGTAAGATTGAGTCATAAGCTGTGTGCCATTTCACAACATATAATCAAATTTCAGGGGAAAAGCTGGCTAAAACGAATATATATGTGTATATATTTATACATAAAAATAATTTGCAACTGAACCTCTAAGAAAACAACAAAAGAAAAATAAAAGCTCGTAGAATAGAAAAGAGTCATTTTGAAACCAAATTAACCCCTTTGAGCTAAAGAAGTAACTCCCTTCTCCCCCAGAGGCTGTTGAACTTTTTGTTCTACCAGATCGTTTTCATTTTTTTAATTAATTGATTTTATTGTTATATAACTTCTTTATGGAAAAAGCACAGATCTGAAGTATACAGTTTAATGGGCTTAGTATATAGATTGGAAAAATGACTGCAAATGATCCCTCTCCCTGTAACCAAGCCTTTTGCAAATTTGGTCCTGCGTTGACTCTGGGATGGCCTTGGGATATTGCAACATGAGATACAAGTAGAGCTTTGAAAAGTGCTTTCACCTGGGACTGACTTGCTCATTGCTTTTGGGAATCCTCAAACCACAACTGTGAGAGTTGTGACTTTTGTTAAATTAACATTTGTTAAGTAGAGCCCCAGGGTGTCAAATGGTGAAATCTGGATCAACAAAGACCACAGGGGAAAATTCAATAAAGAGAAGTTTATTACTCCCAGGTCCTGGAGGAAGTACATGGTTGCCTGCAGGGGCCACTTAGAAGTTCAGGGCAGGGTATAGGCAGATGTACATCTTTAGGAGCATCTGAGAGTGGTGGAGTGCTTTTGGCTTTTGTGGGCTAAAGCCAGAATGTCAATCAGAACCGAATAGAGTGCGTTTTTGGCAAGTTCGAAGAGGGTCTTACTTAAAAGTTGCACAAAGAGAAGGAGCTGGGGTGCAAGAGAGAGTGCTCATCGCTGGGAAATGGGAAGTCACATCAGGAAGTGACTTGTGAGTTTGTAGGCTGTTAGGTGAGGTAGCAATATAATGGAGTAATTTAAATTCTCAGCAGTGAGAAGGCAATGATGATCAACTTGTTGGTCAAGTCATCTCCTTCCCGCTGGCTGAAACCTAACCAACTACCACATATGTGAGCGTGGTCATCTTAGATGTCTGGTTCAAGCCAGGACTCCGCTGACCTCAAGTATTGGTTGAGTTGATTCATATCCTAACCTCCTCAGTGACACGTGGATAGATGGCTTCATGAGTGTGTCACTGTACAGAGCTCAGTGATGGTAAAAGGTTAAGAATCTTACTCTTGGGGTTTAATATTTTGTGGTTGTTGGCTTGAAATTCCTAATAATTGTATCTTTGAATTTGTGTTTTGTAAGTAAAGTCCCATGGGACAATGGAGCATTCAGGAGGAGTTGGAATTCGTGGTTCATACAGAGTCCTACCACCTACAGCCTCCTGGCCTTCCAGGGGCAGATTAGCAACAGTTTTTCTTCTTTCTCTTAGTGCTTGCAACTCCTTCTTGCCTTCCTTTCCTGCCTAGCCTTCTCTACCTGCTCCTGCCCAGTGACCACTGCTGCCTTCAGTGTTTTGGGTGCAAGTGCTAGGTCTAGTGTGTATAATATTTCAGCATCTCAGGGTGGGGCATGGTAGCTGCCATCCCTGCTCTGGATACAATGCCGTGCAGTTTCTAGGTGGGCAGGACTTTGCCTCAACTTTGCTCCAGGTTGCAATCCTTTGGGAGTCATCTATCTGCCAGGGGTGGGGGTAGCAAGCCCATAGTATGGGGAAATAGGTTTCCTTATCTTTAGCAGGAACACCTTGAATTTCTCTGGTAGCTGACAGGAGAGGAATCTTGTGGACAATAAGCCATGCCCACGTGCCACACAATGAGATGAGATGTGTCTCCCAGCACCTGTGAGGTTCATACCAGTTCACACTAGTGAGTATTCACTGCCAAAGAAGAATGACATTAAATTTAAAATTTAAAAATGACCATGACAGGTCACGAGAGAGAACATCTAAAAAGAAAGGGAAAATTTACATGTAGTATCTTTAACAATTTCTCTATCCCATTAGGTTTTTTCCCCTTTTTTAAAAATTTATTTTCAGTGTTCCAGAATTCATTGTTTATGCACCACGCCCAGTGGAAAGGAATCCACATTTTCCATTTGCACTAAACCCTGTAAATTATGTAGTCAGCTCTGCCCACAGAATCATGAAAAATAATAACTGGTTTGTGCTTTAAGCCACTAAATTTAGATATATTTAATGTATTATGTAGTAAAAGCTACAGATGAGTTTGATGAGTTTTGACAAATATACAACCCATGCAATTAACACCCAAATCAGGACATAGAATGTTTCCATCATCATAAAATAGTTCTCATAGCCATTTCCAGTTTGTGTCTTGTCCTATATATATATATATATCTTTCTATATATATAGATAGATAGATAGATACATATATATATTCAAAGTGTCAACTGATGACTTTCTTTAGCAGATTTTTTTTTTTTTTTGAGATTCACCCATGCTTTGGAACATGACAACTTATATTTTCCAAAGATAGATTTCACAGTCTCTCCCAACCTACATGTTCTTTTACACTGTAATTTTGCCACTACTTTGTTAAGAGATGGAGTTTATTCCCACATGCTTTTGGATTCAGGCTGGCGCTGTGACTGCTTTGACCAATATCAAAAAATTGAAGTGACAGTGTGCCATTTCCAGTTGTAACTCTTAACTGGCTTGAAGTTTTTGCTTCCTGCAGTCTAGAAAACAGATACTTGCCTGCAATGGACAGAACTGTAGGATAAAAAAATTTTTTATCTTAGTCTATTGATCATATATTTATGAGAAAATTTCTCTGTTTCTTTCATTTCTTGTCTGTATCTGGGTACTTAATTTTTCCCAATATCTATTTTGCCTATGCTTGCAACTGTCTCAATTACTGTCAGGTTATTGTAATTATTGAAACTAACTTGGGTAAGTTTTCTTTTTTTTTTTTTTATTTTCAGAAGATTTATATATTAGAGCTCCTTTGTGCTTCCATTTTAGAGGGTGGTTGAATGGATTAAGCTTCTGCCTTCTGCTCAGATCACTGTCTCCTGGGATCAAGCCCCATGTCTGGTTTCTACTCAGCTGGGGGAGTCTGCATCTCCCCCTCCCAGGCCTCCTGAGGCCTTTCTTATTGATTGGAGTTGGTTCCTATTGTTTTATGTTATCATTTTATTTTTGTTCAATATGAAACATAATTTTTATGGTACCAATCAATTGGTTTTAATACCTTAAATTCTTAGTGCTCTAATACTAATACTGTACGGTGCTTACAGTTTAGAGTGATGGTATATTTCTTGACTTGCTTGGTGGATGCATAGATGCTTTCAAGAGAATTCATTATGCTGAACACCTCTGAGGATAAAACATTAAAAATTTTAAATAAAGCTCAAAACCAACAACTGTGCAAAGCACAGGTAGAATATCCAACTTCCCAGAAAAAAATTACTTACCGAAACTTACTCTAGAATAAATATAAAATCTTACTAACTTGGTAAATTGATGTAACAAATCTAATTGTTAAAATCTAGTCACCATCCACCCCTAGATCATTTTATAGAATTCTTAGCACTCAAGAATGCAATAATTCTAATTACCTTTTAACTAATTCTAGGAAAGACATGTAGAGAGAAAAGGTTATCAAGGAATTTCAACTATATAATGTTTTATTTCATTAAAAACTGTGAAAACAAATGACAACACCTGAAGATTTAACATAACTCAATTTGGACACACACGAGTAGGTGCAAGTATTTTCTATACCCATGTATCTGAAATAATGCCATAATGGTTATGTGCAATACATGATAGCATATTTTAAAAGATAAATATAGGGGCACCTGGGTGGCTCAGTGGCTTAAGCCTCTGCCTTCAGCTCAGGTCATGATCTCAGGGTCCTGGGATCGAGCCCCGCATCAGGCTCTCTGCTCAGTGGGGAGCCTGCTAACCCGCTCTCTCTCTCTGCCTGCCTCTCTGCCAACTTGTGATCTCTCTCTCCCTGTCAAATAAATAAATAAAAATCTTTAAAAAAATAAAAGATAAATATATTTGATATTTAAATTGGTTTTGTATTTTATAAAGAGTACACTATTCATATTATGTATCACCATTACTTTACAACTACATCCATTTTTGATTTACCTAAAGTTAGAAAACAATGTCATTCAACATTGTTATTCCTATAAAGTTATCATGAGTGATGGACATTTTTTAATTGAGATCTATTTTCTGTATTTTCTATATTCTATATTGGGCTTGCATATCACCCGTGACTCTGAAGCATCCACTTTGATCCAGATAAAAGAGGCCAAGAAAAATTCTAGTGTTTTCAGCCTTTCAGTGACTATCTTTAAAATGATGTAGTAGGGCTACATGCTTCCTACACATTTTCTACCACTAATTACCTCTGAACTAGCTATTTACTGAACTGGCTATTATTTTACTTCTTTTTTAAATACACAAGTAATTTGTGACTATTGTAGGGATGTTAGAAATGTATATTTTTACCTTCACAAATTGTTAGGTAATATAGAAGTTAAGAATGAACTTTGCAAATAAGACATGTAACTCCATTATTAGTTACATGATGTCAATGTTATCTATATCTATAATACCATCTACCTCATGTAATGGTTTAGAGGATTAAATGTGAAAAAAAATGCATGTATAAGTGCATAGCTGAGTGTTGGCATAGTAGTAGCTGATCAGTAAATACAATTCAATATCATTATACATTAGGTGGTGGTAATATATATATATTACATTATATATATATATATACATTTTATATATATAGTATATATATACACATTATATATAAAGTATTATAATATATAATAGTAATTCACATATAAAATGTGTTTGTTAATTTGTATCCTGTAACATATATGATCTATAATAATATATATATATAATATTAATATTATATATAATATTAAGCCAAAATAAGGTTTAAGCTCTTTTGGGGAGTGAACTCCCAAAAAGGTAACTTGAGGGAAAGTGGGGAAAGGGGAATATAATAGGGATGTAGGGAAAACAAGTACATGAGAAAGCATTACCAGTCTGTCTAATGTTTCACAAGAAATTACACCCAATTGCTTTGTTTCTCATAATGTGTTCAGAAGGCCTGTTTGAAGCCTAGAAACCCTCAAAACTGTATGAGGGGACAGGGGTACAGATAAAGAGAAGAATTTACCCATGATCTCCATGCCATGCCCCATCTTCCAGAGATCATCAAAATTAACTCATAAAGTTAACACCAGACATATCTGGGGGGTTACTTGGACCATCCAGCTGGTAAACAGCCAAGGTCTCCACAGGTCCAGTTCAGCCGGGGAGATTATTTGGCTTGGTGATGATAGCAAACCTGTGATCTACCTTCAGGTCAGGTCCAGCTAAAAAGCAAGGAGAGTGTTGAGGGTCATGGTGTTTGGGGGCAAGAGCTGTTGGCCAGAATAAGTGAATATGGATCAATATTTTACTGAGTCTATTACACAACCGTGATCCACATAATGTTTTGAAGCCTTTTCTTTCTGTTCAGATATACACTATGCGACATTTTTTTCTACACTGAAGAAAATTCAACTGTAACAATACGCCTGTATTTTTCAATCATTGAACTATTAGTAGGAGAATTTTTTTTAACATTTTCTTGACTCTATTAATATTTCAAGTAAATACTCTTGCTACCAATTCTTTGTAGTCAGTTTCTTGGTGTGGATAAGCTGTCTCAGGTGCTATATACACATTTTAAATGTTGAGAATGTTGTTAGTTTTTCCTCCTTCCAGATGATTGTGCCAAATGACACTTCCTAAGTCGTTTATGGGTTTACCTGCTTACTACAAACTTGATTCTCTAAGCTTTTAAATAATTTTTAACTCTGAAAATTTATCTTGGACAAATGCAGAGTAAGTTGGTTTTTCACTA
Source organism: Mustela nivalis (assembly GCF_964662115.1). Classification (NCBI taxonomy): domain Eukaryota; kingdom Metazoa; phylum Chordata; class Mammalia; order Carnivora; family Mustelidae; genus Mustela; species Mustela nivalis. The sequence goes on along the minus strand of NC_139025.1, from coordinate 56,952,652 downwards.
TATTGTTTACTTAAAGTGATTTTGCATTATTTTCAAATTTTTATTTCTTACATATATTTTTCTCTTAAAGTGTTTTACTCTCAAAATGTTTATTTTCCTTTGCCACTGAAACATAATTTTATATTTAAGAATATAAATTATTTGCAGAAAATTTTCTACATCAGTCAGTCATTTGTCTTTTCCTTTTTACTAATCATGATTATGCTACGGAGGTTTGTTGTTTTTGCTGTTAATATTAATGGAAGTAGATGTAACATTTTTTTTCTTATGGTTGCTTTTAATTGTCATGTTTAAGATTTTTTCACACCCTTATGAAATTATACATTTTCAGGTTGTTATTAAAATTAGTACAATTTAATTTATACTTAAAAATGTTTAACAAACTTAGATTTTCTGTTGGCATATGTAGCATAGTGATTAAAAATTATACATTACTACTAGTAACATTATTTATTAAATAACTTTCCTTTACTTGCAGTTTTTTTTTAAGATTTTATTTATTTATTTGACAGAGAGTGAGATCACAAGTAGGCAGAGAGGCAGGCAGAGAGAGAGAGAGAGAGAGAGGAGGAAGCAGGCTCTCTCCTGAGCTGAGAGCCTGATGCAGGACTTGATCCCAGGACCCTGAGATCATGACCTGAGCCGAAGGCACAGGTGCCCCTATTAATCTTCTTTTTAAAATTTTTTTAAAATTTTTTTTAAGTGTTATTTAAATCTTCTTGACTAAGTCTCTGAAAACCTCACAGACTATGGTTAGAATTAATATTATAAATTAAATGAGAATAATTGACTTTCTGACAAGATCCATCCAAGAAAAAAATGTGTACTTTTAGGTAACATAATATATACTGATGAGAGGATATTCAACCTTGGTCTTTACTTGTTTTTTTCTTCCTTTTAATATTTTAAGATATTTTACATTCTGTTGTTTGTTTTGTGATATATTTCATTAAAATTCCTGGTGCAGTGTGTATGATACTGTGAAAATCTGGTCACACATGCATATTCCTGGAAATGGATGAAGGTTATTACCCACAGGTCAAACCCTGACAAATGGAAGATGAAAGCCAGTAAAAATAGTTTTTTTTGTTGTTGTTGTTTTCTTTGTTTGTTTGTTTGTTTGTTTTAAATCAATGACCCTTCTATAAAGATGAACAAAATAACTTTGGGTTTTCCAAGATTAGGGCTTCTCAGTTGATAGTGTATCTCTATCTAAATGCCTTAGCTATCCATAAAACAATGATGATTTTAATTTTAGGTCTACTTTACATAACCACCTTAAGGATCCTGCAGCTTGTCAAGTATAGACAGAGAGGTAGAGTCACTATGTTGTCCATTTTGTTGTCATTGCCATTGTACATGTTAACATGTCCTAGTCACAACCATACCTTGCCTTTAGTAGCAATTGATATAAATGGTAGCAGTAATAATTTCTTTTTTTTAAATGACTTTATTTATTTATTTATTTATTTGAGAGAGAGGAACACATGTTCGGGGTGAGGAGCAGAAGAAATAGACTCCCCACCAAGCAGGTACCCGGATGTGGGGCTTGATCCTAGGACTCTGGGATTATGACATGAGCTGAAGGCAGACACTTAACTGATTGAGCCACCCATATGCCCCTACCTGTAGGTATTCTATTCTTTGTTTCTTATCTGCCTATGCTACTATACATTTTAAGCTCTGATGAATATATCCTCTGTTTCATGGATACTTTGCTTCTAGTATGAGGTCTTGCCAGTGCTGGGGATGTATTTTCCACCATATCCCATTTATTCTGGTTTACAGACATGAAACCATCAAACATGTTCTGTCACAAATTTGTCCTTTATAATTTTTGTAGATCTTTTTCTTTTTCTACTATGCCTTATGCCTCCTTTTTCTGGAGCTTTTGTTTAAACTACTCTCAGCTATACCCTATCTTTTCAGGAATGTATTTATTTCCCTATACACCTTGTATGACATATGTCACACAGGCCCACAGGTGATCAAATTATAACAATAATTTATGCATACAGAACCTATATTGGGGTTAACATGATGTATATGAATAATAAAGACAGCGAGGGAATCTTTTTAACTTAATTCTTAACAACTTTCTTGTCTAAGGAATATCCTTTAGCGTTCTGTATTTTTCCAGTATGTTAAAAGTACAATGGAACCTCATTTCTCAGGAGATGGTATTACCAAGTCCAAATAAAGTCTAGGGTTCTGTAGTGTCTAGGCATACGGACGGCAGATGGCAAACAGCATCTAATGATCAAGATATAGTTGACATAACTGTTAAAGTCATTATCTGCTTTTGTGAGTCAATCCCAGTTGAAGTACTGGGAATAATCCCAAGTAGTGTTCAGTAACTAAAAGTCAGTGTCATCACAGCATATTTCTTAAGTAATAAATAATAAAATATTTATTTAACAAAATAAACACAAGACTAAAATTATTTCTAATAATTACTCTATGGAATTAAGAAATTAAGTATTTTTATATTTATTTCATTAGTATTGAACTACATTCAGAGTTAGTCACTCTCTTATTTTGCATTTCTTTATGTGAACATTTTACACACACATCAAAAAAAGCCAACAGGAAGTATAGCAAAAACTAAAAATTCTTAGCAGAGGCTTTTTTAATCCATAGCAGCTGTTCGAGGAAGTGACTTGGCTAATATTACTCTATGAAGCATTAAACTGACTACACTCAGCGATATCTGAAGCAAACATTTCAAGGCTACGTGAAATGAATTATTTGTGAATTATGAATGTATTTTTCTTAAATTCATTATGACAATGGTACACAGACTAAAGATTTAAATGCCATGTAAGTGCTTTCAGACTTAATGATTGCATCTTTTTTCACTTTTGCAATCTCTCTCCCTTCTTCCTTTTTCTTCCTACCCAATGGGAAATTTATAGTTAACACACATCATGTTTATTTCTAAAAGCCACCTCGAATTATTTCTGAGTGTGGCATCAGTGTTAATTTTTCCCAATAAAAATAATGTATAATAAATCCATCCAATTTGTAAGAAAGGTCATTCTATCATTCATGCAAGAAAAAAATTGATTTTATAGAAATTGATCTATTTCTGGAATCCCCATTCTGTTATGTCAATACTGTACTTACCTCACTATTTAGACAGAAATAAGTCTTGAAATCAGGTAACTGAGGTCTTACAACTTTATTCTTCTTTTTCGAAATTGTTCTAGATATGCTATGTCCTTTTGTTTTTCCATAAAACTATATAGTCAAGATTAAGACTTACATAAAACTGCTGAGATTATGAATGGAAGTGGTTAAGTCTATTGATCAAGTTGCTACAAATGGTTATCTTAAAAGTATTGATTTTATAATTCAGGAAGTTGTATATCTCTACATTTATTTAGCTCCTTTTTAATTAACCTACAGAATACTTAAATATTTTAGTATAGAGTTAGATAATCTCTGTTTCTAATAGGAGTGTTTATTCTATTTTCATGTGTACTATCATATTTAGATCTACCAATTTTTGTCTATTTCCTGTTTGTCCTGTTGATTTTATTCTCTGTTTCTCCTTATCCTGCCTTTTTATAGGGGATGGAATGTTGTTTTAAGACCTTATTCTGTTTCCGCTGTTAACTTTTTAGGTATAGCTCTATTTATCATTTTTATTAGCTGATCTAGGACATGCCATACGCACCTTAAGCTTACTACTGCCAAATTATAATGACTGTTTTACCAGCTACTTACATTTTTTTTTCCAGAAATTTCAATAATGTTTTTCCATTAAATTTTCACTTAGGTGTATTATATGCTTACAATGCTAGTACAAGGAGCTACAATTTTAACTTCATTTTTCAGTTGCTGCTGCTACTTAGCACATAACAATAAAGTTGACTTTTGTCAATTAGTGTCATATCCTGTAATCCTTTAAAATTCACTTACTAGTCCTAAGTTTTTTCTTAAGTTACAATTTTTCTGTGTAAGTGCTATTGATAAATAATACATTTTACTCCTTTTTTCATTGTTATGATTTTTTTCTATTTTTTCTTTTTGCATTAGCCAGAAAGTTCCATATAATGTCAATAAGTAGTGGTCAGAATGGACATCCTTTTCGTGGTCCTAATCATAAGGGGAAATATCACTATTACTGTAACAGCTATAAATATGTGGCAGATGCCCTCTATTAAACTGAAGAAGTTCCCTTCTATTTCTAATTTGCTAAGAGTTCTTTTTTTAAAAGAGTTATTAATATAAATGCATCTCGAAGATTTGTCAGTTGTTTTACTTGCTTATACTAAGATGGTTAAATTATGCTTCCCTTATTTTTGTTAATATGGTGAAATGCATTAATTAATTTTCTAGTATCAAGTCATTCCTTTTTTGAACGCATTCCTGAGTGTCACTGATCATTCCCCTTTCTTGTTTTCAAGATTTGCCACCAGAAGAATGCTGGCACTATAAAAAGGAGTTGTGTAGTTCTCCACCGTCTCTTTCCATTGGAAATACTTTGTGTAAACTCTGTTGCTTCTTCCTCATACATCTGATAAAATTTACCAGTGAAATTATCTACATCTTGGGTTTTCTTTGTGTAAAAGTTTTATGTTACCAGTTCAGTTTCAATAATATGTAGTTACTTCAGTTTTCAATTTTTTCACATTAACTTGCTAAGTTTTGTTTTTCAAGGAATTTGTCTATATTACCTATGTTGTCAAATGTATGGGCATAAAATTATTCATACTATTTTCTTATTATCATTTAAGCAAACGTAGAGTGTATAATAATACACCATCTTTCAGTATTGACATTGGCAAATTCTATTTTCTCTTGTTTTTCTGTACAGTCTTGGCAAGGCTTTATCAAATTCATTATTTCAGTGAACATATTTTGATTATAATTGTTTTCTTGTTTTCTAGTTCATTGATATCTATTCTTATTTTTCATACTTCCTTCTTTTAATAATTTTGGATTTAAATTTCTTATCTTCTAAGAATGTCTAGAGTGGATATTGTAACTATAATAAGTAATTATAGTTAAAATTATTCTCCTTTTACTGATTATTTTACTTAATATTGTGAATGTCTTTCTAACCATGCTTTAGTTGTATCCAAAAATTTTGATATGTTGTGTTTTCACAAATGCTTTTGAATATCCCTAATGATATTTTTCTTTGACTTAGGGTTACTTGGAGAAGTGTGCTGCTTTATTTCCAAACAAATGGTTTTTCAAAATGCCTTATTTTTATTGCTATCCAACTTAATTTATTATGTGTAAAACATTTTTGCCTGTTTTCCACTTATCCCATGTGTTTTTGGTTCTTGTATTTCCCTTTTTCCTGTCTTAGTGCTGGTGGATGAAACACCCTCCCCGCCCTCCCCGAGGATTTAATTTCATTTATCCAATAGGCTTTTCGCTATTCCACTCTATGTGATCCTTAGTGCTTGTAATAAGGATAAGCATATGCATCTTAAAATGATGGCAAAGGAGTTTGAGTTACTACTGTAACAGATCACATAAAATATAAATATTTTGCAACATTATGTTTACCCCCTCCCTAGTTTTAAAGCTATTACTGTCATATACTTCACATATACTGAATTCCATAATTCAGCGTTTTTAAAGCTTTAATTCTTTATTTGTGATTCAAATAAATAAAGTGGACTTTTAAAAGAGGGATAATTTCTTAATATTGCCATATTTTAGATTTGGGTTTTTTTTTTTTTTCATATTTTTCCTTTGGATCCAAAATTTACCTATAGCCATTCACTTTCAGTCTGAAAACTTATTATTTCTTCTGCTAACAAATTATCATAGTTTTTGTTTATTTGAAATACCTTTATTTCAACTCTTTAAAATGCTATTTTATTGTCTTCTGGTCCTCATTATTTCTAAAAAAATATCAGCTTACTTTGTATAGTTAATTTCTTTTAGGTAATACATTGGTATTTTTCTCTGGCTGCTCTTAAGTTTTTGAGTTTTCAGCAGTTTGTCTACATTGTTCATAGGTGTGGTTTTCTTTGAATTACCATGTTATTAAGTTTGTTGAATTTCATAGAGTTATAAATTTAGACTTTTCCTCAATGGTGAGAAATTTTAAACTATTAAATTTCTCTGTTGCTTTTGCTTTATTCTCTCTCTCTTTGCCTTCTGTAGCTCTTATTATGCATTTGGTCTACCACAGATATTTTCCTACAGATGACTAAAGACATTATCACTTTATTGCAATCTGTTTTTTCCCCCATTTGCCATGGCAGATTAGTTTCTATTAATTTATCTTCTATATTACCAACAATTTCTTTCACCTTTTCCAATATGATATACAGCTCATGTAGTGAATGTTTCATATTAGATATTATAGTTTTCACTTTAGGAATTTATAGTTTTTTAGAGTTTTCATTTTTTTTCCCCCTGTAATTCTCCATCTGTTCACTCATTGTGTCAGTATTTTGCTTTAGGTTCTTAAAGATATTTATAATATTTCTTAAAAGCCACTGTCTGTTAATTCTAACATCTGTATTTTTTTTAAGATTTTTTTATTTATTTGACGGAGAAACATCACAAATAGGCAGAAAGGCAGGCAGAGAGAGAGGGGGAAGCAGGCATCCCACCTAGCAGAGAGCCTGATGCGGGCTGCATCCCAAGACCCGGAGATCATGACCTTGGCTGAAGGCAGAGGCTTAACCTACCGAGCCACCCAGGTGTCCCACAACTTTATTTTTTTTCTTTCTTTCTTTTCTTTTTCTTTCTTTCTTTTTTTTCTTTTTCTTTTCTTTTTTTTTTTTTTTTTTTTTTTGCACTTTCTACTTATATATTTTTCTTTTCTCTACTGGTGTACATTTTCCTCTTTCTTCATATTTCCATTACTTTTAATTGCATGCTCTATATTGTGGATAATGCATTGTACTGTTCCTACTTCTGTTATCTTTCACTGAAGAGCTTTTATTATCATTTGAGGAGGTTTTCAGTTTTGGCTACACTTAACTTCCAAACTCCATCTCTCTTCAAAAGTGGGAGAACAGCAACTGAAATTTCTGCTTAGCCTTGTTAGTGTCCCTAGTTGATGTTTCTGGTGCAAACCTTGGAGAACCTCCTGCACAGGTGTCATTCAAGAATTTAAGCATAGCTTACATAAATATTTATAAAATCTGAAACAAGATGGGATTGGGAGGGAGACAAACCATAAGTGACTCTTAATCTCACAAAACAAACTGAGGGTTGCTGGGGGGAGGGGGATTAGGAGAAGAGGGGTGGGGTTATGGACATTGGGGAGGATATGTGCTTTGGTGAGTGCTGTGAAGTGTGTAAACCTGGTGATTCACAGACCTGTACCCCTGGCGATAAAAATATATGATTATAAAAAATAAAAAATTAAAAAAATATATTTATAAAATCTTCATGCTTTTTTCTATCTGGGTCTCTCCCTCTAAGTAGTTATGATAATTTCAAACTTAGTTCTTTGATTCATGAAACCAATTAAATTTTGTCTAACTTTAAGCCATAGCAGATTTTTATTTTGGATTTTGTTTAAGCAGATTTTTTGTTTGGATTATAGCTACATTATGCTTCATACGTTGGAGAATGCTCTCAGGTAAAATCCATAAAAATGTGGACCTCATTCAGTATAGTTTCCATCTTTTGTGGGTTTATCTATTCCCATTTCTGCCTACTTTTGGTCAATCTCTAGTGCCTTCAATCTTTTTTTCTTAAGTCTGGAATTTGCAAAAGTTACTTTATTCCTGGAACTTGAACTTCTGTCTGTCTGCTTTTACTTGCAAACTTCCTTGGGTTTCATTTTCAGGAAGGTAATGCATACTTATCCATAAATTGATCAAGCAGTGTAAATAATAACAAGATTATATATGATATATAATATAATTAATATAATTATAATATAATATTAATTATATTATATATCATATATATTATATATTAAACCAAATTTGGGGGCTCAGATTTCTCTCTAGTATCTGAATATTAGAAGGAGGTTGTAGGCAGATTAAAAGAGTTTTTTTTCCTGATAACTCAGAGTTTACCACAAACCTAACATTGAGAAATGAGTATAGAATACTAATCTTTCTATAGATTTTTTCTTTTTTAAATGGATTTGAGGACCACCTGGGTGGTTCAGTCAGTTAAGCTTATGCATCGGCCTTCGGCTCGGGTCATGCTCCCAGGACCCTGGGAACAGTCTACATCAGGATTCATGCTTAGCAGGGCTCCTATTTCTCCCTCTCTCTCTGCCCCTCCTCCTGCTTGTGCTCTATTCCTGTCAATCTTTCTCAAATAAATAAATAAAATCTTAAAAAACAACAAAAAAAAATGGATTTGAGCACATTCCAGGAAAGGTATATGGTTAAGTTAGGAAACTTATTCAGAATGCCCAAAACAAATTTGATGTATATATCTGGAAGAAAAATTTTACTTAGTATTTTGCAATAATAAAATATTATTTTGATATTATTTTTTTGGAGTGCGATAAATATTGAATTATAGTACACATTTAAAATTAATTTTTATAGAGTAATTATAACAGTTACACTGATACACATTCATCCTTGCTCAATAGGAGTCCAAATGATTAATTATGCAACAAATAATTATAAACTATAGGTATAAACATTTGTATGTATCAAAATTAAACTAAATTGATTGATTTTGGCACAAAACAAATATTTTAACAGCCTGATCTCCACTAAAAAATTTAAACTGTTTTATAATGTATTCAAATATTTTTCCTAAAAATTTTATTTTTCCTCCTTTTGTATGGGTTGCCTTCACTGATTAAAAGACAGTCCTCTATTTATTCTACTTCACCTTTCCTTTTTATACTGGCTGCTCCTAGTGTTCTTTAATGATGCACATTATTAATACTGACAGGAACTTAGACAAGTATAAATTGGTGCTCATCTGGAAGATAAATTTGTAAAGTCAAGTTATCATTATTTCATAATTTATTACCTGGTTAAAAGCTGCTACATGACATCTGGTTGATTTTTTTGTAACACAGTTCTAATAATCAGATATTAGTTGCCTATTGACTTTTTTTAATATAAGGGAGCTACGTTATTGAAGTGTAAAAGTTAAAAAGCAGAAACAGTTTGAAAGTAACAAATTTCTGGGCCATAGAAAGGTAAGACAATTAATGATAACTTTTGCTGATTCATTGTCTTCTTTGGTCAAATAACCTAAGTGTTGTGATTTATTATAGGAAAGTACCAGGGGAAAGTTCTTCCATTTTTTTTTTTCTCTTGACAAACATCAACTGTTGATAGGCTAGCTGAAGTCACATTTATCAATTTCTACTCTGCTGTGGGAAAATTCTATTGAATTATAAAGTATCACAGATTTATTAAAACTACTAGACTCAGACACAGGCTTTGAGTAAAAGTATGCATTTATCAGTCTTTGTTTACTTTTCTTTGGTCTCTTTCTCCTGACACCTGAGGTTACTTGATGCCGACAATAATTCTGCCTTCCTTCACCTGAACGTATAAATCTTTAGAAGAGGCAAGACGAATTCAATAGCATTTAGCCCAGTTACATGATCCTGTGTTCGTCGGTCTCTGATCAATTCTAACTACGAAGTTTTCAGTTTGTTCTTGAGGTTTCACCATTTTCCTGTTTCACTTCACAAAACTCAATCCAAGTCCCCATTTATTTTACCAGTTTTATTGGAAGAAATTTAAGTTATGCTCTCCTAATCAGTTCTGCCTATTCAGGTTTGTAAAACCTACAAATCCCCGCTTCTATGCTTGTAGCCATTTACTTAACAGTGATTCCTATCATCCACTTCATATTCTACCATGGTTAGTTTTTTGGGGGAGATGTTTCTTAAGTTATAAAATATACATGACATAAAATTTACTATTGTAACCATTTTAAGTGTGCCCTTTAGTAGCAATAAATACCCTTACATGGTTGTCCAGTCATCACCACTTTCCATCTCCAGAACGTTTTCAGCCTCACAAACTCAACTTTGTACACATCAAACAATAACTCCCTGTTTCTTCCTCCCCCAGTCCCTGGTAATGACCATTTTTGCTTTTTGTCTCTATGAATTTCACTCTCTTAGGTACCTCCCCTTAATTGGAATCATACAGTATTTATCTTTTTGTGATTGACTGATTTCACTAAGCATATCTTCAAGGTTAATGCATGGTGTAGCATATATCAAAATTTCATTCTTTTTTTTTAAAGATTTTATTTATTTATTTGACAGAGAGATCACTAGTAGGTAGAGAGGCAGACAGAGCAGGAAACAGGCTCCCTGCTGAGCAGAGAGCCCCATGCGGAGCTCCATCCCAGGACCCTGAGATCACGACCTGAGCCGAAGGCAGAGGCTTAACCCACTGAACCACCCAGGCGCCCCCAAATTTCATTCTTTTTGAGGCTGAGTAATACTACATTGTATGCAATACACCACATTTTGTTTATCTGTTTACCTAATCGGTGGACATTTGAGTTGTTAACACATTTGGACTATTGTGAATAAAGCTGCTGTGAACACTGGTGTGCAAATACCTGTTTGAGTTGCTGCTTTTAATTCTAATAAGCAGAATTGATGGTTTATATGGTAATTCTATGCATAGTTGTTTGAGGACCCATCATATTCATATCGTCTTCCACAGAAACTACATCACTTTACCTTATCACCAACAAGGTACAAGGTTCTAATTTTTCCACATCTTTGCTAACATTCTCTCTCTCTCTCTCTCTCTCTTTTTTTTTTTTTAATAATAGCCAGTGTAATGGGTGTGAGTTGGTATCTCATTGTGTTTTTGATTTGCATTCCAAAATGATTAGTATCATAAATAGTTTTAACTGGATATTACATTTTCTGCTTAGTGTTTAATTAAGCACAAAATTATAGTAACATCTTTATGTCAAAGTATTTTAAGACTTAAATATTCAGCCTACATAATCATCTGCATAAATGATAGTTATCCACTTAAAGAGGAAAACTGGATATTTATGAAAAGCATATTAATATAAATAATTCCAAATCATATTTTTAACTTCCTTGCTTTGAGAGAAATATGTTGACACTCTTCCAAAGATTAATCTGATAATTACTATATAGATAAATGTATGGTGGAAATATAAGAGGCTTTGGGATCCAACAGAAATGTCTTGAAATCTGCTTCTGATATTTCCTAAATATAAAGAAGTAGGCCAATTATTTAACCATCCCAGTCTTGATTTCCTCATCTGAAAATTAATAATAATAAAAATAACTATATCATAAGGGTTGGAGTAGAGATTCTTGGAATAGCCTGGATTATTCTTCAATAAATACTGAACTCCCTCTTCTTTTGGCAGAGTTTAATTCCCCACCTTACTGGTGTTGGGCTTGGCCAGGTGAGATGTTTGGCCAATGAAATATTAGTAGATATGTTTCAAGCAGACCTTAATGTGGTTGTACAGTCTACTCAGTTCTTAAGATCATTCCATTTGTTAGGAGCCTACTATACCCCAGTTATCTACTGGTTGAAGAGTTATCCACTGGTGAACCCTGACCTAAACTAAGGACTCTGGCTAATGATGTGCCAGTGCAGTTTCATCAGTCATAACAAATGTACCCTCTGGTGGGACATGCCAATACTATGAGATGCTGTGCATATGCAGGGGCAGCAGCTATATAGGTAATCTCTGTACTTTACTCTCAATTTTGCTATACTGTTCTAAAAATTAAACTTTATTAAAAATAAATTTGAAAGAGAGTATTATAGCATTTTCTTTATCACATGTTAAATAACAGGATCCATTAGTGAGTTGGTAAAATAGGTACCATAATTTTAAAGATGTGATCAGGGTGAACAATATGTTTAAATATATATAATACCTGTAAAGCTATGGAAATATATGTGATTTTAATTGGTGACAAATATGCTGAAAATATTAATATTACTATGTTGCATTGTTTATATTTATAACCAAAGGATGTATAAATTGAAGTAAAGAATTTAGCAAAAATAAAGAGCAATCTCTTTAACTTCCTTACAGGTCAATTTTTCCTACTAACTGATGTTTCTGGTTATTAAATAGAACATCGTTTGAAAAGTGCATAGCATGATGCCTTACCTTAGGGATATTTAATAATTATGCATGTATGTAAATCTGTCATAATCACTACAAAAAAAATCCAAATATATTTTTTTAATGTGACCAAGTCTGTGATCAATTGCAATCATAGAACAACCATCACCACAGAACAAATAACATAGCATGCTGGGAGTCTAGCAACTCTGAAGAATTCTAGGGAGAATTTAGTTCTAACGGAAGATTAAGAAATTCTTCTTGATTATAGTGCCTAATAGATTGAAGAGACAGCTGAATATAAACAAGGAAGAATGTTAGTGGAGTGTACACATAGGAAAAAATAACTAGAAGTTTATGTTGCAGTATAGACATATCAGAGTTCTGAAGGGATGAGAGTAAGAAGGCAAGTTATTATTTTTGTGACAAATTTTTGTGAATGTAAAGCTAGGATATTTGTGGTTGTTTCTGTAAGTAATGAGGACTCATGAACTAAGTGTTCAAATTTGTATCCTTGGACTATTGTAATTGTTAGAATTTGAGTTCAAGTCTGAAGCAGGTTAGGTATTTTCAGGAAAAGTACCCATAAGACTGCAAAATCAGAAAAGAGGTAATGTGAACTAGAAACATGGAATAGAATTGTCAATCAAGTCACCAATGCCAGACATATATAAACTCAATCCCCCACTTATTACAATGAGTTTCTCATCTTACAAAATTATTCACATGGCTTTTTGCCTCCATATGTGTTTAGCAGTATATGCACACACACATGAACAAACATACTTATGTACATATATGCCAGAATTTACATTTAAAAATGTCATGAAAATTTCCTACCTTCCCTGTATATTAAATGTATATTATATATCTCCCATAATAGGATATAGTATCATGACAAGTTTTCTTTTGCAACTTTTCATTATTTATAAGAGGAAGTAAGAATAGCACTTTGATTGAAACTCATAGTCACTAGGAAACTGAGATTAAATAATATTTGCCTAATATTATTCAAAAATCAAATAAAATTTTACGTACATCCTGAAATCCCAACTCAGCATAACTCCAATTGTAATAACTTTTCAGTTTGAACTTTAAGTGCTTAAAGTCTCTGTTCCTAGCAGGATACTAAAGTGTTGAATTTTATCTGAGAGGGAGCAAGTGAGAAGGGTGAAAAATCAGACAAGTCACCATATAATCTGATATTTAGGAAAAGTATATAGAACAAAGAAATAAGTATGGGTTTAAGGACATTTGAAGACTTGGATTAGTTTTGTGGGTTTTTCCCCCTCCAACAATGGAGTGAAATCATCTTCTCTCTGAAGCCAAAATAAATATATCACTACTTACCATATGATATGGCTTTAAGGATTGAAAGATTAATGTTGGCAAAAGATACTAGTTTATGTAGCTCACAGAGGACTTTCAAAGGTTTAACTGGGAAACCAAATCCTGTAAAACACTCTCACCTGCAATATCAACCAATCCAACCCACGCTCTCGACCACATTTCCACTGCAAGTCTTCACAGACAGAAGTAAAAATTGAGGAAATACTGGAAAAAAAAAAAAAAAAGAGCAGGACAAAGATTGACCAAATCTATCCACAGAATTAGAAAGCCCACCCTATGTGTTAAAATACTGAAAAAGTCTATTAGGGGATCAGAGCACTTATTCCAGAGAAGAGACTAAAAGGTGCATGGAGACATGGGAGGTAAGAGAAGATAAACTTGAAATGATAGTTCCCTAAGGAATGAAGGAAATAGGAGCACATATGAGGTGCTCTAAGGAAAATAAACAGTGAAGATGAAAACAACAACAAGAAGGATAACTTAGCACAGGACAAGAAAAAAGAAAATTAAACATGTAAAGAAACACAATGCTTCCCCAAATTTCTTCAAAACAGTTACTTAAAGGAAGAAACCTACACTACAGGAAAGCAACGCTGTAGAACTTAAAACCTGATAAACAAGCTTGTCATCTCTGTCCACAGAAATGCAAAAGTGTGAATTGTTTTCAACTGTATAAACTGTATTCTCCTATATAAAGCATTAAAAAATTAAACAGCAAATGAGAATCCTAACAATTCAGCAAATGAGCCCCCTCTCCCCTAACACACACAAAATAGCAAGGTAGAAGGGATATATAATTCAACACTCCATGGTCCTCTGCATCAAGCCAGGAAACATGGTAAGAAAATGTGGAATATTGAAGCTTGTAAGTATCATGTTTGAAGATGATATATATCACTTCCACCCATATCTTATTGGTCAGAGCTAATTTCATGGCATTAACTGAATCTAAGAGGGCTTACATACATGCTGAAACCATACCAAGAAAAAGAAAAAACAACATGTCATAGATACTGGTGAGAACTAGCAATCTCTCTCATGACATATTTAATGGCCTACAATTTGGCTGGTATGGTTCCATCAGGGTGGTAAGAGTGAGTGTAATAAAGGAAATAAGGAAAGAGGAAGCATTCAGACCAAAATCAAATAGGAATCCCATTTAGATTTTTTTTTTTTCCTAATTGCAAAGATAATGAGATCCCTTAAAGAGAAAACTCAGATGAAGATAACAAAGTTCTGGAATTCTCCAAAACATGGAGATGAGACAAGAAACAGAAGCCACAAAGTAAATGGTATAAAGAAATATGGAGATTGGGAAAAAACAAAAAAACAACAAAAAAATTAAAGCTGAGGTACAAGCCAAAGAATCCTTAGAAACAGGTGTCCTAAAGAGAATATTTTTATTGAAAATGCTACTGAAAGACTAATTAAGATGTGGACATAGAAATAATAATTGAATTATGATAAAATGATGTCTTTTGGTAACATTTTTTTCGGAATCATTGGGGAAAACCAACCAAAATGAACAGGAGAAAATGGGTGACTAAGAAGGAAGACAATGATTCAGACCAGTCCTTTAGGCTTTCCTTAACGAGTCATTGTTGCACAAAAAAAAGTTCTAGAACAAATAAATAAAACATAATTTCAACTCTCAAGAAACTCATAATTTAATGGGTATCCAATTCACTAAATCCCATTTTAAGTTTTAGGCTTTTTACTAGGGATGGAGAACATGGCTCACTGGGACACAAAGAAGGACATTATCAACTTAATTTAATTAAGTATTCTATTGTCTCTGAAGACAAGTGGTGAATAAAGTATATTCTACCTCCTGTCAAACTTAAAAATATATTTCTGGCTTAACTTTTTAATTGTAGCTCTGTCATTGATTAGTGTACTTTTGAATAAATTGAATAAATTTGAATAAATTTTTACCACGTGCCTTTTTAGCTTTTGATAATAAGGAATTATTGGACTATATTTACTATATAATATTGCCTTTTATTTTCCTTAACCTCCATATTCTTTTCCATTTTTCTTATTTTGTATATTATACTGAAGTATTGTCTGAATTATACCTATCAATCTGGTCAAATCTTTTGTCCCTTATCATGACAGAGTTCATGATCAATAATTATCTTTTAGTTATAGTTTAAGAGTAAGATCATATTGAAAAATGTTTCTGCTTTTTAAGACTTTATTTGAGAGAATAATAGGGAAAGAGAAGGGGAGAACACAGAGGGAGAATGAGAGGGGGAAGCAGACTCCCCATTGAGAAGACAGTATGACACTGGGCTCGATCCCAGAACCTTGAGCTGAAGGCAGATTGAGCCACCCAGGCACCCTGAAATATAATTCTTTTTTTTTTTTTTTAAAGATTTTATTTATTTATTTGACAGAGAAGAATCACAAGTAGATGGAGAGGCAGGCAGAGAGAAAGAGAGGGAAGCAGGCGCCCTGCTGAGCAGAGAGCCTGATGCGGGACTCAATCCCAGGACCCTGAGATCATGACCTGAGCCGAAGGCAGCGGCTTAACCCACTGAGCCACCCAGGTGTCCCTGAAATATAATTCTTAAATAAACTTAGCAAAGTGATTTTTATGAAATGATTGTGTATAATGTTAGCATACAATTATTTATCTCTTTCTTCTCATCTGAGGTAACTAGAGAGAAATGTCTTTTTTTTCAAAGATTTTACTTATTTATTTGAGAAAGAGAGAGAGAAAGACATAGCGAGAGAGAGAGAGTACAGTGGAGAGGAGAGGTGAAGCAAGCTCACAGCTGAGCAAGGAGCCCATGTGGGTCTCCATTCCAGGATGGTGGGATCATGACCCAAGTTGAAGGTAGCAGCTTAACCACCTGAGCCACCTAGGCGGCCCATAGAGGGAAATGTCTTAATAAATAGTGTTATGTTTCTTGTTAAGTCATATGGTAATTATGTAATGAATCCTTGCATAATTAATTAAGTTCCAAACACAATATATTTAACAAATGCATCTGGTATTCATGTTTTTTTTCAAAGAATAATCTCAGTAATATGATGCTGTATAAATTGATAAGAATAAATATTTCATGGTCCCTAAAAATGCCATTAAAGTCCATTTACCTCATATGGAAGACTTTTTTTTTCCTAATTGCAAAGATAATGCAATTTCTTCATGCAATTTCATACAACTCCCAAATAGTTAAAACTCAGTTATACCGATCAAAATAAATTAACAAAATGTGCTATTTTTACATATATTTTGCTATATTTACTCAATTACTTTTTACCAGTATCAGTACTTTACAATATTAACATTAATGTATATAAGGCATTATTCTTAAATTTTGCACCTAAGATTTTTTTTAAAGATTTATTGATTTATTTTAGAGAGAGAGAGACAAAGCATGAGTGGAAAGAGCAGATGGAAAGGAAGAGAGAACCCCAAGATGACTCCACACAAGTGTGGAGCCCAACATGGGGCTCAATCCCATGACCCTGAGATCGTGACCTGAGCCTAAACCAATAGTTGGACACCTAACTGACTGCAACACCCAGGCAACCCCATGCCTAAGATTTTTATTGTTAATCCTGTTTTGCTTTTTCCCTAAAAGTTATTTTTATGAGTAGTCAATATTTACCCCAATATAATTGTAATAGGCAAAACTTATCCTAACATTTAATTGGCTAAGCTGCTATTTCTTTCACACTTGTATGAAGGGAGTTGTTACTTCTTCGGAAAATGAAAGTTGTTTCTTCATCTGAGAAAATGGGACTTTTAAAAATTGAGTGAAATTCAGTTTCAGTTAAAAAGAAGTCATCCAAAATAAACTAGATAATGTCTGGTCTAGTTGTACACCATGGTTTTGATAAGAATATTTCCCCATCAACATGGCTTAAGTACTTCCCATGTTTAGGACTTAAATTGTGTATTAATTATGTTAACCCTTTAACAACTCACTACAGAACTCTAGCCAAATCCCCGGATATCATGTAGTCCAATCCCTTATTTATGAACCCAGTGTGTTTTCAATACCTCTGCATCACACAGAGCTCTGAAAAGAATTTTGTAATTTTGATATTATCCAGGCATTTCCATTTAAGTCACACTGTAAATATAATTATCACTGGTGGTATGTCTAAATAGTAGAACATAAATGTAAATCTTTTTACGTTATGCCTCCATCAAGTTTCTCTAAGGCGCTCCCTTCTCAGAGTAAAGGTCGATGCACTTGCCAGGACTTAAGAACCCTTCTTAAGCTGGCTCTTCATTTCTAATCTGTTCTCATCTGTAACTCCTTGCTTGTTTTTACTGTCTTTCATCTGCACTTTCTTCCTGTTCCGTGAACACATTGGGCACATTACATCATCTGCTTTGGTCGTTGTTCTTACCCTTACCTCTCTTTGAGTATTCTTCCCCTAGATGCCCACACAACTAGATCCCTTCCTTCCTCCTGGCTCTTAATTGAAAATCACTTACTCAGATGTGTTGACTCTGATGTGTCAACAACCTCACTGGCATTTCTTACCTTCTTTTCTTATGTTCCTCCTTAACAGCTTACATTAAATAACAACGATTTAGTTTATGTTATTTATTTCCTTTGTCTCCCTCTAGAAAACTCCACAAAAGTAGGGACTTTTGCTTGTTTTATTTATCACTAATGGTGTTCCCAACATCTAGTACACTTCCTGACAAATGGTAAGTTCTCAACTTACAATATTGTTGTATAGTACCTTCTCAAAGTAAAATATTGTTGAAAAAATTAAAATCTCATTTAACGTCACATTTGAAATATATGCCTTAAGAATATATAAAAAAATTTCAAAGTGTTGGTGAATACAGTGTAAAATACTCCTTAACTTGTCCTTTTTTCCTTTTATTTAAATTTATATCTCATTACATCTGATTATAAATGCTTTCATTTTTATGTAGCAAAATTCTTTTTTCATTTGATATATATTGCAGAAACACTGATTAGTTTCTACTGATGCTATCTATGGTCACTGTTGTTCAATAGTGTTTTCTATTTCTTAGGTAACTTTACTCTAAGAATTTCAAGTTTTTGCAAAGCTTATTAGCAACGTAGGCAACTGTCTTTTCCAAATTCTTTCAGAGATTGATGTCTTTATTATAATTAATGCATCAGGTTGAAAAATTTAAGTAAAAAGAAAAAAATCTGAAAACTATAAAGAACTATTTCTGTCTTCCCTCTTTGATCTCCCTTCTCTCACCAACTCCAAAAATTTCATCAGAGAAGACCAGTATCAGAGAAAATAGCTTCCCATAGCACTACTGCAATACGAAAAACAAACAAAACAAAGCAAAACAAAAAAACCCAAAAAACAAAATAAAACCCAACAATACATAAATAGCATCCTTAGTGGGCATGGTGTTCCCGATATTTCAGAAATTCTCTGTTACTAAGAGTGAAATGATATATTTGAGTCATTTTGAGCTGAATCTGATGTGATGTGAGACACAAGTATTTTACAATAGATGTCTTCTATTAGAAAAATGTTTAGACTATGCCTCATAAGCATTATTTACAGTATACCTAGAAATCCTATATTTCATGATGATAACTAGTGTATAAGTAATGGAAAGGAACAAAGTATGGTTCAAAAAAAACCATTCTAAAAAAAAAACATTAGAAATCAGGAAAATATGTTTTTATAAAAGCAACTATGATTATTTAACTTTACTCTCTAAATAAGATATATTCAAATGTATGAATGAAAAATATTGAATTGCTAATCTAAAATATATCTAAATTTCCTTTTCAAAAACAAACAACCCCATGGCTATATGTTCAAAGCTTTAAACTCTTCCAAGTCAGAGAAATAGTGTCCTTTTTCAATGAGCAATAGTAACACTGTTCGTTGAATCTTCAGAAGAAATTGTCCTTTAATATATCATGTCCATTAATAAAATATAAATATCTTTATGCAAATAATAGAAATGTAGATCAAAATTTTTAAAGATCACAAAGTTTAATAGCAAGCTGTGTCAAAGATCTGCAAAAAAAAAAAAAAACTCTCACACATTTTTATATTGTATAAATTTCTGCATTCACAATGAACAGTAAGATGAATATAACTTTAAAAAATTTTAAAAATTAAATACACATAGAACAAACTGGCATACAGTTAGTTGTTTGGTGTTAGTAAATAAATACAAAGAAATTCTTATACATGGGAGTCAAAAGCTTTATAGTGAACATTTTATTTCTTTATTTTAAAGATTTATTTATTTTATTAGAGAGAGAGAGAGCATGAGTGGGAAAGACAGGCTTAAACCATGCTGAGCTCAGAGCCCGACGTGGAGTTTGATCTCAAGATTCTGAAATAGTGACCTGAACCAAAACCGAGTCAGATGCTTAACCAACTGGGCCACCAGGTGCCCCAAGAGTGGAAATTTTAAAAGGAAGTGCTCAGATATGGCATGGTTGTAGGCTGTTGGCATGAGGAAGCCATAGGTGGGCTAACCGGTAGTGGGGCATCCTATGTGATTGGTCAGGAGAAATGCTTGCATTTCTCTGGTTGGTCTTAACTGGATATAGGGAAAAAAGTTTAGGGGAACTGTTACTAATTAAGTCTCTCTGTTTAGGACTGATTGCTATAGGAGTTATGCTTGGCTTCTTGAAGTCATTGCTAGAGACAGTAATCAGACTTCCCGCAAGTCTCACTTTTAGATAGCAGGCCAGCCTCTTGGGCTTGTTGTTGAGGTTAATGGATTTCTTTACTGGGCTGGTTGCTGTAGACTACAGGTCAGAGATCTCTTTTTACATATGGTCCATTCATTGTCCAGCTGTATATCCCACATAATGAAAAGCATGTGGAAAGATCTGTATCCAAAGTGGAGACAAAAGCTCAAATACTTCAAATCCAATCTAACCCAATGAATTTCAGTTCACTTCCAGACATATGAATATGGGAATACTTGGTTAGTGATTTAATTTCTGAGTTTTAGAGTGGTTTTCTATGTAGTAATACTGTGACAAGAATGGACTAAATAAATAGTCACAGTCCTAGATGCCTGCATCTAGGGCCAACAAATAGATATCTATTTGAGAGAATAGAGAATCCAAAAAGAATATCACCTACATGCATTTGACCAGCACAGTGTCCTGGGTAGCATAAAATCATAAGCTTCAGAGCTAGACTTGCTGGGTTTCCTTATGGTTTATTGAGTGTCTATTGTGCGCATGGTCTTAGTCTAAGCCCTGAAGATACAGTCATAGCCAATGCAGGTAAGGTCACTGTTTTCTTGTTTATGTACTTCTGGAAGAGTAAAAAAAAATGAACAAGAAAACTAAACAAAGAATATAATTGCAAATTATGACAAAGAATATGAAAATAAGGACAATGACATAGAGACTCACTCCCATCCAAAACTTCATTATGTATTAGCAAGTTATTTAATCTAAGACTCAGTTTCCTAAAATATATGTATGATGACTCACACAGTTGGATAAATCATGTAAACTATTTATAATAACATCTGACACATAGTATGCCTTTAAGCAATGAGATGATGAAGAAGATGATGAAGATGATAAGATGATGAAAACACCATCTATTAAGAGTAGGGCTGAATCCAATCCATGGAGTTGAATCAGGGCAAGTCAGTCAGTTCTTTCTTTTCTTCAGTAAGAAACTCACAGAAATAAAAGGGATAGCATAAGGGATACAGTGAAGGATATTGTAATACCAATGTAATGGGACAGTTGGTAGCTGTATTTGTGGTGAACATAGCATAATGTATAATCTTGTCAAATCACTAAATTGTACACCTGAAACTAATGTGACATTGTGTGTCAACTCTACTTAAATAAATAAATAAATAAATAAAAGGTAAGAAAAATAGGATAATGAGGAAAAAAAAATATCAACCTCTTATGGGCTTCGCAGAATCTGTTGGGATACTATTGAAATAGTCCAGGTGAAAAAAAAAATAGAGAGCAGTGTCAAAGGGGATGGATAGATAGGAATAAATGTAGCAATTGTTGGAAGCCAAATTGACATAATTTAATATTTTATCAGCTGCAGATGAAGTAAATAGGGTAAAGCTACAGGGTTCATGAAACTACCAAAGTTTTATCTCCACCGTATGTTGGGATATTGGTAGTATTCAGTGAAATAGAGAGTACAAAAGAGCATTTGGAGGAGGAACTTAATGACTTCAAAGCATTCTATTTGTGGGTCTATGTTTATTCAGACAGAAATGCTCAATAGGCACTTGAGGCTTGACCTGGAATTGTGGAAAGGAATTTTGCATTAAGACAGTGATTCAGATATTAATTGCATATAAAATGATAGTGAATGCATAAAATAATAGAAAAATCTATCTATATATCATCTATCTATAATCTATCTACCTTGCTATCTGTATGTAATCTACCTATCTACCTACTTATCTAGATCTGCTCCTGGTTTCTGGCATAGTGCTCCACAAATCCTTGAAATTTCCTAAGTGTCTAGAGAACTAGGGACATCTTTTGTTCAAATACTTGATCTTTGGCTCTGGTATCTGACATAGAGCTCCTAAATCTGTTGAAACTGGCTGGGGGATAGAAGTTTCATTTGTGTTCCAATGAGGCAAATCTAGTGGACTCCTAAATAACTTAAGAATAGGGACTAGGGACGCCTGGGTGGCTCAGTTGGTTAAGCAGCTGCCTTCGGCTCAAGTCATGATCCCAGCGTCCTGGGATCAAGTCCCGCATCAGGCTCTTTGCTTAGCAGGGAATCTGCTTCTCCCTCTGCCTCTGCCTGCCACTTTGTCTGCCTGTGTTCACTCTCTCTGACAAATAAATAAATAAAATATTAAAAAAAAAAAAAAAAAAAGAATAGGGACTAACCACCAGAAAGACCAAGTCATAATTCGAAGATCCAGGAGAAGAAGGGTTAGTAGGTGAGTTAAAGATGCATCGTGTCTGTGATGAAACCTCCAGAAATGTCTCTAAAACATGGGTTTGGATAGCTTCCAGATTGGATAACACACCCATATGCTGGGGTAGTCATGCACCCAAACTCCATGGGAACAGAAGCTCCTGTACTTGGGAGCTTTCCAGAACTTTCTCTGTGTATCTGTCCAGTTAGCTGTTTATCTATAGCCTTTGTTATATCCTTTTTAAATATAACTGACCAGTAAGCGTAAGTGTTCCTCTGAGTTTTGTGATCATTCTAGCAAATTATCAAACCCAAGGAGGGAATCATGGAATCCACGATTTAGAGCTAGACTATTAGAAATATGGGGGATAGTCTTGGACTTGCAGTTGGCACCTGAAGGGAGGGGCAGGTAAACAGTATCAAAACTGATTGAGGTGAATTGTAGGACACTCAGCTGATATCAGAGAATTGCTAGATGTATGGAAAACCCATGTATCTGGTGTCAAGAAGTGAAGTGAAGTGTGTTATACTATGAGAGAAAAGGAGAAAGACCAAAGTGTTTTCCTTCTACAGAAAGTTACAGATATAATAAATACTTGAAAAGTTAAAGAAGAGAAAGTAATTTAAGAAATACGTAGATGTCAGCAGGAAAAGATGTTTTCAATAATGATGAGGTTAGAAGTTGTCAAATGAAGGTGAAAAGCCCAGTAAGATAAATTTTGAGGCATGACCATTGGATATGCAAATTAAAAGATCGTTAATAGCCTTTGAAGGAATAATTTTATGTAAGAATATGTATGAAAAGGCAGCTAAAGTGGGTTGAGATGTAATTCAGACCTTAGGATATAGAACAAAATAGGTATAAACAGCTCTTTAGGGAAGTTTGGCAGTGCAAAGGTAAAGAATAGGACCAATGAAATAGGCACATTAGAAATAAAGAATTGTCTGGTTTTAAGACGAGAGGGATTTCTGTGCACTTGGGTGATGAGGAGCAAGGAGCAGCGCAGTGATTGAAACTGCAGGAGTAAGTTAAGCACGGTTCCTGGGAAGGTGGAGGAAATGAGCAGGCTCTCATGTAAGCCACAAATCTCTCTGGGGGTCTAACTTCTCTGTGGGAAAAGTGTTATGTATAAGATAAGCCCTGTTTTTAAATGTAGTATCTCTGAAATCTAACTTCCTTTTCTGGTATATAACATTTCTACTTTGCCTCAGAACAAACTGCGACAGAACTTCCCTTTCTTTCTAGCTTTGCAGTGCTTAAAAGAAACAAGGATACCCTAAACTAAGCAAGGAAAAACAACAACAAAAACCCGAGGATATCCTTTCTTTTTCTCTTTTCAGTGTAAATTACCACTTCTTCATTTGAGAGTCCCTATCGTTTACACACTATTTCTGACTCCCAGATTTCTTAGGAAAGACACATTACTATTTGTACGTGGACTGAAACTCATTCTGTTTCCAGTCCTTTCTTTTTCTCACTTTCTTCCTCATTATGGAATGATTTGTGCCATTTTGTTCATGTTCAGCTAAGAGTAATATCCCTTCTTTGGTTCCAAATCTGTTCTACACATAGGACAGATTTTATCCTATTTTTTCTTTTGCTAATATGCACTAAAGTTACCACTTATTTTTATTGGATACTTTAATATTAAAAATTAAGTTCAAACATTAAATGATGGTTCATAATCAAGTATTTCTATACTTTATCAAGCTAAGTCTGTATTTTTATAACTCCAATTTTGTAATATGAGAAGATTCTTTTTTTTTTTTTTAAGATTGTATTTATTGACAGAGATCATAAGTAGGCAGAGAGGCAGGCAGAGAGAGAAAAGCAAGCTCCCCGCTGAGCAGAGAGCCCAATGCAGGCTTGATTCCAGGACCTTGGGATCATGACCTGAGCTGAAGGCAGAGGCCTTAACCCACTGAGCCACCCAGGCACCCCAATATAAGCAGATTCTTAATCTTTCAATATATTTTACAAAATTTTCCATGGATTTACTCATTTGCCTTGATGTTCTCTGATCTGTTTTCATTTGTATTCTGCTTTTTTGGAAAATGCCTGCTTTAGCTGCCTGCATCATCTGGAGTGTCTCTTTTGCCCAGCTGCCTTTGACTTGTACTATAGAAAAAGGGTTATAGTGGCTTTGTATTTGGACAGGAAAAGGCACTTCTAGATGAAGTCTCAACCAAAAAATAAAAATAAATGGTTGTAAAATGGGCAGAGATAGTCAACGTTACAAAATAACTTTTTAAAAAAGGCTACTTAATTGTCAGAGAAAGAGAGCATGCACACAAGCTGGGGAAACAGCAGCCAGAGGGAGAAGCAGGCTCCCCACTGAGCAAGGAGCCAGACACAGGACACCATCCCAGGATCCTGGGATCATGACCTGAGCTGAAGGCAGAGCCTTAACTGACTGAGCCACCCAGGCGTCCCAACTGTAGAAAACAACTTTTTAAAAACTTTCTCCTTGACATAACAGTCACAGTTTTATTGCTTACTCAGTTTCAGTCCTCTATTCCAGAAGTTACCACAAATAAGGAGTAGGTATGCCTTTGGAAGTTTGTCTTCAGGAAGTATACTCCAAGATAATCAGCATTTGACAATGCTTTGTTGTGTAAATATCATATCATGTTATTTAAAAATTTGTTTTATATTTTACTAATAAAACATATGGCATTTTTACAGCTTTTCTGAGGTATAATTGATGCATAGTTGCATCATTTAATGGTACAATTTAATGAATTAGGACATAGGAAAACAACTGTGATATCTTCACCACAATGAAGATAACAGACATATTCAACACCCTGCAAAGTTTCCTTGTTTCTCTCTGTTGTTTGTCTTTTTTTTTTTTTAAATGGTAAAAGTATTTAACGTGAGATCTACTCTCTTAAATTTTGAAGTATACAATACCATGTCATTAACTCTAAGTATTCGGTTTTACAGCAGATATCTATCTAACCCTTTAATCTAGTAAATTGTTTTTTAAAAGTAATATAGCAATTTGGGGTGCCTGGGTGGCATAGTCAATTAAATATCCTCTTGGTTTTGGTTCAGGTCGTGATCACAAGATCATGAGTTAGAGTTCCATGTCAGGCTCTGCTCAACATGGAGTCAGCTTAAACTCTCTCTCCCTGCCCCTCCCCAGCTTTCTCTCTCTCTCAAATAAATAAATCTTAAAAAAAAAAAAAAAAAGCAACATGGCAATTTGAAAAAATGATTCCTTTTTTTGTCCAGAATTAGTATTTTTTTTTCTTTTCCTTTCTTTCTTTCTTTCTTTTTTTTTTTTAGAATCAGCTAGATCTGGAACTAAGGATAGTTGGTCACTTTAATGTATAATATAGCTAAAAAGCTTATTTCAAGGAAAATCAGAGAAAGGCAAAAGGTTTTCTGATTTCTGATTTGCTGAGGACACAGAAAAATAAATCTCTTATGACACTGACACTCTAATTAAGTACTGAATTAGTGTTCATTTGGTTTTTAACATTGAGTTGAACTTTGCCATGAGTATAGTGAACCCGCAATCTTTATTCTTCTAATTTAATTAAACAGAAACTAAGGATCCCAGGATTTAAATTATGAATTACAAATTGATTGGATAAGACAAAAAACTTGTCAGAATTATATCAATATGGAAAAAAAGCTTCTTATTATTTATTATCTTATTATTGTTCCAATTTTAGTATATGTGCTGTCAAAGAGAGCACTTATTATATTATTATTGTTCACATTTCACAACTGAGAAAATAAAAGAAAATAAAAGTTCATTGAAATCCCTTGATTTTATGCACAAAATACATCACTTAGATTCTTTATTCAAGTCATTGATTAAAGAACTCTAGTTCATAGAGGTGAATTGCTCATGGCATTTTGTGTCCTCTGAAGAAAGACTCTAAACTTCAAACTATATGAACTCACTACCTAAAGTGGGGAGCAGAAAAAAAGGTGGAGTCTACATTGATATTTCATTGTGCAGTTTTGAAGGACTGGAAAAAGAGAAGATGCTAAAAGCTTCTAGAAATGGAAATATGTCTTTTACAAAGGAATAAGATTCAGGTTGACCTCAGGTTGGCTCTGATCAGAAAAACTGAATACAAGGAGACACTGAAGCAAGATCTTTCAAAGTTTGGATTCAATATTATTATGGACCAAGAATTATATACACCAATAAAAAGTTAGGTAAATCTGAAACTGAGCCCACCCCCCCAACCAATAAAAAGCAGCATTTTCAAGTAAAAAAGAATTTTTAAAATTTACTATTCATTATATCTCTAATGACAAAAAGTTAACAAAGCAAAAATAAAAATAAATAGATAACAATGAATAAAATAATTGTATACATAAAAAATGAGTTCCAAATAAAATAAACCCCATTTTAAAATAATATAAGACACCTAAAATCAGTTGGTAAAAATTAGAGAAGGAAATTCCTGGGTTTCAATGGATATGTTTTCAAAAACAACAACAAAAAATGGAATGCATTCAATACAATAGATTAAAGAACTATTTGACTATACTATAAGGCTTTTGTTTCTTTTCTTCAAAAGAAAATAAATAAAAGGCTAGAAACCTAAATTTGAATATAAGGGAAAGCCATAGTCAGTATCTTTAGCAAATTTATGTTTTAATATTTTATTAGTTTTGAATACTTGATGGCTCCATAAAAAATAAAATTTAATTTAAACTAATGAACAAATGACAAATTACTAATTACTAATGAACAAATATAAAAAAGTTTATAATTGAGCAGTTTTCTTAATTCTTAAGATTTTAGAATACTCAATTGCCTAGTAATAATATTTTGATCTATGCTTCTTCATATGCAAGATGGAGAGAAAAATCCATAAAAAAGTTAAAACTAGAAGCTAAAAAAACCCATAGTTTACCATTAATATGTAATCCTCATCATCAATGTACAGAAGCAAACACAATATTTATCACATATCATTCTTGTTCATTTAGGGCATTACATTCTATTTATGTGAAAGTTCTTGAATGAGAAATATATTCCCCAAATATTTTCCAAGTAAAAGTTCTTGAGTGAGAAATATATTCCTCAAATATTTTCCAAGTATTCTCTCCTATAAATTATTAATTTTATTATCACTTTTTAAAGGTACTCTCTAAAATATCATATGTATGCATTTATAATAAGATAACATTTAGCATATTTCAGAAAATTTGATTTTTATTACCAAAACTACTTCAAAAGTCTTTTTGTTCTTTCTACCATATAAACTGTCCTCATACATTCAAAGATTCACTTTGATTGTATATGGGCAAAAATGTTGGGAAGAAAGTTCCTCAGTTATATTTAGGTCATTTTTCTGTGTAATCAGAGAATTAAGAATAAAGATAAAACAGAAAAGGTAGAGAAATAACATAGGTGTAAAATATTCTATCTTCGACGTTAACAGGTATGACCAAAATTACATATCAACAACTAACTACTTTCAGTCCTAGTTTGATTATTAAAATAATTCAGTTAACACTGTAAATCTTTGAAAAGCGTCTGGTTGCTTAAATAATAACGTTTTTATGACTAGTTTTTATTTTGTAAATAAATTAATGTCATTCTTAGGGAAGAATATAATAAATTTAATATTTATTAAATGGTGACATAAAGGAGGAAGTTACTACTAAAATTTTATCTAACACTACTAAGCAGTCTTTTTTAGTTAGATGGTTTTCAATGAATTTAATTTCATTACCTTATAATTATCCCTTATTTATTTTTCACAAGTTCCTTTTTCAGACTTTTATTGCTTTTATTTAAGCAAACAGACATTTTTCAAAAGATATTTACATCTGCTATTTGTGTTAGAAATATAAATGTAACATTTTGCCTATTAGATTGGACCATGAAAACGTAATCTATATTCAAGTATCATTTTCCCTGTAGGTTTAACACCTGGAGACTGGGTGGAGACATTTCACAGGTTACAGTATATGTTGCAGTCCTCTGTGAAAATGTATCATAATTTTTCCCCATAATTAGAAAATTCAAGTTTTTGAAGGAATGTGATCACCAGGACAATAAATATATACGTGTACCAATGATTTCTTATAAATAAGGTTTATCTGTAATTTTAAATGTGTTAAAATTTAAATTTTAAGTTTATTGCAATGCTTACTTCACTGATGTTAAATGGAAAAATTTATGAGAAGGTGGAAACAGAAGAAGCAGAGTCTACAGACAGTATTTCACTTTCCCCATGTTCTGTTTGAAACACAACAGTACTATCAATATGTCTTCAGCACTGACACCTTCACATTATAGCATACTATAGAACTGTGCCTGCATGAAAACCTAACCCAAGAGAAGAAAGTTTCTAAATAATGCCTAAACCTGTGAAGTTACTCAATAAAAAAATATTTGAAATAAATAATTGCTAAAAGATAAGTTCATAAATCAGCATAATGAAGTGAAAAAGATTGAGGACATGAGAAAATAAATAGAAAAACAAAGCAGTTCTAAAAAATGTAATAAAAAGGGGCACCTGGGTGGCTCAGTCAGTAACTATTCAATTTTTGGTTTCCATTCAGGTCATGATCTCAGGGTCATGAGATAAGCTTGTTGGCACTGCGTTTATTCAGAGTCTGCTTGAGATTCTCTCTCCCTCTCCCTTTACCCCTCCCCCTGTAAAATAAATAAGTAAAAATCTTAAATTAAAAATGTAATAAATTATCGAAAATACACTAAAAAAGAACAAAAAAAGATATTGTAATTTCAGAAGCAAACTGAATGTCAAGGAAATTTGATAAAGAAAGAACAACTCTGAGGCTTTTTTATGCTATAGAATGTGAGAAATAAATTTTATATATATTCAACATCTTGGCAGAAAAATGTGCATTATATATTCCCAAGAGGAAAACATGGACTAGCATTAGGGCTTCTCTATAATAGTTGTCAATACCGAAAACTGATGTAACAAATGTGTATAGATCTTAAAGGAAAAAAAAAATGTAGTCTTAAGAACATTTATCCAGTCAAGTCCTCATTGAAGTATAAAAACAATAGACTTTCACTAACATAAACACACATATAAACTGTTATTGAGGAAAAGATATTCACTTAGCAATTAAATTGAGCCAGGTAAAGAAATGAAAATAGAAATGAAAGAAAAAAATCCGAGATAAAATGACTGATGATGAGTATGGATTGACATGATGAGCATATAAATAAAGAAAAAATATTTCTGTCACTTATAACTATGTAAGAGTATGAAATGCCATAAACAATGTTATTATAAAATAATGACTACTAAAATTGAAATGTGCACAGAAGGGAGAAAAAAGGTCATGGGAGAGTGCTGGTGCCCTTAAGACATATAGCAGGCTATCAGCAGATATTTTAGAAATGAAAGGATATGTTTTTAAAAGCCCAAAACCCAAAACCACAACCTCTCACTGTGTTTCATAGTTCTTTTGAACATTATAGGGAGATTTTAGAAATAATATCTCCTATAATAAGGAAACACTCATCTGAAGGTAAGAAATACCCTTAGTTTTATTTCTGATTAAAGGAAAGTATTTAGGGGGCACTTGGGTGGCTCATTGGTTAAGCATCTGACTCTTGATTTCAGCTCAGGTTACGATCTCAGGTATGTGCGATTGAACCCCACCTGGGGCTCTGTGCTGGGCATGGAGCCTGCTTAAGATTCTCTCCTTCTCCCTCTGCCCTCCCCAACACTCTAAAAATATATATAAATTATTTAGGATCCTGGAAAGGACCAAAGAGATTTCTCCCGAACTTTAACCACAAACCCACTTAAAATTTCATTATGTACTGAATAGAGTTGAACATTTCAGTTTGGAAAATGAATGTGTGTATGTTTAGGAATACAATGCTAAGAGCTTTTTTGGAAATTCTGGTTACTATTTTTAGATAAGAAAAGTTAAATTAGTGCCACAGATTTTTAAAATAGCAAACATTTGTGGATGATTTGTCTATCTAGATCTAAGGGATTTAGCTGTGTAAAAGGAAAGAATCAATTAAAATGTTCAGAGTGATACGCTCTAGAGCGTATCATGCTTAGCGAAATAAGTCAAGCAGAGAAAGACAACTATCATATGACCTCCCTGATATGAAGAAGTGGTGATGCAACATGGGGGCTTAAGTGGGTAGGAGAAGAATCAATGAAACAAGATGGGATTGGGAGGGAGACAAACCATATGTGACTCTTAATCTCACAAAACAAACTGAGGGTTGCTGGGGGGAGGGGGTTTGGGAGAAGGGGGTGGGATTATGAACATTGGGGAGGGTATGTGCTTTGGTGAGTGCTGTGAAGTGTGTAAACCTGGTGATTCACAGACCTGTACCCCTGGGGATAAAAATATATGTTTATAAAAAATAAAAAATTAATAATAAAAAAAATAAAGTGTTCAGAGTGTGGTTAATGACAGAATTTGTGCACTCAATCAGTTCTTTTCTTATACTTTTTTTAATGTTGGTAGATTTTCATCCAGAATCTATTGCATTTCTGCACACCATACCATGCAGTGGCATTGGCCTTTTGATTATATTTCCAAGGATGTTTGTATAACAAAGACTGAGATAGTGTTTCCCTCTGGTGAACAGGTCATATTTGTTTACTGCCCAGTATAATAAACAAAACGTCCTCCTTCAGTTATTTATACAAGATTAGTAATTCCCTAACCTTTACAATTCTCAGCGGTGATGCAATCACACTGTGTGCACAATGTCTGTGTGGGTTCTACTCCACATATATCTTTGGTAGTTAATGTCAAGGAGATCTATCAAAAGCATGAAGATCAGCCTGCTTTGCAGAATCATGGGTAATAAAGTCCTTTGTCTCTATCCCAGAATACTTGTGTCTCCCATCAGCACACATGAAATTGTGGCAAGCTAATTTGTTACCTACAAGTAGGGTAAGTTCTCATAATTTTCACAATTTTTGACAAAATGGCCACTTAAAAGATATAGTGAATGTGACATATTTAACTAGAGGTAAATTCTACTATACATGAAGATGTAAAATGATATATAGTAGGCATTTAGAGATTATGAGGTAAATAAATTCTTCAGTAAATGATGTTAGGTCAACTCACTGGGGTGGTGCCACTGAGGAATAGGACATAATCTCATTCCTTTCTCCAAAATGAATTATAAATGATCAATGTGATGATGTAAAACTACAAAACATTTATTGCAAAGCAAACACAAACAAGGCAAAAAACACGCTAAAGTTTGAGCATAAACAAGTTTAGAATACAAAGAACAACCTGAGAAAGGAAAAAAGAGGATAGGTCAATAAAGGTAAATATTCAGGTTTAAAATAAAACAAATAAAAAGGCCCACAGAAATCAATACATATATGTATATATAGAATGTATATAAGAGCACCATCAAGATGGATTTCCGAGAGAATTTAATAATGGAATATATTCACAGGTATGGTTACATTTAAGAAAAACACCAGGAAATATTAAGTAACCCAATGACCAGCATTTGTAGGAGACTGTTGCCAATCCTGGGTGTGAAAGGGTGCCGACAGAGCCAGCTGAGAGCTTGATTCATGGAACAGAATTGGAACAGACAGCAGCAAGTCAAAACTCATGCTGAAAAGTTCTAACTGCCAATGTGTTGAGGCAGCCAGGATATTAATATTAATATTAATATTTAAAAAAGAGAAACAAGCGGAACCTGGGGTTAATAAACCCACATGTAGCTTGGGCGCAGGTCATGATCTTATGATCGTGGGACTGAGTCCCATATTTGGCTTCCCACTCAGAGCAGAGTCTGTCTGCCTCAGATTTTCTCCTTCTCCCTCTGCCCCTCCCTGCTTGTGCAGGATCTGTCTCTCTAAAACAAATGAATAAAATATTTTTTATTAAAGAGAAACAAATATAAAGCAATATTGGGCCCAATAGAGAAGGTTGAGTGAAACCATATTGTAAAGTGTTTGAGATCTGAAATAGAACATTAGAACACCTAGTATGAACACTAGGTTTAACACTGGACTACCCCTAAATCTCCTCTAGTTTTATATATTGTTTAAAATGTTTATTTTTATATTTATGCAATCAGATTTTCATATGTGCCTATAAAATTTAAGGCGTTTTAGTCTTATTTTCAAGAAATCTTATCACTCTCCCTCCATCCGGTTTGTGGCGTTCTGTAGTTACTGTGTATTTACAATTACATTTGCTACATTGGAGATGGTAAAGAGTTTTGTTTTTATTTTTAAGTTTAAAATTCTTGCATTTCTCTGTTATACATTTTTATTTAATCTTAACTTCAACCTTTAAATGTTTCCTTTTGCCAAGCAAAGGATTGTACCAGTGGATAGAGCAAGAGATACTTAAGAGGCTATTTTAGATAAAACTTTCTCTCTAAAAGCAAGAAATCTAGCCATCGGTGTATAGAGTCAATTTCCTTCTGTAGAATTTTCTCCTCTTCCTTATGAATAAGTTAGAAGAATAATTCTTGCTTAGAAATTCTAAGGCTTGTATGAAACACTATCTCCACAGTACAGACTGAAGCAGGGCTCTAGGCTACTTGTCTAATCTTAAACATGTCATACTTCATATTATACAGAAGGCAGGAGAGTTTTGAAATGTGTACTCTTTGTTTCTCAAAAGATACCAGTCATTATTTAATCTATCTTGTATGTTTTGCATTTTATTTATTTATTTATACTTAGGTACAGGGAGATGTGCGTGCATTTTGTTTTTTTGTTTTTACATAGTATAACATCTCAGATATGTGAAATGTTATAATTATAATTTAGGTTTAGTTCACGGGCAAGTTCAATCCAAGTGCTGGTGCTGCCTTTGTTCTTTGCATATAATCTCTGACCCTCTAAGTGTCAAGGTCTCTGACCTCAGTTGTGTTATATTAGCTTTAGCTCAGAGCCCTGGTTGTATTTTATTCTACGAATGGGAATCCTAAAAATCTTGAGGCCCAGTGAAATTTCTTGTACTCCCAGCAATGGAGAATGGCCTTTTCATCCAAGAAATGGGTTTTCCAACCTTCGCCATTGTTGGCTTAGTCCCACTGGTATCCAGGTCCTGGCCAGGTAAGATTTCAGCAGCCCTCTTGGCACATTTCTAGTCTCTATGGTAAAAATCCGGAGGCCATCTGCTATCCAATTAGTCTCCCTTTAAATCACATCCACAGATGTTTCTTCCTCTAATTTCCTTCTACTTCTAGCGTTGCGATATAAACCTTATGCTTATTTTCTACAGTCTCCCTCTTTTTATTTCAAAATACCATTTTAATGTAAAATTAATTAGTCAATTAATACATCTTAGTTCTTTCTTATTCACTTTGTCTTGGCTGCCAATTCTGCTTATCCCCCTGGCACCAGGGAATTTTGTTTGTTTGCAAACATGAGGAATTTGGTTGTTCAGTTTTTCTTTTATAAAATAAGGATATCCAAAATGATATTTAAGTTACCCGTCAGTGTTACTGCTTAAACAGGACTTCCTCTGATGACTTACCAAATGGCAGTCTTGCTATTGGTAATATAAGAGGCTTATGAATTTTTTCCTGACATTTGCCTTGTTACTCTGATTAACCTAAATGTTTACATTTTAAACTTCAACCATTAATTTGCAGTCAGTGGACAGACCTAATTTGTAAATAAAGCATGAATTTTATAGAGCTGAAAATCCAGTACATACTTTGTCCTGTAGCTGGCCTTGCCCTGTTGCACATAGAGTCTAACTGCGGCGAGCAGTCCGTGAAGATGAGTTCAGCTAGATTCGCAGATAGATTTTCTGGATAACAGTTTAAGTGCAAATCTAGGGAGTTACGCTTCAAAAACTTTTCCAATCCCCTTCTACAGGGTAGAAGGGGCCTCTTTTCCAATGGCATCAGACTGTTTTAAGGTCATATTTTATACTCCAAATATTGGTTGCCCTTATCAGGCTATGAAGTATTTTTCTGATATTTTTTCTGCTAGATGTATTCTCACCTTCTTCAGTTGGGGTATTTGAGTCCTCTGACAGATTTATTTTCCAGAAAGTGACATAGAATAATTACTGTGACATGAGAGAATTTAAGAGTGATATTACACGTTTAGGAAAAGAGTAAAATATATCCAGTTAAAAGAATCTTCTAAGTGCTAAATTCATGCGTACTTTTATTAAAGGGCTAGTGAGCCATTATTATAGTTCAAAATGATATCTAAGTTCCTTTGAAAACTTATTCAATGTTGTCTTATTAAAAGGTCCCATAACTATTAATTCTGAGCATTACTTAGTAATTTAACTGATATCTCCTGAAAGGAAGTGCATGACTCATGACTAATTGAGAGCAGAATTAAAATACATTTTGGTGGACAGAATTATACTTAATTTATAAATTCTATTTCCATATAAGAGCAACCCTTGAGTAGTTACCTGAACTTTGTAATATTATGAATCACAGTCCATGAACCAGTAACATTGTAGAAGTAGTCCATTTACCATGAAAAATACTTAATGAAGGTTTCCAATTAGTTTTACTGATTAAAATGGATACTTGAGAAGAATGTTCCATGCACTGTAATAGTTACCCATCCCGAGTTATCTTTACTTGTTTGCAAAGCTCAGTCATCCAATGACTTAATCTTTCCCTTCCTTTCTCTCTTTCTCTCTTTCTTTCTTCTTTCTTTCTTTCTTTCTTTCTTTCTTTCTTTCTTTCTTTCTTTCTTTCTTTCTCTTTCTTTCTTGTTAGAGAGAGAGAGAGCACAAGCTCGGGGAGAGGCAGGCAGAGGGAGAAGCAGGTTCCCTGCTGAGCAAGGAGCCCAGTGTGAGACTCTATCCCAGGACCTTGTGATAATGATCTGAGCTGAAGGTAGATGCTTAGCCCACAGAGCCACCCAGGCATCCCTATTTCTTTTTTAAAGCTCCTTTATATTAACATAATACTAATAACAACTTAAAGAATCTGAATATATATCATGTTATATTCTTCCTATAAATTCTATCTTTAAGGACAGAGGTGGAGGTAAATAACCCAGAATTTAGCTCCGTTACTTATGGTGGGGTAATGACAAACAGAATAGAAGTATTATTTCATATCCAGATTAAAAGCTAACTAATATTGATTCACAGACCTATACCCCTGGGGATAAAAATATATGTTTATAAAAAAATAAAAAATTTTAAATTAAAAAAAAAAGTGCACATAAAAAAAAAGCTAACTAATATTGAATATAGAGAACCATATCCCAGTTAATCATCTTTCCAGTCCCTATAATGGTCAGACAATAAGACACAAGTTTCAAAATGACTTAAAATGAATTTTACTTTTTTAATTCTTTAAGATTTTATTTATTTTATTTTTTTTAAGATTGTATTTATTCATTTGAGAGCGAGAGAGAGCATGAGCAGAGGGGAGGGGCAGAGGCAGAGGAAAAAGCAGTCTCCCTGATGATCAGGGAGCCCTACATGGGGCTGGTTTTATTTCATATTTTTGGTAAAATTTAATTTATTAATAAGGCACAGTAAGATATTAAGAGTAATTCAATGAATAAAAATAAAATAATCGTATCAATATACTGTAATTAAATTATGTGAATGTGATCTCTGTCTCTCTCTCAAAATATCTTATTGTGCTGTACTTGCCCTTCTTCATGGGATGGTGTGAAGTGATGAACACCTGTGTGATGAGATGAAGTGAGATGAAAAACAGGCATTGTGAAGTAGAGTTAGACTGCTATTGGCTTATGTTAGGAATATGTTAGAAGGAGGATCCTCTGCTTCCAGACTGTGGTTGGACACAGGTAATTGACACTGTGGAAAATAAAACAGTGGATAAAGGAGTTACTGTATAGAGTTTCAGAGAACATTCTTTATATGTCTGCAGTTTAATTTCTGCTTAACACCTTCTTGTATTTTTCTTTATTTTGTAAATAAAATACAAATACAAAGATCTCATCCTGAATCTCACAACCAAAAAGATATAATTGTACATATTTGAACATATAAAATATGTCTCGTGCAAATATAGTCAAGTGCTTTAAAATAATCAAATATTTTTATATTGTTATATTTTATTTATTTATTTGACACACACACAGAGAGAGAGAGAGAGCAAGCGCACAAGCAGGGGGAACAGCAGGCAGAGGGAAAGGGAGAAGCAGACTCCCCACTGAGCAGAGAGCCTGACGTAGGGCTTGATCCCAGGATCCTGAGATCATGACCTGAGCTGAAGGCAGACTTCTAACCAACGAAGCCACTCACGCATCCCTAAAATATTCAAATATTTTTAAAAAATTTTATACTGACCAAATGCAAGTACCAATCTCTGTTGTCCCTTAATCTTTCTGAGAAATCAAGTGAAGATACCTCTAAAGATAGTTTTCTTTACTCTGAGGATGAAGCAGCTTTTCTTTAAATTTTAATTTTTTTTTAATCGATAGTAAGTATAACTGTAGAAGAAAGAGTGGAGATTCCCTCCTTCTTGGCTTTATTCAAAGAGAAGGAACGGAGCTTATAGTGCAGTTATTTCCAAAGAGTTTAAAAAATGTTTCATGTCTTATATTTTATTCCCTTGTTTTATTGTGAAGGGCTAGGATAATTGCTTCTCAGTTACCTGCATGAACATTTAAGCATAATTTAAGCATAGTGAGCTATCTTTGGTCTATCATGTTTTAAGTCTCCCTTGAGGGTGTGCCTGGGTGGCTCAATTGGTTAAGCATCTGCCTTTGGCTTAGGTCATGATCCCAGGGTCCTAGGTTGGAGTCCTGCTTAGGGATCCCTGCTCAGTGGGGAACCTGCTTCTCCCTCTCCCCTATGATCATGCTCTCTCTCATTATCTCTGTCTCACTTTCTCAAATATATAAATAAAATCTTTAAAAAAAAAGTTTCAGTTGAAATATCTAACTTAGCATAGATTTTGTTTGGGTTACCCATATAGTAACATAACTCGATGTTGAGTAAGCATTTGGTTACCAAAAATAAGTCTATAACTCTTCAGCCTCCTCTCAAGTTTGGTATATAACATGACTAAATATTAGTCAATGTGAGCAGGAGGAAGAAGGATGCATGCAAAGTCTAGTTTATAAATTTTTTAAGAAAACACTTGATTGCCTATGTTCTCTGCTCCCCTTACCACCAGGTTATAAATGTGGCTCTATACTGAGCCATCTTGGACCAGCTAAATGAAGGAGCATCATGGGGATGGAGGGACAGAAAGATAGAAGTGGCTTTGTTCTATCTGGAGAGCAGACCTGACATACCAGCCTAGATTTTAGGCCAGTGGATCACCAAGGGTCATATGTGAGTTAGGACTGAGCTCTGTAATTGAGCCACTGTGGTTTTAGAACTCTCAGAACCACCACAGCTATATCCTTACTAATGCAATCTTTAACCTCTTTATGGAATTTAACTTTCAGTTCTTGTTCTAAATAAAAGCATGATTTCTGGAAGAGAGAATGTGATGATTCAGTTCAATTGAACTAAAAGTCAATTTATAAGGTGAAAATACAATTTAAAATGGAAAGTAAAAGGGATTTGAGAGATTAAGGAAAGTGAAGAAATAGAGAGTCAACATTTATGTTTGAAACTTCGGTAGATACCTGGAATTAGGGCAGCGCTTTAAGAAAATTAATTAATGAAAATTCAGTTTGCAGTTTGTCATTAAATTAAGATTTACTTCCGATCTCTCATGCTAAATATCACATGCCATCACTAATAGTAATTACATCACAATAGATATTAGACATTATCTACTTGCCTGAACTACCAGAGCTTAAAGAAGTCCAGTGGATCACCAAGTGTCATATGCCAATAAGCAGGAAAAAAAATTCAAAGTGGTAGAAATCCGGCTGCTTCTACCTCTACCTTCAAAGTGCTTATATTTTTGCAAAATGCAAACATAGTTTTGTCATTTTGATGAACTATAATGACTTCATACATCAAGCCAGTCCCATTGCGTGTGAATATATTGCTATATATATAATTTAAATAACAGTTTTCTTTTTACCTATTGAAAGCCAATTACCCTATTTTGAAATACGAAGCTGGATATGAGTCTGTTTTTGCTCATTAAACTCAT
This sequence comes from Mustela nivalis, assembly GCF_964662115.1. Taxonomy (NCBI): domain Eukaryota; kingdom Metazoa; phylum Chordata; class Mammalia; order Carnivora; family Mustelidae; genus Mustela; species Mustela nivalis. The sequence goes on along the minus strand of NC_139025.1, from coordinate 56,914,403 downwards.
GAAGTAATTTAAACATCTGTAAATATTAATGTAATTACTATACTGGGTTAGTTACCTTTATTGGTGTGAACAGAAGCATTGTGTATTTTATTGTCCTGAATTTAAGGTAGTCTCTAAATTTATGGAATTATTTCAAAGACTATTTGAATAACGAAAATATATTATAAGCTTCCAAGCTGATATTTTTGTAATAACTTAATGACAATAACTAATTGTCCAAGGTTTTACAACTAACATGACTCTTACAGATGTCATTCAAATCATTCTGTAAGAAATTCTCTAGGGGTTATGGAGTTAGATTTTTTCTTCACTGACTAAAGTAAGGGAAGTTGAATAGGAGCAATGTTAAGAGCCTCCAAAGTTCAAGCCATTGCCTTTTTTGTGTTACCTCCATGTTCAGAATACTTCATTATGTAACCATAATTTGATAATTATCAAAAAATAATATCCCATGACAAATGACAGTTTCATGATATTCCAGTTTCCGTGTCCATAAATAAAATGTTATTGGGACACAGCCACATTCTCAATTTCTTATTGTCATGGCTGCCCTCATTCGAGGGCAGACTAGAGGGTCTGCCAGCATATGGTCTGCAAAGCATAATTTACTTTCGGGCCTTTTAACAGAAAATATTTCCTAACCCCTGAAATGGGCCATTTCTGCAAAATATTTACTTAAGTTCTGGGAATTTATACAATAATTTTTTTAAAAAACAATGTTCCACACCTAATTGATTTTAAGAAATCTTAAAAAACACCATAAGGTATCATTTGATCTTCATAAGATTCCTGTACCATTGTTGTAATTTTATTTTATCGATAAAGAAACATTGTCAAATGACATACCAAATGCTTGTGGCTAACAAGTGTCAGAGCAGTTAGAGTAGCTAGTTACCCTGACACTCCTAGTCAGAATCCTAGTCTAAATCCTTCCATGTATGTAAAAATAAAACAGCAATCATATTATTTTCTGATATGATTAATCTCTTATTTTGTCTACCATAATGTGAAAGAATAGGTATATAGCATCCAAATTTTACTATGCAAATTTACTTTTGGTTAAATAGGAGGATTTATAGAACAATAGAAAATTTTCTCCTAAAACCTTTGCCAGAGACTGAAATAACAATTTGGAGACTTTTATTTATGTAAGCGGCCTTTCAGCTTTAAATTATAAATGTCCCTGGATGCTTACCATTCTCATCTACTCACATCTCAGAGTTAAGTAGGTTTAATCAGATTGTTTTTTTACTAACAACTGAAACTGACTGAGGAATGTGCAAGAGCAGTAAGAGAAAACACCAATCCCAAAATCTCTACAATGCATCACGTTTTATGTCCACTTAAGGCCAATTACCATTGTTTTTCTTTTTTTCTTTTTACTGAACAACAGGTTAGAAGTAAGCCTCCTTGTGTGGTAAATTATACCTTTTCAACTATTTGTTTTGAGATGATGAAACTATTATTTTTGTTAACACTTGAAGGAGTTCCTCTACTGGATGCCATTATAAAACAATTAGAAACAGAAGAATTCATTATGGCAAAACTCAGCTAGCATGGTGATACAATTTAGCATTTAATAAATTATGTTAATCGGAAACAATAAAAATATGTATCTGTTATGAGAGTCCCTCCAGATTTAAAAATGTGAATTTTATTTCCAATCTAAAGACACACTACATAATAATTGTTTAAAAAAATTCTTGCAAGTCAAGCATCTGGGTTAAGTATTAAACAAATTTATGTAAATCTCCAAAGCTATAAAATAGCAATTTATTATACTGATGAAAGTTTTCCAGATTAAAAAAACTTCTACTGTACTTAAATTAGTATATAATTAGTATGGCAATTATTTCTCCTCCCCTGATTTTTTATTTTGATCTTTTCTGGTAGTTTAAAGGCATGCAAAGATGAAGAAAACTGTTACCTTTGTCATTTCATGAGCTTAGGTTACTAACTAAGCTGTTTAGCTCTGATAGTTCTCTATGCTAGAGAAAACATGACTGTATATTTATTTCCTACAAAATATTTATTTTCAGGCTTTTAGAAAATCAAAATATATTAGACAATTTAGTTTCAGCTTGCACACAAAAACAAAGGCTCATAATAAAAAAAACTCTAATGAAAATATTAATATATTTCATCTTAATGCATTTAAACATACTGTGTTAGAACTGAAATTGTCTAGTTATTCTGGTTGACTTTTTGGCAATTCTTTGTTTCAGAAAAATAATGTTCAAAGAAAGATATTTCTATAGACAAGTCTACAGACAAATAATTCTATAGCTAGATAACAATCACTGAAAAATCAAATATTTTTATAGGGAAATACAGTGTTCTAATATCACCAAATATTTTAAAGGAACTCATTTAAAAATGCAGGCTTTACTGAATATTATGCATTATTTATAACATACCATTCCAGTTTATATGATTCTTCTATAGGAACTATTTTATAATTCTGTAAATCTTAAGACATCTGGTAATGATGCAAAGCCACTATTTCTTATAAATTCTTTCCTATGTTCATTCTATCCCTTCTGATGGAGTTTTAATTGACTTACTCTCCTCACTGGAACAATCCAGTTCTATGTCCATTTTCATATTTATTTAAATATTTCAGTTTTGTAAGTGTGTCTCTTTGAATTCTCCTTAAAATATTTACTTTACTCCTTCACTATAATTAAATAAAATATTTAATGTAAGTTCATTTGTATATTTGTGTAAGAATTGTGATTTTAATTTTTATTAAACTTATCTTTTAAGAGTTTAGAAGGTTTTCCAATGTGTCCATTGGATCCCCTAACACAACTAGATAAATCTCATTATAAGAGAAGCACACCTCATAAACAGATTAAGTCCAGTTGACTCCTATTCGGTCACAGAAAATCCAAAGTGTTAACAGAATTTTTCTATATTTCCTCTCTTTTTTAACTTATTTCATTTAAATTCAATAAGTTAACATATAGTGTATCATCAGTTTCAGATGAGAAGTTCAGTGTTTCATCCATTGCATGTAACACCCAGTGTTCATTACATCCTGTGCCCTCCTTTATGCTCATCAAACATTTTCTCCATTCCCCCACCAACCACCCCTCCAGCAACCCTCAGTTTTTTTCCTATAGATTAGAGCCTCTTATGGTTTGCCTCCTCTCTGATTTCGTCTTGTTTTACTTTTCCCTCCCTTCCCCTATGAGCCTCTGTTTTGTGTTATGTTTTCTTTATTCTATTTTTCCTTCCTACTAATTTTGCATTATATATTTTGTTTTCAGTTGTATATTTGGCTTATGAGCGGCCAATAATTGCAGGCAGTAATAATTGATAGGTTGATATTATGTATGACCATTTTGATAACCTCTGACAATTGACTAATAGTTTATGGTACTTATTTTCTGAGGGATGAGAGATGAGGAAGAATCTAATTTGTAAAGCTTGTCCTGTTCTTGATCCATGGCTAAAATACGTTGACACTGTAAGCTTCCTTTTTATGTGTCTATTTGTTTATGTATCAGCAAAGCTTTTAATTGTATGGATGTATAACATTTTCATAGCTCTGGATGTTATTAACAAATGATATTATAAAGTCTTTTAAATGGAAAGAACACACACAGTGGGGAATATGCTTTGAGGACCACAGCAATAGAACATCATTTCCAGGGGAAATTGTACCACTTGGGCATATAGTGCCAGTAATATGGTGTCAATGGTGCTAACTTTGGAAGTGTTTTACTTATCACACATCTTCTGTAGGATTTTGACTGAAATTTAATCTTTGACCCTTCATTTATTGAAACCCATTTTCTTCCCTTGATTCTTCCCTTTCTTCCCTTCATTTACTGAAGCCCATTTTCTTCCCTTGCTTAACCCTTTGGCTACAATTAATTTTTCTCATAAATTCCCTTCTTGTTTCATTTGGCAGATTTAATTTCTGTTGATTAAAGCTAAAATCTATAATTAAGTTGAATATTGTCAGCAGGAATCACTGCCAAAGAGAAAGTCAACAGAACGGTGGTTAGAATTTGGGAGATTTTGCTTTTAAAAGTAGTTTGAGCTGAAACTGGTAGAAGTATTAGAGGATGGGCTTTTGGCAAGATATGGCAATACTTTGCAAAGAATCCTAATTCTATGATGACCAGTTATCTTTTAAAGATTTCAAGACTTTCTTTTTGTCTTTCACTAGTTTCTCTATAATGTGCCTCGTTATGGTTCTTTCTGCATTTAGCCTATTTGAGATTCATTCACCCATATCTGGTTAAAATAGCTGGCAAGACTATTTTTCTTCAAGGCTTCTGGGAGGGTGAATACGGGGAGGTATGGGGGAAGTGGCCGGCCTGGAGAGCCTTGGAGGCTACATGCCCTTTCCCCATACCTTGCCCTGTGCAGCTCTTCTATTTGGCTGTTCCTTAGTTATATCCAGTGATCTATCACAGGACGAAGTCTTTAGGCTAGCCACCTCTCTCGGGAACCTCGGGCTTGAACCCAGTGCCGTATATGAATGGGAGAGGACTGCAAACCAGGATGGTTGAGACTGCCTCATCAAGGCATCCCATTTGATGACACTTGGTTAGAGAGCTTCCCAATCCTTCCCCCAACCCCTCGGAGGGTGGAGATGATGAGGGAGCCTCTGCCGGGGTCTGGTTTGGTGGCCCAGAGTGAAAAGGCAGTGGTCCTTTGCTTGGAAATGCCCAGTGGTCCCTCCAAGGGCAAGCTGATCCCAGGGAAATCAAATTGTATTGATGAGCCAGGAGCCAGTCAGTGCTGAGCCAAAGGTGCGGGTCATCGACCTGGTCAGAAGGTGCAAAGAATTGATAGTCTTACTGTCATTCAGCGTTACCCTGTAAGTGTCCTGTGACTAAAAGTTCCACTGTATGATCCCAGGATTCCAGTATCTCCCTCCTAGTCCAGTGAAACCGTGAGGATGAATAATGGCAGAGAAAAACAGCCAGCATGCATTCACAATATGACTTCAGAAATCTTCATTATTTGTATTTTATGCACCATGAGAGCAAAACCATTCACTGGAGAGAAAAGAAAGTAACGAATTTTCTGTAGATCTTGAAAACCAGCTATTCAGTCCTCTGGGGCTCACATCTGGAAATTACACAAGACTCAAGACTTTCTTAGGTTTCCAGTTTAAGAATCACAAATGTGATGGGAACATTTAATTGTGGGATTTTTTCTTTTTAAGATTTTATTTATTTATTTGACAGACAGAGATCAGGCAGAGAGGCAGGCAGAGAGAGAGGAAGAAGCAGGCTCCCCACTGAGCAGAAGCCTGATGTGGGGCTCGATCCCAGGACCCTGAGATCATGACCTGAGCTGAAGGCAGAGGCTTTAACCCACTGAGCCACCCAGGTGCCCCTAATTGTGGGAAGTTTTAACATAATTCTTTTTCATATCCCCTTCTAACTAATTTGCTAGATATTTCCAGGAGACCCCTTTAAAGGTGACTGTTAGAGGAAATCCAGCTGTCAGAATTTGCTTTCAGCAGCCTTGGTCAGGAGGGTTAGGAGTGATTAACATCATACTGCCTTCAGTTGCCATGATTTTTTTTTAACAGCTTTATCACGGTATAAGTTGCATATCCTAAAATCCACCCTCTTATTTTTTATTTTTTATTTTATGATTTTATTTATTCATTTAACAGAGATCACAAGTAAGCAGAGAGGCAGCAGGGCAGGGGGGAAGCAGGCTCCCTGCTGAGCAGAGAGCCCGATGCGGGTCTCGGTCCCAGGACTTTGGGATCATGACCTGAGCCGAAAGCAGAACCACTGAGCCACCCAGGCACCCCCCTCTCCTTTTAAAATGTACAATTCAATGATCTGTATAAAATTTACTGAGGTATACACCCATCACTACCATCCAGTTTGAGAATACTTCCTTCAACTCAGTGAGATCGATTGTTCCCCTTTACAGTGAAAACCCCTTTCCCACCCAGTCCCAGGCAATTACTAATTGACTTTCTATTTCTTTAGGTTTGCTATTGCTTGTGAATTCTATACATTGAATTGAACTAAAAAATACCAGGGCAAATTCCTTCAGATTTCCCCCCAAACTTTTACCATTGGTCCTTATGTGGCCTTTGCATGGATTGGCAGAGATTTCCATTTTTTACACTTTTGTTTTCTTCTTGGTGAAGTTGGAGGTTCTGCACAATCTCCATCTCCTGACCAAATTCTTCTTCTCGTCTCTTCCAGCATTTTCCTCCTCAGCACTATGGCCTAAGCATTTCAGGCAGGAAAAAATATGTATTTGAGATTCTGATAAGAGGCAAATAGAACTAACCAAGACAACAAATTCTGCCATCCAGGACCTAAATACTTAGAATAAAATCTTAGTTTAGAATTGAAAAAAAACTACTATTTTCCTTCAGGAGTTTGACATTTTCTATTATTATTCAAGGTATAATTATATTATGATGACCTAAACAATTTTTTTGTGAACGTGTAAGTTTGGAAATAAGGGCATATAAGGATATTGAATAGCCAAAGTGTTAAACTAGAGTACATGATTTTTTTTTTTTTTTCAGCTACCTGGCTCCTATGAATTCTTTTTGCCTTTAGAGATATCTCTATATAAGAAATATGATGGGAAACAAAGTACAGACTTTGTACTTTGAAGCTAAAAGGTGTCATCTCACTTTCTCTTAGCCTGTTCTAACTTGTACACTTTCGATATCACATCTAAACCACAGTCCCATGTCTCTTTTTGGGGGGGATTCTGATAACCATCTACTGACAAGTTTCTGTATTACCAGGTCCAAAGCATAATTTCAAATCAAAGCCATGGACTTGTAGGATCTAATCATTATGGCTGGGCTCTACATTTGCTGTGAACTATGAAGGTCTGATATGCACAAGACTTCAAGGAACCAAAAGACTAATATTTATTTTTTAAAAAAACATGATTGTCAATATTGTGTGAAAACTAATTTCCAGTTTAATAGATACTGAAAAGTTTAATAAATGTTTCCAAAAGAGTAAAAACCATGTAGTTTAAGTCATTTTGATTAGCCAGTTCACACATTTACCAATAATAGCAAGTGTCATAACAGACAAATCATACACTATTTTTACAGTATTTCTTTGGTTTACGGTGATGTTTCAAGAAATATCAGGGTTAACATTTGATTGACTCCCGGTGCTTTGCACTATTACTCCGAAGTCTGAATATCATTGTTAGAGACAACTTTTTTTAAAAGATTTTATTCATTTATTTTGAGAGAGAAGGAGAGGGAGAGCACACGTGAGGAAGGGGCAAAGGGAGAGGTTGTGGTTGCACACCATTTTGAGTACATGGAAGCCACTAAATGGTTCACTTTAAAATGGCTACAGTTATGTCAATTTCACCTCAATAAAAACAATGCAAAAAAAAACCTCTCAAGAATTATCTTGTTCATGGAATTTTAATACTATCAATAGGTGAAAAATCCTCATTGTCTGCTCCCTGATATGTGCACAGAGAATGGCACAGAATAATTTTAGTTTTCTAAACAGTGGAGTGGAGTGCGCAGGGAAGGGGCAAAGGGAGAGGGAAAAGTGAACTATTCAGTGGCTTTTCATGTATTCAAAATGATGTGCAACCACAACCTCTTTCCACTTCCAAAACATTTCCATCTGCTCCCAAAACTCCCCTGAATGGCGTAACCTATTCTAATTCCAGTCGAAAGAAAAAAAAAAAAAAAGTGGCAACAATCAATTAGGATGAAACAGGCACTTTTGCAGCTCTTCCTAGCAAATCTTGTGTTCACCCAAAACAAATTTACTCTAGATCCCAGTGTTCATCACAGGAGGAAAGTGTATGCATGTCTATCTTAGGTACCCAAGTCTGTTCAGAATTTGCATTCTCTTCATATATGTTCCCTGAAATAAAGTAGGACTTGGATGTGCATATGATGTTTTCCCGAGTTTCCACAAAGGCAGAACATATTCTTTTATTTATTTATTTATTTATTTATTTAAAGATTTTATTTATTTATTTGTCAGAGAGACAGCGAGCAAGAGCGAGCACAGGCAGACATAGAGGCAGGCAGAGTCAGAGGGAGAAGCAGGCTCCCTGCGGAGCAAGGAGCCCGATGTGGGACTCGATCCCAGGACGCTGGGATCATGACCTGAGCCGAAGGCAGCTGCTTAACCAACTGAGCCACCCAGGCGTCCTTGAACATGTTCTTTTAAAGGCAAAGTTTCCTTGAAAAAGTATTTTCATCTTCCCAGAAGTAAATTGATCACAGACAGGGAGGATAGATTGTATGGAGTTTTATCCAGGTTGCATAAAACTGTTCTACCTATTATCATAACGAGGCGTAGGCTTAAAAGGTATTATACTGATGATTTAATTTTTACTCTATTACGGTGTTTTCATTCAAGATAAATCTTCACCCTCATCCCTTGTCAATAGGAACACTGGCACCAAAAGCAGGAAATGTGTTCGATGGGGTTGATAACTATGGTAGTTCTCAGGCACATGCATCACAGCTCTTGCACAGTGCATACATCATCTCAGGATGCCGTAACAATGCAGTAACACAGTATCACTACTTCCATTTAGGATGAAGGAAACAAGTTCAGAGAAGTGCTACGATATGAACAAAGCAGCAAAGCCAGTAAATGGCAGACTGGGTTTCAAATATCTATCTCATTACCCAATCCCCTGTTCCCACTGCCTGAGATGTTGATAACTTTATTTATTAGCATAGGCATGAGGGCTACATAAAGGGGTGCCAGTGTTTGTATTCTCATTTGATGTCTTCTTCCTATTACTTTCATAACATACAAGGACTTGTATTTGGAACCTACAGGAAAATTAATTCAAATGGTTTATAATGTATCAAGATATATCTAAAAGTAAGAAAAAATAGTTAGAAAAACACTATTTCCTATTTTCTATTCCTTCCTCCTCGAAAGAACTCTATAATAGGAAAGTAAGTTTGAAGCAGCACAATTAACCTTATTGTGTATAAAAGGTTATTTGAATGAAAAGAAACTAATCAGACTGACATAATACTCTCAGAAGCATCTTTGGCAAATCATTATGATTTTTATATACTCAACTTTCTCAAAACTGATTATAAAATTGAAATTGACTATTAAAATTTTAACTAAGATTAAATCAGTATTTAATGAAAAGTATCTTTGTAAACACAGTATTGAAATACTTTGTGTACAAAATATGGATCTTCCATTTAACTAGTTTTCAGAGAAATAAAAAGACGAGGCCATTTTTCTTATCCTTTTGCCTTAGAACAGTTAGTAGTGGACTGATACACTTTAAAGTCTGGTATTTTAGGTGACAAAAGAATAAGTAACACTTCATCACTGTTTCAGAAAGAGGGTAAAAAACAAAATGGATAACCTTTACATGATCGATTATCTTTGCAAAATAATAATTTTTCTTCAAATGTCATACATAAATCATGTAAACAACGCATTATATTGTTGCTTGTACCATTTATCTATTTAATTCTATAGTCTTTTTTTCTTTTCATCTGTGAATTATTTTAGTTTATTCAAGATTTATCTCTCACATATATTCAGTAGGACAAAAAAAGTTTCTATCACTTTTTAATAAATTATTTTAGAATGTGTTGGTAACTTCAATTGAACAACAAATTCAGGCTATACAGGTAGACAAAGCAAAACTGGGAAGACATTGAATTATATAATAAAGGGTTCAAAATAGCCGAGGTAAAACCCAAAAGGACAGACAGTTTGCAAACCAGGAACACTCAAGCCTGAGCATGGAATGAGGCTCAGGGGTACACTGTTATAAAGCAGCTTATGTAGTGAGAAAGCAGTGACTTTTCCTTTTCACAGTGATTGGCTACAATATTACAGTTTTCAGTGGCTACCTCATATCAACCTTGAGAAACAGGTCAAGTTTTGATTATTTCCAGAGGCACAAGCAAGAAATGATCCAGGTCAAGATAGCCTTACAAAATAAGCTAAATTAAACTGTTTGTATGATTAAGCTACTTTTTTCTGCTGGTCTCTGTTTGTTTCTGTTTTTAACAACAGTATGCCCTTCAAAGGATGAATGGATAAGGAAGATGTGGTCCATATACACTATGGAGTATTATGCCTCCATCAGAAAGGACGAATACCCAACTTTTGTAGCAACATGGACAGGACTGGAAGAGATTCTGCTGAGTGAAATAAGTCAAGCAGAGAGAGTCAAATATCATATGGTTTCACTTATTTGTGGAGCATAACAAAAAGCATGGAGGACATGGGGAGTTAGAGAGAAGGGGGTTGGGGTAAATTGGAAGGGGAGGTGAATCATGAGAGACTATGGACTCTGAAAAACAATCTGAGGGGTTTGAAGTGGCGGGAGGGTGGGAGGTCGGGGTACCAGGTGGTGGGTATTATAGAGGGCACGGATTGCGTGGAGCACTGGGTGTGGTGAAAAAATAACGATACTGTTATGCTGAAAATAAATAAATGAAAGAAAAAAAAACCAACAGTTTGAGAAACATTCAGAAAGAGAATTAAATGTAAAGATGCATTTATACTGCCAGTAAAACCTGAAACAAATTAATAATGCAAATATTTTAATATAAGATCTGTATCATTTTAATTAGAGAGATTTTTGATAGAAACATTGTTAAGGGATTATTTCATAATGTAACAATAATTGTTGAACTAGAACTTCAATAATGAAGTTTAATTTTAATGAAGCATATATATATATGTGTGATATAATAAACCACAGAGATAAAGCATATAGATTAAATATAGTAAATCTTTTAATGAAATAATTTCCTAGGAAACTTTAACATGTCCTGAAATTTACCTACTCCAAAGGTAATAACTCTAACAAGACACTGCACTACAAGTTCTATGATTTTGCTTATGCAAAGAAAAATATGCTTTTAAAAGTAGACCTAGAGGGGCGCCTGGGTGGCTCAGTGGGTTAAGCCGCTGCCTTCGGCTCAGGTCATGATCTCAGGGTCCTGGGATCGAGTCCCGCATCGGGCTCTCTGCTCAGCAGGGAGCTTGCTTCCCTTCCTCTCTCTCTGCCTGCCTCTCTGTCTACTTGTGATCTCTCTCTATCAAATAAATAAATAAAATCTTTAAAAAAAAAAGTAGACCTAGAGAGAAAGGCAATATAAATTATATACCAAATAATCCTACATATTGAAAAGTAGTAACTAAATATACACAAAGTACATTGTGAAGTTGCCAACAAATAAGACCAATATTTTTTCTAGTAAAAAAAAAAAATTAAGACTGTCCCACAGTGCAACAAAGACTATGGGGCAACTTGGAGGCAATTTTGCTTTAGGAGACTTTTAGTGCATATATGAAAATTTGTGTCTGAAAATTAATGTTTATTAAAAACTGTCCCTCTCTAAGTAGGTGCCATCACACACTAACTAAAAATGGTGAAAGAAACCACCGTTCATTTGAACTGTCACAAATGTCCCTTATATGTACATAAAGCTCATATCTAACTCCGTGACCTTAATCCTACAACTTTTCAGAAATATTTGTTTATTTATTTTCCCTTTAAAATTTACCCTGGAAAGAAACACTGAAAAGCTTAACTTAGTTTTAATGCATACTTGGACTTTATCTGGCTGTCCTTGTTTGTGGAGGAAGTCTAACCATAATTTTAGTCTAGCTTGGGGAACAACTACCAAAAGGGATATAAAGCAAGCAATAGTAATTGTTCAGTGAGCTATGCAAATCAATGAGGCGAAACTATTTTATAATTCTAAATTGATTTTCCTTGCCAATTAATTCCTATTTGGTTACTCATTATTAGTCATTTTGTTTATGTTCTATTACATTTAGTTTGTCACTTCTTCCATGAGTGTTCCAAGTGCCAGGAATTGACTTTCTGAAAGCTATTATCTTTAAAAATAGTATTACAAAAAAAAAATTAAAAAGAAAGAAGATAATCATTGATGATTACAATTAAAATCTAAACTGTGAAATTTATGGAAGCTCCTTATAAAGAACTGCCTTAAAAAGAATTAGAGTGAGTAATTTTAGATTTAGTTCTGCTTTGTTTAAAAAACAGATTGAATACTAAAATATTATAAATAGATGGCTTAGAATTGAACCACATATTCATTGACCATCTGCCTATATTCTAATTTAAACAGTTGACTATCCTAATTTCTGGGAAGAAAATCTTAATAGTAAGCCTAGATTTAATTTTATAGGACTTCAATCACTGAAGAAATAAGAATAACTGAATAAGAACTTAGAGCTTTTACAGGTAGAAAAATTCAGCAGTTTCTTTAAAAAATCTGCATATAATTATAAAATCCCACAGTTGCACTCTAGGGTCTTTATGTCAAAGAAATAAAAACTTATGACCACACAAAAACCTACACACAAATGTTCGTAACAACTTTATTTGTAATAGGCAAAATTGGACTCATTCGTAGGGAAATGTTAAACTGTGGTACATACATACAATGAAATACTATTTGACAATAAAAAGGGAGGAAATGTTGGTACACACAACTACTTGGATGGATCTCAAGGAGATTATGCTGAATGGAAAAAAGAAGCCAATCCCAAAAGATTTAGTGCTTTTTTTTAACAATATTTCAAATTTTTATTTAAATTCTTAAGTAACACATAGTGTAATATTAGTTTCAGGAGCAGAATTCAGTGATTCATCACTTATATATAACACTCAGTGCTCGTCCCAGTTAAATGTCCTCCTCAACCCACCACCCATTTACTGCATCTTCCACCCACCTCCACTCCAACAGCCCTATTTGTTCTCTATAGTTAAGAGTCTGTTTTATGGCTTGTCTCTCTCTTTTTTTTACACCTATGTTCTTCAGTTTTGTTTCCTAAATTCCACATACCAGTGAAATTATATGGTGTTTGTCTTTCTTGATTGCTTTATTTTTGCTTAGCTTAATATACTCTAGCCAAATGGTAAGATTTAATTCTTTCTGATGGCTAAGCAATATTGCAGTATATATATATATATATATATATATATATATATATATCACCTCTTCTTTACCCATATATATATATATATATATATATATATATATCACCTCTTCTTTACCCATTCATCAATCAATGGACATTCAGGCTTTTTCTATAATATGTTTATTGTAGATAATGTTGTTATAAACATCAGGGGGAATGTGCCCCTTTGAATCAGTATTTTTTGTATCTTTTTGGGTAAATACCAGTAGTGTAATTCCTGGGTTGTAGGGTAGTTCTATTTTTAACTTTTTGAGGAACTTCAGTATTGTTTTTCAGAGTGGCTACACCAGACTATTACTCATCCGTAAAAAAGAATGAAATCGGGGCACCTGGTGGCTCAGTCATTGGGTGTCTGCCTTCAGCTCAGGTCATGGTCCCACGCTTCTGGGATCAAGCCCCGCATTGAGCCCCCTACTCAGCGGGAAGCCTGCTTCTCCTCTCCCACCCCTCTGCTTGTATTTCCTCTCTCGCTGTGTCTCTTTCTGTCAAATAAATAAATAAAATCTTAAAAAAAAAAAAAGAATGAACTCTTACCATTTGCAATGATGTGGATAGAACTAGAGTGTATTATGCTAAGCCAAAAAGTCAGTCAAGAGAAAGACAAATACTATACGATTTCAATCATATGTGGAGTTTAAGAAACAAAACAGAAGGATATAGGGGAAAGGGGAAAAAGAAAAGAGGGATCAAACATAGGACTCTTAATTATAGAGAACAAACTGAAGAGGATTGTGGGAGGGGAGGGGAGTGGAGGAATGGGTTCAGTGGGTGATGGTATTGAAGAGGGTACTTACTGGGATGAGCAATGGGTGTTATATGTAAGTGATGAATCACTAAATTCTACTCCTGAAACTAATATTATACTGTGTTACTTACTAGAATTAAATAAATACTTGAAAAATAAAAAAGTTAGCATTTGTCTATAAGGATTATTATTCACATGCTAATGACACATTTGTCCACAGACAAATGTAATTAATTCAGAAAAACATGGATAATTTTCAAAATGACAAACATAGATCCTAACTCACAAAACAATCTCAACCACTAGCTATCCGACACCACAAAACACAGTGTTCAAGGATACTACATGAATTGAACAGTATATCTAATCTGGACCCTTGCAACTTTGTTTCATTTTTTTCTTTTTTTTTTTTAAGATTTTATTTATTTATTTGACGGAGAGAGAGATCACAAGTAGGCAGAGAGGCAGGCAGAGAGGGAGAGAAGCAGGCTCCCCACTGAGCAAAGAGCCTGATGCTGCGCTCTATCCCAGGACACTGAGATCATGACCTGAGCAGAAGGCAGCAGCTTAATCCACTGAGCCACCAGGAGAGCCTGCTTCCTCCTTTCTCTCTCTCTCTCTCTCTTGTTTCATTTCTTAATACTTCAGTCTTAATACTTTAGTGTATTAAAAATATTTAAGTTATTTACACAATTCCACATTGAAATGTTATAAATATATTTTTTGAAGTCATTGAGGCAACTGATGTTGTCAGTGTTTTGTGTATATTTTTATAAACCGTTCATATATATAGAATAGTATATTTATGTTATAAATATTTGATTTAGAAAGAAATTTTGTTAAATGATTTATAACAATATATATGTATCTTTTATCACTAACAATTTTGTATATAGGTAATATATTCACATAATTCAGAGTATAATTCAGAATTAATGAGATATACAATGAAAAGTGAGACCTTCACATTTGTCTTCCAGAAAATAACTTTCTTCATTGAAGATAATATTGTCAAATTTTAAAAAATTTCTCCAGAAATATGTAATATATTTAATGATAAATAGGAACATATGTTAAATGATTTTTAATACATGCATCATAGTTTAATAAATAAAGATTTTTCTTTTAATTTTAGAGAGACAGAGCCTGACTGGGTTGGAGGGGCAGAGGAAGCAGGATGGAGAGAGTCTTATGCAGTCTTCATACCCAGCAATGATCCCAATGGGGGGCTCAATCTCACAACCCTTAAATCATGACCGAACTGAAATCAAGAGTTGAACACAACCCACTGAGCCACTCAGGTGCCCCAATAAATATAAATTTTGATTTTGATTTTTCATTGAGCATATACTGGAAGACTGTGTTATTACAAAAAGAGATGCAGTGGGTTGTTTTTGTTTTTGTTTTTGTTTTTGTTTGGTGTATATCTCTCCTAGTTCATGATAATACAATGTTCTGTTTAACCACACTTTTCTGAGGGATATATAGGTTGCTTCCAATTATAATTCTGCAAAGAATAAAAATGGTATCTCCATGTAGTTTTACTTTATATATGTATTTTTGCTGTATGTGAAATAGAGCACCATTTCAAACTCTTAAGGATTATTGTATTTCTTTATCTTATAAATGTACCTTCTTGTTAAATTGCATCATAATTGGTTTTTGTCTAATGACAATAATGAGCTCTCTTTAATATGAAATGCCTTACACTGCTTTGTTGAATATAAGTTGCTTTTTTCCTATATTTTTTCTTCAGTTGATCCTCCAGTGAATAAAATTATCCAGAGAATAAAACAATTCAAAATATGTTTTCCTGGGGCACCTGGGTGTCTCAGTGGGTTAAAACCTCTGCCTTCTGCTCTGGTCATGATCCCAGGGTCCTGGGATCAAGCCCCACATCAGGCTCTCTGCTCAGCGGAGAGCCTGCTTCCTCCTTTCTCTCTCTCTCTCTCTCTGCTTGCCTCTCTGCCTACTTGTGATCTCTATCTGTCAAATAAATAAATAAAATCTTTAAAAAATATATGCTTTCTGGCCACAATAGAATTCAATTAGAAATCAATAAAGAAAGATCTCTAGGAATTGATTAAATATTTAGAAACCAATTAACAAACATAAATAATCCATGACTCAAGAAAGAAAATAAAAAAGAAATATAAAAGTATTTAGTCAAAAGAAACAAAATCATCATAATGAAATGAAAAAGAAAATATGATCATAAGACCATCTCTATAGATACATAAAAAGCATTTGACAAATCTAATATTCATTCTTGATTTTAAAAGAAGCCCTAGTTAATCTCTTCAATCTGGTAAAGATATAAACATGAAAAAAATATATATATTCAGTTAATGTTTGACAAACTTACAAAAGCAATTCAATTAAGAAAAGATGGTCTTTCAAAACAGGTGCTAGATTGATTGTACATCCTTTTGAGACAAAATTAACTTTTATACTTTGCACCAGGAGGAAAATAAACTCAAAATGAGCCAGAAATTATAAAGGGAAACCTAAAACTATAAACATCTAGAAAAAAAAGAAGAAGAAAAAAATCTTTGTGATCTTGGGCTCGGCAAAAATTTCATAGATATAATGATAAGACACTTTCTATATTTTTAAATGATAAAATTGATTTCATCATAATTAAGAACCACCATTCTTCAAAAAACACTGTTAAATAATGGAAAGACAATACAGAGAGCCTTGCAGGAAAAATTTGCAATCACATATATGCCAAAAAATGTTGAGTAGAATATAGAAAGAACTCTCTAAACTCAATAATAAAAAAGCAAATGATACAAATGGGTAAAAAAATTTCAACAGTCACTTCACTATAGCAGATATATGAAAGGTGAATAGGCATACTAAAAATTTCTCAGCATCATTAGTTATTGGAAATGAAATTAAAAACACATGAGTTACAGGACACCTGGGTGGCTCAGTAAGTTAGGCATCTGCCTTCAGCTCAGGTCATGATCCCAGGGTCTTGGGATCCAGCCCTCTATCAGGCTCCCTGCTCAGTCCCAAGTCTGTTTCTTTCCTTCTTCCTCTGCCCTTCCCCCTGCTTATGCATGTGCTTTCTCTCAAATTCATAAATAAAATCTTTTAAAAAATATGAGTTATCACTTCAAACTTATTAGCTTGAATGAAAGCAAAAATAATGATCATACAAAGGGTTGCTGAGGGTGTGAAGGAGCATGGATTGTCATACTATGCTGGTGAGAATGTAAAATGATAGATTGCTTTATAAAATTATTTGTAGTTTCTTGAAAAGTTAAACATATGCATAAAGTCACTCAGCCATTCCATGCCAAGGAAAGCATAGATCCATACTTGTATATAAGCATCCATTAGCTGTTTTATTTTCAATAACCACAAAATGGAAACAACACAACTATCCATGAATATGTAAAATGGATAAAAAACTTATAGTATGCTTATGAAATAGAATGGTAATCAAAAATAAAAAGTAATGAGCTAGTAACACACTCAACACAGAAAAACCACAAGATAATTATGTTGAGTGAGCAGAGACAGACCAGAAAAAGAATACATACCATAGGATTACATTTATACAAACGTCTGAAAAATGAACTATTTTATAATGATAAAAAGCAGATAATTGGCCATCTCTGGGTGGGGTGAGGTTGGGTGTAGCAGGGAAAGGGCTGGCAGAAGAACTACAAAGATTCAGGAAGAAACCTTTGGACATGGTGGATGTGTTTATTTTTTCAATTGTGGTGATGGTTTTATGAGTGTATGTGTCCAAACTTATACTGTATAATTAAATCATACTCAGCTTATTGTATGTCATTTATACATCCAGAAAAATACTACTCTGAGATGGCCCCTAAAATAAGTCTTGTGGGAAAGAATAAACCAGCCTCCATGTGAGAGTAAACAGTACCCTGGCACTTATTGGGATCTTTCAGATGTGCAGTAAATCATATTTTTAAGACATAGTGACCAGGCAGGATTTAGTAGACTTATAATAAAGTAGCCTCAGGTTTGTTGCTTAAGACCTAAATTTTGCATAATATCATGGCATATTTGAAACTCAGAATTAGAGCTACCAACCTGGAAAAAAAAAAGTTTCTGTGCTTCTTTTGAGAAATGTAGTCTGAAAGAAGAAATCTGGATAGCTGTGATTTTCTGTGATTTTTAATGTATTAAAAGGAACATGGAAATACAGCAAGTTTTAATACTTCAGCTATGGTGATGAAAACCTCCTGATAATTAAAAACATTTTTTTCTTTGATAGGGGCCTAAGTGATCTAGTTTTATTTTGACTTCCACCTTATATTAATGTAGCTTTATAGAGTGCATTTGCTCTAATTTATACACACACACATACATATATAGGCAGAATCCCTATATAAAATGGATCCAAGTAGTAGTTCCTAACATATTTCTTGTTATAACTCTCTGCTGAAATTTACATGAAGAAACATAAAATAAAAATTCAAAACTAAAACTAACAGCTGAGCCTGTTATCTGAACTATTTCCCTATCCCTACAACTCTATTGTAAATAGTGCAAAATTACCAGGATGAAAAACAGTGGAAAGTTGCTATCTCAGAGCCTCTAACATGGTTCAAAAATACAAAGGATGTACAAATAAGAAAATCAATTCCTTTGTGGCAGGACCTGAATTATTATTTTTTTAAGGAAGAAAGGATTATTTTCCTCTCACAAGGAGCATTCCCTTTTTCTTTATGTACTTTCCAGCAGATATATAAATAGAAAAAAAAAATGATTGGAAGATATATTCTGGGGAATTTAAATTTGGGGAGTTCATCCTCAATTAGGTAAAAACAAATTAAAAATATGAGATTACAGATTCCCAATTCAATCGATGTGCTGGAAAGCCAGGAAATACAGAATGAAGACAATCTTGGCTCTTCCTATGAAACCACAGGAGACTGTTGCAAATTTGCACTGTGGGGAGGTAGTTCTCCATGGGACTCTTATCTTTCTGTCTATCTTGTCAGCAGAGGTACTGATGTCCCTCTGTTGCAGACTACTTTTCCAAAGATGTTTATAAAATAAATAGCCTCAGGAGAGAGAGTTTTTCTTTGCTACAGAGTGTTGGTTTGTTTACTACTGATAGAGTACAATAAAGATAATTTTTTTTTTTTTTTCTGGAGCAAATGTTGGGCAGGTTTGCTTGCATCCAGTTATAACAGACTAGAATTTCCTACTTTTAGGGTTCACCTGCAATGTCACAAACCAAACGTGTGTGCACACATTCCTCCAAGCTCACCAGGGACTTGGAGCTCATAGGAAACTGGCATGAACATGAAGGTCCTGCTGCCTGCTGTACATTAATACACTTTACCTCTAACTCAGGAGTGTCCTGTCTTGCATGAAACTCTAACAGGCTAGCTTGCCAGCTTGCAAATAGGGTAAAATTCAGACTCTTCAGAGTTCTTGATATGCTTAACGTGGGGATATCCCCTAGAACCTCCTCCATATGGTTGTGGATATGGAAGGAGGTTTAATCTACAGATGAAAGAACAAAATCAGGCCAAAAGGCAATGACCACAATCTAGGGTTTATAGTCATTGACCCCTAGTCCAAGTAAAACAAAACAGGAAAAGACATATACATGCATATGTAATATATAGGGGTTATAAAATACTTTCACAGAAATATCTTAAAATAACTTATTTCTGAAAAGCATTACTGCCAGAAAATCCTGGATCATTATTTCCATATTCTTTTTGTGTCTTAAGATAATGTAAAAACTTTATATATACAAATACTTTAAAAGCTACTTCTGGGATACCAGGGTGGCAGAGTCATTTAGGCATCCGATTCTTGGTTTCAGCTCAGGTTATGTTCTCGGGGTTCTGGGATGGAGCCCTGCATCAGCCTCCCTGCTCAACATAGAGTCTGCATGAGATTCTCTCCCTTTCTCCCTCTGCCCCTCCCACATGTGCTCACTCTCTCTCTCTCTAAAATAAATAATTTTTAAAATCTTAACAAAACTACTACTCACACACATACAGTTATTATATGAATTTATAACTAAAGATATATTCCCATAGAACAAATGTTAAGAATTAAAAAATAGAGACTTCATTTTTAGAGTCAGTGATACAATTGTACTTGATGATGTCACTCAATTTGCTGAAGATGCCCATTAATTTATTATAGTCTAACATAATCCTGGAACAAACAGCTTCATAAATCAAGCAAAATGAAATAGGAAGGCAATGGAGTGATTGGGCACTGAAATCAGAAATCCTACTTTTGAATATCAGAACTTAATCTGTGAGAGTATGACAAATTACATAATTTTTCAGAGCCTTTATTAACCTTAAAGATAAAGGATTATGTAGGAAACAAATTGACCATGAACAGTATTACAGTTTTTGTTCCTTGGAGCCAGGAGTAGAGACAGATTTTAGAATTCATTTATTAGGAAGTAAAATTTCTGAAGAGAATGCCTTTTCCCTTGAGAGCGAAAAAAGTCAAACTTTGGTGCTAGATTAACAAAGATTCATATAGTCACAAAGAAAATTCTGGGATGTTAAAGTATTTTTGCATTCTTGAGATAAACCTCAATTAGTAATGACATACTATTATTTTTATATTTTTGGATCAAAATGCTAAACTTTGGTTAAGAATTGTTGCATCTATGTTTATAAGGGGTATTTATCTATAGTGTTCTTTTCTTGTTTTTTTCTTTACTTTTGCTTTTGGTATGAAAATAATGCTGCCTCATAGAATATATTAGTGATTGTCCCATCTCTTATTTTCTGAAATAATTTATGGGAAATTGGCATGATTTCTTCCTTTTGTGGTGGGAAGAATCATCAAGGGAAGCAATGTGGGATTAAAGATTTTTTTAGGTATATTTTAAACTCCAGTTCCAGTTTATTTGTTTGTTTTACACATATAGGATTATTGAGTTCTTTTTCTTCCTTGTGTGAGCTTTGACAGTTGGTGTCATTCAAGGATCTTCCATTTTATCTAATTTACCTTATTGTTATAAATTAGTGTTGAAGATTAACTTATTGTCTTTTAATTATCATATATGTGATGTCACATCTTTTTTGATAATGGTAATATGATAATTTGTTTGTTCGGTTTTGGTTTGATTTGGGTAGTGTTTCTTACTGGCAGAGAAGGTAGGCAATTTTGCCTCTTAGGGAACAGTTGGCAGTATTTCTGAATTCTTGGAGATGCTCCTTTTTCTGGTCACACCTAAAATGACATCTAGTGGGTAGAAGCAGGGATATTTCTAAACATCCTACAATACACAGAACAGTCCACCTGACAAATAATTCTTCAGCCTAAACTGAGAGCAGAAACACTGGCATTTTGTATCGACTATGTTATTGGTTACACCCAATGTCTTTATTGTTTCCTTTCTTCTGTTTACTTTGTGTCTAATTTGTATTTCTTATATTATTATTTTCTTGTGATGGAACCTGGTTATTCTTCTGTTCTAATGTTAGTGTTTAATGCTATTCATTTCTGTTCAGCACTGCTTTTGCTGATTCTCACAATTTGTTTTATATACTTCGTTTTCTTTCAGTTCATATATTTTCTAATAAACATCGTCATTCTTCCTTCGACACTTACGTTATGGTTTAAACACTTAGTTTAAAAATAGTTGATTTTTTAAAAACATATTTGTTATTGATATATAATTTCATTCATCGTAATAAGAAAACATACTTTATATGATATAACTCTGTATAGAGACTTGTTTACAGCCCATAATCTGGTACACTTTGGTAAATGATCAAATTGCACATTGAATAATTATGCATCCTACTGTTGTTGAATAGAGTGTTCTACAAATACTAAGAAAAGTTGATTGATACTATTGTTCAGGTCTACTATATTCTTACTGATTTTCTATTTGAACTATCAGTTTGAGAGCAGGTGTTGAGATCACTGATAATTCCTTGCCTACTTTACCTTTCTTCTTTTTGTGCTTTTATAACTTTGTTTCTTTCAGCTTTGTCAATAGGTGTTTTGGACTTCATGTTGTTTTTTAATTGCATTCTTAATTATTATTATTACAAGTATCTTATTTTTAGTCATATTCTTTCTCTTTCTGATATTAATATAGCTAGTCTTCATTCTTTTCATTAGTATTAGTATGACATATATTTTCAATTTTCTTTTTTACCATAAGCTGCTGATGTCTTTTTTACAACAGATTTCGTGTGTACAACTTATAGTTGCTTCTTGGTGTGTTATTAACCTGGCAATCTTTGATTTTAGTTGCAGTATTTGATTGGGGTTTAATTTATTTTTAATGTGAGCATTGGCTTGGTTGTATTTAAATCTACTTCCATTCTACTTATTCAATCTTTTTTTTTCTCCTTTTGGTTCTATTTTCTCTTAGATGAAGTGAATATTATTTAAGGTTCATTTTCCTCATTATTAGCTTATTATCTTTACCTGATTTTATTACTTGCTTTAGGGCTTATGTTATATATTTTCAACTTATCAAAGACTACACTCAAAAGATGTTATAATATTTTGCTATAGTATAAAATTGTACAAATTCATACTTTCATTTCTCTCCTCCTGCCCTTTGTGCTATTGTTGGCATATATTTTCCTCTAGGTATTCCTTTTCCCTAGGTGATTTTCTCATAGGTAATAAAAGATACTCAACATCCACTGTGTTTTAGACATTATGCATTATATTCTAGGCATGTATTCTAACTTAGCTCTCATAGCCTCATGAGATAACAATCACTACTTTCATTTTTTCAGGTGTGAAAACTGCAGCTCAAAGAGATTATATATAACCTACCTAAGTCAGATATCTACTAAGTAGGGGAAATGAAAATCAAATTCGGGTTTTTATAATTCTAAAACCCAAGTTTGTGTTTATTTATATACCCTTTTTGTATTTGTTGAAAGAACAAATGAATTTCTAAATCATTGTAATTTGAGGGACAAAAGAAAGGTATTCTGATTTCCAAAATATTTACACTTGCTTTGCTTTATAATACCTAAAATTTTTATAAGTAGAACATATCCCTTCAGTTTAAAATGATAAGCAACTAAATATAGCACCCACAATGTTTACTAAGAATGTCAGTGGACATGGGAATGGTTAATTAATAAATCAAGATGCTTTGATGCTCTAATGCTCGAAAAATGTTTAGTGACTATTGTACACACATACATAAGAAGAGAAGCACTATAGAGAAAACAGATCTGTTTCCTCCTAGTCCCAGTGAAGGCATGGTATGTTCAAACGTAGCCCTGTAGCCATCCCCACAGGCAACGAAGAATCAGAATTCAATACAGGGCTGGAGTGAGGTATTTCAGAGATGAATGAGTGAAGCTGGAGGTTAGTACTCTGAAGACTGACACACACAGCCTATTGGAGATGCTGCTGATAAACTGCTTATATGAGCACATTTATGCACATGAAATATAGATGAGAGGATTGGCAAACATTTTTAAATTACTTTGTGGGATTTGAATACCATTCAATAGGACATCAGCATCCTAGCCATAACATAGCAAGTAGCGTAACAGGTGAGGCAGGGTTCTCCTTCCTTGCTTAATCAGGATTACAATGAGAGAGAAATGAGGGAGTTTGGGGGGAAGGTACAGGCGATGCTGATTTGCTAGAGTGAAATCAGAGCTAACTAGAACAGTAGAAGGGAACTGGAGGACTAAGTGAAATGTGAGTAAATTGACTTTGTAAAATTAGATTTGATTGACTTTGTAAAATTAGAAACCGTGGAAGTCAAGGCATGAGAAGGAAAGAGAATGCTCTGAGTATCATGTTGGAAGTGGAAGTTTCCTATAATTACAGTATCAGGTTGTGCCAGGTAGATGCATAGCTGAAATGTGTTGGTGATGGAAGCCATTTAGATGAAGGATCCTCAGGTATGATGAGAGAAACTGATGGCTTTGAGTTTTTAACTGACCTTTTGTTAAACCAAACTTAACAAATATTTACTTACTGAATTTAGGACAGTCATGGATCAGCATCTTAAGAAGCAATAAACAAAAATATGCATATGAACACGAAATGGCTATGGAATCAAGGCTTTTTGCATAACTAACTGTTCCACCTTGTATGAAGCATCTTAAACTTTTCTTTTGTACAACTAGATTTGATTTCCCAAGAAATATCCATTTCTTCAGTCTCAATGTTTTTTTTTTTTTTTAAGATTTTATTTATTTGTCAGAGAGAGGGAGAGAGAGCAAGCACAGGCAGACAGAATGGCAGGCAGAGGCAGAGGGAGAAGCAGGCTCCCTGCGGAGCAAGGAGCCTGATGTGGGACTCGATCCCAGGACGCTGGGATCATGACCTGAGCCGAAGGCAGCTGCTTAACCAACTGAGCCACCCAGGCGTCCCTCTTCAGTCTCAATGTTAAACTAATTTTTATTCATCATCACCATTAAGTTATATAAAATACTATATATATTAAATGAAAATATTGAAAGAACAGTTATGATTATTGAAAAATATAATTAGAATTTTAGGAGAACTTTTTTTAAAGAACTGTTTTTTTGAAACATTAGATGGATTGTATGTATATGTAATGTAAATGCACCTGTGTATGTGTGTATATATGTAAATATATTTTTCTAATCTTAATTGGTAAGAGATATTAAAATATTATCTTATGAGTCTTTAAAATAACCCAAAGTTTGAGATGCCTGGTGGCTCAGTTGTTAAGCATCTGCCTTCAGCTCAGGTCATGATCCCAGAGTCCTGGGATCGAGCCCCACCTCGGGCTCCCTGCTTGGCAGAAAACCTGCTTTTTCCTCCCTCACTCCCCCTGCTTGTGTTCCCTCTCTTGCTGTGTCTCTCTCTGTCGAATAAATAAATTAAATATTACTAAAAAAAGAAAAAAAAACCTGATAAAATAACCTGAAGTTTATAATACTAACAAGACAAGGCACTATCCCTGCATTGTTGGGAATTTTTTTTTTTTTTTCTATTTTAAGTGTTTCCGGGGTGGTGGGTGGCTCAGTTGTTTAAGCATCCTATTCTTGGTTTCTACTCAGGTCATGATCTCCTGGGTGGAGGGGTTGCCCTGTGTGGGGCTCTATGCTCAGTGGGGGGTCGGCTTAAAGATTCTCTCTCTGTCTCCCTCTGCTCCTCCCCCAGCTCACACTCACACCCTCTGTCTGTTGCTCTAAAATAATAAATCTTTAAAAAAAAGGAAAAAGAAAGAATTCTATACATCTTTTTAAGGGTAGAAGAAGAAGGGAGATCTTCTGTCCTTGTTTAACTGCCTGACTGGAACTGGAAGTGAGGGGTTGTCCAAGAGAAATAACAAAGTGTGCCTTAATCTTGTTTTCAGGTAACAGGGTCTCTATTTCAGAGAAAGGTGGTGCAGAACTACTGTCTGTTCTATTTATAATTGGAAACACTATCTTATGGCTCCTATTAATTAATCCAGATTAGATTACTTCATCAAGATAACAACATTTTTCAGTGGTATGTTAGCAGGTTTTCATAATAATTCGAACCTATGGTACAGACTAGGCATTCCTTTCTCCCTACTATATGACTTGGGGAACACAGACCACAAAGTTTCATTTATTTCTTATGAAGGTTATATCTCTTCCTATTCTGGGTGATTTATTTGGTTGGAAGCTTAAATTATATTTTTAGTGTTTTACTAAGCCTGATAATTACTACATGATTGTCGTTTAACCCTTTCTCCAGTTTTAAGTTACTACATCTAAAACATTTTCCATGACCTCCTAGGCCTTGGTCAGTTCTATCCTTTCTCCTTCAGCTATACTGGAGCTCCTCAATTAAAAATGTGTCCTTTTACTTTATAGCTTTATGTTCATTTTGTCGTATAATGATATAACTTAGAAAAAAGTCAAAAGAGCAAGTCTTATAAGTGGGGTGTTTATATACTTTGCTTTTCCAGAAACAGCCTCATTTTTAACTGTATCAGTATCCTCTTTCACAGACACTCAAAGTGTCCTAATTTGGGTGAGAAATGATACATGTTATTACTACGCGTATAAAACCTAGACCCCTAACAACTACCACAAGGTTAGTTAAACAGTGATCACTCAATAAAGATTTGTGGAACCAATCAATCAACCAATAATAAAATCAATGAAAAAACTGACCACACTCATCCTTAATTCTGTTTTTGAAAAACATATTTTGGAAAGTCCTGTTTTAAACAGTTGATCCCTCACCTTACACTCACAACAGAAAAGGAAGCAGAAAATAACAGACTAACATGCCTTGAGCCAAAACTTGTGAACATTTTCATATATTACTTGAGAGAAAACTATTTCTGAAATTCACATGAAGAGTTACCTATTTTCTGTTTACTTCTTTTTCTGCCTTTCTTTCTCTTTTGTTCCCCTTTCTGTCTCTCTTTGATTCTTTTTTAGTGGCTTGTTATGTTTCATAATTCTTCCTGGTATCAGTGCAGATAAGACTTTAAAGATCTTTATGCTGTGCCTCTGTTAAGTAGAAAAATATTTCACTTATAGCTTTCAGTACTTCCTATCTATTTCTTTTTGAAGAATTTGGTCATGAATTATACATACTAGCACAGTATGAAATATTCAACTCATGTCTTTTTATTCCAATTCAGCCTACCAAACAAAGAAAGAGTGGTTTGAACATAGAAAAGAAAAGGTCTGATAGTCATATGCCAGAACTATTTAATAGCGTTTTTTCCTTAGGAAGGCCCAAATGAAAAACCGAGCATAACTAGATTTCATACACTCAGTGTAACTCATGTAAGTTATTAAATTAACTGAAACAGAATCGTGGCTTTAAGAGTTGTTTTTTTAAACTCAGAGAAATAGTAATTATTGTTGCAAAAGTGAATTATCATTACATAAGGCCACACTTAGACATATTTTAAGAAATTTGGAAAAATTAATGTAGATTTATTAGGTCAATAACTACTTTTTAATTAGTTAACTGAAGATCTTCACTATCCAGTTGAATTGGTAATGACTGATTATTCTTTCTAGATTCTTTACAATAAAAAGTTTCTTACACCATATCTTTCTAAATATAGAAAGAGTGAAGTCCTTTTCCTGTTACTGAGGAATTCTGAATTATATCTGAGGAGAATGAATTCAGGTTACTGCTGGCAAAATCTTCCTTAGGGAAAGCACAGTATAATATTCTTCATTAAGTTAACTTGCCCCGCAGACAGAAAATCTTCAGTTATTCTCTTTGTATAAACCAGTGAATTCAGGATTTGTGTGTTCTTTTTTTTAATCCAACTATCAGGGGCAAATGCATTTTATTCATTAATGAAAAGTAATTTTCCTACATCTCCCTGTAAATTTCCTACATCTCCCTGATGTAGAGAAATAAATGGAAGACAATCAAAACAAGCAAAACAAACAATAAATTTGTGAGGTCTTCTTGCTTATTTACGTCATATCAACTACTCCCAGAAAATGTTCAATGAATGTTAAAAATCTAGATTGTTTGTGGTTACAACTTTTCTGTTTAAGACTTTGTGGTTTGGGAATTATTTGATTTTAAATTGACTGCCACAAATATAATCTCAGTCATCCTATTCAATGGAAACATTTTTGTTTTCATATTAGATAATTTAGGTTTTTTGTTTTCATTTTAAATATCTAATTTAGCTTGCCTGAAAATCTTTTCTTCAAGCTAAAGAGTTACTTGTGGTTGAGAATCTCTAACAATATAATCTTGGATATATATTTAAGACCTCAGAGTGATCTTTTTTCATTCCTGTTAAATATGATATAGTATCCTCCAAATTCTGGAGACTTTTAATTCTATTTGTTATTATTTCTGTTCATTTCAAAATTACTTAATTAAACATTAGTTTTACACTAATATTTAATGGAGCATTTTACAAATTGTATTACATTTTTTATTCTTCTGTCCCTAGCCACTGAATCTAACAGAAACACAAAAAATGAAAATGATCTTAAGTAATTTAAATTTTATCCTTGTAAGAAGTATTTAAAGAGCACTGATTACACACCAGCATTTGTTTTTAACACCTTTATATGGATGTCATATTAGTCAATGTTTTCTAAAAAACAGAACTAATAGGAGATGATTAATGACAGATAGATGATAGGTAGATGATAGATAGATAGATGACAGATGATAGATAAATTATTTATTATAAATTACTAATTATAGATAAATGGAGATACATATATATGAAAAGAATTATAGGAAATTGGTTCATATCATTAGGGGGTAGAGAGTCCCACAATCTGTCATCTGTAAACTGGAGAATAAGGGAGACGATGGTGTAATTCAATCTGAGTCAGAAGGTCTGTGAACCAGAGCAGCTGATGGTGTTAAGTGCAAGTCTAAAAGCACTGAAAGAGCGGGCTGAATGGTGTAATTCAAGACCTGAGTTCAAAGATCCAAGAAGTGCCAGTGTCTGGGGGCAGGAGGAGATGATACCTCAGCTCAAGCAAAAAAAGCTATTCGTCCTTATCTCTAACTTTTGTTCTATGCATGGCCCTCAACAGGTAAGATGATGCCCACCGGCAGTGGTGAGGACAATCTCCTTTAGTCACTGTTCTAGTTCAAATGCTCATCTCTTCTGGAGGCACCCTCATAGCCACAAGCAGAAATAATAATTTACCAGCTGTCTGGGCATCCCTTATTCCAGTCAGGTCGATGCATTAAAATAAGCCATCACAGATGTATTATTTAATGCCTCTCCTCGAAGACCTCCTTCAGTCTTCTCAAACTAACAGTATTATTTTTGTCCTTGTTTGATCTTACACATTTCTTTTCCATTCAGATGATTTTTCCCACTTTAACTTTGTGCCTGCCAATTCTGTCTTTTAAAGTTTTCTGACTATCTTTCAACAAGCTCATGGCTATTTTATTTTATTTTGCTAATGGCTATTGAATGTTGAAGACTGCAACTTGTTTTCATTCTAGTTGTTTTACTAAAATTTTTTGTCCAATGAGCCCTTATTTTGTCATGGTGGACTTTTTCTCCTGTTATAATCCATATTCTTTCTTTCATTTATTTAATAATAAAATATTATTATGATCTATTAGTTATTTTTTATTATTTCAGGTTGTTTGGAGCACATTATCATTGTGCCTCTTTAATTACCCTGGTGGACTATTTTTTTTTTTTTTTTGCTGTTTATCATTGTTATTAATAACACTAAACTCTTTTACTGTTGTACTATTTTCCTACTGCTTTATAGCAAACTACCACAAATTTAGGAACATAAAACAATACCCTGTTACTATCTCACAGTTGTGTAGGTCAGAAGTGTGGGCGGACTCTATTGAATTTTCTGCTTGCAGTCTTCGAAGGCCAAACTTAAAGTCTTGGTCCAACTAGACTTTAAACAGGAGGCTCTGGGGAAAATTCTGCTTCCACCCTCATTCAGGTATTTGGAAGAATTAAGTCCTTATGAAAATGAGGATTCTAATCCTTGATGATTATCAGCCTTGCCACTCTCACCCTCCAGAGGCAGCTCCCATTCCTTCTTTTGTAGCTCCCTTCCTCTTAAAAGCAGCAATGACATGCCAACTCTTTCTCACAGTTGAACTCTGACTCTGCTGATTCCCATCAAAGAAGATTCTTCTTTTTTTTTTTTTTTTAATAACATATAATGTATTATTTGTTTCAGGGGTACGAGTCTGTGAATCATCAGTCTTACACATTTCACAGCACTCATCATAGCACATACCCTCCCCAATGTCCATAACCCAACCACCCTCTCCATAGCCCCCTCCCCCAGCAATCCTCAGTTTGTTTTGTGAGATTAAGAGTCTCTCATGGTTTGTCTCCTTCCTGATCCAATCTTGCTTTTTCCCTCCCTACCCTGCCCTGCCTCTCAAATTCCTCATATCAGAGAGATCATATGATAATTGAAAGGAGATTCTTCTTTAGGGGTGCCTGGATGGCTCAGTGGGTTAAGCCTCTGCCTTTGGCTCAGGACATGGTCTCAGGGTCCTAGGATCAAGCCCTGCATGGGGCTTTCTGCTCAGCAGGGAGTCTGCTCCTCCCCCTCCCCCCATGCCTGCCACTCTGACTACTTGTGATCTTTGTCTCTGTCAAATAAATAAATAAAATCTTAAAAAAAAAAATTCTTCTTTAAAAGCATGTGATTAGAGTAGGCCCACTAAGAGAATCCCTTTAAAAAAAAAAAAGAAAGAAAAAACTCAGTTAACTGGTTTGTAATTTTATCTGCAAAATCCCTTTAGTCCTGTAATAAAACACAATTAAAACATGATATCTCAATATAGTCACAGTCATAAGGATTAGGAGCAGCTATATAACAGAGTTGTTTTAGTCTGAGTACTTATCTGTTTATATTATTCAAAAATGTATTGCTATAGTATGATTTCAGTCTTTAGTTTTTCATTTTTTTATTTGCTTTTTCATTTTCATATGTCTTGTGGCCATATTTTAATGCCATTTTCTTCACTGGGACCGCCTTTGCAGACCTTTTTTTTTTTTTAACTTTTTCAAGAGAAACTAATCTTTTCTGTCTACCAAAACTCAGAGTAGGCATCAACCAGAATATTTCTTTGTTGTTTCCTTAGATGATAGGGCAGTTCCAGGCTCCCTTCCTTAAAGGGCATCCTTTTCAGTGTTCCTACTGCAAGTAGAGATCTCAGCTTTCTCTGAGCAGTTTAAAGGCCAAATGTTTTATTTCTCCTTGTGCATTAAAACTCCAGCCACAACTCTATAGAAATATTGATCCCAAATATACAAACATAAAGCATTTATAAATGCAGGCTTCTTGTTTTTCTTGAAGATTCTGTGAGTGAATCCCACATGTCAGTGAGAAGGCAGGACATGGAAACTGTGTTCACAAGCCTCCTCAAAGGATGAAGTCAAGGAAATTTCCTTTCTGAGGTAATATTCCATTAAATTCACAAGGTAAACTTGTTGCAATTGGACATTTTCCAACAAAAGGCATTTGCCCATGTCCCATGGATGGTTTTTCTAGAGGTATTTTTGTTTTCTTTCTTCTCAAGTACAGGTTACAGTGATACAAGGAACGGGAATGTTGTTACATATGTGTCTTGCTCTGACATTTCAAGTCCTATTTTTAACAGGATCAGCACTGGAGTAACGCAACAATGCATTTTATTAAGGAAATTCCAGTCTGTGGTTAGTTATAACTGGGATTAATTGTTCTATGAAGACAGCCTGACAAACAACCCAATTTTCTCTGTCCTAATTAAGAGTTATGTTTGTGAATGGGCCAAATTAATTGATAATGGTACAAATCAGCACAGAATTTTCCAAGGATAGGACAGGGTTGGTTATTGACTGAAACTGAGGATGAGGTAATCCTCTTTGTTGACCTAAGTATTCTATATCATGATCTGGAAGGTGATTACACATGTAAATACTCATCTGCCTGTGTACGGTTAGGATTTGCATCTTTCACTTGCTGAATGTAAGAAGCACAAATAGAGGATCATTAAGCATTTGCCTTTGGCTCAGGTCGTGATCCCAGATTCCTGGGATCAAGGCCTGCACGGGGTCCCTGTTTGTGGGAAGCCTGCTTCTCACTCTCTCACTCCCCCTGCTTGTGCTCCCTCTCTCCCTGTGTCTCTCTCTGTCAAATAAGTAAATAAAATCTTTAAAAAAAGAGAAAGAGAGAGAAATATCAAATAAATAAAACTGTCCATCATAGGTTAAAACTGTAAGTTGAGCGCAGATTTGCGACTAACCAGAAGCTTCTATATCTGACAGGCAGTGGGATGTTGTAGAAGCAGGGTCTTGCTGATCATCAAAGGAAGTTGAATCAGAGCGCCAGTAAGCAAGAATAAAGTTCTCCCTCTTCAATCAGCACTAACATCTTTGTGACAAAAAATAGGATACAACAAAATACTATTTATAAAGAGAACATAAAAAGGAAAAAATAATTTTTTAAATTTAGGGCATACCATGGTGGCATTTTTAGCTTTTATTCCTACCCTGCTAACTCACCTATACTTTTTAGACTGAATTCTAGATACAAATACATATGAATATTAAAGACAATGGCATAGCTACATTAATCGAATGGTCATATCCTCCATTGTAATTATTAAAAACATTTTATCAAGATAGACATCAAGTTTTGTTAGTTTCCTTTTGTCTCAGAATTATTTGAACTATTCAAATTTCATCATCTATTCTAGAAATGTGGATGTTTATAAATGAAGTCTTAGTGCATTTAAAAAGAGAGGATTTGGGACCTTTCTGTCAATATATTGTCAAGTAAGTATAGATGACTATTGGTGAGACATCATTTTTTTTGGCAAATTAGATTTTAAATGAGTGTTATATGATGTACTGATTAGAACAGCAATATCTAAACACTAAGAGATCTGACACCCTCATCAATATTTTATCTTATTAAATTACAGAACTACCAGGGGTCCTCAGGAATACCCTCTTTCTCCCCACCATTCTCACAGTTCAGTGGAAGTGGTCCCTGTGGTGGTATTTCACATAACACAGAATAATTCATCTTCATGTGTGCTGACTAGGAGCTGCTCATTTTTCATAAATACATTTATTTTTCTTAAATTTCTTTGAAGCTGATTGACTCATCCCTTGATCAGCATTTTTTTTTTTTTATTTTTAACATAATTGCTACTCATTGACATGGAAGAAACTAGAAACTTCATTCTTAATCATCTGGGAAGAAAGTTGTAGGAAAAGACCTACTAATTATGTGTTGAGTCACAGCAATAAAATGATGCA
The DNA here is from genome assembly GCF_964662115.1 of Mustela nivalis. Classification (NCBI taxonomy): domain Eukaryota; kingdom Metazoa; phylum Chordata; class Mammalia; order Carnivora; family Mustelidae; genus Mustela; species Mustela nivalis. The sequence continues at coordinate 56,882,014 of NC_139025.1, read as the reverse complement.
AAGTTTAAAATCTACCATATTTTTAGAAAGTTGGGCAATGTCTTTGAGTGCTTTTCCCCCTTGAAAGATATACTTTTACGGGACTCATAAAGTAATTGTCTAGGGGCACCTGGCATGTTCATGTGACTCTTGACTTTAGGATTATGAGTTCAAGTCCCACCCTGGGTAGGGAGATGATTTAAAAATAAAACCTTAAAAAAAAAGTCACCGTCTGGATGTGATTACATATACTATCACATCCGTCCACATATACTACTTTGAGAAGAGCGATGCATCAGTCAGAACTGTCATGACTTAAATACGCATAACAAAGTTGCTCTGTCTATAATAACGTCTACTTAATTCATACTTGTAAAACTTTAAATTTTTAAAACACTTTTCCCTGGCGTTTACTTTATTCTACTTATAATTGAGTAAGTTTGCTGGGGCTGCTGTAACAAACCCCTATAACTGAGTGGCTCAAACAAAAGAAATGTATCATCTCACAGTTCTAGAGGCTGAAAGTCTGAGATCAGAGTGGGAGTGGAGCTTTACTCCCTCTAAAGGAACTAGGGAAAGATCTGTTCCATACTTGTCTCCTAGATTCTGGTAGTTTGCCCCAATCTTTCCTGGCTTGTGGCAATGTAAGTCCAATCTTCACATGGCACCCTCCCTTCATTTGTGTCCAAATTCTCCCTTTCTGTAAGGACATCCATCATATAAGAATGAAAGGGGGGGCGGGCATCCTACTCCACCAAGATCTCATCTCGACTAATTACACTTCCATTGACCTTATTTCCAAACAAGGTCAGATTCTGAGGTAATTGGGGTGATGTTTCATTTGAAACTAAAAACAATAAAAGCCTGTCTTCAAATTGGAAGGCAAACCTTTTGTAAATTATGTGTGAATTGTGTCTGAATATTTTACTCTATCAGACTTATAAGACGGAATATGTAGTGAATATTACTGTACACTAATTAAACAAAAGGAGGGAGGATGGAATCCATTAAAAACTCAACATGATATAAAGATCCATAAACACCACTATAAAATAAAGACAGCTAAATGGTTCGTATTCAAGTACACTTTTTTTTTTAGTTTTTTATTTTTTATAAAAATATATTTTTATCCCCAGGGCTTAAGTGGGTAGGAGAAGAATCAATGAAACAAGATGGGATTGGGAGGGAGACAAACCATAAGTGACTCTTAATCTCAAGTACACTTTTGCAAAATTCTATCCTCTACCTCAAAAAGAGAGCATTACTTTGGATAATATAGATGATGAATAAATCTTCAATTGTGCACTCTTCACTGTGATGCCTTCCATTCTCAAAATGTATATTTTATTGTATTTTTTCCTGCTAAAATTCACCTCGCCAGGGGATTCCTTCTGCCAAATAAAGAGCAAACCTCCACATAAAGGGAAAATGTTTTTTACCCACAACAAAAAGTTAGATCCTGCTGAGTGTTTCCCCAGGCTTCTATAAAAATTCACAGGTGAAACTCTGCCACCTTAAAAGAAACCCAAAGTAGCTTTGATCAGCTAAACAGAAATAGTTTGTATTCTAAGCACATTAAAATATACAAAGAAAGCACAGTATAGGCATTGCTTTTGGCTGTTATTTCCTTGTTTATGATACTTTATAACAAAACTTTAAAATACTATTAAAAATACTTTCTAACTTAAAAGGCATCATTTGAAGCAATTTCATCCTGGCATGATAATTAGTTCTATCTCTAGCCATGCTATGACCCTGGCCCTGTTTCCTTATTCATTTGAGATATTGTTGAGAAATAATTGTGTTTATTTTTTTAAAATTATATAATTTTTATAATTATAATTTTAATTATAAATTTTATAATTTTAAAATACTAACTTATCTTTTATAACATAAAAAGCTACTAAATAGTGCGAATTTGTTTTGATATTATAAAAAATCTCCAACTCTGAAAATCTTTCCTTCTTTTTTATAAAAATTGTATTTTTATATCTAACATTTAGGGGAATGTTAGGAATTCTAACATTCTAGTTAGAATATCTAACATTTAGGGGTTTTTTCTGATTAAAAATGTAATACTTATTCAGTTTATATCATTTGGAATATGGAGAAATTTGGAAAGAATTTTAAAAACAGGTATGTAAATTCACAAATATAGTGGCCCACAACTAATGTAGTTGATATAAAGCTAGTCTTATATACATATGCATATTATATACATATATACATTGAAAAAATAACATCTCAAAGAGGCAGAGGGAAGATTTACAATTACATATTTTATATTTTTTCTTCAAATTTTTAAACTTTAGATTCTAGTTAATTAACATATGGTGTAATACTGGTTTCAGGAGTAGAATTCATGATTCATGGCTTACATATAATACCCAGGGCTCATCACAGCAAATGCCCTCCTTCAAATCCATCACCCATTTAGCCCATGCCCCCAGCCACTGCCCCTCTAGCCACCCTCAGTTCATTCTCTGAAGTTAAGAAAGTCTCTCTTTCTTAAGATTTATTTCCTTACTTATTTGAGAGAGAGAATGGAGGGGGGCATGGGGAAGATAGGCAGAAGGAGAGAAAGTCTCAAGTAGACTACATGCTGAGTGCAGAGCCCAGAGCCTGAAGTGGGGTTCTATCTTAGGACCCTGAGATCAGGACCTTACTAAGATCATGACCTGAGATCATGACCTGAGCTGCAACCAAGAGTTGGACACTTAACCGACTACACCACCCCGGTGCCCCTATAATTAAGAGTCTCTTATAGTTTTTTTCTCTATTTTCCCCTTCTTCTATGTTCATCTTTTTTTTGTTTCTTAAATTCCACATAGGAATAAAATCATACGGTATTTCACCTGACATATTTACTAAAATAAGTACACGAAGAAAAGGGATGTGAGGGGCCTAGAATTAGAAAGATACTTCTAATTCGGTGTTTTTATAAGATAGAATTGAGTCAAGCAGAGGGGAAATGTAAGACCATTTTGGTTCAGACTCTAATAGAATTTTAACTGCTTTTAGTAGAGTACTTTCCTAATTTGGATTTTGTCAGTCATTTTTGGAATGCTTCTAAGGGGTGGGAGTAAAACTCCTTCTTACATGCCTTGCCCATTAGCAGAGCAGGCTCTGTCAGCCAGAAAAGTCCAACAGCAGAAGGACACAGGTGGTGGCAGCTGGAAACAAAGCAAACATGGCTAGAAATTCTAAGGACCAAGAGGATATCAGTGGGGCATCAGCAGACTCTGCCAGCAGTACCATCATTGTCAGGAGCTCTCCGGGCTTTAAAGGTACTAAACCATTTTTAAAAATCAAAGTAGATATTGAAGAATTAATGCTCAAGGTATGCTTAAGTAACCAGTTCTGCCTTAGCCCGCAAGTCTTTAGGAAAAATGTACTATGGCAGTAACAAATCAGAACTTTGTGATTCATTAAGATGTATCTTTATATATAATAGCACTGTCAATAAATAACTTCTGATTTTTATTGTTTTTCACTCAAGATTGCTACTGAATAGAAAAAAAATTATTTTGGGGGTCAAAATAAGGGCATATATAGGTCTTAATTCAGTGATTTACATAATGAGTCCTGGGTAGAAATTTCTATATCTGGAAATTTAATAGAATCTCAAGGGCAGTTAAATTCTCTCTCTAGAAGTTTTTCTCACCATATCTTTTTCATACTGAAAACAGATTACAGAGTAATAAATCCATAGCCTTTGATGTTCTGGTCACAAAGACACTAAAGAAAATAAATCTCACTCATATTTGTTTAGATAAAATAATCATCAATCTTCACCTCAGGGCTGTTTTAGGAAAATTTTCAAACCTTCAGTTTCCTACTGAGTATTAGCTAATAGCCTTTGATTTGATAGTTGTTTGGATGGCAATCTATTGGACTAAATGATGCCCTAAAGCTACCTCTCGGCAAAATTAAAATTCAGTATTTCTGTTGGTAAATTATGCTAGCTTTTTTAATTAGAGATTTCAAGGTGTCTAAGTTTTTTAAGTCTGACGTCTGTTGAGCTTTGCTCTAAAATGTTATTAATTGCAGGGTCGGAATTGACAATTTTATTCTTAAAAAAGGGTATCAGTTCTAGTGATGAGGAGAAAAACAGATTCATAAGACAATGTTTAATTAAAGAAGGTATTAGAAGCTTCAAGAGAATATCATCCTAACTGTAGCACACAGGAAATTGCTGTTTTATATAATATATAAAGGGATGGCCCAAGCTATTTTATTTTATTTTATTTTTAAAAGACTTGTTTAAATGTGCCTAATAAAGTGAAGCCTCAGATATGAAAGGTACGTAGTCACATTTTCATCAGACATTGGACAAATGTCATGAATAAACATTCTAAAATGTGGAATGTTTATGGTGCTCTTGAGAAATACAAATGCAGTTTCTTAGTAATACAACTAAATAGGAACATTTTAAGTACAATGCATTACATTTCTTGGTCTTTACACATATATGGATTTGGAAATAAACATTGTTGATCTCTTTCAGAAGAAAAAAGAAGAACAAAACTATATCTAGGAATACAGTTGCATACATTAAAGAAAAAAAAAAGGAAGAGACACTTGAAAACAAGGAAAAATAAGGTGAGTTTGACATCAATGAAAAATGTATGCAAGAATATTTAATTAAAGTGGCATTTAAACATGTAACTCTATTTTTTCAATTATGTATTTTAATGGCAGTACTTTTTCTAGCATCAGAGGTAGAGAAATTATAATTTTTACTATAAAAATGAATCCATTTTTATACCATTTACTATAATAAAAATTTAATGGTTTTAGTACCATTATATATCAATTTATAGTTAGTGGAATATCTCATTAAGGATAACAATTCACTATAATGCTAAAAGTATTATGGAAATTAATAAGGTAATTGTCCTAAAGAGGAATAAATATAAATGAATAGAACAAAAGTGTTTAACCTTCACTCTGTTTAGCTTTTTACAGTTTTCAGGCATAGTTTAATTTGCATCTTATATATCTATATAAATGATATGCCTTTTTTGACACTTGGGCAAATAACTTAAACTCTGTGCATTAGTAACCTCAGTATCTATAGAATAGATATGCTAATAAAACTATTACACTCATACATAAGAAACACTTAAAATAACAACTAGCACAGAGAAATGCTATATAGATACTTGTCAAATAAAATAAATAACAAGTGTCTGTGAATTCCTAATAATTCTCTATCATAAAAGGCACTGGGAGAGCCTGGGTGGCACATTCCATTAAGTGCCTAACCCTTGGTTTTGCCTTAGGTCATGATCTCAGGGTCATGAGATTGAGTTGCATGTCGGGCTCCACACTCAGCTATGAATCTGCTTAGAATTTCTCTCTCCCTTACCATTTACCCCTCCTCCTATTCTTTCTCTTTGTCTCTCTCAAATAAATAATTTATTTTTTTTTAATTTATTTATTTGACAGATTGAGAGCACAAGTAGGCAGAGAGGCAGACAGACAGAGAGGGGGAAACAGGCTCCCCGCTGAAGCAGAGAGCCTGATGCGGGACTCGATCCCAGAACCCTAGGATCATGACTTGAGTCGAAGGCAGAGGCTTTAACCCACTGAGCCACCCAGGCGCCCCAATAATTTCTTTTTAAATGCCTGAATATTGAAAGGCAATAGTAGTAATGAAGACATACTGTGCCATGTAGAAAATTGTCTTTGGCTTTCCAGAAATTTTTGTGTGATTTTCTAATTTGCCTGAATTTTTAAATAATTATTCAAAAGAAGATGGAGAATTTTAGAGAAGTATACTTTATTCTCCATTAATGCAGTAATTAGCAATATAAAAAAGATGGCATAACATAAAAAATGTGAAATATTATTTAAGGAAAGCATATGTACTATGTATAGCAAAGTTTCTATAAATATTATATTAAAAAGTTTATATAATGCCATTTACTTTACCCAGGTAGCCAGTGTAAGATGTTGGATTTTGGTATAACGATAAAAAAGAGAGACTTTAATATGATAAGTAAAACATTGTCATTACTATGTATCCCTTAACTAATACCTTTGCTTGTCCTTTCATTTTATGGAGTACCCTAAGGTATATTTCTTATCAGATTATATAAACCATGACTTTGGACAATAAAATACATTCAGAAAATCTAAAGTAGGTGGTCAATTTCGTTGGTTTGTCATGTGTACTGTCTTACATAATGAGTTTTTCATAAGTTATAGTGCCATTCTAGAGTAACATTGAAGCCACAATAAATATTTAACAGGAAAATAAAATGTAGAAAATAGACTTCTCTAAAGACGTAAGTAGACAATCTGATTTAGTTCCATAAATCTAGGAATGTTACTCTCCATTTACAAATTTATAACACTGCATCCTTTCTATTATGGGTTAAATTTATTTTCAAATAGCACTGTTTTCTCATATCAGTGAATATTTAAGTGAAGAATGAAGCTTTGAAAGCTATGTATGTCTGAAATAAAAACTGGCTTATAATTCATGTGGGTATTTTGTTCAGTGTAGGTTGTACTTGAAGTGATTATTTGGCTTACAGTGGAATTGGTACCCCACCCATATGAGCAAATCTCCACTGGGCAAGTTTACAAACAAGATTTTACTTTTCCACATCTGTGGTACATAAGTCAAGGGGCAAATAAATGTATGACTCAAATTTGGGCTATTATGCTCTGTTCAAGTATTTTAAAACATGAAAAAGAGAAATAAAATCCAAGAGTACTTGAATCTAAATCTTATTATTGAGAGATCTCTTGAAAAGAGATCTATAAATATTCTTATTGCCTAGAAGTTAACCTGCTACCTGTCCTTCAGGAGGCTTAGCTTTCAAAAGTTCTTTTGATCATGTAAACTATTTCATTTTTACTCCAAAAATTTCATTTTATGCTTTAAATGTCCAGATTTAGTTTTGCTGTTTACAACTAAAATAACTTTTATCAATAAACAAATCTAAAGGGAATTGCTAGATAATGTGTACAAGGAAAAAACTAATGAGAAACTATCTGAATATAAAGTGAGTTACAAATAATAATAGATAAAATGATTTTGTGTGAATAATATAGTACCTACTTATTGTACAACCATCAAAATAAAAACGTATGTAAATTCTTGAAGAAGGTGAAGTAAAAATAATATGGTCTTTTTGTCAAGCTGAGATGGCTTCCCACCCAAGTCCTGGGTTTCTCAATGTCTGTGACTGTTGGCACATCTCTGAAATTATCTTTATTCTCATCACTAAAATACAGACAATAACTAACTCCTAATGTCACTTTTAGGATTTAATGATTCAATTCACATGTAATCACTATTTAAATGCCTGTTCACAGAGAAGGTACTAAAGAATGTATGCTCTGTCTCTCCTCCACAATGATTATTTGTACATTTTGGGGTATGTAGAGATCTAAGAAATGGTACAATTTTCCCTCCACAGATTCACAACCAAATAGGGAAAGCAAAAAAATGTGGCTGCATCTTCTTGTTTAGTGCCCTAAATATGTCTTGCCAGCCCTTTCTGGCTTGCCAGGTTTCTGTGGACAGTTCTGCTGTTATTCTGATGGTCCTTCCTCTGTATGGAGGTAATCTTAGCTGCCCTGAAGACCTCCTCTCTGAATTTATGATTTGTGAATTTCACAGTTAAGTGTCTGGAGGTCTTTCTAGACTCGTTGATCTTTGGGGTGTCTTATCTTCCTCTAGGATATGAACACTTGTTCCATTCCCTAGGTTAGGGAAATTTTCATCCAGTATTTGTTCAACTATATCATCTAGTTTTCTCTCTTTCTCCACCCCTTCAGGGATCACAATAATTCTGACACTGGATAATTTCATGGCATTATTTATTTCCTTACCTCTGTTTTCATGGCCTCTAAGCTGTTTGTTTCAGCCCTTATCCTGATCCTTCTTTTATCTCAGTGTGTCTTCTAGGTCACTAATTCGATCTTCTGCATTTACTCTAGGTGTTAGAGTATTTAGATTAGATTGCATCTCATTGATAGCATTTTTAACTTCTGTCAGATCAGCTCTTGCTTTCACCCTTAGAGATTCTGTGTTCTCACTAATGGTCTTCTCCAACCTAGCCATTGGCTGGGTAATTGTTACCTGAATTCCATTTCCAACATATTGTTTATGTCTATATCCAATAGTTCTGTGGCAGAGGTCACGGTCTCTGAAATTTTCCCTCTGTTGGGTGTTTCTCTTTCTAGTCATTTTGGTGAGAGGTGGTTGAGGGGATGTATAGTTGAATGTATCAACCACGATCCAGTCAAGGTGCCCCTTGGAATGTTCTGGAGCAATCGGAAGTCACCACCAGAAAGAAAGAAAAAAGGAAAAAGAGGAAGAAAAACAGGGGGAAAAAAAGTAAAATACCCAGCCAAAATGAGCCCCCAAAGTAAGATTATGAGGTACATAAACAAAAACGAACAAACAGAAAGACTGACAAAAATAAAAGATGAGAAAAAAAAAAAAAAAAGAAAGCGAAAAACCCAGCCAAAATAAGCCATCAAGATAAAAAGCTTCTGCACAGCAAAGGAAACAGTCAACAAAACAAAGAGGCAACCCACGGAATGGGAGAAGATATTCACAAATGACACTACAGACAAAAGGCTGATATCCAAGATCTATAAAGAAGTCCTCAAGCTCAACACCAAAAAAACAAATAATCATTTCAAAAAATGGGCAGAAGACATGAACAGTGAACAGATACTTCTCCAAAGAAGACATACAAGTGGCTAACAGACACATGAAAAAATATTCAACATGATTAGCCATTAAGGAAACTCAAAACCACATTGAGATAGCACCTTAAACCTGTAGAATGGCCAAAATTATCAAACAACAAACAAGTGTTGGAAAGAATGTGGAGAAAGGGGAACACTCTTACATTATTGGTGGGAGTACAAGTTGGCACAATCACTTTGAAAAACACTGTAGAAATTCCTGAAAAAATTTAAAAAAGGCTACCATATGGCCCTGTAATTGCACTACTGGGTATTTACCCCAAATACACAGTTGTAGTGAAAAGAAGGGTACCCCAATGTTCATAGGAGCAATAGCCACAAGTGCCAAATTGTGGAAAGAGCCAAGATGCCCTTCAACAGATGAATGGATAAAGAAGATATGGTCCATATATACAATAGAGTATTATGCCTCCATCGTAAAGGATGAATACCCAACTTTTGTATCAACATGGACAGGACTGGAGGAGATTATGCTGAGTGAAATAAGTCAAGCAGAGAAAGTCAATTAGCATATGGTTTCACTTACTTGTGGAGCATAGGAATAACATGGAGGACACTAGGAGAATGAAAGGAAAAGTGAATTGGGGTAAACAGGAGAGGGAGATGAAGCATGACAGACTGTGGACCCTGAGAAACAAACTGAGGGTTTTGGAGGGAGGGGGGGTAGCAGAATGGGTGAGCCTCGTGGTGGGTATTAAGGAAGGCACGTATTGCATGGAGCACTGGGTGGGTGCATAAACAATGAGTCTTGGAACACTGATGAATATAAAATAAAATTAAGATGTTAAAAAATGTGGCTAATGGGGGTCAAACATCACAGAAGTAGAGGTGAAACTCCTCCTATGGGAGAAGTGGCTTTCCAAGTGCCAAGCTTTCTGCTGACTTACAGGGACAGCTACACATCCTGAGGCCTGGGCTGTAGAGATGGGACTAAGCTTATAATATGCCACAGCAAGGTGAACTCTCTTCAGAATATGCAAGAAAAATAGGGGCCAAGCTACTCGTGCTTTTTTTTTTTTTCCCCAAACTCACCAGTCAAAATTTGTTGAGTTGTGAGTATATAAAACACTAAAACATAGTAGGAAATATGAAGAGTGGAGGAAATTTTATACATAAAAATAAGTCTTAGAGTGATTTGGATAGCATTCATAAAGCTATAACTTTTTAAATATAGAAAAAATATAGCTTTTGAAAAAGCTAGTGGAACTATGTGTAGCTTCAACAGTACTGGGAAAGCTAAAAGGAACAGGAAAAATTTATAAACAAAGACGAGAAGTCAGATGCCTGCAAAAAATATGTGAGGTTTAGGAAGAACCTATTAAAAGGAAGGAAAGCATGATGGATGATCAAAAGTCTAAAAGATTGGGGCTCCTGGATGGCTCAGTGGGTTAAAGCCTCTGCCTTCAGCTCAGGTCATGATCTCGGGGTCCTGGGGTCGAGTCCTGCATCGGGCTCTCTGCTCAGCAGGGAGCCTGCTTCCCCCCTCCTCTCTCTGCCTGCCTCTCTGCCTACTTGTGATCTCTGTCTGTCAAATAAATACATAAATAAATCTTTAAAAAAACGTCTGAAAGATAGTAAAGAACAATGTGATTTAAAGAAAATAAAACAGAGGAACAAATATAAGGTGGTATTAACAGGAATTTTTAAAAAACCAACATTTTCAACCAGAACACTTTAAAATTTTCCATTAAAGTATGGATTAATCCATAAAATTATTTTGCTGGAATAACACGTATGGAAATATCAAGTGAGAGTCAGAATTAGAGACAATCATTAACAGTTACTTAAACACACAAATATGTGTGTGTGTATTAGTGTGTATTTTATTAACCTTTTCTTCCCACTTTTGAATATTTTCCAAGAATATTTTTTTCTTGAACATAATTGTTATAGTCCAAATAAGGACCTCCCAAAGATGTCCACAGAACTTATAAATGTCTAATATACATAGCAAGAAGGAATTTAAAAATATGTTAAGGTTATGAGCTTTGTGGCAGGGAGATTATTTTGTATTATCTGGGTTGGCCTAATCTAACCACATGCACTTTTTTTTTTTAAAGGATTTTATTTGACAGACAGAAATCACAAGTAGGCGGATAGGCAGGCAGAGAGAGAGAGAGAGAGAGGAGGAAGCAAGGCCCCTGATGAGCAGAGAGCCCGACGCGGGGCTCGATCCCAGGACCCTGGGATCATGACGTGAGCTGAAGGCAGAGGATTTAACCTGCTGAGCCACCTAGGCGTCCCTAACCACATGCATTTTCAAAAATGTGGAGAGGTTTCTCAGGCTTGAAAAATAGAAGAGATGAAGCAAAAGGACAGAGCAGAGAGATTCTGAGTGGAGGAAAGACTCAGCCTGCAGTTGTTGGCTTTGAAGACAGAGGAAGTGGCCATAAGAATAGGATCACGGTAGCATCAGGTAGCTGAAAATCTCCCTGACTAGCAACCTGCAAGGGAATGTGAACCTTAGTCCTACAGCAAATGGTACCAAATTCTTCAACAGTCTAAAGAAGCTTGGAAACAGATTCATGCTGAAAGACTCCAGAAAGGAATATAGCCTTGCCCACAGCTTGATCTCAGTTTTGTAGAACCTGGAGCTGGGAGACAGCTGAGTTAATTCAGATTTCATAGCTTCAGAACTGTGATATACAAAGTTTATCTTCTTTTAAGTTGTTAATGTCGGGGGCACCTGGGTGTCTCAGTGGGTCAAAGCCTCTGCCTTCAGCTCAGGTCGTGATCCTGAGGTCCTGGGATCAAGCCCAGCATCAGGCTCTCTGCTCAGCAGGAAGCCTGCTTCCTCCTCTCTCTCTCTCTCTCTCTGCCTACTTGTAATCTCTGTATGTAAAATAAATAAATAAAAACTCTTTAAGTTGCTGAAGTTGTAGAAATTTGCTACAGCAACAAGAAGAGACAAATATAATATTAATTAGTTATTTGTAATATTTTACATGTTATTTTTCTGAATGGCTTTGGCTTTATTAATTTATAAAATAAGAGCTATGTTACAGGTGGTGATGAGGAGATAGGCATTCAATTTTAAAAAGGCACCTTGCACAGAAGAAAAAATGTTTGAGATAAATGAGTTATCTAAAGTGGATGCTGTAGAGAACAGAAGGATTTTAGTTTGTGTTCAGATTAAAGTGGGTAAAAGATGGTTTCTGGAAAGTCTTTGCCACAATAGAATAATAAAATTAAATGCTGTGCTATAAAGTTATCCTATATTCAGTGGTCAGGGTAGAAAGTGAAGTATATTTATACTGGTTGTATATAATATGTCGGAGTCGAAAGAACTGAGACACTCAGGTCTAAAATTAGTCTTATATAAATAAGGATTCTTAAATTGTCCTAAGAAGCATTAAACCACGTAAAAAGTGCAATCAAAGAAGCAATTTTAATAAATGTGATTAAGGTTGTTTTAAAATCAATAATTGACTGTTAGTACAAAGGAGGAACTAAAAATACATTTTGCCAGTTAGAACTAAAGGATGTTGGATTTGTTTTATAAAAAAAAGTAATGGGAATAATGACATCAGGGTCCTAACTCAGATGATGTAAAGGATGGTAATGCTGTATCTGTGATGCTGAATACAGACAGAAGGCCACAGAAATCCTTCTGGATTTAGTACCATTGAGAAAAAATAGCAGCATTATTGTATCAGGACAAAGAGAAAGTAGCAATTTGAATTACTATGCACAAAAAAATAATTAAGTTTAAAAAGTTTGTTTATTCCACTTAAGTATTTCAAAAAACATCTTATGCCCTTTCTTTTAGTTAACTACCTTGTAATTATATTTTATATATTTTTTGTATAGCTTTATTGTTCAATATCCCGTAAGTGTCTATCAATGTACTAGGAAAAGAACAAGTTCTGCTGGGAACGATGAATGGCAAGCACATTTCCCTTGATGTTTCGATGAGGTATTGTTCTTCTCTTGTATAACCGACTGAAAACTAAGGACAAGTTACTTTTAAATTATTTGAAATTTTGAAAACCAGATGGTCTCTAAAAAAGTCATGATTAAATACATACATAAATTTCTTAATTTCTTCTTGAATTTAAACGTTAAGTAGCTTACCACACATTCTCATATCTATTGAAATATTGCAAAGAAAACAAAACAAAAAGGAAAGGTACAAAAATTAAAATATTTTTTAATACAATCGAAATTGTCTTTGTGCAATCTCAGTGGAAGACAGGAATCCATCAAAGTCCTAGAGGAGAACATAGGCAGTAACCCCTTCCATATCACCCACAGCAATTTCTTTCAAGACATGCCTCCAAAAGCAAGGGAAACAAAAGTGAAAATAAACTTTTGGGACTTCATCAAAATAAAAAGCTTCTGCACAGCAAAGGAAACAGTCAACAAAATTAAGAGGCAACCCACAGAATGGGAGACAATATTGGCAAATGACAGTACATATAAAGGTTGGTATCCAAGATCTATAAAGAACTTCACAAATTCAACATCCAAAAAACAAATAATCCAGTCAAAAAATGGACAAAATACACGAACAGACACTTCTCCAAAGAAGACATACAAATGGCTAACAGACACATGAAAAAATGTTCAACATCACTAGCAATCAGGGAAATACAAATCAAAACCACAATGAGATGCCACCTTACAAAAGTTAAAATTGCAAAAATCAACAAGACAGGAAACAACGAATGTCAGTGAGGATGTGGAGAAAGGGGACCCTCTTACACTGTTGGTGGGAATGCAAGTTGGTATGGTCACTCTGGAAAACAGTATGGAGTTTCTTCAAAAAGTTAAAAATACATCCCATCAAAAAAGAGAGCTATAGACCAATATCCCTGATGAACACAGATGCAAAAATTCTCACCAAAATACTAGCCAATAGGATTCAACAGTACATTAAAAGGATTATTCACCACGACCAAGTGGGATTTATTCCAGGGCTGCAAGGTTGGTTCAACATCTGCAAATCAGTCAATGTGAAACAACACATCAATAAAAGAAAGAACAAGAACCATATGATACTCTCAATAGATGCTGAAAAAGCATTTGACAAAGTACAGCATCCATTCCTGATCAAAACTCTTCAAAGTGTAGGGATAGAGGGCACATACCTCAATATCATCAAAGCCATCTATGAAAAACCCACCGCAAATATCATTCTCAATGGAGAAAAACTGAAAGCTTTTCTGCTAAGGTCAGGAACACAGCAGGGATGTCCATTATCACCACTGCTATTTAACATAGTACTAGAGGTCCTAGCTTCAGCAATCAGACAACAAAAGGAAATTAAAGGAATCCAAATCGGCAAAGAAGAAGTCAAATTATCACTCTTCGCAGATGATATGATACTATATGTGGAAAACCCAAAAGACTCCACTCCAAAACTGCTAGAACTTATACAGGAATTCAGTAAAGTGTCAGGATATAAAATCAATGCACAGAAATCAGTTGCATTTCTCTACACCAACAGCAAAACAGAAGAAAGAGAAATTAAGGAGTCAATCCCATTTACAATTGCATCCAAAACCATAAGATACCTAGGAATAAACCTAACCAAAAAGGCACAGAATCTATACTCAGAAAACTATAAAGTACTCATGAAAGAAATTGAGGAAGACACAAAGAAATGGAAAAATGTTCCATGCTCCTGGATTGGAAGAATAAATACTGTGAAAATATCTATGCTACCTAAAGCAATCTACACATTTAATGCAATTCCTATCAAAGTACCATCCATCTTTTTCAAAGAAATGGAACAAATAATTCTAAAATTTATATGGAACCAGAAAAGACCTCGAATAGCCAAAGGGATATTGAAAAAGAAAGCCAACGTTGGTGGCATCACAATTCCAGACTTCAAGCTCTATTACAAAGTTGTCATCATCAAGACAGCATGGTACTGGCACAAAAACAGACACAAAGATCAATGGAACAGAATAGAGAACCCAGAAATAGACCCTCAACTCTATGATCAGCTCATCTTCAACAAAGCAGGAAAGAATGTCCAATGGAAAAAAGACAGCCTCTTCAATAAATGGTGCTGGGAAAATTGGACAGCCACATGCAGAAAAATGAAATTGGACCATTTCCTTACACCACACACGAAAATAGACTCAAAATGGATGAAGGACCTCAATGTGTGAAAGGAATCCATCAAAATCCTTGAGGAGAACACAGGCAGCAACCTCTTCGACCTCAGCCGCAGCAACATCTTCCTAGGACCATCGCCAAAGGCAAGGGAAGCAAGGGCAAAAATGAACTATTGGGATTTCATCAAGATCAAAAGCTTTTGCACAGCAAAGGAAACAGTTAATAAAATCAAAGGACAACTGACAGAATGGGAGAAGATATTTGCAAACGACATATCAGATAAAGGACTAGTGTCCAAAATCTATAAAGAACTTAGCAAACTCAACACCCAAAGAACAAATAATCCAATCAAGAAATGGGCAGAGGACATGAACAGACATTTCTGCAAAGAAGACATCCAGATGGCCAACAGACACATGAAAAAGTGCTCCATATCACTCAGCATCAGGGAAATACAAATCAAAACCACAATGAGGTATCACCTCACACCAGTCAGAATGGCTAAAATCAACAAGTCAGGAAATGACAGATGCTGGAGAGGATGCAGAGAAAGGGAAACCCTCCTACACTGTTCGTGGGAATTTACTCTGGAAAACAGCATGGAGGTTCCTAAAAATGTTGAAAATAGAACTGCCCTATGACCCAGCAATTGCACTACTGGGTATTTACCCTAAAGATACAAACGTAGTGATCCAAAGGGGCATGTGCACCCGAATGTTTATAGCAGCAATGTCCACAATAGCCAAACTATGGAAAGAACCTAGATGTCCATCAACAGATGAATGGATCAAGAAGATGTGGTATATATACACAATGGAATACTATGCAGCCATCAAAAGAAATGAAATCTTGCCATTTGAGACAACATGGATGGAACTAGAGCGTATCATGCTTAGCGAAATAAGTCAAGCAGAGAAAGACAACTATCATATGATCTCCCTGATATGAGGAAGTGGTGATGCAACATGGGGGTTTAAGTGGGTAGAAGAAGAATCAATGAAACAAGATAGGATTGGGAGGGAGACAAACCATAAGTGACTCTTAATCTCACAAAACAAACTGAAGGTTGCTGGGGGGAGGGGGTTTGGGAGAAGGGGGTGGGATTATGGACATTGGGGAGGGTATGTGCTTTGGAGAGTGCTGTGAAGTGTGTAAACCTGGTGATTCACAGACCTGTACCCCTGGGGATAAAAATATATGTTTATAAAAAATAAAAATTTAATAAAAATAAAAAGTTAAAAATAGATCTACGCTATAGCCCAGCAATTGTAGTAGTAGTAGTAAATACTACTAGGTATTTTCCCAAAGATACAATGTAGTGAAAAGAAGGGGCACACATACCAAATGTTCATAGCAGCAATGTCCACAATAGCCAAAGTGTAGAAGGAGCCGAGATGCCCTTCTATAGATCAATGGATAAAGATGTGGTCCATATACACAATGAAATATTACTCAGCTGTCAGAAAGGATGAATATCCAACATTCACATCAACAGGGATGGAACTGGAGGAGATTATGATAAGTGAAATAAGTGAAGCAGACAAAGACAATTATCACATGGTTTCACTCATATGCGGAACATTAAGGAATAGCATGGCAGACCATGGGGAAGACAGGGAAAACTTAAGGGAGGGAAATCAGAGAGAGAGACAAGCCATGAGAGACTATGGACTCTGGGAAATAAACTGAGGCTTTCAGAGGGGAGAGGGGAATGAGGTAGCTGGGTGATGGGTATTATGGAGGGCATGTGTTATGATGAGCACTGGGTGTTATATGCAACTATTGAATTTTTGAGCACTACATCAAAAATTAATGATGTACTCTATGGTGGTTAACTGAACATAATAAAAAAAAATTCTCTTTGTGCTATTGTCACCCTAGGTTAGTGAATGTGCCACTGTCTCTGGCACCAGTTATCATGTACTATCCATCATGTAGGCTGAGGATGGAGCCAGGTGTGCCTTCCTAGAGAGTCTTGAATGAATTGCCAACTAAGGTCAATAACAACTCATTTACAACTTCAAATGGTAACTCTGAACTAGACCTAATGTTGAACTTAGAGCTAAATCTTCTACACACAGGTTTTTGTCCATTCCTAGCTGAAGCCTTTATACTCCTGATCATGACAACTGATCTCATACTCCATTCCACTAATCAATGTGTGTGTGTTTGTGGGAAAAGATGTGTTCTGCATAGATGTTCCCTATCAATGATACTCTTCTGATGAGAAAGACTCATGTATCTCAGTATTTGATTTTACCCTCTTTCCCAGGATATTTATTAGAAAAGGAATTCACAAACATAAGTTAAATAATTATTTGAACACTGATTTACTATTTATTTTTAGGAAGTCAGATAATATACATTTAGGTCCTAGGAAATCACCTGCTTTCAAAAGCCCTTCAACAAAACTTTTTTCTCACTGTTACCTAACTCTGGTGAAATTAGGACATTACCAACCCAGAGGGTTACCTGGTCAACTTTGGACATAGGATTTGGGTCTTGGTAAGATAGAGTAAAACCAGCTAAGCCCTCAAAAAAATTTTTTTTTCCTTTTTAACTTCATTTGGAGTGCTTAGAATCATTCCTTAAATAGTGTCTTTCTTTTTTCACTGTTTGTTATTTTTATTTGCTTGTTTGTTTCAGATGTTGTAAACAACTGAAAGCCAAAGCTAGAGTGTAAGTACATGCAGAAAGAATACCAATACTCAGCCTTATTCACCTCTGCCCTGTGATCTTGATTGCTCATTATAGAGAAAATGTCCTCCATACATACAGAATTTCAGCAAAATCTAAACTCCAGATTTTAATTAGTAACTTATAAGTATTTGACTTGTCTTAGTAGATTCTAACACTCTAACTTTGTGGAATGAAGGGGGTATAGGGCCATGAACGAATAGGAGCTCTTGTCAAAACCCATTCCCTAGGTCAATGGAATGCACCAAGATGGGTGAAAGAAGTCCTCAATAATAGGTTTCAACATATCTTCCAGATCTTTGCATCATCCCAGAAGTTCCAAATTCATATAAATGTTAATATTATAGAAGTGTATAAACACTGGAATGCTAAAGTCTTATACTTTTAAATAGACTCATTCTGAAGAAATTTTGGAAATTTATTTGTGATGCTTTAAAAATCATGTCACTTTTGACCTTCAAGTGAATAAACCCAAAGTTAATTTTATACTGGTGTACACATTATTATTATTAAAGTCCTAGAATAATAACAACCAACCACATTTATTATGTACTTAATTTTCTTGCTAGATCAATGTAGGATTGCAATGTTAACCACACTGGTTAAAAAAAAAAAAAAAAAAAAACTATTGACATCGTTTTAAAATAGTATATGAGTAAAGTCCTTCTTTAAGACCTCCTTTATGTTACTTAAACATAAGTAACTACAAAAACGTAACATGAAACTTCAAAAAGACATTTTAAAAATATGTCACATGAATGTTTGTATTATTGTCTTCATGCCTAATGTAAGGCAAAATATATGTAGGGAGTCTGGCTCCAAACTCAAATCTTAAGTGTGATCTTTCAGATCCAACCATAGCCAATTGCAAGGCTTTGCCTGGCAGGTTTCATGGAGGGAAGCTGCTCTCCCCACCACTAGACTGTGCAAAACCAGTGCACTGTATTTTTTCTGGAGGGTAGTTACAGTCAAAACCTCAGGCCCTACTGGCCCCCTGGGCAGAGCTCATATGCATGTCTGCCTCCTAGCCCAGGTGCTCCAAGAGGCTTCCTTATCAAGGACAGCAACTAAGTCTCTTTTTGTATTTTTATTTGGTACTTTTACACCCATAGCCTTCCTTCTCTCTGCATCCCCTGGGCCCACAGATCCATAAAAAGTCAAGAGCCCCATTAGTTCATGGCTCCCCAGCCATTATACAATACCTCTGTGCTGGATAAGATATTCTCCAAACCTTACATATACACTTATACTATATATATATACACATTTCACTCTTAAGGAATAGCTGTGTACATATTTCTTTGTACACATATACACATATGTGGGTAAGGCTACAGAATAAATTATTATAAATGGAATTACCAGAGGAAAGTGTGTAATAATTTAACATTTTTGATAAACATTGCCAAATTGCTCTCAGCAACAATGTTTGAAAATATTTTTTACACTCAACCTCACAGTAGAAGTGTTAGTAACTCTTTTGTATTTGCCAGTCTTGTACAATAGGAAGATGGTTCTCGAATTGCCTTTTTATTAGCATGTATATTATTTTAAATGGGACTAAGATTCTTTTCAAATGTTTCAGGACCATCTGTATTTTCTTTATTGTGCCTTTGCTGTTCCTGCTTTGGCTGTTTTCCTTGGCTTGTTTTTCTTGATGATTCATAGGATCTGTTACAATATTAAAATGTATCCTTTTGTTATATGTGCTATAATATTGTTCCAGTTTCCTTGTTTTTATACATCACTCATGGTATTTTTTTTAACTATACAATAATTTGTTATTTATTTACAGGTAAATTTATCGATCTTACTCTTTTTTTTTTTTAAAGATTTTATTTATTTATTTGACAGAGAGAAATCACAAGTAGATGGAGAGGCAGGCAGAGAGAGAGAGGGAAGCAGGCTCTCCGCTGAGCAGAGAGCCCGATGCAGGACTCGATCCCAGGACTCTGAGATCATGACCTGAGCTGAAGGCAGCGGCTTAACCCACTGAGCCACCCAGGCGCCCTTCGATCTTACTCTTAAGGCTTCTAAATTTGCATTCTTCTGAGAAAGGGGAGTTCTACAAACAGTGTTTATAAAACAATCCATCTTTCTCCCACTGATAAGCAGTAAGACCTTTATTATATATGAATTTATGTATACTTCTAGACTCTTATTTTTCATTGAACTATTTATTTATTTAATAGTATTATATTATTTTAATTAAATTGTATATACCATATTTAATATATGTTAATAGTCTCTAATTTTATTACATTCTTTGCTATTATTACAAAACTATTTGTTACGAAAGACAATTAAAATCTGCTTTGAACTTTTGAAACTGTTGTAGATTTTTTAAATTCTTATTGAGCTAAATATATAGATGAACCACTATTCTATATGGTAAGTTTGTATGATAGACTTTTTTTTTTGTTTTGTTTTTTTTTTTTTTTGGTTTTGTCTCCTTCTCTTTCGAAAATTCAATTTTTTTCTTAGTGCTATTGCAAAATGAGTTATTGGAACTATTTTTACTTTTCAGAAACTTGGAAGCTTTCTGTATCCTAAAAAAAATTTTTTAATTTAATTGCCCATTAAATGAGCCCTTAAGAAATGGGTAATTTGGGAGGACTTAAATCTCTATGACCCTGGTAATTCTTGTTCAAGGAAACAGTATAACTTTCATTCATTTAAAATTACCAGATATTTTAAAATAAATATTTTAATATATTATGTTTGTTTTTCTCCTTTTTGTTTAGACCCATTTTGATTCATTTATTATTATTACTTAGGTTTGAGTATAATGAGGGCTTTCTGGGCTTTTCTGTAGACCCATAATAAGAGAAATGATGGCAGTGTTCCAGCTGAGGGTTATTTTCCCTGCATACCTAAATGAAACATGATGGAATGCTCATAAGTTGACTGCAGATTTCTTGCTCGCTGGTTTACAAATACCAGGAACTTTGGATCAAAATTCAGCACCTCTCACTTTCTTAACTGCTGCAATAGCGTGTTATCTGTGTGCTTTCTTATTCAACCCCTTTTTCCTAGTAGTTAGTGTCTGGAACTAACAGTATCAATAAGAGCTCCCATGGTCAGACTATGTATCCTGTCCTGATGCTCTCAACAAGTCTGCTGTTAAACACGGTGGGAAGTACACCTCCACTGGCAGATCTTTATGTTCTACAGACTTCCTCTGAAGTCTGCAGAGATTTCCGTTGGATATTTCACCTGTGCCCATTTCTCATAGCAACTTTAGAGATCACATTTTACTCTCAGCATTTTGGGAAGAATAAACTGTCAAAAATCATAAACCACTTGCCTAAGTCCACACCAAGAATTAAATGAAGGGATCATTACTTGAACATAAATATGTGTTCACAAAAGAAATATGCTCTTTTTTCTCTCATTTGTTTCATGTTCTTTGTATCTCACACAATGGCTATTACTATTAACTTCATATGATGGATACCTAATAAAATTTAATTAAAAGAAAGCGATCACCTTCCATTACATAATTAAATCTTAACACTTGTAATGTTTTCTAAACATCATTCTACTTTATTTATTTTTTAAAAGATTTTTATTTATTTACTTGAGAGAGAGCAAGAGGGAGAGAGCACAGAGAGAGAGGGAGAAGCAGACCCTCCTCGGAGCAGAGAGCCTCACGCAGGGCTAGATCCCAGCAACCTGAGATCATGACCTGAACTTATGGCAGATGCTAAACCAAATGACTCCCCAGGGACCCCTAAATATCATTCTACTTTAAAAAGAAATTTGTGCTAACATATTTGACAAATATTTTTGCTCAATGTCTTGTGAACAGCAACTCCCAAAAGTCCAGGACCCATTTCATTGGGAAGGAATTCTCTTTTGTGAGAAATATAATTTTCAGAGTATGCAGATGGTGAGGAAATCTAGTTCAAACCTGTCAAGACTGACTTGGGATTTGCTGAGTAGGCTGGAGAGTTTATGCTCAAAAAACAGTGCTCATCTGGTAGGGCCCTGAGTGAGGAACAGGATAGAGTCCTACAGTCTCAACCCCCTGACTAGTACTTGATGCAGCCTCACAATTTGAGGTATTTTCCAGCTGCTTGGTTTCAGAGTGGAATACAATTTCTCACCCATATGGCTTAGTCCTTTGGAAAAGAGAACATAAACATTAAATGGCAATTACGTCGACTAGTACAGCTAACCAGCTATACTGACTGTGGTTATGTGAATAAATCAGGAAGACATTCATATGATTCATCATTGCCTGCTTTTCCTGTGCATGATAAAAGCAAGAAAAAATATTGATTTTTCTCAGAATCAAATCAGTCAAAACAACCAATGGCTTAATATCAGCTGTAAATCCTCAACCGCCTTGTTATCAACACTCCCATTTAAAGTCACAATACAGATTGAAATTCCACAATGTGTTTAATGAATACTCGTTTAAAGTGTAAATTCATATTTTTAAAAATAAAGAAAAATTAAATTTACTATTGTGTTATCTCCCACCAGCCATATAATTTAGACTTTTATATTATACTATGTATAGGTGTATAATTTTCTACTCTGACAAAGAAAAAAGTGGGAGCATCTTTACTTTTTATATGATTTTTTTTATTATATTTGTTTTTTTTTTAACTTAAGAGCATAACATTGATTGTAGACTTATTCCTAACACTATTAATTTAGAATGAACCTGCTGTGAGAATATTCAGAGTTGACCTTTCACAATGAATTTGAATTCAGCATATGCGTTTAAGAATCATCATTTATAATGCATTATTTAAAATGTATATTCTAAAATATATTTATGACAAGGACAATGGAAATGTTAAGTTTACTAATCTTTATGTACACACATTAGTAGTTTGATTCATTCTTGTGGGTTTTCCACAGGATAGAATCTTAAAAATAATTCATGGAGCAACTAAATTACACAGAATCTGGCGCTTCCTACTTCATTTTTTAAAACCTGCATATTTTTCCATGTATTTTCATGGAAAATTGCTCAGGTTAGAACAACTGTGGCAGTTACCAGTATTAACGTTAGTAATTCATTACTATAATTATGAGTGCACAATGGGCTCATTGAGATAGCAACAATCAAAGAGATTAAAATTAATAAAAAGATGTATTTTAATTGTAAGAGACTAATCCATGAGATTGTCAATGAAGTATATGAATATATTAAAGTGTTATATTTTTTATCTGAATTTCACATAACATTGGGAAAGTAGGGATCAGAAAATATAAATTATATGCACCCAGGAGAGAGTAAAAAGTAGCTGATGATACATAGAGAGGCTATAATTTTTATGCTATGAGAATCATAGATATTTTTTAAACTTGTTACAAAATATGAAAGTCTACCTGCACTGCATTGATATTTTTGCTATAAATTTAACTGTGAAATTAATGCATTTGCATTGTAAAATGCTAATCTTTTGTTAGATATTCAAAGATTTTTCTTCAAAACTTCTGTGCCTTGTTATACTTTGAGCAATAGAGTATAAGAGTCCTGAATATAGATGTTAAATAAAACACATTTTCTTATATTTAAAAACATTATTTAAAGCAATTTTGTTAACCTGATTATTTTCTGTTGAGATCTCCAGCTTACTTACACTCCTTCACCATTTCTTCCCTTCCAAATCGTGAAAAATGAATGCACCAGTGCAAGAAGACAGGACTGGAAAAGGGGTAAGTCATGATTTGTTAGGAAGCCCACACAGAAAGGATTTTGTTCTCATGTAAACCTAGGCCTGAGGCAAGAATAGAAGGAAGAGCTTCATATAAAAATTAGTGCTCTATTGCCAGGAAAATGTGAGACCTCAGAAAGCTTTATATCGTATTAGAATAGGGCAGCTCCTTATCATTTGGAGGCCTTACCTGAAATGACCTGCCAAATATTCCTGACCCCAGAGAAAGAGAGTTTCTACAAGGTTGGCAAAGATAACGATCTCTAATGCAGAGATTTCAGAGCCTAGATGCTCCTTTTGAGAAAGAGAACAAAGAAAGTAAATAATAGATATATTTCTTCTGGGTTGAAGACTTGAATTACTATTTGAAAATATTTTCTTGAAGTAAAACTTTCAAATTACAAGGCAAAAACTAATAGTAACCCATAACTAAAACTGTGAATCTATTATGGCAAAATCTAGAATTTGAGTACTGGATTGAGGAGGAGAGAACAAAAGCGTCATCTCTACAACGTCATGTTCTGGGGAAGGGAAGCATGGAAACATGGAGGGCTTGGTTGTAGGACAGAGTTGATGTATTTACATATGGCAGAAACATACACATTGATTGTTGGCGTTGGGAATATTAAAAAAACAAACAAACAAAAACAACAACAAAAAAACACTTGACAAATGGGAAATCTTAAAGGACCTTCCAAAGTAACTGGAGTAAAAGTGAGGGTGAATAAAAAACATCCAGCAAAAAACAGGCAAAAGATAAAAAAAGAATACAACATAGTAAAAACATAATTTTAAAAACAAACTTAGAAGAAAGGAATGAAATCATACAGACTAAATGTAAATTAATTTTCATTTTAAAAACAGATTTTAAAATTGAATTAAATCAAATCAACTTTACTATGCATTATAAAAGAAGACTTCTTAAAGAAATAAATGTTGAAATGTTGAACCATGTCAGATAATAAATATTGCATTAGGCAAACACAATAAAAGAGGAAGCAAGAATGAAAATATTAATATCATTTTCAGAATCCAATTGATTTACTAGAGAAAAATAATTATAGAGAGAATTTGAATAATGTAATCAATATATAGCAATAGACATATTAGTAAAGTTGCATTCTATAAATTGAAAATATATTTTATATGAAAAAGATAAATTTCTAGAGGTCCTAAAACAAATGCTACATCACCATCAAACAGATAAAAAATAAGCACAGATATTGAATATCTGACAAATAATAATTAATAAATCCAAGATATGTTATATTTCATCTAATTCAAAGTTCTTTTCATTGTAACCATTATTTCACATATTACTGAGGAAGAAAAGAATGCTGTCAATTAACTTATACATGTTTCATTACAATTTAAGATGTTTTATATTTATTAAAAAAATCTATTTCGGGGTGCCTGGGTGGCTCAGTGGGTTAAAAAATCTATTTCAGTTTAGTATAGCCATATTTCATAAATACCACTGTGGTGCACTCATGAAGGTGAAAATAATAACACAAAGCAGTAACCGCCTTCACCCTACTCTCATTTGTGGAATTTGACATTTCCATCTTCTGAAATTTTGCATGCTATTATTTATAAATTAAATTAAAGTCTATCATATATCTTCTCATCTTAAACTTTAATACATCTGAAATGAAGAAATTACAGGAAAAAAATGCATAATCAAAGTTTATCTTCTCAATGGACATGCCCTTACCCAACTGAATATGTAACAAATACTTTCCAGCTATGAATTAGAGGTCTAACCAAGACCTGATAGCAATCATTCTTTGGTTAAAACGGTATCTAGAATTTAAGATCAAATGATTCAATGGCAGATATTCTTTCTTTTTTTCTCTCAGAACTCTATTGTAAATTACCTTTGCAACAATAATTCTTTTTTTCCCCATCTTACTCATAAACCTAACTAATAAGGTAGACATGAGTGCAAAAATGGAAAGGAGAAGTTTGAGACTAGTAGAAATGATAAAAGAATTGTTAACAATGTGTTCTTAAAAGCATGGTATCTATTGATGTAAATATAACAGATTTAAATGCTTGCAAGGATAAATTGTCTTCTAAATGAATTTGTACAACAAAATTACCCATTTAAAATGTGCTTCAAATTTTACTTCTGCTTATGTCTTTAATTTGCCTGCTTTTCCATCACTTGATTGCTTGATTCTAGAATCACTTTTACTATTTAAATACCACTTTTTTCCTGTCTTATTTCCTTGATTAAAACCCAGTTGGGTGTTTTCCCTTCTGTCTGATGACTATGTTAGTACTCAGAACAAAACCAAAAGAAATCCTGAATGAAATTATTCCCAAGCTTTCAGAGGACTTTAAAATATGTATGAAGACAAAGTATCTTATAAAAAGCATTTTCATTGTTTCATGAATATTTTACTTTTCTTCTTTCGTCCATAACCACGGGCATATTTTTATTTGCATTTTACTTATTTTCCATATTTGTAATCTATTTCATGATTATTATTATACATAGCGAGAAAGCAAAAACATCAGAAAAAATAATTGAATTGAAATCCATCTCTAAAGTGTAACATTGTAAATTATAGAAATAGTTTTTTCTTTAATCTGTTTGATGGAAATCAGTATAAGTGCATTTTGGGAAATGTATTAAATCACTTATATCACACAACATTTTAGTTAGTTTTAACTAAATATATATTAACCTAAATAAGTTGAATATGGAAGGGAAAAATTCTTGTCCTTTCTGTTCTTCCCTCTATATTATTAAGGTCAGAATGACTCAAGGTCAATGGCTACAAGGTCAGAATCACCTAATTGATTTTCCAGTCATCCAGAAGGAGTTCAAGTAGTGAAAAAGACCTGCTTCTTTCTTTTTTAAAAAATTTATTTTATTTATTTGACAGAGAGAGACACAGTGAGAGAGGGAACACAAACGGGAGGAGTGTGAGAGGGAGAAGTAGGCTTCCCACTAAGCAGGGAGCCCGATGTGCAGCTCAATCCCAGGACCCTGGAATCATGACCTGAGCCGAAGGCAGGAGCTTAAAGACTGAGCCACCCAGGCACCCCCAAAAGACCTGTTTTTTCCACTTAAGAGTACAAACTAGAATTCATATGCCACATCTGGCCAATATTCCCTTTGTCATTACTAGTCATGTGGCCATATCAGGTGGATGGGAAAGCCATGAAATGGATGGTCATGTAAGTAATGCAGAGCCAATGTAGTGGGACAACTAGTCGAATCTGATACACCAACTTACTTAGAGTATGTGTTGGTGGTCATTACTCTTTTTATAATTATGTTTTAAAGATTTTATTTTTTTATTTGAGACTGAGAGAGAGCATAAGCAGGGCAAGGCTGAGGGAGAAGGAGCAGCAGACTCCCCCACCCAACAGGGAGCCCAACGCGGGGCTTGATCCCAGACCCCTGAGATCACAACCAGAGGTGAAGGCAGATGCCCAACTGATTGAGCCACCAAGGCACCCCTGTCATTACTCTTTTAATAATGTGTAAGAGTAATTTATTCTTTCACCTATCCATTTCTTTTTTTTTTTATAATTTTTTTTTATAAACATATATTTTTATCCCCAGGGGTACAGGTCTGTGAATCACCAGGTTTACACACTTCACAGCACTCACCAAAGCACATACCCTCCCCAATGTCCAGAATCCCACCCCCTTCTCCCAAACCCCCTCCCCGCAGCAACCCTCAGTTTGTTTTGTGAGATTAAGAGTCACCTATCCATTTCTTAAGAAGGTTTTTCTTATTGTTTCAGAAATGTTTAGGGAGAAGTCACAGTATTTTACATTTTTACAAATCACTTGTAATTTGGGTAGCCCAGTCAGTTAAGCATCCAGCTGTTGCTTTCAGCTCAGTCCTGGTATTGAGCCCTGGGTCAGGCTCTGTGCTCAACGTGGGGTTTGTTTGGGATCCCCTCCCACTGTCCCTCAGCCTCTACCCCTCCTCTTCTGCCCCTCTCCCTGCTCATGAGCTCTATCTCTAAAATAAATAAATAAAAATAAATCTTAAAAAAAAACACTGTAATTCATGCAAGATGGTGCATATGAATATGATACATTATTCCCTAAATTAGAAAGAAGGTCTTCATTATTGCTTAAGTACACCATTAATTCCATTTTCCACTTTTGTGCTTTCTTTGAGTTTCTTAATTAGATTGGACAAAACTCTTCAAAGTTTAAAATACACCATTCTTTTCAGAATGTTTTTTCTTCTGGAATGAAATATACCTAAACATTTAGAACTTCCTAATATGTCATTTGTTTACTTTTATTTAAAGGAGAATTTTCATCCTCTTTTTTTTTTTTTAAGTGAGAAAAGATAACTAAGCACAATTAGCTTTAGTTTCTTGGTCAAGAATAAATAGCTTTGGGGGGCACATGCGGGGCTCAGTCCATTAAGATCCTGATCCAGGGTCCTGGGATGGAGCTCCTTACTCAGCAGGGAGCTGGCTTCTCCCTCTGCCTGCTGCTCCCCCTACTTGTACTCTTTCTCCCACTCTGTCAAATAGGTAAATAAAATCGTTTAAAAAAGAAAGAATAAATAACTTTTCATTACACACTTGAGCACTGTGCTGGAACTCATTAAATTTCAGACAAGAAATATAGACATTTGAATCGGAGTTAAAGATCAAGATAAATTGTTTTATATTGCCCCAGTCTTCATATCAAATCTATCAATATCTCCATACAAATACATACAAATGTGTACATACAACAGAATATACATACATGTATGTTTTGTGTATACACACAAATCCAGCAAGAGACTTGGGCATATAGTCAGTTTAATATACAATAATAAATAACACCAGAAATCCCAGCAAGCAAATAATTGAGACAGGTTATTTTAGAAAGAGGGTTTATTATATCCTGTATAATGAATAAGCTGGTACCTATCCTCATAGAAAGGAATGGAAACCTTCATATTGATATATAGACTAATCCTTGTGATTGTTTTCTTATAAAGCAACTTATATTCCTCCAAAACTGTACCCCAAGAAGAAAGTTGTGGAAACTCTCCACAAGAAGACAAAATTTTCTACAGCCCATTTTGTATGGGAAGTCACAAGGAAAAACTCTCAGAGAGCAGAACCAGGGCTTAGAGACAACAGCAGGGCAATTCCTTCCAGAGTGTGTATGGGTCCCAGAATCTCAAAAATGTCGCTGATTGAGACAGGGTGGTACGTTGTACAGAGATAGAGAACAGGATGCAGGAACTGGATAACGTCAGGTTTGTCTTGTTGAGAACTGGCTGAGTATATTCTTTTAAGACTTTATTTATTTATTTATTTGTGTGTGTGTGTGTGTGTGTGTGTGTGTGAGAGAGAGAGAGAGAGAGAGAGAGAGAGAGAGAGAAGAGCGAGCGCACAAGCAGGCAGAGTGGCAGGCAGAGGCAGAGGGAGAAGCAGGCTCCCTGCCCAGCAAGGAGCCCCATGCGGCACTTGATCCCAGGACCCTGGGATCATGACCTGAGCTGAAGGCAGTGGCTTAATCCACTGAGCCACCAGGCATCCCTATTCTTTTAATAAGAAGAATTAGTGCAGATGTTGGGGTAACTAGAGGGGCAGACTACAGCAGAGAATATAGTCGTATATTCAAACATGTATTCTCAGTATACTACTTATTAAAAGAACTCAGTTTTATTTAAGGAAGTAATGTATACAGGAAAACAATATAGTTCACTACGTTAAATGTTTTGGATAATAATGGGTCATTTTAGGAATAATCTAGGTGAAAAATCTAAACTATGTTTATGCTTGATTTTACTATACTGTGCTATACCATTAAATCTTATTAGATTTTTTCTAAATTCAGTGTATCTTAAGAATGGAATATTTCTTATGATTTCCATCAGTATTGATGGAAAACCACATATTCTTAAGCTCAGAGGTTTTTTTTTTTTTTTTTCCCTTTGTGATCTGTTACTTAGACTTGTCATTGCCATTAAGTAAAAAATAAATTGCTGTGTCACATTAAACTATTAACTAGCTAGAAACAGTGTACTCCCTCTACTTCCCTGTTTGCCATCTCTCCCCTGAAATACTCATACAATCACACAAAGTAATGTTAAGTGGTCATGTTAGACCCATCAGGTATCAATCAACTGTTTCCAGAAACATGGAGAAATTACCACTAATCGAAGATTGAATGGATTCATAAAGCCAAATAACAGGACTAAAGTAGAAAGTAAGTTGAAAGGCTGACTGTCACCTCATCCTTTTGCCCATTCCAGAGCAATTGTTAGGCAAAAAGCCGGTCCTACTGACCAAACAAAATGAGTAGCCCTTATTATATGTGTGTGGGGAAATGAAATATTGAAAACGAAGGAAGTGGGAAAAAAAACAAAAACACAGGAGAATCTTTAGTTACTGTGTGTATTATCACACTGGGAATAAAAGAAGATCTAATAAGGCAATGCTCTTATTTTTTGTTTTGTTATCTTTGCAGTTTGTTTTTGGTTTTGTTTTTATGTGCCCATTTTATTGTGGCAAATATAACAGAGCACTCCTCCTAGAAAAACATTCACATGTACATCTTCAATTCCAGGAAAAGTAAGGCAAGTAGAAACAAAGTATCCCTTCCATTAGAAGAGACTCACATGATAAATTCTTAAAAGATTCACCTAGGGGTGATGACTGATTAAGATGTAAATTCTGACTGCAATCCAATGTATCCCAAGGCTGAGTGGAGAGACATTTCTTCCCCCACTATTTGTGAATCCCAGAATAAAAGTCTCATTGACATACATTATTTAAAAATATTTTGCTGTGTGAGAATAATAGGGAAGATAACAGAGAAGACTTCACTTGCAAATGTGATTTACCACAAGCAACTCAAACAAACTTGAGAAAGTATTTTGGTGTTCTCAAAGTCAGCGCATATTCTAAAATCTGTGGTATTATTTTATAATTGTAAGGTCTCTAAAAATATTCCCAGTAATGTTTTTTGCTCTCTCCTGTGTTGTATGTATAAAATATTTATTAGAGGAATTTTCTGGACTGATTTTCAAAAATGAAACAAAAAGGAATTAATAGCTTGCAGAACAAAACAGATATTTTTCACAATTATTTAATGTTTCATTTTACTATTATGCCTTTTGTCTTTCAAAAAGCAATGAAAACTGGATCAAAACTGAAGACATAGATGTCTGCAATACTTATACCTATAATCTCAAGAAATAACAGTTATGAGAAAAACCAGTAAATCAAAAATAATGAAAACAAAACAGGAAAGATGCAATAGCAGGTCCAGAAATTCTTCAAAAGTAGAAAGTATAGGATTAGATTTAAAAAAAAAAAAAAAAACCTAAAATAAAAAACAAAAAAACCCACCCAAATATATGTATATATATACTGGATATATAAATACATAAATACACACACATATACTGGGAAGAATATGATAATATGATGAAATTTGTAAAAATAGGTTGTTGCAGGCCTTACATGTTATAAAATGGCCAATAATGCCATATATTTGGCCCAGGTAAAATCTCAACAATTTCCAAAAAGCAAAATTTCTCCATGTGCACTGATTATAAAATATTATTTAAATAATTTTTTAAGAATTACCTTTGGAAATAAAATATGTGCAGTTGGATAGTTAACTAACAACTCTAGGGTTAACCCAAAAGTGAAATTACAGTGACTTTAACATGAACATTTTAGTTCATGATGTTCATAATTTAGTTCACAGTTCCTAATGAACATTAACATGAACAATTTAGGAGACAGTTACTTTTAAAATAACATAAAAACAGTCCATACATATCAGAGCCTGAAGTTTATTGACTAAAAGACACTCAGGAGAAAATATGATTTTATATTAGGAAACTCTATGAAGACAAATTAGCAATTATTAACTTAAAAAACTAGTATATTAGAAAAAATATTAAGCTACCAAATGACTTAAAGGAAGAAAAATCTAAAATGGACAACACAGTTCATAGTTAAGAAAGAAAACAGTGAAGTAGTAAGAAATAATCTACTGATCAATGACACTGATACATGTTTTTGGAAAATAAAAAACAACAGATAAACATCCGGTGACTCCAGGGAAAAAGCTAAAAACCTTACGGTAATATTAAAATGTATGGGGTAGAATTTGTAAATACAAAGTGTATGTAATTGTACACTGATAATTTTAAAATTATTTCACAATGGATAGTTTTTCATAAACTCAAAATTAAGAACATTGCCATAAAAGTGATAGGAATTATGATCAAACCAGTAAACACATTATAAATCAATTTGGCGATCAAAAATTTATTTGTGGGGTGCCAGGGTGGCTCAGTAGGTTAAGTGACTGTCTTTGGCTCAGGTCATGACCCTGGAGTCCTGGGATGGAGCCCCACATCGGGCTCCCTGCTCAGCATGGAGTCTGCTTCTCCCTCTGACTCTTTCCTGTCTCATGCTCTCTCCCTCACTCTTCTCTCTCTCAAATAAATAAATAAAATCTTTAAAAAAAAATTTTTTTTTTAACTTTTTATTTTTTATAACATATATTTTTATCCCCAGGGGTACAGGTCTGTGAATCACCAGGTTTACACACTTCACAGCACTCACCAAAGCACATACCCTCCCCAATGTCCATAATCCCACCCCCTTCTCCCAAATCCCCTCCCCCCAGCAACCTTCAGTTTGTTTTGTGAGATTAAGAGTCACTTATGGTTTGTCTCCCTCCCAATCCCATCTTGTTTCATTGATTCTTCTCCTACCCACTTAAGCCCCCATGTTGCATCACCACTTCCTCATATCAGGGAGATCATATGATAGTTGTCTTTCTCTGCTTGACTTATTTCGCTAAGCATGATACGCTCTAGTTCCATCCATGTTGTCGCAAATGGCAAGATTTCATTTCTTTTGATGGCTGCATAGTATTCCATTGTGTATATATACCACATCTTCTTGATCCATTCATCTGTGGATGGACATCTAGGTTCTTTCCATAGTTTGGCTATTGTGGACATTGCTGCTATAAACATTCGGGTGCATGTGCCCCTTTGGATCACTACGTTTGTATCTTTAGGGTAAATACCCAATGGTGCAATTGCTGGGTCATAGGGCAGTTCTATTTTCAACATTCTGAGGAACCTCCATGCTGTTTTCCAGAGTGGCTGCACCAGCTTGCATTCCCACCAACAGTGTAGGAGGGTTCCCCTTTCTCCACATCCTCGCCAGCATCTGTCATTTCCTGACTTGTTGATTTTAGCCATTCTGACTGGTGTGAGGTGATATCTCATTGTGGCTTTGATTTGTATTTCCCTGATGCCGAGTGATATGGAGCACTTTTTCATGTGTCTGTTGGCCATCTGGATGTCTTCTTTGCAGAAATGTCTGTTCATGTCCTCTGCCCATTTCTTGATTGGATTATTTGTTCTTTGGGTGTTGAGTTTGCTAAGTTCTTTATAGATTCTGGACACTAGTCCTTTATCTGATATGTCGTTTGCAAATATCTTCTCCCATTCTGTCAGTTGTCTTTTGATTTTGTTAACTGTTTCCTTTGCTGTGCAAAAGCTTTTGATCTTGATGAAATCCCAAAGTTCATTTTTTCCCTTGCTTCCCTTGCCTTTTGCGTTGTTCCTAGGAAGATGTTGCTGCGGCAGAGGTCGAAGAGGTTGCTGCCTGTGTTCTCCTCAAGGATTTTGATGGATTCCTTTCGCACATTGAGGTCCTTCATCCATTTTGAGTCTATTTTTGTGTGTGGTGTAAGGAAATGGTCCAATTTCATTTTTCTGCATGTGGCTGTCCAATTTTCCCAGCACCATTTATTGAAGAGGCTGTCTTTTTTCCAGTGGACATTCTTTCCTGCTTTGTCGAAGATGAGTTGACCATAGATTTGAGGGTCTATTTCTGGGCTCTCTATTCTGTTCCATTGATCTATGTGTCTGTTTTTGTGCCAGTACCATGCTGTCTTGATGATGACAGCTTTGTAATAGAGCTTGAAGTCCGGAATTGTGATGCCACCAACGTTGGCTTTCTTTTTCAATATCCCTTTGGCTATTCGAGGTCTTTTCTGGTTCCATATAAATTTTAGCATTATTTGTTCCATTTCTTTGAAAAAGATGGATGGTACTTTGATAGGAATTGCATTAAATGTGTAGATTGCTTTAGGTAGCATAGATATTTTCACAGTATTTATTCTTCCAATCCAGGAGCATGGAACATTTTTCCATTTCTTTGTGTCTTCCTCAATTTCTTTCATGAGTACTTTATAGTTTTCTGAGTATAGATTCTGTGTCTCTTTGGTTAGGTTTATTCCTAAGTATCTTACGGTTTTGGATGCAATTGTAAATGGGATTGACTCCTTAATATCTCTTTCTTCTGTCTTGCTGTTGGTGTAGAGAAATGCAACTGATTTCTGTGCATTGATTTTATATCCTGACACTTTACTGAATTCCTGTATAAGTTCTAGCAGTTTTGGAGTGGAGTCTTTTGGGTTTTCCACATATAGTATCATATCATCTGCGAAGAGTGATAATTTGACTTCTTCTTTGCCGATTTGGATGCCTTTAATTTCCTTTTGTTGTCTGATTGCTGAGGCTAGGACCTCTAGTACTATGTTTAATAGCAGTGGTGATAATGGACATCCTTGCCGTGTTCCTGACCTTAGTGTAAAAGCTTTCAGTTTTTCTCCATTGAGAATGATATTTGCGGTGGGTTTTTCATAGATGGCTTTGATGATATTGAGGTATGTGCCCTCTATCCCTACACTTTGAAGAGTTGTGATCAGGAAGGGATGCTGTACTTTGTCAAATGCTTTTTCAGCATCTATTGAAAGTATCATATGGTTCTTGTTCTTTCTTTTATTGATGTGTTGTATCACATTGACTGATTTGCGGATGTTGAACCAACCTTGCAGCCCTGGAATAAATCCCACTTGGTCGTGGTGTATAATCTTTTTAATGTACTGTTGAATCCTATTGGCTAGTATTTTGTTGAGTATTTTCGCATCTGTGTTCATCATGGATATCGGTCTATAGCTCTCTTTTTTGGTGGGATCCTTGTCTGGTTTTAGGATCAAGGTGATGCTGGCCTCATAAAATGAGTTTGGAAGTTTTCCTTCCATTTCTATTTTTTGGAACAGTTTCAGGAGAATAGGAATTAGTTCTTCTTTAAATGTTTGGTAGAATTCCCCCGGGAAGCCATCTGGCCCTGGGCTTTTGTTTGTTTGGAGATTTTTAATGACTGTTTCAATCTCCTTACTGGTTATGGGTCTGTTCAGGCTTTCTATTTCTTCCTGGTTCAGTTGTGGTAGTTTATATGTTTCTAGGAATGCATCCATTTCTTCGAGATTGTCAAATTTATTGCCGTACAGTTGCTCATAGTATGTTCTTATAATAGTTTGTATTTCTTTGGTGTTAGTTGTGATCTCTCCTCTTTCATTCATGATTTTATTTATTTGGGTCCTTTCTCTTTTCTTTTTGATAAGTCGGGCCAGGGGTTTATCAATTTTATTAATTCTTTCAAAGAACCAGCTCCTAGTTTCATTGATTTGTTCTATTGTTTTTTTGGTTTCTATTTCATTGATTTCTGCTCTGATCTTTATGATTTCTCTTCTCCTGCTGGGCTTAGGGTTTCTTTCTTGTTCTTTCTCCAGCTCCTTTAGGTGTAGGGTTAGGTTGTGTACCTGAGACCTTTCTTGTTTCTTGAGAAAGGCTTGTACCGCTATATATTTTCCTCTCAGGACTGCCTTTATTGTGTCCCACAGATTTTGAACCGTTGTATTTTCATTATCATTTGTTTCCATGATTTTTTTCAATTCTTCTTTAATTTCCCGGTTGACCCATTCATTCTTTAGAAGGATACTGTTTAGTCTCCATGTATATGGGTTCTTTCCAAACTTCCTTTTGTGGTTGAGTTCTAGCTTTAGAGCATTGTGGTCTGAAAATATGCAGGGAATGATCCCAATCTTTTGATACCGGTTGAGTCCTGATTTAGGACCGAGGATGTGATCTATTCTGGAGAATGTTCCATGTGCACTAGAGAAGAATGTGTATTCTGTTGCTTTGGGATGAAATGTTCTGAATATATCTGTGATGTCCATCTGGTCCAGTGTGTCGTTTAAGGCCTTTATTTCCTTGCTGATCTTTTGCTTGGATGACCTGTCCATTTCAGTGAGGGGAGTGTTAAAGTCCCCTACTATTATTGTATTGTTGTTGATGTGTTTCTTTGATTTTGTTATTAATTGGTTTATATAGTTGGCTGCTCCCACGTTGGGGGCATAGATATTTAAAATTGTTAAATCTTCTTGTTGGACATACCCTTTGAGTATGATATAGTGTCCTTCCTCATCTCTTATTATAGTCTTTGGCTTAAAATCTAATTGATCTGATATAAGGATTGCCACTCCTGCTTTCTTCTGATGTCCATTAGCATGGTAAATTCTTTTCCACCCCCTCACTTTAAATCTGGAGGTGTCTTCGGGCTTAAAATGAGTTTCTTGGAGGCAACATATAGATGGGTTTTGTTTTTTTATCCATTCTGATACCCTGTGTCTTTTGACAGGGGCATTTAGCCCATTCACATTCAGGGTAACTATTGAGAGAAATGAATTTAGTGCCATTGTATTGCCTGTAAGGTGACTGTTATTGTATATGGTCTCTGTTCCTTTCTGATCTACCACTTGTAGGCTCTCTCTTTGCTTAGAGGACCCCTTTCAAGATTTCCTGTAGAGCTGGTTTGGTATTTGCAAATTCTTTCAGTTGTTGTTTGTCCTGGAAGCTTTTAATCTCTCCTTCTATTTTCAATGATAGCCTAGCTGGATATAGTATTCTGGGCTGCATGTTTTTCTCGTTTAGTGCTCTAAAAATATCATGCCAGCTCTTTCTGGCCTGCCAGGTCTCTGTGGATAAGTCAGCTGCCAATCTAATATTTTTACCATTGTATGTTACAGACTTCTTTTCCCGGGCTGCTTTCAGGATTTTCTCTTTGTCACTGAGACTTGTAAATTTTACTATTAGGTGACGGGGTGTGGGCCTATTCTTATTGATTTTGAGGGGCATTCTCTGAACCTCCTGAATTTTGATGCTCATTCCCTTTGCCATATTGGGGAAATTCTCCCCAATAATTCTCCAGTATACCTTCTGCTCCCCTCTCTCTTTCTTCTTCTTCTGGAATCCCAATTATTCTAATGTTGTTTCGTCTTATGGTGTCACTTAATTCTCGAATTCTCCCCTCGTGGTCCAGTAGCTGTTTGTCCCTCTTTTGCTCAGCTTCTTTATTCTCTGTCATTTGGTCTTCTATATCACTAATTCTTTCTTCTGCCTCATTTATCCTAGCAGTTAGAGCCTCCATTTTTGATTGCACCTCATTAATAGCTTTTTTGATTTCAACTTGGTTAGATTTTAGTTCTTTTATTTCTCCAGAAAGGGCTTTTATATCTCTCGAGAGGGTTTCTCTAATATCTTCCATGCCTTTTTCGAGCCCGGCTAGAACCTTGAGAATTGTCATTCTGAACTCTAGATCTGACATATTACCGATGTCTGTATTGATTAGGTCCCTAGCCTTCGGTACTGCCTCTTGTTCTTTTTTTTGCGTTGAATTTTTACGTCTTGTCATTTTGGCCAGATAAGAGTAAATGAAGGGGCAAGCAAAATACTAAAAGGGTGGCAACAACCCCAGGAAAATATGCTTTAACCAAATTAGAAGAGATCCAAAATCGTGAGTGGGGAGAAAGGGGATAAAAAGAGGTTCAAAAAGAAAGAAAGAAAAAAAAAAAGAAAAAAGAAAAGAAAAAAAAAAGAAAAGAAAAAAAAATTTTTAAAAAATTTTAAAAAAAGAAAACACCTGAGTAAAATGTAAAAAAGAAAAAATATATATATTAGATAAACTAGTAAAAAATCGTCAAAAAAGAAAAAGGTAACAGTTAAAAAAAAAAATTTTACCCGAAGGTGAGAAGAAAAAGAAAAAAAAAAAATGAAAAAGAAAAAATTAAATTAACTGCAAGACTAAAAAAAAATCACAGGAAAAAAGCCATGAGTTCCGTGCTTGGCTTTCTCCTCCTCTGGAATTCTGCTGCTCTCCTTGGTATTGAAACCGCACTCCTTGGTAGGTGAACTTGGTCTCGGCTGGATTTCTTGTTGATCTTCTGGGGGAGGGGCCTGTTGTAGTGATTCTCAAGTGTCTTTGCCCCAGGCGGAATTACACAGCCCTTACCCGGGGCCGGGGTGAGTAATCCGCTCGGGTTTGATTTCAGGAGCTTTTGTTCCCTGAGCGCTTTGCTTTCCGTAGAGTTCTGGAGGACGGGAACACAAATGGCGGCCTCCTGGTCTCCGGCCCGGAGGAGCCGAGAGCCCGGGGCTCCACTCCTCAGTGCGCCCTCAGAGAACAGCGCCCAGTTACTCCTGTCTGCCTGACCTCCGGCTGCGCTCCGAGCTCACCAAGCCTGCGATCGGTTCAAGGTAACACCGAGCTGCGAGCTTAATGTCGGCTCTGTTTCTGTAGCCGGCTTTCCCGTTCCAATACCCGCAAGCTCTGCGACACTCAGACACCCCCGATCCTTCTGTGACCCTGCGGGACCTGAGGCCACGCTGACCCCACGTGGGCTTCGCCCCGGTTTAGCCTCTGGAGCGATGTCCCTCTGCGGAACAGACTTTTAAAAGTCCTGATTTTGTGCGCGGTTGCTCCGCCGCTTGCCGGGAGCCGGCCCCTCCCCCCGGGGTCTATCTTCCCGTCGCTTTGGATTCACTTCTCCGCCGGTCCTACCTTTCAGAAAGTGGTTGTTTTTCTGTTTCCAGAATTGCTGTTCTTCTTCTCTTCGATCTGCCGATGGATTTTCAGGTGTTTGCAATCTTTAGATAACCTATCTAGCGGATCTCTGGCTAGCTGAAGCAGTCTCAGCTTGCTACTTCTCCGCCATCTTGACTCCTCCCCCCTAAAAAATTTATTAGTAAAATGTACCCATCCCAGAGTGTAATCTGGGCAAGTACTATAAAATCTCCAGGAAAAACCAACACATGTATAAATATTTAACAGAGAAGAAGGTTAATAGTTTTTCAAATAATATGTGTTTTAATTGATCACCAAACCTAAAAAAGAAATAAGATTTTTAAAATATGAAAGGAACCATTTTCAAAAGCATGTTAGGATATTAATATAACAATCTAGATTAATCAAGTCCACATAAGATTTACACAGGAAAACAAAAAAGCTTTAAAATAAGAAAACTTCAGAAACTGAATTAATGCCACTGAACTAGCAGAGTGAAGAAGCTAGAAGACGTGCATTCATGCAATGTGTTTGATCATCTTCAATATATATTCAGCTAAGGAAAAAATAAACAGTATTTTTCAAGTTTATAATCTAACAAAGCTAAGATATTTATAAGCATCCCTCCTGATGCGCAGTGAAGATACTGATGTCTTCTATTACCACCACCATTAAATGATGCAAACCTAAAAAAAAAATAATATAAAGAAATACATAGTTGGGGGAGGTGGGAGGAGTAAGAAGGAGAAATTTGGATACAAACAAGGACGGAAGGAAGATCCTGTGAAGATACAGGGAGAAGAGAGCCATCAACCAGCCAATGAGAGAAATCTCAGAAAAACATCAGCCCTCCTCACACCTTGATTTTTGTCCTTTAATCCACCCTGTCTGTGATATGTGGTAATGACAGCGCTAGCAGACTGATACAAGTCACCTCTGAGACTCATTTGTTGAGTCCATATTTAAGTCAGGAAAGAGACTATCTTTCCAGCCAGTTGCTTAGCAAATGCCAACATTAACACTGCACTCCCATCTGCTCTTAAATAAAGAGGGACATTTCTCTACCCTGCAGGCTGCATAAAGAGATGAAGCATGGCATGGCAAACGCAGGAGAAAGATTTATCTTCCAAGAATGCTTCACAGTAAATCCTTAGAGCCAGATGGTTCTCCCCAACAAGAAGTATTAATGGAAGCTTAGGGCTTTTCTCCAATACGGAGGGACTAAAATCCTCCTCACTCAACTTACACCTGTGTGCTTCTGTGAAGATATTCTTCCAAGTTATATGTATGTTGGAGGAACCCTTTTCTGTATTCTATTGATGATAGGGGATTTGTCTGAATTAAGTATTTTAGATTATCTCTTTGGCAATTTAGGAGATGAGATGTGTCGTAATTGTGTTTTTGCAAAGTCCTGGAGATTTAAACTGTCCTTTAACTAAAAATTATTTTTCAGGGCTTTATGCCTATAAGAAAGATATCAAGCATTCCAAGGAATATTGTATGAGTTGTAATAGAGACTGACTCCAGCTTTGATGACTGCTGACTCATGTCTAAGCCTTACCCTCCCTCCCCCGAACCCCCAATTCCACAGAAAGCTGTCGTGTGTCTCATCTTTTGACTGGAATAAACCTGCTTCCTTCAGAGAAATTTTCTCCCGTCCTAGTTCCAGCCACTATAAAGACCCAACACACTCCTTAGGTCTTGCCCAAACCACCTGCTTGTGCCCTTCCAGTTCTCCCTGGAGACTCTTGTGTAAGCAATAATATACTTTCTATTGCATTCTCTTAGTGTGTAGAGTATCATACTCCTGGTCATAATACCAAATTTTAGACAGGATCCATCCTAATTCTGCAGAGTAACACAAAACACTATGAAACTTATTTTTATACTTTCAGCATATGAACTGAGGAAGAGCCACTGTTTTTTCTTAGTAGTTTATGGACTAGAGAAAAATAAACTTAAGAACTGTATAGATAAGATTCAATTCCCGTTTCTGCTCTTTAGCAGCTGTGTTAACTGGAATAACTATTTAGTTTATATTTATTTCAAATTTCTTCATTTGAAGAAATGTGTGTAATAGTGCTGACTTGCAAAGTTTTTTAATGATTAAACCAAAAATATATAAATTAACCTTCTGGTGTAGTTCATGATACATAAGACTCTGCATATGTTATTTTTAAATAGACCATTGTAATGCAAAATTAAAATAGTTTAAGAAAACAGAAAATCATGTTATAGTATTTACTTCTAGATAACAAATCATTATTCACAAGGCCTATTTTTAAATAAACCTAATTCCAAAAAGTATCTTAGAATTTCCAGTGAGAAAAATGCTTAGTATCTTAAAATTTCCATGGTTATGCTTGTAATTTCTACTAACTAAAAATAAGTCAATATTTTCAAAGCATTACCACTAAATGTATTGGCTGTAAAATATCTCATTTTTTCAGTGTCGATGAACATGTGTTGTACCACTAATGTCTGCTTGTAAGGCTTGTCTTAACTGTTGCCTAAGACAATGGATTATTTAAGACTCCAGGAATATAGCTTAAGTGTGCAGCACAAGACATTCCTATGGTGGTCCAATAGCTCACTAATAAAATTAGAGTGATGTGGGACAATATTACCAAACAAAATGTTGCGTGCAGTGGAGTTTTATAATAGCACAACTATTACAACTAGCACAACTGTTTGTATGTAGAATATATAATGCATATGATCAAATAGTTTACTCAATAATTAGTAGCCCAAGTACTATTTAAAAATAAAATATGAATCTCTTACCTTTGAATTCATTTTTCTGTGAACCCTAAAACTTCCCTAAAAAGTAGTCTATTAAAAAATGAACTAAAATGGGGCACCTGGGTGGCTCAGTGGGTTAAGCCTCTGCCTTCAGCTCAGGTCATGATCTCAGGGTCCTGGAATCAAGTCCCGCATTGGGCTCTCTGCTCAGCAGGGAGCTTTGATTCCTCCTTTCTCTCTGCCTGCCTCTCTGCCTACTTCTGATCTCTCTCCATCAAATAAATTAAAAATTAGAAAAAAAATTAGAAAAAAAATGAACTAAAATATGTTTGATGAGAAAAGTAACCTTTTTTGAAAACAAGAAATTACATTACCACAATTATAATCTTAAGAGATAATTGAGATATTTTATGCTTTGCCTTCTTTCTTTTACTTGTTTTTAGAATATAGTCTTATTACAATGACTCTAAGTTGAATAATTAAATGTATGTTGCAGATTTGACCTACAGTATCCTTAGGGTTACAACAGAAAAACCAAAATATAAAATGTATTTATGCATTCTTTA
Source organism: Mustela nivalis (assembly GCF_964662115.1). Taxonomy (NCBI): domain Eukaryota; kingdom Metazoa; phylum Chordata; class Mammalia; order Carnivora; family Mustelidae; genus Mustela; species Mustela nivalis. Next base: position 56,840,826 of record NC_139025.1, on the reverse strand, counting down.
ACACATTACCTTCATTTATTGTCTTCTTTTTCTTTAACTGTTTCCTTAATTCTAGTTTATTAAGTTGATACCATGTCCAATTGTTCTAGGTATCTCAAATAAATCTTCACTCAGGATTTGCATAAAGATTTAGAAACTATGAACCAAGCAAAATATTCCTATCTTTCACTTTACTGTGCGTAGTCAGCAGAAGAATTTGTCTGTATGTGTGTGATCTGTGAAATGGAAAATAGTTTGTGTGTCAACTCTCTAGGAAAAGAAACATCTGATAATTAAAAAAAAAAAATTTGATTACATTTTCTAGGCTGGTAAGCCAGAGTGGAAAGTGAAATATTAGACTCATATTACTGTCTTTGAGCTGCTTTAACAACAACAACAAAAACATAAACTGGGAAACATAACAAAGATTTCTTTCTTTGTGAAATTGCATATGCTATGTGTTTCTAAAATACAATAGTGGGATACCATAGGATAAACATTCCCATTCCAAAAAAGAAATGTAGGAAAGAAAAGAGTAAAAAGTTCCACTGAGTCCAAAACCTATTAAGGCAACAAGATTATGACTTAAGACTTGAAAATAATCCTCTTTGGTTTGAAAAGCTGACTCCTAGACCCATTGGAATGGCAACGTCACCGCTACCGTTCAGTGGGAGGGTCCTGCAGTGGTTCCCTGGCTGGCCCTTGCTCCCATGGTGTCTTTCTGTTTAGGTCTAATGACAGAGGTCTCATGTCTCTACTACAGCCAGAGGTTTCATGCCCACCAATCTCTCAGTCTAAACTTTGGTACCTGGAGTCCCTGGTTTCAACAGTAACCTTGTCGTTTGAAATCTATGTAGCGGCAGTGATGCCCACTTAGTTCTGCTAAGCACAGCTCATGTCACAACTCTCTGCAGGAGTTCTACCCCTGGGGCACTGGGTGAGCTTACTTTCGCCCACCTGAAGATGCTCCCCCTTTGAAACCACTTTATCTCTCACACCCTTGCACCCTAGGCTGATGATGGAAATGCAGCCCTGATGACCCTTGGGGCCCTTCTTCCATCTTCTTGGAAAATAACCTCCAGCTTCTGTTGAGATTCATATTAATCTCCTCATCAAACAACAGCTTGGTAATACCCTTAGCGTCCTCATCTTTTTGTAATATGAATAGGCTGAGAATTTTCCAAATCTTTAACTTCTGCTTCTGTTTTTCTCAACAGTATCATCTTTTAGTCATTTCTCTCTCCTCACATCCTGCTTTAAACAGTCAGGAGGAGCCAAGTCACACCTTCAACACTTTACTGAAGATTTCCTCAACTACATATTCAATTTTATTACTCCCAAAATCGATAGTCCACAAAACACCAAGATATGAATACAATTCAACCAAGTTCTTTCCAACTATATAACAAAGATAACATTTCATCTTTTTTTTTAAAAGACTTATTTATTTATTTATTTATTTGAGAGAGCAAGAGAGAGAGTGCATGAATAGAGGGGATGGACAAAGGGAGAGGGAGGAGCAGACTCCCCACTGAGCAGGGAGCCCAGAAGATTCAGGGCTCAATCCCAGAACCCTGGGACCACAACCTAAGCGGAAGGCAGGCACTTAACTGAGCCACCCAGGTGCCCCATCCTTTCTTCCAGGTTTGGTTTTTGTTTTGTTTTGTTTTAAGATTTTATTTATTTACTTGACAGACATCACAAGTAGGCAGAAAGGCAGGCAGAGAGAAATGGGGTAGTAGGCTCCCTGCTGAGCCGAGAGCCCAACGCGGAGCTCTATCCCAGGACCCTGGGATCATGACCTGAGCCGAAGGCAGAAGTTTTAACCTACTGAGTCATGCAGGCACCCCCTTTCCTCCAGTTTTAAATAAAATGTTTCTTATATCCATCCGAGATCTCATCAAAATAGCCTTTGTGGGAAAGCTCTACCAACATCTGCTCACAATTACTTAGGTATTCTTTAAGAAGATTAAGGTTTTATCTACATTTCTCTTTTTCTTTCAGAGCCTTCACGGAATCATCCTTATCCCTCTCTGCTCATGGTGGTGTTTCTCCCAGCACACACTTCAAACTCTGCTAGTTTCTATATGTTACTCAGTTCCACAGCCACTTCCACATTTTTAGATATTTAACAGCAGAGCTTCTGTTAGCAATTACTATCTTAGCTTGTGTTGCTACAACAAAAACACCTTAGCCTAGGTGGCTTACAAACAACAGAAACTTACTTCTCAACAGTTCTAGAAGCTGGAAATTCCAGCATTAATGTACTGGCAGACTCAGTGTCTGGGGAGAGTCCACTTCCTTCCTGGATCATAGACGGCCATCTTCCTGCTGTGTCTCATGATTGAAGAGGTAAGGGGGGAGCTCTCTTGGGTCTCTTTTACAGGGGCATTAAGCCCATTCATGGAGGCTACACCCTCATGACCAGATTATCTTTTCCCAAGGTTGTCCACCTCCAGGTACCATCATATTGCGAGTTAGGATTTAAACATATGAATTTTTGTGTCTTTTTCAAGTGTTTATTTAAATTCTATTTAGTTAACATATAGTGTACTATTAGTTTCAGGAGTAGAATTCAGTGAGTCCTCACTACGTACAACACCCAGTGCTTGTCACGAGTGCCCTCCTTAATACTCATCATCCGTTTCACCTACTACCTGCTCATATTCCCCCCCAGCAACTCTCAGTTTGTTCTCTATAGTTAAGAGTTTCTTATGGTGTGCTTCCCTTTCTCTCTTTTTTTTTCCTTTTCCCTATGTTTATCTGTTAAACATATGAATTTGAGAGGGACACAAACATTCATCCTGTAAGAACCACTGTTGGTTCAGTAAACATGTTAAAGAACTTTAAAACTTTTTTTTTTTTTAAGGCAAAGTTATCTTTCTGCCTCTTTGTGATAAGAATCCAATGAGGGATACTTATGTTTAAGCTGTCATAACTTGTGCTTGGAAAGTGGAGCTGTTAACCAGAACTAGAAGCTATCTATCTACTGGAGATTGTAAGAATTCTGATTATTTCTTTTGTTTTTTTAAGGTTTTATTTATTTGACAGAGAGAGAATGATCACAAATAGGCAGAGAGACAGACAGAGAGAGAGAGAGGGATGCAGGCCCCCTGCTGAGCAGAGAGTCAGATGCGGGACTCAAACCCAGGACACCAGGATCATGACCTGAGCTGAAGGCAGGGCCTTAACCCACTGAGCCACCCAGGTGCCCCGCAGAATTCTGATATTTCTTAATGAAGAATAAGGAACATAAGATTTTTTTTTCCTCCACTGTGGTCAAAAAGCTTGTTGTGTCCTGTGAAGTTAGAGAATTTTTTCAAATAAAATTTTTAGACTCTAGAATTTATGCATCTGCCTTTTTTAAAAAAAGATTTTTATTTATTTATTTGACAGACAGAGATCACAGGTAGGCAGAGAGGTGGGGGGGAGGGCAGATTCCCTGCTGAGCAGAGCAGGACCCTGGGATCAGGACCTGAGCCGAAGGCAGAGGCTTTAACCCACTGAGCCACCCAGGTACCCCAGTATGCATCTATCTTTTAAAACAAAATAAAATTTATAAATGATTAACAGCAAAGCCTTTTTTTTTTTTTTTAAGGGATTTGGCATATAATTTGAAAATCCTTTCCCCCAAGAATACTTAAATTCTAGATACTTACCTTTTGGACTATCTATTATTCCAAGCCTTATTAATCAGTGCATGCCACAACTGACATTTTCATGAGAAGAAATTTTTAAGACACAAAGACATAGTCTATCTACACAAAATCTGAAAATATTCTGAGAGCAACAATTTATAGGTTTTTAAATACAAAAGGACACTATTATTCCAACACTTAAATGTCATGAAGATATTAGCTATTTTCAAAGATATTGAAAGTTTTATAAAAGAACCTTACACCTTAGTTCCTATCATTACCATTCCATAAACCTAAAAAGAAATATTTCCATAAAAAAGAAAGCCATTATATTTGGTAAGTTTTCTTGCAGCAAGAGATATATATTATAGAGATAATCCTTATTTACATTGAATTATGAAGAAAGGAAAACAACATTTTGTGAAGGAAATCCTTATGTAAATGAAATGTTGACTATTAGATGTGTCTTGTTTCTAGTATTTTCTTATCAAGCATTTAATGTTAGTTTAGTTATTTAAATCAATTAGGGTAGTTTATGTCAAGCAGGCATATTTAATAATCCATGTATTTAAACTGAGTAGAAAATAACATCTTCTATGTTTTTTTAAATTTTAAATTGTACAGACCATTTTAATCTTAGTCCACTTGATTGGGACCTATTTACCTCCCCACCATATATGAAAAATGGTAGTAGGTGTATGTGAATTACTTTTTAAACATCATATGTGACTGACGTAATTAAAGAAAACTGACCAATTTTCTGGTTACTTACCAACTATACAGCTGTTGTGCTGTCTTCCTTAATTAATTAGTTCCTGCAGGAGTCAAGCCATTATGGTCACCTTGCAAAAGCAAGGAACCCTGTCACTAAAATTTGATTGACATGTCAAGAGTAGTGATACAGGGGTGCCTGGGCGACTCAGTCTGTTAAGCATCCAACTCCTAATTTCAGCTCAGGTCATGATTTCAGGGGTATGAAACTGAGCCTAGAGTCATGCTGCACACCCGGCTTGAGATTCTCTGTATCTCCCTCCCCCTCTGTCCTTTCCCCTGCTCATGCTCTCCTCTCTCTCTCTCTCTCTCTTCCTGAATAAATAAATAGGATCTTAAAAAAAAAAAAAAAAAAGAGTAGTGGTACGGGCAGAGCTCTCAAGGAGGTCTGAAGTGTGTGGAGAATACTAGAAAAAGAGGGCTGGCTCAGGAGTTTTTATTGTGGTTAAGGGTGTGCGATAGGGGTGAGGTGGGGGCTTCCACGGTTCCCTGCAGTTTCTACAGGAGAGAGCTCTGGGCTTTCATATTAGCTCACCCAGATGTGGACAGAGAGGTTGGGGAGGGATGATGTTTAAAATTTGTCAGCAGGTAAACACTGGAAAAGGGAGTGAGATTCCTACTTGGTCACTCATCTGTGAGCAGTTGTGCCTGGTACTTTGAATGATCACCTAATAAAAGCAAAGACATTCTGATTTTGTGAGTCATTATTAAAATCGAGTCATTTCAATAGTGTACCATTTCATTAATAAATTAGGAAGACATAGTATGTGAAGAATTTAGAGTAGTAATAATACTTAACATTTTTGAAGTATTTTGTTTTCCCTGAAGTACTTTTCTATCAGGAACCATATTATATTCCTTGAATTTCTTAAGGCATAATATTATTCATATTTTAGAATATTAAAAATATTATATCTGCATAGAAAGTAGCTTCTTTAATATCCTACTAATTAGAATAAAAATATACTTCTTGTATCTTGAAAAGTTCTTGATTTATAAATAAATTTAGTCTCAATTCATATTTTGTTTTCCATCTCCCAAGATAATATGGTAGGGGTTAGAAAAGGGTTATATTATGAAGATCTGGCAATATTAAGAATTATGTTACCACACTAAATTAGTGCAAGACTACAAAGTTATTTATATCCTAAATTTGATTACTCCATTCACAAAATAATTAAATGCAATCCTGAAAAATTTTGATTTAGATAAACTTTAATGTTGGTTCAGTAGTGTTGGAATAATAATGATGACAACACCACCAACAACACAAATACTATTTTTTTCTGGAGATAGACACATTTATTCTGAAGCTCATATGAAAAATATAAACATTCAATGATAACTGTGAAATATTGAAAATAAAATTAAATGTTGGGAACTAGGATAACATACTATAAAGTCTGTAAAATTAAAATGCTATATTGGTGACCCGTAAAAAGTTATATATTTGGAACAAACTAAAACATCAAATACAAGTACATGGAAATTTACTGTACACAAAGGTGGCATTTCAAATCACTGAGGAAAATTATGTTTTAACTAAAAGTTTGAAAATAACAGTATAGTCATTTGGACACAGTGACAGCTGAATCAAAATATAACTGCTTATACCCCTACATAAAACAAATTGGAGCAAAGATCTAAGTGTTAAGACAGATTTGGTATTATTAAAAAAAAAAAAAAACCTGGGTATATTTCATTATATCCTAAATGTTGGGAAAGCTTTTGAATTCTTACCCAAAATCTAGATGCAAATTTTTTATTGCTGGTTTATATTATATAAAAATAAAATAGAAACTTTTGCATGACCAAAAACCAAATAAACAAAAGGTCAATGTCCAAGAAAAGGAGTAACTGGGAAAAAAAATCTTGTATGATATTCACAATAAAACATTAATATTTCTCATATAAAATAAATCTAAAGTAATATGTAAATATAAAAAATTCAAAAGACTTAAAAAACGAAGAAAAGGCAAAGTTCACACACACACAAATATGCTCATCTTCCTACTGATTATAAATATATGCTACATCTATGAGTACATATATGTCCACATATGTATATATATATCCATGAATATATTTATAGGTGTATTTACACAATTAACAGAAATAGCATACTATGAAATTAGAGGGTTTTTTTTTTAAAGATTTTATTTATTTATTTGACAGACAGAGATTACAAGTAGGCAGAGAGGCAGTCAGAGAGAGGAGGAAGCAGGCTCCCTGCTGAGCAGAGAGCCCGATGTGGGGCTCGATCCCAGGACCCTGGGATCATGACCTGAGCTGAAGGCAGAGGCTTTAACCCACTGAGCCACCCAAGCACCCCGAAATTAGAGTTTTAATTTTCATTCGGGACACAAAGAATATCTCATGATGCAAAAGATATAGTTTGTGGAATTGATAATATGATAGCAATTTATTCATGATTTATGCTATCAAGTTTTGCCTCAGTCTAATCTCATGCATAAATAATACCAACTTGATAATGGAATGGTGAAGGACTGCTAGACATGCTTGGCATAGTGGCCAGATAGATCTTCTTCATGATGTACAACTTAGGTGGTATAATCACATACCTTTTCTTCAGTACTTTCGACTAAAAAACAGTCCGATAAAAAGTCAGAAACTATTTCTCTATAGAAGAATAGTTACTTGCTAAAAGGTGACTTTGTCTACAAACCCTAAGGAATTCTATTGACTTTCTCCTCTAGGCTCCAAAACAGGTTCAGATGTGGCCTCCCTATTAAGTTCACATGCTGAGCTCTGTTGTATATAACATAAAAGGACCAAGTTTCTAGTACAGACACATTTTTACTAGACACAGGCAAGACATGTTGACCAGCTTCATCTTTTCTACCTCCACACAAATCTAGAAGCAGAAATATAGTACAGAAATATAGCTTCCTATTTTAAGTGACCAACTTAAGTACTTTGTTTTCTTTTTAAAGGTTGAAAAATGTGAGCTTCCTCCAAGTCCTTCACTCTAGTAAGAGAAATCCTTATGCCCCATGTTTACTGAATAGGAAAAACTCTATGGAATGGTCTATTCAACTTTTCCTCTCTGTGGTGTGCCTATCTTCGAAACACCTAGTCTGGGGAACTTGATGATAATGGCTGTCTAGATTCTTTCAGCATGGCATAGAAATATGGTGGGTCAGTGATCTGGAAAGGTGAAAGATACTGGTTAGACACTTAGATGCTTGAAGGTGAGGTTCTGGAAATGTAGTGATTAGTGACCTTATGGTGTAGATTAAGACCATGGAAACTAGTTTAGTTTAGGGAAGGAGAGCGTGATTGAATGGAGGAGCACAAAGATCCAAGAGACCAGAGTGTTGACTATTTTGAACCAATCTCGTATAGGGATATTAAAGTGATTGTAAATAATGACAGGAATAGTACTCCAGGAGTGAAATACCATCAATAGAGTCAATAATTACTTTTAAAATGCGGGGCGGGGTGACTCCCAAATCAGTAGTGGACAGGAACAATCATGTTAAAGTCTAATAACATTTGTTTTTCAAATGAGAAGAGAGCTTTGACGAAATCAGAAGGAATATTTACAACGTGGCCTTGAGATGCAAAGCAAATACAAACTTCACTTTAAATAATTTGGGGGAAATGAGTGTCCTCTGGAGACAAGCATGTATGAGTAGTACACTAAGTGGAAATAAACAGTTGGAAAGAAGTTGAAGATTTAAAAATATATACTAATGATATATCATGAATTCCAGCACAAGCAATAAAATGGTTTGGGCGGATATTGAGGAATGTGTACTAAAGTCAATTTTAGGAAAAGTCTATAGGAGAAGTGTTTGGTTGTAGTATTCTAGGAAATTAAGTGATCATATTAAGTTATAGTTTTTAGCAAGAAATTTTGAACCTACTATCAGCCAGACCAGTGTCTGAGCTTCTGGTATGGACAAGAATCATGGTGTTATGACCTCCATTGCTACAGTGGCTGTTTAGTGGAGTTATTTACAAAGACTAGGCCTCAGTGGGGTTGATAAAGTAAACTTACAGAGGAATTCTCATCATGAATCCCAGAGGCTGGACGTGTTGTAGCAGTTTTAGTAAGCATTTAAAACTATAGTTGTCATGGGGCACCTGGGTGGCTCAGTGGGTTAAAGCCTCTGCCTTTGGCTCAGGTCATAATCTCAGGGCCCTGGGATCGAGCTCCACATCAGGTTCTCTCTGCTCAGTGGGGAGCCTGCTTCCCCCTCTCTCTCTGTCTTCTGGTGATCTCAGTCTCTCAAGTAAATAAATAAAATCTAAATATATATATATATATATATAAATTTAGTTGTGATGGTGCTTGGGTGGCGATTAAGCATTAGGTCATGATTTTGGCTCAGATCATGGTCTCAGGGTCATGACTTCAAGCCCTGTGTTGGGCTCCACACTGGGTATGGAACCTACTTAAGAGTGTCTCTCTCCCTCTCCCTCTGCCACCCAACCCTGTGTCACCCAACCCTGTCTCTCTACCAGTCTGGAAAAAAAAAAAAAAAAAGTGAATGTCAACTAAGAACTAATGTTAGAGGGTTTCATTCTGAGTTATTGGCATTATTTCAAATCTCTATCATTTACTGACCTATGTAGGGATCACTAACCATAGTGATCATCTCAAGTAGTCCATCTGCATCTTTAATTCCTAAATATTTTAAATTGGATCATAGGGGTCTATATAAATCATCTATTAATAAAAATTATCTCTATTATTGCTTTTAAAAAGTGTGAATCTCTTGGGGCATCTGGGTGGCTCAGTGGGTTAAAGCCTCTGCCTTTGGCTCAGGTCATGATCTCAGGGTCTTGGGATCGAGCCCTGCATCGGGCTCTCTGCTCAGCAGGGAGCCTGCTTCCCTTCCTCTCTCTCTGCCTGCCTCTCTGACTTCTTGTGATCTCTGTCTGTCAAATAAATAAAATCTTTGAAAAAAAAGTGTGACTCTTGGTATATGAAAATTCTGCCTTACTTAGAACAATTTACTAACACCTCTTTTATTTGAGACAAGAAGCCACTGAGATTAAATATTTGTGATTAATATACAAATATCTATATGAGAAATTAAAATAATTTATTTTCTTACTGAAATTGATTTCCTCACATTATATCAGAATCATATAGGCTTCAAGCAGATCCCATTAGCCCACACTTGGGATCTTCACAGTTAGATGCTCTCCTATTTTTTTCCCAGTCAAGTGTCCAGCTCTCTCATTACAACAAGTCTGATTCCATTGGCACCTGAAATATACTGGTTCTTATTTTCTGGTTCTTATATTCTTATAAAAACCACTTTCTTTAAGGCCTTCCAAATCTTTCATCATTCCCTTTTCTCCTTCTAGGTAGTCTATATAATGCACTGTGGTCAGTCTTGATTGAAACATTTTTATTTATTTGTATTCTTCTTGGGTATACTTTCCCCCTTTTTGTGAATCTCTAATGGATTATCATAGTTCAAGACCTAGGTAATTCCTCATTATTCACAATCTGTTTCCAAATTCTAACAACATGTATTGAAATTTGTAAAATGTTATGATCCATGTTACTCATTTGTCTGCTGCTTTAAAGTTCTAGTTAACTGTGTCTTAATGGGTATAACTGTGTATTAAATGAAAAGGACTTCAGGTGCTCATGGACTTGAAGTTCATGCCTTCACATATATACAGTTATTTGTTAAATTGACAAATGCATATTTAAGAAAACACGAGTGATCATAATTATTGTCTTGTCTAGAAATCTGTATTTATCTTCCTTGTACATCTTTTTTTCTATTATTTTTAACAGAGGGCTTAAACCAAAAATTTGGACACAGACTTGTTAAGGTTCATATTCACAATTTTAATTTCTGTTTTGGTAACACATAACCTATATTCAAAAATTCAAGCTATAAACATCTTTACAGTAAAAACTGTGTAAAGGAAAATGTCCAGCATTGTATTAGCTGATCCTACTGTTAAAGAAACCATCACACCAAGCAAGATGAATAGCTGAATTGGATTTTATCTTGATACTAATGCTAGCAATAAGGAATTCACAGACATTTCATTTAATACATAGACAAAGATAGAAACAGTTCTACTGAAATAAAAGGCAGGAGAGTTTTAAGAAGAAAGTAGTTTTACTGCTTAAAGCAAGATGCCCACTAACATTAGACTCTTCCCCTCCCCCAGAAACTGAGAGATAGGGCACTATCCCCCTTGATGATTACACTTCAAAGGGATGGCCCCAGGTCCTTGAGAAAGACAGTCTTGGGTTGTAACACTGGGAAAAAGCTTTTAAAAATAGTGAAATCTTGTAAGGGCACAGAAAAAAAATGACAAGTTTTCTAAAGAAAAGGATCCTGGAAAAATGAGATAAGGGACCTAGAGTCAGAAAGAAACCTGTCTAAAGTTAGGTCAAGTTGAGAATGTCAAGGTCATTTTGGTCTTTATTCATTTAAGGGCAATATACACCCTTTAGGTGCAATTATCTTTCTATAAAAGAATTGTACTTTAAGTAGAATTATATTTATTATATATTAATGTTATAATATATATAATATATAATATGATATTATACATGAATATATATTAATATTAATTATATATTATATATTATATTAATTCTATATTATATATTATATTCTTCAATGAAAAGCAGCAGAATCTAAGTTCAGAGAGAGAAACTAAGAAAAAGGAGTGCATTGTTCAGTGGGATAAAATTTTGAAACATAAAGTTTCTTTTAAAACTTTAATTCATATGATATTTATTAAAAACAGTGTATTATGCATTCTGATATCAACTTTGGAACCAATTAAATTACATGAACCTTATTATTTGTTTTCCTCAGAGACTTTAAGATCAATGTTCCATCCATAGCCCATTAGGGATAAATGTTTTACACATCTTTTCAGTAACTGTGTTGGTAGCTGAAGCATGTGAAAATTTTACTACTGGGAACTTTAAAAGAAGTGGGGAAAAAAATACACCTACAAAGAAATATTTGAAGGGAAAATTCCTTCAAATTGGACCTTTCTACTATCACAAGTTTTTTGGGTCCAAAAGATATGTGTGCATATACTAAATATTTGTTTTGAGGTAGGAAATATGAAAATTATAATTTAGGAAATAAACAAAATGGCTATATTTAAAATAACCAGTAGTTGTATTAAACACTGTAAAATTTACTTCTCGATATCTTGAAACTACTAAGATTTTTTTTAAAGATTTTATTTATTTATTTGACAGAGATCACAAGTAGGCAGAGAGGCAGGCAGAGAGAGAGAGGATGAAGCAGGCTCCCCATGGAGCAGAGAGCCCGATGTGGGGCTCGATCCCAGGACCCTGGGATCATGACCTGAGCCGAAGGCAGAGGCTTTAACCCACTGAGCCACCCAGGCGCCCCAAAACTACTAAGATTTTTAAACAAAATTGTTCACAAATACTGTGCAGAGTAGCAGAATAAGATACCATTTACCTCATTGAAATATAAAAATAGAGACACAAATAATGGAGGAATTTTCAATATATCCAAGATTCTAATATAACCAAATGCAATATTTTTCATTCTATAATGGCCTGACTTGGGGACGCCTGTTTTATTAAGCAGTTTGGGGACAGTTATTTTAAAATACTATATACTAGATTATATATATATATATGTATATATATCTAGAGGTTCAGCTGGTTTCTTTTGTCCTCATACTGGACATCAGTTCAGGCACTTTTCGACTATTCAGGGTATTCCTTCCGCTTTCTTTTTCTATATTATATTTTTAACCTCACCAATTATTTATTTTTCCTTCAAAGAAAGGATACTGTATATTTTTCATTCAGCAACACTAATTTAACTGATAAAAATTTGAATTAGCAAGTGGATACTTACACATAACAGATAAAATTAGCATTGAATGTATAGTTTTTATAAGTCCTTTTTTATACTAGGACTCCCTCTCTTATAAAGAAGTAGAAGCTTTATGGTCTGCATTTCTCATGCCTTATAGCAGCACTACAAATCTTAAAAGATACTATTCACTGGAACAAACCCCATAATTAGAGTAAATAGTTGTATATGCAAAACTCACTTGAGAAAAGATTCTCGAGGCTCTAGAAAAGATTCATGATAATTAGGAAAGTGTAGCACAAGCGGGATTTATTATTAAAAACAATAAATTAGGAAATTGAGCCATGTTACCCTGATATTCTATAAAATAGAATTTAGTCACAGAAATATATGGGCTATCTTAAATATCAAGTTAAATTATATTTAAATCATTACAAGGCATTATTTTTTATTGATGTCATGGAATTATGACAATTATGTAAACATAAAAATAAAATATGTTTTAAAGTATCAATTAAATAGTCCACATATCTTTAATATGATTATAATTTAACCTAAATATGGTATATCTATTTGGAAGGAAATATAGTTCTGGCATTAAATGTAGTAATATATTTAGGTACATATTCCTCTGCAGCATTTGTACTCTAAAAGGTACTTTTAGTTGTGCATTTTATGTCTAGGTAACAAATTTCTAATTGATTCAGTTACAACTTTACACTCCCTGTGGGGCACAGGTGAAAAAACTTATAGTGTCATATTCCTTCTGTTTCAAATTAGCTTTTTCCCATTATTCTAGTGTATATCACCAAGATTTCCCATATGTGATTAAGCAGTTTGTCCTCCCTATAAGACTCATGTAGAAACAAAAATAAAGTGAGAATATTCATTGTATAAATATGTTCTATAACATTGTGGATTTTAAGTACCTTAAGGGGATTAAAGGGGATAAGCTCATTTAACTGGGATATAAATTCTCTATATTCACATGAGTAACTATGTTTTCTGAATTTTACCACCAGACTGATGCAAATACTACTGATATTTTAAAAAAAGGGGGGCTACTTGATCTCTATAGGCTAAATATAATTAAAAAATTAATTTATTATTTATTGCATTCAAATATTGATCAAATCTGGAAGTCTAATACTTGATTCTGTCTTTCTTCTTATTTGCATTGAATTAAAGCTCTGCTGGGGCACCTGGGTAGCAGAGGAGGTTGAGTGATGGACTCTCGGTTTTAGCTCAGGTTCCGATCTCAGAGTCATCAGATCCAGCCCTGCGTAGGGCTGGAGGCTCAACTTGGCATCTGCTTAGGACTCTCGCTTTCTCCCTCTGGCCCACCCCAACCCCTAAACCCCCACTTGAGTGTTCTCTCTCTCTAAAATAGATAAATAAATATTTTTTAAAATAAAGCTTCTTTGATGGTTTGTTTTTGTTTATTGGCTTATTTGTTTCACTCTCCCTTATTTTTGTGTCTGCCTGCTCCAAGCTTTAAACTATTTTCATTGGCACTTTCTTCAGTCTCACAGTGATCACTGCCTGTTTTATGTAAACCAAATACAAATCAATTTGTATGTCTCCAGGTCTGATCTCTCTCCAAGTCTTGTGTTTCACTTTCACAGACTACTAGACAATATGGCAGACATATCAAAAAAATAGACTAAACCTTAAATGTTGATTGTATAATATCCTAACTTCAATTAATACTGTTTTATGCATTTCTTACCCATCTTGATGTCACCATAATTCTTTCAGTCACCTTGTTTTGCAACAGTGAAATTATTTTAGATAATGCCCTCTTGTTACCCACATCTTAGAAGTTTACCCAAACCATCTATTCTAACTTTGTGCTTTTTCATCTCTAGCCATTTCAAATTTTTCATGTTTTCATCTAGATAAAACTAGTAGCTTCCTAATTGATCTCCATTCTCCTAAATTTATTCTCCTAAATTTTTGACCCTTTCATTTTTTTTTTTCCATGAACAGTTGTGGGTTCTGAAGACCAATTTCAAACATTAATTCCTTGAAAACCTTTCCATTCAATTTTACAGGTAAATGACTTCATTTTTATAATACTATCCTGTGTTCTTCACAAAGTATTATGCTGAACAAATCAAGGCAGAATGTGTAGCATGCTATTAATAATATATTTAAATATAGAAAAAACATAAATATATGATTTTTTCCAGGGAAGGAAAAAAAAAGAAGAGTGATAGAAGCTAACCTTCTTATATATACTTATATTTTTTTCTTATCACTAAAAGTTTTTACCCTTTTATCAACCTTTTCCTATTTCCCCCACCCTGCAGCCCCTGGCAAACACTTTTCTACTCTATTTGTATGATTTTGAATTTTTGGTACAATTCTGCATCTAAAAGATAACATGTATTATCTGTTCTCTTGTCTGGCTTATTTCACTTAGCTTCATGGCCTCAAGATTCATGTATGAGGGTAAGTGGCAAGATTTTTTTTCATAACTCATCTAGATAATATAGATACCTTACATCACCTTTATCCATTCATCCACTGATGAACACTTAGGTGGTTTCTATATCCTGGCTATGGCAAATAATGCTGTAATGAACCCGGGAATACAGATACATCTTCAAGATCCTATTTTTATTTATTTTGGATATATGCCCAGAATTAAGATTGCTGGATCATAGCCTACTGCTATTTTTAATGTTCTGAGGACTCTCCATTCTGTTTTCCAGAGTGGCTGCACCAACTTACATTTCTACCAACAGTGCACAAGGCTTCCCCTTTTCTCCACATCCTCGCCAACACTTGTTACCATTTGTCTTTTTTATTCCACCCATTTTTAACAGGTGTGATATGATATCTCACTATGGTTTTGATTTGTATCTCCCTGATGATTAGTGATGTTAAGCAACCTGTCATGTGTCTCTTGGCCATTTATGTGTCTTCTTTGGAAAACTGTATATTTAGTTCCCCTGCTGATTTTTCAATACTATTATTCATTTTTATTTTGCTACTGAGTTATATGAGTTCTTTAATGAATAAAAATCAGAATATTATTGTTTTGGAATTCTTATTTAAGTGGCAGAATAGAGAATTCTTAATATCTTAATATAAAATATTATTCTTAAATAAAAATAAGAATTCTTATTTAGATAATAAATCATCTGTCAATCATCATTAGTGTAAATGTCACAAAAACAAAGGCAGCCAGCATAATTATAGCCCCTTGTATTAGTCAGGGCGCCCTCTAGAGAGACAGAACAAACAGATGTACATATAAAGAAAAAGATTTATTATAAGGAATTAACTCACATGATTTTGGAGGTTGAGAAGATGTCAGGAGAGATCAAATAGTGCAGCTCTAGTTTGAGTCCTAAAGCCTGAGAATCAGAAAAGCATTGTATAAATTCCAGTCTAAAAGCCAGCAGGCCTGAAATCCAGGAAGAGTTGTTTCTGTTCAAGTCTGGAGACAGGAAGAGATCAATATTCAAGTTCAACCAGTCAGGAAGGAGCACTTTCCTCTTATTCATGGGGACAGTGGGGAAGGGCAGGGTTGCTGTATTCAGGCTTCCAATGAACTGGACAAAATTCACCTAAACTGGGGAGGGTGGTTTGCTTTACTTAGTTTACCATAATCTCATCCAAAAATACCAAAGAAGACCAACCCAGATTAATGTTTGATTGAATATCTGGGGACTCTGTGGCCCAGTCAAGTTGGCATACAAAATTGAACAACATACCTTTGAATAGAAGTATGCATCATTTTATATGAAGCAGTCTTGTCAAAAATAATTGAATGTGAATATGATCAAAACTCCAAACATACCAAGTCATAAGAAACTAGCTGCTCCAAACTCAGAAAAACTGCAATATATAACAATCTCATCAGTGTTCAGACTACTGTCTATTAGATTTATAAAACAAAAAAAGAAGGAAACTGAAACACTAAATATTTAAGAGCCATTTTCCAAGTCATAATATAAGTAAAATTGTTTGTATGATGATTGAAACAGTTTTAAAAAATAGATATTTAATGAAAAGTTTCAGAGATGGATAGCAGTAACAGTTGCATAATAATATAAATATACTTAATGCCATTGAGTGAAATGCTTCAAAGTGCTTAAGTGGTAAATTTTATTTTTTGCATCTTTTACCATAGTTTTTTAAATATTTAAAATTTCAAAATTTTAAAAACATAAAAAGTTGATATTTGAACACAGTAAAAATGAGTATTATTTTAGGTTTATAATGATGTGGTGGTTGTTTTATAAGAGTGCATTTTATCTAGGGATACCTACTAAGTATTTTCAGTTAAAGTGATGATCCATTGGATATGATTCAAAATAATCTAGGAAGAGACATGGAAAGTGATATAAACAAACTGATGTTGGGGACACCTGGGTGGTTCAGTGGGTTGAGCCGCTGCCTTTGGCTCGGGTCATGATCTCAGGGTCCTGGGATCGAGCCCCACATAGGGCTCTCTGCTCAGCAGGGAGCCTGCTTCCTTCTCTCTCTCTGTCTGCCTCTCTGCCTACTTATGATCTCTGTCTGTCAAATAAGTAAATAAAATCTTAAAAAAAAAAAACAAATTGATGTATTCATAACTGTTGATGAGGATGATGAGTATTTTATATTATACTAAAAATTCTGTATTTGTGTTAAATTTCCAAGATAAAATTTTCAAAAAATATAGTAATATTTCTGTATTTCTCTTTTTTGTTATTCTTTGGACAGCTATCCCTATCCCTGTACATTCAAATGTCATACATTCTATTCATACCATTTTTTATGTAAAATAGATATGAACAAGCATTTCTCTTTAGAGCTGAGACATTTTTCTTTGTTAAAAAACGGGAGTAATAATATCCACTACATATTATGATCGTGATAATAGAGCCTAGATTGGGTAACTCGCATAAGCACAGTTATAGTGCCTGCTTATATTCATTAATGTGCTTCTCTCCCTTCCTTAATGGACAAAACATCTCTGATCCTTCGAAGATTCACTTTTCCAGAATTCTCCTTTTAGTTCCAGCTTTTTTGTCATAAAAACAAATCTTAGCATTCTTTTTATTAAAGATTTTATTTATTTTATTTGTCAGAGAGAGAGAGAGAGAGAGAGCAAACACAAACAGGGGTAGCAGCAGGAGATGGAGAAGCAGTCTCTCTGCTGAGCAAGGAGGCCTATGCAGGACTCCATCCCAGGACTCTAGGATCATGACCCAAGTTGAAGGCAGACGTTTAGCTGACTGAACCACCCAGGCGTCCCAAATCTTAGCATTCTGATCTTTTGTCTGAAACAACACTAACATTTGTTTTCCCAAATCACATTCTGTAACAAAGTTATGATACTAACTCAGGGAAAAAGGAAGGAAAGAAAGCGTAAGTTATATAAATTTATATTATCCTTTGTGAATTTTGGGAACCAGAAAAGAGATAGATTACTTACATTGTTTCAAACATTGTGTAAAGTTTGATATAATCCTTAACCACTTCTATGTCCAAATGACCCAGGCTCAGCAAATAGGCATTCAACTACCTGGTCATACTTCACAAGTTATCACAGGGACTCCAATTTCTATCATCAAGAGAAGGCTTCCTGTCCCTTTCTGGGACTCAGAAACCTAGCTTCTGAGATAAGGATGGTCAGGAATATACATTATTAGGATGGATAAAAGAAGATCAATAATCTATGATTTACATCATTCTTATGTGCAAAAGCCAAATGAAGAAAAGAAGAAAATAATGACTGCCAACAGTCCAAAAAGGAAGCAAGATATTTTGGAGCAAAAATAATCACACAATTTAGAAAACTATTTCAGACATTTAGTTCCAGCTTTATGGTTGCATGAACTGTGACTCTACCATACGTGAGAACAGGCTGTGCATGACAAAGGACATACCTGATGAGAAAGAGATTAGAGAAGATAAATTGTCTGTCCTACCACTGTGCCTGACCAAGCAAGATGTGGGAGCATGAGATGGTTTTCTTAATTCAACAAATACCGATGCTGCTCCAAACTCAGAAAAACTGCAATTTATAACAATCTCATTTATTAAGAAAGACTTCAGGCCAAGCTAAAGGGTTAGTTACCAAAAGTAATGGCCATATTTGTGTTTTGTGGGGGAAAAAAATGTTAAGCCATGATATACAAAATGAAGAAGTGAAAAGAGAGCCAGGAAAAGTGGTCAATTTGACACCAATATTAAACGTCAGTGGGCAGAAAGGAAATACTCAAGAATTGACAGTCAGAAGTATTTAGTACTTATGTTAATTATCTTATGTTTAAAAAATATTTATTGATATTAAAAGTGAAAAATCTATACATGTACAAAAACACACAAAAACATAAAATATGTTAGCATATTTATTCCTGAATATTTAGAACTCCAATGCGCTATCCATTGCACAACAGAGTCACCTTATTCCTGAATATTTATTTGGTAAATTTGCAAAGATGTTCTACTATAAAGACTTAATATTCATCATAAGGAGACAAAATGTTAAAAAATAATTGAAGTGAACCACATGTCTGCTGGAAAAGAAAATGTTCCATGTCCTGAATAATTTAAGTCTCTAAGTTTTGTATGCTGACTTCAGTTTTCTCCCTTTGTCTTTCCAACAGATTATTTTAATCCCATAACTATTTCTCACAGCTTTCTTACATTTAATGCTTATTGTCCTCTGAAACCATACCGACCTCAGAGACTTTTTAAAAGTCAATGCCAGGGGAGGAGTCAAGATGGCAGAGAAGTAGTAGGCAGAGACGACATCAGGTAGCAGGACATCAGCTAGACAGCTTATCAAACCATTGCGAACACCTACAAATCCAATGGGAAATCAAAGAGAAGAAGAACAACAATTCTAGAAACAGAAAATCAATCACTTTCTGCAAGGTAGGACCTGTGGAAAAGTGAATCCAAAGTGATGGGAAGATAGACTGTGGGGGGAGGGGCCGGCTCCTGGCAAGCGGCAGAGCAATGGAGCACAAAATCAGGACTTTTTTTTTTTTAAGATTTTATTTATTTATTTGACAGACAGAGATCACAAGTAGGCAGAGAGGCAAGCAGAGAGAGAGGAAGGGAAGCAGGCTCCCTGCTGAGCAGAGAGCCCAATGCAGGGCTCAATCCCAGGACCCTGGAATCATGACCTGAGCCGAAGGCAGAGGCTTAACCCACTGAGCCACCCAGGTGTCCCAAAATCAGGACTTTTAAAAGTCGGCTCCATGGAGGGACATTGCTCCAGAGGCTAAACCAGGGGGAAGCCCACGTGAGGTCAGCATAACCCCAGGTCCTGTGGGGTCACAGAAGGACCGGGGTGTCTGAGTGTCACAGAGCTTGCAAGTATTAGAGCGGGGAAGCCAGCTACAGCAACAAAGCTGAGGAGTGAGCTCTCAACCTGGGCTTACCTTGAACCGGTCGCAGGCAGGGTGAGCTTGGAGCGCGGCCAGAGGCCACAGAGATGGAAGTGACTGGGCGCTTTTCTCCAAGTGTGAGCGATTGAGCACTTTCCTCCAAGCACAACCAGAGGCCTGGGAGATGGGGGCGCTTGGGTGCTTTTCTCTGAGGGCGCACTGAGGAGTGGGACTGCGAGCTCTCGGCTCCTCCAGGCCGGAGATTGGGAGGCCACCATCTGCATTCCCGTCCTCCAGAACTCTATGGAAAGCGCTCAGGGAACAAAAGCTCCTGAAAGCAAACCCGAGCGGATTACTTAGCCCAGCCCCTGGTAAGGGCGGTGCAATTCCGCCTGGGGCAAAGACACTTGAGAATCACTACACCAGGCCCCTCCCCCAGAATATCAACAAGAAACCCAGCCAAGACCAAATTTACTCACCAAGGAGAACAGCGGAATTCCAGTGGAGGAGAAAACAAATCTTATCTGGACAAAATGACAAGGTGGAAAAACCCACCACAAAAAAAAAGAGCAAGAGGCAGTACTGAGGGCTGGGGACCTAATCAATACAGTTATTGGTAATATGACAGATCTAGAGTTCAGAATGATGATTCTCAAGGTTCTAGCCCGGCTCGTAAAAGGCATAGAAGATATTAAAGAAACCATCTCCAGAGAGATAAAAGCCCTTCCCAGAGAAATAAAAGAACTAAAATCTAACCAAGTTGAAATTTAAAAAGCTATTAATGAGGTGCAATCAAAAATGGAAGCTCTTACTGCTAGGATAAATGAAGCAGAAGAAAGAATTAGTGACATAGAAGACCAAATGATAGAGAATAAAGAAGCTGAGCAAAAGAGAGACAAACAAATACTGGACTATGAGGAGAGAATTCGAGAGATAAGTGATTCCAGAAGAAGAAGAAAAAGAGAGGGGAGCAGAAGGTATATTGGAGAGAAATATTGTAGAGAATTTCCCTAATATGGCAAAGGGAACAAACATCAAAATCCAAGAGATGCTAAGAACACCCCTCAAAATCAATAAAAATAGGTCTACACCTCGTCACTTGTAAAATTTACAAGTCTTAGCAACAAAGAAAATTCCTGAAAGCAGTCCGGGTAAAGAAGTCTGTAACATACAAGGGTAAAAACATTAGATTGGCAGCAGACCTATCCATAGAGACCTGGCAGGCCAGAAAGAACTGGCATGATCTATTCAGAGCACTAAATGAGAAAAATATGCAGCCAAGAATACTATATCAAACTAGGCTATCATTGAAAATAGGAGAGATAAAAAGCTTCCAAGACAAAAAAAAAACTGAAAGAATTTGCAAACACCAAACCAGCTCTATAGGAAATGTTGAAAGGGGTCCCCTAAACAAAGAGAGACCCTAAAAGTAGTAGATCAGAAAGAAACAGAGATGATATACAGTAACAGTCATCTTACAAGCAATACAGTGTCACTAGACTCATATCTCTCAATAGTTACCCTGAATGTTAATGGGCTAAATGCCCCTGTCAAAAGACACAGGGTATCAGAATGGATAAAAACCCCAAACCCATCAATATGCTGCCTACAAGAAACTCATTTTAGACCTTAGACATCTCCAGATTTAAAGTGAGGGGGTGAAAAACAATGTACCATGCTAATGGACATGAGAAGAAAGCTGGAGTGGCAATCCTTATATCAGATCAATTAGATTTTAAGCCAAAGACTATAATAAGAGATGAGGAAGGACACTATATCATACTCAAAGGGTCTGTCCAACAAGAAGACCTAACAATTTTAAATATCTATGCCCCTAACATGGGAGCAGCCAACTATATAAACCAATTAATAACAAAATCAAAGAAACACATCAACAATAATACAATAATAGTAGGGGACTTTAACACTCCCCTCACCGAAATGGAAAGATCATCTAAGCAAAAGATCAACAAGGAAATAAAACTTTAAATGACACACTGGACCAGATGGACATCACAGATATATTCAGAACATTCCATCCCAAAGCAACAGAATACACTTTCTTCTCTAGTGCACATGGAACATTCTCCAGAATAGACCATATCCTGGGTCATAAATCAGGACTCAAATGATATCAAAAGATTGGGATCATTCCCTGCATATTTTCAGACCACATTCTCTGAAGCTAGAACTCAATCACAAGAGGAAATTTGGAAAGAACACAAATACATGGAGACTAAACAGCATCCTTCTAAAGAATGAACGGATCAACCAGGACATTGAAGAAGCATTGAAAAAATCCATGGAATCAAATGATAATGAAAACACAACGGTTCAAAATCCGTGGGACACAACAAAGGCAGTCCTGAGAGGAAAATATGTAGTGATACAAGCCTCTCTCAAGAAACAAGAAAGGTCTCAGGTGCACAACCTAACCCTACACCTAAAGGAGCTGGAGAAAGAACAAGAAAGAAACCCTAAACCCAGCAGGAGAAGAGAAATCGTAAAGATCAGAGCAGAAATCAATGAAAAAGAAACTAAAAAAAAACACAAAACAACACAATAGAACCAATCAATGAAACTAGGAGCTGGTTCTTTGAAAGAATTAATAAGATTGGCCAACCCCTGGTCAGACTTATCAAAAAGAAAAGAGTAAGGACCCAAAATATAAAATCATAAATGAAAGAGGAGAAATCACAACCAACACCAAAGAAATACAAACAATTATAAGAACATACTATGAGCAATTCTACGCCAACAAATTTGACAATCTGGAAGAAATGGATACATTTCTAGAGACATATAAACTACCAAAACTGAACCAGGAAGAAACAGAAAACCTGAACAGACCCATAACCAGTAAGGAGATTGAAACAGTCATCAAAAATCTCCAAACAAAAGTCCAGGGCCAGACGGCTTCCCAGGGGAATTCTACCAAACATTTAAAGAAGAATTAATTCCTATTTTCCTGAACCTGTTCCAAAAAATAGAAATGGAAGGAAAACTTCCAAACTCATTTTATGAGGCTAGCATCACTTTGATCCCCAAACCAGACAAGGATCCCATCAAAAAAGAGAATTACAGACCAATATCCTTGATGAACACAGATACAAAAATTCTCACCAAAATACTTGCCAATAGGATCCAACAGTACATTAAAAGGCTTACTCACCATAACCAAGTAGGATTTATTCCAGGGCTGCAAATTTGGTTCAACATCTGCAAATCAATCAATGTGATACAATACATTAATAAAAGAATAAGAACCATATGTTACTCTCAATAGATGCTGAAAATGTATTTAACAAAGTGCAGCATCCCTTCCTGATTAAAATTCTTCAAAGCCTAGAGATAGAGGGCACATACCTCAATATTATCAAAGCCAACTATGAAAAACCCACTACAAGTATCATTCTCAACGGAAAAAAACTGAAAGCTTTTCTGCTAAGGTCAGGAACATGGCAAGGATGTCCGTTATCACCACTGCTGTTCAACATAGAACTAGAAGTCCTAGCCTCAGCAATCAGACAATAAAAAGAAATTAAAGGCATCCAAATCGGCAAAGAAGAAGTCAAACTATCACTCTTTTCAGATGATATGACACTATCTGTGGAAAACCCA
The DNA here is from genome assembly GCF_964662115.1 of Mustela nivalis. Lineage (NCBI taxonomy): Eukaryota > Metazoa > Chordata > Mammalia > Carnivora > Mustelidae > Mustela > Mustela nivalis. The sequence goes on along the minus strand of NC_139025.1, from coordinate 56,817,654 downwards.
AAAGGCTCCACTCCAAAACTGCTAGAACTTGTACAAAAACTCATTAAAGTGTCAGGATATAAAGTCAATGCACAGAAATCAGTTGCATTTCTTTATACTAACAACAAGACATAAGAAATAGAAATTAAGGAGTCAATCCCTTTTACAATTGCACCCAAAATTATAAAATACCTAGGAATAAACTTAACCAAAGAGGCAAAAAATCTATACTCAGAAAACTATAAAGTAGCCATGAAATACTGAGGAAGACACAAAGAAATGGAAAAATGTTCTATGCTCATGGATTAGAAGAACAAATATTGTGAAAATGTCTATTCTACCTAAAGCAATCTACACATTTAATGCAATCTCTATCAAAATCCCATCCATTTTTTTTTTCAAAGAAATAGAACAAACAATCCTAAAATTTATATGGAACCAGAAAAAATCTCGAATAGCCAAAGGGATATATGAAAAAGAAAGCCAAAGTTGGTGGCATCACAATTCCAGACTTCAAACTCTATTACAAAGCTGTCATCGTCAAGACAGTATGGTACTGGCACAAAAACAGACACATAGTTCAATGCAACAGAATAGAGAGCCCTGAAATAGACCCTCAACTCTATGGTCAAGTAATCTTCGACAGAGCAGGAAGGAAGGAATGTCCAATGGAAAAAAGCCTCTTCAACAAATGGTGTTGGGAAAATTGGACAGTCACATGCAGAAAAATGAAATTGGACTATTTCCTTACACCACACACAAAAATAGATTCAAGGACCTCAATGTGAAAAAGGAATCCATCAACATCCTTGAGGAGAACACAGGCAGCAAACTCTTTGACCTCAACCACAGCAACACCTTCCTAGGAACATTGCCAAAGACAACAGAAGTAAGGGCAAAAATGAACTACTGGGATTTCATCGAGGTCAAAGACTTTTGCACAACAAAGGAAACAGTGAACAAAACCAAAAGACAACTGACAGAATAGGAGAAGATATTTGCAAACGACATATCAGATAAAGGGCTAGTATCCAAAATCTATAAAGAGCTTAGCAAACTCAACACCCAAAGAACAAATAATCCAATCAAGAAATGGGCAGAGGACAGGAACAGACATTTCTGCAAAGAAGACATCCAGATGGCCAACAGACACATGAAAAAGTGCTCCATATCACTCAGCATCAGGGAAATAACAATCAAAACCACAATGAGATACTACCTCACACCAGTCAGAATGGCTAAAATTAACAAGTCAAGAAATGACAGATGCTGGCGAGGATGTGGAGAGAGGGGAACCCTCTTGCACTGTTGGTGGGAATGCAAGCTTGTGCAACCACTCTGGAAAACAGTGTGGAGGTTCCTCAAAAAACTGAAAATAGAGCTACCCTATGACCCAGCAATTGCACTACTGGGTATATATCCTAAAGATAAAAACGTGGTGCTCTGAAGGGTCATGTGCACCCAAATGTTTATAGCAGCAATGTCCACAATAGCCAAACTATGGAAAGAACCTAGATGTCCATCAACAGATGAATGGATCAAGAAGAGGTGGTATATATACACAATGGAATACTATGCAGCTATCAAAAATGAAATCTTGCCATTTGCAACGACATGGATGGAACTAGAGCATATCATGCTTAGCGAAATAAGTCAGAGAAAGACAACTATCATATGATCTCCCTGATATGAGGAAGTGGAGATGCAATGTGGGGGGGTTGGGGGGTAGGAAAAGAAAAAATGAAAGAAGATGGGATTGGAAGGGAGACAAACCATAAAAGACTCAATCTCAAAAAACAGACTGAGGGTTGTTGGGGGGAGGGGGGACGGAAGAAGGTCGTGGGGATATGGACACTGGGGAGGGTATGTGCTATGATGAGTGCTGTGAAATGTGTAAACCTGGCGATTCACAGACCTGTACCCCTGGGGATAAAAATACATTATATGTTTATTTAAAAAAATAATAAATTAAAAAAAAAGAGCATTAAAAAAAAAAAGTCAATGCCACAGGACCACCTGGGTAGCTCAGTCTTGGTTAAGCGTCTGCCTTCGGCTCAGGTCACGGTTTCAGGGTCCTGGAATCAAGCCCTGCATCTGGCTGCCTGCTCAGTGTGGAGCCTGCTTCTCTTTCACATTCTCCCTCTGTGCTCCCTCTCTCTAATAAATAAATAAAATCTTTTTTAAAAAAAAGTCAATGACACAAAAGCTTGACTCCATGCTAAGGAGTTTTTATGAATCATGGAATTATTAAAGTGTAGATAAAGCCTATCAACTTCACCTAGTGATTTAGATAATATGATTTAGTTTTAATTCCCCTATATCCTGCTTTACAAGTTTTTCTAATGACCTATTGAGAGAATAAGTCAAATTCCATTTACTCTCTCTCATTGAAGTCAATCAATTAGTATTTTTTCCCCACAACTTTTATATATCTTCCTCATGTTGAAAGAAATGATATCCTATTTTAGAGGTAATAATTTTATATTGCATATATTTTTATTTCAAAAATATTTTATTATCTAATATTTGTTACTCTATGTTAAATGCTTCAAAACCATAATGAGTTAATTTGAATATACAACAACAATACTTTTATGGAATGAAATCCCAGGTACTAACTTATAAAATATCTGTCTTTTCTTCCAAGTGTTTTGTATATCTTCTCTTAAATGGAAAGCTGAAAGTGAGTAAGGAAAGCACTGGGTCCTTGATATTCCCAGAAGAAGATTACAATTTATGAGTTACTTTAGCCTTCAGCAGTTTCTCCTCTATTTTTGCTAAAGCCCATATACAATATGACCAATTGATTATGGCTCTCCTCCTTCCTGACCCAGGATATATATTTTTCAACCACAAGCTGAAAAAGAAAACAACTACTTTATTTTGAAAAATTCTTCGCAGAATTGCTACGATCTTCCTCAGCTTTGTCACTCACTGCTTGGTGCAGCCACATATGCCTGTGGTTCCTAATTCTGGTCTCATCAGTCACCTTCTTAGTAGAACAGGAACAATCATGCAACCTCAACACGTTTGGCTTGCAGTGCAGAAATAATTGAGCTACCATATATTTTCTGTTCCTTTTAAGTACTTATACAATGGCAACTGCAATTTAATTCCACTAATTCACATTATTAAAGAATAACTAAAAACAAAAAGTAAAATCATGACTACATCAGTTGTTCTATATTACCACATATATAACCAATTACCCCAAATTCTGTGGCTTAAAATAGCACACACCATTATCATCCCACGGTTTCTGGGTTGGGAGTCTTGGCATAGTGTGGCTAGATCCTCTACTTGGTGTCTCACAGATTTCTGTCAAGATATTGGCTGGGCTGAGTTTCACTAGGCGCTGGCCTGGGAAAGAATCTGCTTCTACTCATTCAAGTTATTGGAAGAAGAAATTCCTTTAGGTTTGGATGACTGAGGGCTCCAGCTGTTTGCTGGCTATGGCTAAAAGCCACCTTCAGGTCCCAGAGACCACTCATAGTTCCTTGTGGCTCTATTCAGTTTCTGGCCACAAGGACTTCCTCAACATAGCTGCTTCATCAAACCAACAAGGATAATCTTCCACTGCAGTCTGCAATGATAAAGTCTTATATATGAAGTTTTATATATAATAAATCACCAAAGGAGTGACGTCCCTATGTCCCTCATAGAAGTGTCACATTCTGTCACCTAGAAGCAATTCACATATACCGCCGGCCCTCAGTGTGAGAGGATTACACAGTAGTGTGGACTCTAGGAGTTGGTAAATCATTTGGTTGGGGGAGGGCATCTCACAGTCTGTTCATCACAATGAGGCTCATACAAATATAAATGTATCAAAGATTTTAGTGAGTTCATTAGTATTTTAACTGGTTCAGAGTAGAATTTAGAGTAAAGCACTTATACAGTCAGATAAGGAACGCTGGAATGAATTTACGAATCAATGCAAAACTTCATGAATCTATCTGGTCAATAGCCACAGGGCATTGAGTCAGATACAATCTATATTTCTGTGAAAAAAAAATCATCTGTGCTCTTGCTTTTCAAAAACTGATAGCTGTCTAGCTCATAAACAAGTGATTGTGCAGTAACTCAGGGCAAAGACAGAAGCAGAACCTCCACGGAGTCAGATGCCCCAGCAGAAAAGAAACCCAACCAAGAATTCTTTCGTCCATTTCAAAATCCTTGACGTTGGTTTTTTTTTTTTTTTTTTTTTGCTTCTTTACAGCACCTCCCCTGTGATTATAATAATCTCAAATAGACAATTTTTTTCAAAAATTGGGCTGATCTTGGGGCGCCTGGGTGGCTCAGTGGGTTAAAGCCTCTGCCTTCGGCTCAGGTCATGATCCCAGAGTCCTGGAATAGAGCCCACATCAAGCTCTCTGCTCAGCAGGGAGCCTGCTTCCTCCTCTCTCCCTCTCTGCCTGCCTCTCTGCCTACTTGTGATCTCTCTCTGTCAAATAAATAAATAAAATCTTAAAAAAAAAATCAGGCTGATCTCATCTGATTTGTACTGATATTTACATAGGTACAGCAAAAGTACTGATCAATTGTATAGACCTCCTTGAGTTCGTTTTCCAAATCTAGAGTCCTAGAATATTGAACAATTAATAAATTCATAAAATTACCTTCTGTCTGGAAGTTTCCATAAGGTGCCTCAGATTGGATTTATAAAAAGTCTCTATTATTTGCAATAATGAGACCAGGAGCTGAATCCAGAAACTCCACAAATTTTACCTTTAAATTTGGGTGAATCACTCTATTTTAGAGGTTGTCAAAATATTCTAAATTTCCGGGTCCTAGAAATGAACTTCCTTACCACCTGCCAGGCGGAGACACCACAAACAAGGCACCAGGATAGTTTTTCCAGAAGGACTTTATAGACCTTCGCTCCTTAAGTTTAGCTAAACTTGCTTCTTAATGGTGCTTGTCAAAACTAATTAAAGAAACATCATTTTCAAACATGATAAACTACTATGATCTAAGTTGTACAATCAATTTATCCAATTAGATCATGGAAAAGAGAAAGGCAGATGCTTTCTGAATCTATGCACACAACTACATTGCTATGAAAAGTAAGAAGATTTAATAAAAATGTTTATGATTTCTCGGGTGTCACAGTGAGTCATCTGGGTTTACAAAAGCAAAGTCACTGCATTGAAATGGGATAACTTAAAAAGAAAAGAACTTTGTTATATTTATAGAAAATAGAACATTAAGATAGAATCAACAATATTCCAAGCAAATAACCACAATAAAATTCCCTTTGTCAGTTTAATTAGTCTTATGTATTTAGCTCCTCTTATGCTATATCTGGACTTAGGAGGATCCTAATGTAAAACTGTCTTCTTCTTGATTAAAAGGAATCTTGAAAATTCTGATTCAGTCTACTGATAGTCTAAATATTACCTGAACAATGTCAGCTCAGAAGCTACAAAGAGAGGTTCATTTTTTAAGTGTCAATGCTTTTAAGTACCTATTACTGTCTCTTTTGGGGAGTTTTCAGATTATCCTTCTTTGTTAAAGATAAAACTGGTCAGCAGATAATAGCAAGGTATCTAGCACATAGCAGAGTAAAACAAATACCCTTTGTGCCAGAGACAAAATCCCTACAGTTTTTTCTATGATTTCTTTTCTAAGGATAAATTTCAAATATGAGAAATCTGATTATGATTCATAAAAAGGTTAATACAACTGACAAGGAAATCTGTTTCTGTGGCATAAGGAATAAAGATAACGAAACTATTCCCCCCAAAATTCTGACAAAATATCTCTAAAAATAATGAATAAGCCTGTTTTCCATGAAGACAAGGAGTGTTACACATCTGACTTATAAGAATAAATGAACAACATTTTAACAAATATAATGAGATAAAACAAAAAAGAATTCTGAGACATACCAAAACATATAAAAAGAATCTAAGATACGGGGCACCTGGGTTGCTCAGTGGGTTAAGCCTCTGCCTCTGCCTTCAGCTCAGGTCATGATCTCAGCCCTGATCAAGTCCCAAATAAGGCCCGTCTCAGCAGGGAGCCTGCTTCCTCCTCTCTCTCTACCTGCCTCTTTGCCTACTTGTGATCTCTGTCTGTCAAATAAATAAATAAAATCTTAAAAAAAAAAAAAAAATCTTAAATACAAAGACTGAGTAACTCCAGAGAAGGCCTGAGACATAGGTATCAAAAACCTATCTCTGTGCTCTGGAGCCAATGAAGACAGAGTTTGGGGATAAAGATGAAACAATAGTTTTTGTACTTTGCCAGACAAAAGAGGCTACAGCAGGCCAATGGTTTCAAAACTGCAGACCCACTGGGGTATAAGACTGAGGGGTTTTATTTGGAAAACACAGGATCTGAAAAGTTTTGACAGGAATGTGGCGTTTGCAGCCAGCCGTGTCATGTTCAAGGTGGTCTCATGACTAGTCCTGTCGCGCACCATCCACGTCTTCTTACTAAGTAGACATTGAGGTCAGCAAGATGCCAACACCAACATCGAGTTCCTGGAACAAAGGATTCTACAGAAAACAAGTTAAGGGTCAGAGGAAGCTTCAAGAATAAGGAAGAGAGAAATTTGTTCGGTTTAAAGTCAAGTCTTGCTGAAGCGTTAGTGTGTTCATCCTAATTTCCATCCATCTTTACGTTTTATAGGGGTTTCATAGGTACTTTGACTTAAAAAAAAAATAAATAAAAGACCCTACATAGAAAAACTGAATATGCTCTCCAATTGAGAACCACTAGCCTAGAAGATGCTGAGCAAGGAAAAGACTAAGGATAAAGGCCTGGGGAGATCGGAGACCCCTGACTAGGCTCCAGGAGGAGATAAGATAAGAGATAAGGGAACAAACCAGACCATCTTGCCCTGAATGTTAGGGGGCATCCCCCCTCCCTCCGGCAGCTACATTGTAACTACAGAAAATGACCAGACTTCAAAGAAAAAGTAAGCCATTAATGTTATCAATAGTCCTTGGGCAAACCAATATGGCACAAGAGTCTTAAGGCCACAAGCTTCCCAGTTGGTTCTCAATAAAAGCCTGCCAAGAATAGCTCACAGTGGCAACCCATTAGGACCCCTCTCATTCTAGAGTGCTTTTCTTCTTTCTGTTCTCACCTTAACTTAAAAACCCATCACAATGCCCTTTTGTGTCTGTGAGATCCATTGACTCTGATAGACAAGAACACTGTACCAATGCTACATACAAATTAAAGGAGTAAGGTTGTGATCAAGTAGAAATTTATAAATAATAAGAAAAATTATAGCTGAATGCACCATACCTTTATTGCCTAATATCAGGCAAAGCTTCTCTAAGACTCTGACAAAGAAAAACAACAGAATTATATCATAAGGTCTTAATCAATATTTTCCTTTAAAATGAAAATATAGTATGGATAATGAGTACATTCACAAACTTCTAGAAACTTTCCTTCAAGCATATAATTTATAAAATATGCATATTAACATTTTACCTATTCAAATTTAAGGTAAGGCCCTTCTTTTTACTTAACTTTTTCCAGACAAATAATCTAACAAGTCAAATTATTTCTGATATCACTTCCTATAAGGTGGGAAAAATTTGTCACTTTCCAGGGAACCTCTGGGAAACTTCAAAGATATATAAAATACATCCTAAAAGTTACACTGATTTTTTCCAAATTCAGATCAGATATTTGAAAAGCAAAAATAAAAAATTTGTTAGGAGAGTTAGATCATAAGTGCCTAAGGAACAATACTTGATAATATTTTTAAGTGACAAATGCAGACAGAAGGTAACTTATAAGAACTTCTGTTCTTTCCTAAGTGAGGAAACCCCTCTCTTTCTTTTTTAAATTAAGTAATCAGTGGTATAATAGAGTCAAAATAAAGAATACAACACTATCCTAATAACACATAGAATCTCTTTCACCAATTATAGGTAAAGATATTAATCAATAAACCAAAAGAACAAACTCATCAAAATTAAGAAAAATTTACTAATATTTTGATATACATCATAGTTTGTTTTTGGATTTAGGTACTATAAACCAAGGCAAAAATATCATTTTCCATGCTTTGTTCTTCATTATTATGTTTTTCACATCCTGGAACAATCTGACATTTTATTTGATGACAGTTCTTAGATCTTCGCGAGCAAAATAACATTTATATTAAAAATGTGATGTTCTTGGGCGCCTGGGTGGCTCAGTCCTTAAGCATCTGCGGTCGGCTCAGGTCATGAGGAGGCCCATATCCAGCTCCCTGCTCAGTGGGAAGCCTTCTTCTCCCTCTCCCACTGCACCTGCTTGTGTTTCCTTTCTGTGTCTCTTTGTCAAATAAATAAATAAAATCTCTGGAAAATAAATAAATAAATAAATAAATAAAATATTGTGTTCTTTCTGTTAATATGCAATGTGTTAATTATTCCTATCTTCAAATTAATCTATAAATATGTACATTTTAACACTCTATGTTCTTACTTCTAATATAGCACATAAACATACCTGTGTAAACAACCACAGCAACAACAAATATTCTCAATTTGGGGTCCTCAATGCTCAATAATTAAGAGTCGTAAGAGATTAAAGGATCAAAAAGAAAAAGAGAAAACACTTAGAAATGCTACCTCAGGGGAAAACTACTCTTTTTCTTAAAAAGCAAAAGTACATTTACAGTCTTATTTCTCTTTCACTAATGTTCTTAGTGGACTATCAAGCACTAAATTGATTACAAACTTTTTTTTTTTAAAGATTTTATTTATTTATTTGACAGACAGAGATCACAAGTAGGCAGAGAGGCAGGCAGAAAAAGAGGAGGAAGCAGGCTCCCCGCTGAGCAGAGAGCTCAATGTGGGGCTCGATCCCAGGACCCTGAGATCATGACCTGAGCCGAAGGCAGTGGCTTTAACCCACTGAGCCACCCAGACTCCCCAAAACAAATTTTTTATTGAGCTGAGATTATTAGTCTCATTTACTTAAGATTTAGCTAAAATCATATATACTTGGATTCTTAAAAAGTTTCTAAGCTTGTATAAAAATAACTTTCAAATACATTTAAAGTATTTTAAGTTCAATTTCCTTATTTTCTGGTAATATTAGGAATATTTAATGTATGTAAGTGCTTAGTTATCTCTAGAAGCCAATTAGAAAAAAATCCTTTACAAACTAATTTATTAATATTCTCTGAAGATAGGAAATATTATATAATCACACAAGGAAAGGCCTTTCAGGATCACAGCATAGACACAGAGATCGCTTCAATTATACAAACTTAGCCACAGGTCAAAAGACACAGATATAAAAATTTGTTGGTTCTGATAGCAAAGAATGGTTCTGCTTTCCAGTGGGTTGATGTGTGTTGAAAATAGACAAATATGCACAGAATTAATAATGGCAGGAATCGACAAACCAAATTCTTTGACATCTGTGACTCAACAGATAATAGATCTCTAAACATTTATAAATCTATTTATAGATTATCAAAATATCAGACTATAAAACCAAATTCACAAACACTGCTATCACAACTGGGCAATCACTTATCAGATGTAAGCAAAACAGAAACAAATAAAACAAAATCAGCAGAGGAGAGGGGAAAGTGCTAGTGAAACAAAAATTCAGTGGAATTGTGGCTCTATTGATGCTTCGAAATCTCTGGAAGCTAAGGTAATTCATAGCTGAGCCTAAGCTACATATATATTGTATATCTTCAGGATAACATTTACCTAGTTTCTGGTAAATTCATTGGGCATTTCAGTTAATAACACCCCAAATAGTTAAATGATTATCAAGGAAGATAATATTATGACTCTTGTAGAAAAATAAATTGCTTACCAAGATTCTATATAACTCCTGAATTAATGGGAGAATTTGTAATAACTCACACCTAGTTCAAAGGAAAAACATTGAGAGTTACATAGACCAGATATGAAATGTCGAAATAATTTAAAAGAAGAAGTTAAAAGTTAAAGATTTTTTTTAAGACTTTATTTGAGAGAGAGAGAGAGAGAGAGCACATGTGTTAGGCATGAGCAGACAGGGAGGGAGAGGTACAAACCCACTCAAATACTGAGCATGAAGCCCGATATGGGGCTCAATCCCAGGAACCTGAGATCATGATCTGAGCCAAAACCGAGTCAGATGCTCAACTGACTGAGCTGCCTAGGTGCCCCCAAAACTTGAAACTTTTTTCTATCCATAAGGCAATAGCCAATTACATTTCAACATACAATGTATTCATCTATGGAAAAAAATTATTAATACTACTGCAGGTTATCTATAATTTACAGAGTTGCAAAATATCTCAAAGTCAACGAAAAGTACAAAGCCCTCATAGAACAAGATAATCAAGATGGGAAGATAATCAGAAATTTTTCAGTTCATTTCACGTTTCACAATTTTTTCCTGCTTTCAAATGGAAACGTCCTGTGTGTCTCTTTACCCTTGACCTTTTAAGCATGGAGTTTGAATGATACAGGATTATCCATACACTTACTTTTTCAAGGCCTTGTATTTTCCTTGATCAGTAGATATTGTAATCATTTTTTGTCCATTCTTTATTAATTGTATCCCATGTGCCCTATATAAATGAGAAACTTATTAAAGTTCTTGTATTTTAATCCCTTCTTTCCCTGGTTTACAGAGATACCGTAATATGCACATCTTTGGTTATAAATTACTACATTCCAATCTATCTCCTTCTTTACCTCTCTCTCTCTCTCTCTCTTACACACAAACTTAACACATTATAAACTGGAGATATATAGTCTAACTTATTAACTGGGATCATCTCTTGGTGCTATGTTGTATGATATGCTTTATTAGCTTTCTTTCCACTCATATTTTAAAAAATATTTATAACAAAAGTATTCCTTTTTTCTTTTTTAAGTATTGAAGAATATAATATTAAATTTCATTAAACACAAATTGCTCTAAAATAATGCACTTTTAAATTACAACTCATCATTGCTAATCTGTAGAAAATTATATTTTATTTATTATTATATTTTATTTTATATTATTACATATAAATATTTTATATTCTGTGAAAGCTCAAGATACAAAGCATGCTATGCCTTTATTTTATCTTTTATATTTATCTGTAAAAACTAGATGTAACTAACTTCTTTAATAGGACTGAAAGTTGAGTCTTTATTTTTATTTATTTATTTTTTAAGTTGAGTCTTTAAAACAAACATGATGCCTTGGCATATTGCTTCTTTTATTTTTCATTTGGAATAAACAATTAATATGTGAAAACAGAAATCTGCACAAAAGAACAAACTTACTTTTCTATTTCTTATTTGTGCATTTGTTGTTTTGCCAGCATTTTAAATCTTATCATATTTTAAAATAACTCCTCCCTGATAAATTTAATTCTTCAAATACATAGACATTCTTAATCCCCTTTCTGGTTTAAAGACAGACACATTCATAGTACCTAATAATGTTTACTCAACAAATTCCTGTTGCATGTACTTAAAGGGAACTGGAAAATAATAATAATAATAATAATAATAATAATATGTCCCTTAAAAAGGTACTTGTTATATTATAGGAAATTTGAATTGTTAACTTGATCACCAAGTGTACCTCAAGTGAAAGCAAATTTAACTCTTCCTTTCATCATTTAAAAATTCTGTGAAGGGAATAGAAATTTATTCATTTTTATGATAAAATGCAGTTACCAAAGAGAATTTGTATTTTATAAATTTCCAGTTGTATATCTTATTCCTCCTGTTGTCATGCTTTTAAACTTCTGGGAAAGAATATATTCTCTGATACTAATGTCCTTTGAATGAAGGGTATTTTAAGTAGAAATCTATAGTGTTTTATATGGTTGAAACTCATTTTTACTTATTTTAAAAATACATTAAAGGTTTACTTTTTTCCTAAAGATAAATAGATATTTTTTAAATAAAAAAAGAAAAATAGTCCTGAAAAGAGGTAATTTGGTAATTAGGTAATGTACAGAACAAACATGAAACTATGTGTGTATCAGTTTTTCTGTTATTTCTTTTTCAGGCATATAATATTGTGAAAAAAATATTAATGATAGAAATGGTTTAGAATGATTTTTATATCAAAATAACATTTTATATAGATACATTTTGGTTTTAATATTATATTGTAATTTTTTAAATTATATTCCTCAAAGGCTCCAAAGCTTAATGATTTGGACAAATATATTACTAAGATTGATCAACTCTTATACCACTAAAATAAGATAGTTCTGCTTAGGGCACCTGGGTGGCTCAGAGGGTTAAGCCTTTGCCTTCAGCTCAGGTCATGATCCCAGAGTCCTGTGATTGAGCCTTGCCTCGTCAGGGAGCCTGCTTCCCCCTCTTTCCCGCCTGCCTGTGATCTCTCTCTCTGTCAAATAAAAAAAAAAAAAAAAAAGTAAAACTTTAAAAAAAGATTAAGAAAAAGATAGTTCTGCTTAAAATAACATAAATTCACTTTAAATAATTTTTAAGTATAATCTTTTTGCTTCCAACTCCACAAAGTTTTTAGAAAGAGAAGATTTAAAATATAGAAATATTTAATCAACATAGAAATATAGGTTAATAATTTTCAAAATAAAAAAGTTAAAGGATCCATTTTCTTACAATAAAAATAAATACAAAATAAATGAATAATTCATTCCATATAGTATTTTAAAAATATTTCCCAAATAATTGTATTGTCAAAATAGATATTTAGATTTCAATCATAGAATAAAGACAAGTAAACAATATTCAAAATAATGCTATCGATATCATGGAATGTAATCAAAGTTTTTTTCACAAGCTAACAAAGGCTTGCAGCTTCACCTATTAAGCAATATTATCAGCAATTTTAAAAGATATTGCAGTTAAGAAAATAAGCACATTCAATTTTAAAAGTAAAAGGAACAAAAATAAGCTAAAATAGTAAAGTATAAAATATTAAATCAGGTTTATATATCTAAAATCTGTACTCTTATTAATTTAATCAAAGAATTTAAAAAAGATTTCAGTCACAAGAACACAAATTAAGAATGAAAAATGTAAAATCACAAATAGACAGATGAGTATTTGGAATTTCATATGAATATGAAAAGAAATGTATAATATTCTAGAAAATAAAAATTGATCCACTTAAATGTGGATATAAAATAAACAAAAGAAAAAAATGAGAATAGTTTTTGCTGTACTCTTCCTCGTAACATTTGATATACAATATCTTTTCAATTATTTAAGAAACAAATATAGATAGTACTATTTAAACCATTCTAGATAAAAAAAAAACAATAAGATGGATTTTTTCTAATGATTTCAAATATATAACAGTCGTGATTCAACTCCAAATGATAATATCATGAAAAGACTATTATAGTCTCATAAAAACTTGTATATTCATACAAATTACAAGTAAAATAAAAATTTAAAATAACACATATTAAAATAAAAATTTTTCAAATAAAGTTTAAAATGAAAATATTAAACTATATTGTTTAGGAATGTAGCTACAGCTAACAAAATCACAATAACAGTCAAACTGTCACAAAAGTCAGAATGAGCAAGTTTGACCACGAGGAAGCAGGAGTCCTCTTCAGAGCCATAAATGTTGAATTAATCACTGTCTGTTGCTCACAATATAATTCTTCATATATACATGCACATATATATATACACACATATGCATGTGCATACAAAGAGTTTATTCATTTCTTATGTGTTTTATATTGCACAATAAAATACTGACAGAGACAGAGACAGAAGGCAGAGCTCTCTAATTAGCCATCTCTGGGAGTTCCACTCCCTGATTTAGTATGTATTCCCATTCTAATGGTGACCTTACATTACAACCCTTATTTCATTGTCAAACCCAGTAGCCACTAGAACAAGACGACTAAGAGTGTAAACTCTTCAGACAGACTGACTCTGGCACTTATTTTTGGTTGGGGGGGTGTCAGGTAGAGGAATAAATAAATAGAAAATAATTGATTCATAAAACATAAGAATAAGGCAAAAAGAGAGGCTCTGGAGCCACTGTCTATATTCAAATCTTGGCTTAACTACCAATGAATCATGCCCATACAGAAGTTACATAACTTCCAAGTTCCTCATTTTTCTTATTCTTAAAATAAGAACAATTAAAATATGTATCCTCTTAGCTCATTCTGTGGGTTCTAAAAACTAATATGCCAAAATATTTAGAACAGTCCTAGACATAAAGTATGTAATATATATTACTTGTTTTTTTAAACAATATTGTGTTTGGATATTCTCTGGAAAAATCTAATCATAGAAATGAGAATCAAAATAAGGAGAAATGGTGTTATAGATATATTTCTATCTTTTTGTTTTCACATATCAGAGAAAATTTAAGTAAACTACCACTTTTGAAATTATTTGAAATCAGTGTATGATCTTAATCTAATAATTTATAATTTATATATATTCTATACACTATATATTTATACAGAGAAATATATATGTAATTTAATTGTGATAGAAAATATGAGTATACATTTTAGCCAAAAAAGAGTTCACATAGTTGCCTACATGCTAATAATGTGTTAAGACAACTAAATGTGGGTAGAGCATAAAATGTTTATTGACTTTGTCCTCAAATAATTATCACAAGTTATAAAATGTTCCTTCTTGATTAGTACTAGGTAACTTTGATCCAACTGTCTGTGAACATTCTTGTAATCTGAAATCGTAAGGAAAATCACCAATAGATAAATAATTTTACCATGAGTAAGATGACATGATGCTTATCAAAGTCTTATTCTTATGAAAAAAAGATGAAGACTCATTTAAAATAGAAGTTTTCTGGATCTGAAAGTCTAGGCTATATTCAGTTTGAACTTCCTTGGTATATAAGTTTATCACTACCAATTTAAGTACTTTATGTAATGTTTTAAAAAAGAGGCAACAAAAAACAAAACAAAAACAAGAAAAGGTGTGTAATTAACTAAGGACCTTAGTCATGTCGGTCAACATTTATGCAACACTCTTCAGTAAGACGTTACCTTGTGGGGCGCCTGGGTGGCTCAGTGGGTTAAAGCCTCTGCCTTTGGCTCAGGTCATGATCTCAGGGTCCTGGGATTGAGCCCTGCATTGCTCTCTCTGCTTAGCAGGAAACCCGCTTCCCTCTCTCTCTGCCTGCTGCTCTGTCTACTTGTGATCTCTCTCTCTGTCAAATAAATAAACAAAATCTTTAAAAAAAAAAAATAAGACATTACCTCAAGTATTAAATAGCCAAGTGCATAAACAGTGCAGAACCTGTGCACCAGAGCTCTTTGATATGCAAAGTAAAGTCACATTTCTAGAAAGCCAGCACTAACCAAACATGGAGATTGGCACATTAGAATGTTCCCTTACTTACAGCATTTTAATTAAAGCAAGTTCAGGGGAGAAATCTCATTTTCACAGGCATCAGTCATCTGTAAAATCCCTAGCTTTTGCTGATGCAAATTAGTTCTAAAATGCACATGCCAAAAGATAGGTAAAGTGTAAGAATTTTCCCAGTAGTTATAGAGGTATTCTCTGATGGTTCAGGGATGAATAATTTTAATTCTTTAAATATATTTTTCTAAATTACTAATTTCTCATTTATTTCAATCTAATTTCAGATTATTAGTGCACAGATTATTTTGTGAATGTCTCCTTCATTTGTTCACAAAAACTATGACATTATAATGAAGAAAGTCCACCAGGTGATTGCAGATTTGGAGTAGGGAAAACAGAGAGGAATTTGAGAGAAGCAAAAGCAAATAAGAAAATAAAATACAAGTCTTGGGCAATTTGGCAAATATCTTTAATTTAATTCAAATGATCTCAATTCATTAAAAAAGATTAAAATTAAAAAGACCTTTACAAGGGCTTAACAACAGGGTTCTTTATTGAAGAATGAAATATAAATATACATAAAATGACTATTCTCTAAATTAGAAAATTTTGTCCTAAGGCTGAGATGTTAAATAATAAATTTCAATGGTTTGTAGCTCTCAGCATCTTCAACGTGGGTCAGTTAATAATGAACAGAAATGTGGACACTTTGGTGGCTTCATGCCTTTACCCCAGCAGTATCCTTTACCTGGCATGCTCTTTTCCCTTTTATTTCTATCAACTAGATAAAATTCTACTCATCCTTTGTGATGATGTGTTTATAATAAATATTTATTTGGTCTTCAAAGAACTCCTAAAACCCTTGGAATTTTCTAAGTGATTCAAACAATAAAGGTATCTTTAGTTGTATTAATGGGATGACTTTTGGAAAGCCCCTGGATAACCAAAAGATTGGGGCTGTTTGAGAGGAGAACCAGCCTTGTGGTTAGAGGGTTGGAACTTTTAGTCCCACACTCTCCCTTTCAGGGAGAGAGAGGGATTAGAGATTGTAGAGATTGAATCAATTACCAATGCCCGATGAGTTCATCAGTTATGCCTATGTAATGCAGACTCCATAAAATCCTAAAGGACGGTGATCAGAGAGCCTCCAGGTTAGTGAAGACACGAGGGTGTGGGGCGAGTGTCACATTCCCTCTCCCTTGCCCTGTGCATCTCTTCCAGGTGGTTGATCCTGAGTTCCTCTTATAATCAATCAGTAATCTAGTAAGTAAAATATTCTGTGAGCTGCTCTAGTAAATTAATCAGGCCCAAAGAGAGGGCTGTTGAAAATTCTATTTTATAGCCAGTGGGTCAAAAGCACCAAAGAGAACTCAAACTGGTGATTGATGACTGAAGCGGGGACAGAGGACAGAGTCCTTACCTGTGGGATCTGACACTCTCTCCAGACAGAGAGTGCCAGGATTGAATTAGATTGTAGAACACCCAGTTGATATTGTAGAATTGCCCGGTGGTGTAGAAAAATCTCTTCCTTCCCCATTAGAATTGAGTATCAGAATCATTAGTTGGTGTGAGAACTGAAATTGGTATTCAGAAGTAGAACAGGGTGCAAAAAGTTACTCTTCATGTTGTTTACTAGGCTACAGCAGGATATAAACCAAACACTTAATGAAGTGTCTATAATATTTTGGGTATTCAGTGTGTTTGGTGGATGAACGTTCAACTCAGCTCTTCCTCATTTTTATGCAACATGCTTGCTCTTGCCTTCAGTCTACCCCCACCTTTCCAAAACAGACTTAACAATTGTGTGTATCTTAAATTCACTATAGTACTCATCAAATAATACTTTTCTTAGAGGATAAATGATGTGGCATCCATTCTCTCGGCACATACATATACACATTATATTTTGAGCTTCTTGAGAACAAGGAAACAATAGTCAACTTTTAGTCCTAGCATCTAGTACCAGTAATATGCTAAGCTTTCAATAATTTTCAAAATGCAATTCAAAAGTAATTGGAAGAAAAAGAATTCTGGGAATACGGCAGAGTAGGGAGTACTAGGAATATGTCTCCCACCTAGACAGCAATTGCACTGGCCAAATATGTATAATGTAATTGTTGTGGACCTCTGGAGTCTACTGAAGTCTTGCAACATCCAGGGGAAGACTTTGGTGACAAATTGCAATTAAGCTGGGCCAACTGTCACACAATATTGTGATTGTATTTAATACCAATGAACTATAGGGGCGCCTGGGTGGCTCAGTGGGTTAAGCCGCTGCCTTCGGCTCAGGTCATGATCTCAGAGTCCTGGGATCGAGTCCCGCATCGGGCTCTCTCCTCAGCAGAGAGCCTGCTTCCCTCTCTCTCTCTCTGCCTGCCTCTCCATCTACTTGTGATTTCTCTCTGTCAAATAAATAAATAAAATATTAAAAAAAATACCAATGAACTATGGATTTAAAAATGGTTAAGATGGCAAATTTTATGTTATGTATATTTTACCACAATGAAAAAAAAATTGAAGTAATTGGAAGATCTTTCCAGCAACAGATAAATAAAAGAAATATTCAGAGACTGTTTTCTATGTATGTACTTGCATGGGAAAATGAGCAATCTAACAAGGAAATTACAAACACAATTTCATTTATAATAGGTAGCATCAGAAAAAGAAAAAAAAAACAAAAACTTAGGAAAGAACTTAACCAAGGAGGTGAAAGACTTGTCTAATGAAAACTACAAAACATTGTTGAAAAATCAGAGGTTTTCAAGAATCTCAGGAAATAGAAATAAGTTAATTAAAACAAAATGAGTGTTTTGTTTTACTCACTAAAAACTCACTCCACTCACTAAAAACAGGTGATATCTTCTACATAATCATTTAATAATATATACAGACTAATCAAATCTGCTTCAAATACTGTGAATTAAAACCTGTATTTAAAAATCTGTACGTAGGGTGCCTGGGTGGCTCAGTGGGTTAAGTGCTCTGCCCTCGGCCCAGGTCATGATCTCAGGGTCTGGGATTGAGCCCTGCAAGGGGCCCTCTGCTCAGCAGGTAGCCTGCTTACCCCCCTGCCCCCACCTGCCTCTCTGATTACTTGTGATCTCTCTTTCTCTGTGTCAAATAAAAAATAAATAAATAAAATTTAAAAATAAATAAAATTTTATAAATAAATAAAGATCTGTATGTAACTAAAAAAATTAATCTCTCTCCTTTTAATGCCAAATAAGATGCAATTTCTTTAAGCCAGCTTTACTGTGTCAATTTATTAATTGCATCATTTGATATTAAGTGTCCATTTAATCCCAAATAGCAAATTTATTAATTAAAATGAGAAAGTATATAAGCATTTTATAAGAAATGTATTTCCTTACACATATATAATCAATATATATGGCATCAACATTAATAAAAATATCAATAATATATGCATGTTATTTGGATTTTATTTTTTTTTTTATTTTTTTTTTAACTTTTTATTTTTTATAAACATATATTTTTATCCCCAGGGGTACAGGTCTGTGAATCACCAGGTTTACACACTTCACAGCACTCACCAAAGCACATACCCTCCCCAATGTCCATAATCCCACCCCCTTCTCCCAAACCCCCTCCCCCCAGCAACCCTCAGTTTGTTTTGTGAGATTAAGAGTCACTTATGGTTTGTCTCCCTCCCAATACACATACTGTCTTTATTTAATGAATCCTGTTTTCCAATGAAATATTTTACTTTTCAAATAAATGCCTATTCAAATATATTTTTATGAACTTGGGATGTATAAAATTTTAACTCTTTAATAACATTGTATCTTGCCTCAATGACTCACATTAAAACACAACAGATACAAAATACATTCCTTACAAAAATGACATGTAAATTCAGGATGAATTTAAGAGATAATGTGAGAAATTAAATAATCCAGACCTCTGAAACATTTTTTGAAAAGCAATTAGATTGCAGAGAAAAGTGTATCAGCACTTTTCAACATAAACACAATGTCTGTAGTAGTGCTAATGGGAGGTATAGAATTGAGTTACAAATACCTGAGAGCACACATTTTTTTGTCAGTGGGACTTAGATAGTAACAAAAGTCATGTAAGGTGACCTAAAAAATTCTGGCATTTCATTGGCCCCCACCCACAACTATCAGCCTCTCTGCTATTTATCCAATGAAAGTCAAGTAAGCAAAATATCATCTATAAACTTTTTTTGATACCTCCTGGGGCCTGGGAGCTTCCCTCAAACCTCCTCCCATCCAGATTATCAAATGCTTCTCTCCCCTGTGGTCCTATAGCACTCACCACATTTGATACATTGTGTTGAAATTCACTGTTGATTCCGCTAAAATGTACTTTCCTGGATGTCAAGACCCTGTAATTGTCATTGTATTCCAAATTGCCACATAGTCCTGGGCACTACAGACAAAGTGTGTGAACTGAAGTGATCCTCCTCATGAACAGAAAAGTTAAAAAAAAAAAAAATTATATGTGAAATGGAAGTTCCAAACGTATTTTTCCTTCTTAACTAGTGTGTATCAAACCCAGTAATCAAATAAACAATCTGAAGCCATTGTGCAACATGGTGAATATAGGATTTTCAAGATGTGCTATTATAATTCAGACACAAATATTTCTTTTGTGAGAATTGCGTATCTTTTTTAAACTACGACATTCCATAGTAAGTCAAGTCAATCACCTACTTATTAGTAAAGAATGATTTCAAAGCCATTAATGACGAAATGCACAGAAATACTAATTATTATCTGATGCATGCTTTGTTGTTGTTGTTGTTGTTGTTCTTGGCCCCTCCCTCCTACCATTGCAAGGATCTCTTCAACCCTTAGCCCCAGAGCACTAGCCAGGAGGAAGCCTAGGTGTGGCTCTAGCCAGGTTTAAAGAGCCACATTTCCTCCTAGGCTGACTGCTATTCATTACTTAAACTGGTAGTGTAACGTGCATATATGTTGCAAAGGTGAATTTTTATTCAACTTTCGTTCTGATTTACATTGTGGATAACATTTATATTGGCTGCCTATAGCTGTTGCAAGAAGCACTTTACCAGCACTGTTGTTAGAGCAAATCTGGCATTGGGGTTTTCTTGTTTTTCACATAGAGTGGGAAGAAGGTGAGGCATTTGCTATGTATGCTAAATTCAAGATTTTAACAGTAAAATGCTACCAGTTTCTCACAGCTCTGGAAAAAATATTGGCTCAAAGTCTCTTTTGCCATGTGAACATGAACTCACATGGCTATGACCGTAACAAAAGAGGGATCAACTCCCAAGCCCTGGGAGATACACTCATCTTTATCTCCGTGTTTAAACTCATAGAGCTCTTCCAGTCTCGCCTCTCCCTCTTACATAAAGCTTGCATAAACTCACTAGACTTTTCCCAATGTCTTGACATATGAGTTTAGATTTTGTAAAATGACCTTAAAATAGCTTTAAAAGTATTATATATAATATGCATTCTAATGTACTTTAGATAAAGTAGATTTTAGTTGACGTTCGAAGCTTGCATTTTTCCCTACACTGAAAGAAAGTTATTAATAATTATGCAACAACATAACATATACTCCCAGCTTTTATGGTTTTAAGAATATTTGCCAAAACTAGGAAAAATTCACTCATTAATTTAACAGGCAGCTAATTTTGAGCCTTCTCTTCTGAAGGTATCACCGAATGAAGGATTTGTCTGTTTTTCTAAAAACAGCACTAGAAAAATATTACACCATATGTAAATAGAAGTAGACACTTAAATTTATATTGCCATATTTTGGGTTGAACTTCAGGTAGATTATTTTTTTCATAGGAAAACTAGATAAACCTAAAGATGTTAAAATAGAAAAATCTTTAATAGAGTGAACATAATTTCATTATGACAGATTTTCTATATGGTATTTATTCTCATAACAGGACACACAAGTGAAAATAAAACTGCTATTAGATGGCAATATTAAGAGTTTGGTCTCAGAAAAATAATTTTTAAAAAATTTTAGTGAAGTATTACAGTATCAATTAACATAAATTAATGTGTTTAACAATAAAAGACTTTTTTTTCAGTGATTATCTACCAAGTGACTTTGTGAAATTATTTTCATATGCCAAGAATTTATGTTGAAAATACATTATCCATGTGCAGCTGTTGAAAGATAGAGTATCCCACTGAGGTTTAAATATCAGATGAGGATTAGTCTTCGCATGTAACTGTGATACACTCTGGTTTTAGCAACTGCTCATTTGGCCTCAGGTTCTTTTGAGCAAAGATTATGGCAAACACATGCTTCTGTTGGTTTATAATATCCACTCAAGGCAGTCAAGTTGATACTGGATTTAAGGTAATATACACAATCACACTTATTCACAATCACACAAAAAAACACATATGCTATACACACATATGAACATGTACATATGGACACCACACATACAACATATACCTATAAACCTATACATATACTCTTTTCCTACTTTGTTAGTTTCAGGGAATTTTATGTTGATTTCAAAGGATTAATTGGAGTCATAGGTATCCATATATAGCTAAACAGAAAAATACATATTTCTGAGGGAAGCAAGTAGGAGGGGAAAGTTTAGAGCAGTTTTACTTGGAGGTCTAGATTTTAAATAAAAAGTGTGTCATGACTTCAATCATTTTAACGGAACTGCATTATCTTATATATTAACATTGGTGTTAATTATATTTAACTATATTTAACATACCATAAACATTAAAAACAATGTTAGTGTAAATTGTTTTTATGAGTTTGTGTGAGTATTGCTGCCAATATTAATTGGTCGTGTTAGTTCCTATCTTTCGTAATTTCCTGAAGGAGATTCTGCAAAAATAATAGTCACTTACAAAAGACCTGCCCCTTTGGCTGTCCTTCTGTATTTGCTACCATGCAGAACTGTTTCTGAGATAGCCGGGGTAAGTTTAGGCAGTGTGTTTCATTTTATCTAGGTCCACCTGCACATGTGATTTGACTAGAAGTCTGTTCATCAAGCACTTAAAGTAAAAAGTGGCCGGTTAATATTCTGCTGCCCACCCAAAAGGAACCTGGACCAGTCTATCAATACCCAACTCCCCTGTCTCTATTCCAGAGAAGACCCCTTCTCTGCACAGCAGGGAGGATTAAATTAAAATTTAAGGAAGGCCAAGGTTGACAGATTTCCACCTCTTCACCATCATTTTACCCTAAGAATTACCATTAAAGTAGCCTAAGGGACTCCTATGAAGAAAAGAAACTGTAAGAATTAATTACATTTCCCCTCCGATGGCCTCAAAAGTTATCTCATTGTGTCTTCTATAGCCCAACTCTAGAAATGTAAACTGTGAAGAGACTGAGTTTAACTAAAGAGAACAGGATTATATCACACTAAGTGAAATGATTAACATTCAGATTTAGTTAGGGTGTTTTTTCTACTCATCTGTGTTAGCTCCAAAGGAAAAGCAGATAAACTATAAAGAAATGAATTACATTTTTCTTTTTTCTTTGAGTAAATAAGTGGAGTGTTACTAAATTTGTGAGCCTCTTACATAGCAAATGAGAAAATGGAACAAAATATTAACAATCTGTAATAAATGATAACAGCCTAAACCCCAATTTTTATTATAAATTGGCAAAGTATGTAAACAGGCAGTTCATAAAAAAGCAAGTAAAAGGGGATGATACATACATATGAAGACTTCCTTTTCTGCAGCAAGAGAAATACTCATTAAGATGAAATGCTATTTTTCACCTTTCATATTTATAGTCACTTAAAAACTGAAAATATCCTGTGCTGGGAAAGTGTAGGCAAGTGAATTTATCATAGTCAATTTTCTTTTAAGTCCATTTTTTCAGGTTTATAAATTTGTCTACTATTCAACATTTTTAAAAAAATTTTATTTATTTATTTGACAGAGAGAGATCACAAGTAGGCCGAGAGGCAGGCAGAGAGAAAGGAAGGGAAGCAGGCTCCCTGCTGAGCAGAGAGCCCGATGTGGGGCTCAATCCCAGGACTCCAGGATCATGACCTGAGAAGAAGGCAGAGACTTAACCCACTGAACCACCCAGGCACCCCAGTATTCAGCATTTTTTTATTAATTTCCTATAAAAATTTTTCTTTAAATATTTTACTTCTCTAGGAAAAGTTATATGCCTTTTACATACATAATATTATTTATCTATAATATAGATATTTTTATTATATTTATATATTTATCTAAATTATAGATAAGTAATATTATTTAATAAATATCTTATTCTTTAATAAATATAAATATGTGAAGAATATAAATATTCTTTAATAAATATTTTTAATAGTTGATGATTCTCAGGAGAATTTTGTCTATTTTTTACTTTTTTTTTTATTCATTGATACTAGGCCACTTTTTCTTAATTTAAAGATACTGTTCTTATAATTTTACAAATTCCCTTTTCTTTCTTTATATTTGTTGACGAGAATGGATTATTTCTCTGGTACAGTTTCCCACTACATGGATTTTGTTGATAGCTCCCTCTTAATGTTACCGAGCTTGTTTATCTATCCTCTGTATTTCTTGTCAACTGGTAATTGGATCTGAAGTCTTGACCAGGTTTTATTTCTTTTTTCTCTTTTGGTAAGTTTCTGTATTATGTTCTGTTATGCACTTCTGACCGTAGGCCCAGAATGTCTGGCCATGTCTCTGTTTTCATGCTGTTACCATCTGTTTATAATACTGCCCCAATACATTAAATCATTAGGAATTTCATCATGGTAAAATTCTATTATTTCTTCTTTGTTTATATGTTACAACATTTTAAATAAAAAAACACTTCTCCTTATAAGCTAATTTTTAATCTCAAGTACCAGTTGCATAAAAAAAGCAAGAAAATGTTTAATCCTTTTTTACTAGTTTCAAAATTGTGCAGTTTCCCTAGAATCTTACAAATGAAGTTTCATTTATTTAATTTTTCTTCCTTTTAAAGTGCTATTATTTAATCATGGATTTAAACATTGTATGTGTTTCAATAATGTTAAGTATATCTAAATGTATGTATATGTATAAATGTATGTAAGTTTATATTTATATATAAGTATATTCTATATATTCTTATATAAATATATATTTAAATCTCTCAAATTTGGGGAAACAGGCTCCTGAATTCTTTTGATATGAGTTTTTACAGTTTTATGATTTTTTAAAATATATTCCAAGCTCATCTTGTTTATTTCTTATCCCATATCTGGAATTAACAGCTTATTCAAGGAACCCTGGTTTCTTTCAGTGCAAATTAACATATACTATACTATTAGTTTCAGAAGTAAAATTGAGTGATTCATGAGTTGCAAATAACACCCAATACTCATTACTTCAAGTGCCCTCTTTAATGCCTTATCACAGAATTACCCCATCTCCCCCGGCCACCTCCTCCAGAGTACCTTCAGTTTGTTTCCTGCAGTTAAGAGTCTCAAGATTTGTATCCCCTCTCATTTCATCTTATTTTATTTCTTAAATAAAATAAGAAATGTTTTATTTCTTAAATTCCACATATGAGGTAAAATCATATGATAATTGTTTTCTCTGATTGATTTAATTCACTTAGCATAATCCCCTCCAATTCCATCATAGCTGTTGCAAATGGCAAGATTTCATTCTTTTTGATGGCAGGATAATATTTCATTGTATATATGTATACATCTTCTTTATCCATTCATCTGTCATTCAAGTCCTGGATGCACAGAAAACTCCCCTCAAAAATCAAGAAAAATAAGTCAAAACCTCGATGTATGATAGAAAAGCTTGTAAATTTCAAAGATAAAGGGAAAATTTTGAAAGCTGCTCAGGACGTGAGGTCCTTAATCTACACGGGTAGATATATAAGGCTGGCAGCAGACCTAGCTACAGAGACCTAGCAGGCCAGAAATTATTTGTATGATATATTCAGTGTGCTAAATGGGAAAAATGTGCAACCAAGAATATTTTATCCAGCAAGGCTGTCATTCAGAATAGAAGGAGAGATAGCTTCCAAAACTAACAAAACTAAAGAATTTGTGAACACTAAACCAGCCCTGCAAGAAATGTTAAAGGAGCTCCTTTGAGAGGAGAGAGAGCCCAAAAGTAACAAAGACTGGAAAGGAACAGAGACAATTACAGAAACAATGACTTTACAGGTAGTACAACAGCACTAACTTCTTATCTTTCCAATAATTACTCTGAATGAATGTTATTTAAGTACAAAAAAAAAAAAAATAGGGACACTACCAAAGCACTATTTGTGAATTAGTGTAACATTTACTTCTTAAAAACTAACTAAAGCTTTACCAAAATAAATCTATAAACTGACATCACCTGTGACATTTTCCAAAGAAGATATATAACAACAAATAAGCACATGAAAAATTGCTCAATGTTATTAGTTATTAGGGAAATGCAAATCAAAACCATGATGAAATGACACATTGTACCTAGCAGCGTAGCAATAAAAAACAACAACATAAAGTAATGAAGATGGTGAGAGTGCAGAGAAAACTGAAAACTCACATCTCACTAGTAGGAATGTAAAATGGTACAGCCATTTTGGAAAGAATTTGATAGTATCTCAAAAAGCTAAACACAGAATACTATGTGACCCACCTTACCTACCCCTAAGTGAAAACCAAAGTAATTTAAAGCAGGGACTGGAACAGATATTTGTACATCAATGTTCATAGTTTATGACAACATAATTTACAGTAGTCAAAAAATGGAAGCAACCCAAAGGTCCATCAATGGATGAATGGATGAACAAGATGGTTACACACCCTGAAATATTATTCAGTCTTAGAGGGAATTAAATTCTGACACATACTACAAGATGGTTGAACTTTGAAGATATTATGCTATATGAAGTAAGCTAGACACAAAATAAAAAATATCGTATGACCCCATTCATAGGAACTACCTAGAATAGGAACACAGAAAACTGTTAGAGTTAGCCAGGGTTTAAGGAGGAGTAGGTATGGGAATTTTTGTTTAAAGAGTACAAAATTCTTTATGGAATGAAAAGATAATTTTGGACATAGTGGTGACAGCTGAGTAATAATGTGTGTAACTAATGCCACAGAATTAATACAAAAAATAATTCTTATAATGAGAAAGAGAATAAGAATCTGAGAACCTGGTATAAAATGATAATTGCAAGAAAACATCAGATTTAACTCAGAAAATACTAGAACACTATACACAAAGAACAAGGATTAGTTCTTTGCAATTAGTACTTTTTTTTTTTTTCTTAAGATTTTCTTTTGTCAGAGACAGAGAAAGAGAGAGAGAGATTACAAGCAGGGGGAGCGGCAAGCAGAGGGAGAGGGAGAGGGAGAAGCCGACTTCCCGCTAAGCAAGGAGCCAGATGCGGGGCCCAATCCCAGGACCCTGGGAGCAAGAATTAAGATGAACACAGGCGGAGGAGTCAAGATGGCGGAGAAGTAGCAGGCCGAGACTACTTCAGCTAGCCGGAGATCAGCTAGATAGCTTATCTAAAGATTGCAAACACCTGCAAATCCATCAGCAGATCGAAGAGAAGAAGAACAGCAATTCTGGAAACAGAAAAACAACCACTTTCTGAAAGGTAGGACCGGCGGAGAAGTGAATCCAAAGCGACGGGAAGATAGACCCTGGGGGGAGGGGCCGTCTCCCGGCAAGCAGCGGAGCAACCGCGCACAAAATCAGGACTTTTAAAAGTCTGTTCCGCTGAGGGACATCGCTCCAGAGGCTACCCGGGGCAAAGCCCACACGGGGTCAGAGTGGCCTCAGGTCCCGCAGGGTCACAGAAGGATCGGGGGTGTCTGAGTGTCGCAGAGCTTGCGGGTATTGGAACGGGAAAGCCGGCTACAGAGACAGAGCCGACAATAAGCTCGCAGCTCGGGGTGACCTTGAACCGGTCGCAGGCTCAGTGAGCTCGGAGCGCGGCCGGAGGTGAGGCAGACGGGAGTAAC
Organism: Mustela nivalis; assembly: GCF_964662115.1. Classification (NCBI taxonomy): domain Eukaryota; kingdom Metazoa; phylum Chordata; class Mammalia; order Carnivora; family Mustelidae; genus Mustela; species Mustela nivalis. Next base: position 56,790,462 of record NC_139025.1, on the reverse strand, counting down.
TGGGCGCTGTTCTCTGAGGGCGCACTGAGGAGTGCGGCCCTGGGCTCTCGGCTCCTCCGGGCCGGAGACCAGGAGGCCGCCATTTGTATTCCCGTCCTCCGGAACTCTACGGAAAGCGCTCAGGGAACAAAAGCTCCTGAAAGCAAACCCAAGCGGATTACTCACCCCGGCCCCGGGTAAAAGCGGTGCAATTCCGCCTGGGGCAAAGACACTTGAGAATCACTACAACAGGCCCCTCCCCCAGAAGATCAACAAGAAATCCAGCCGAGACCAAGTTCACCTACCAAAGAGTGCGATTTCAATACCAAGGAGAGCAGCAGAATTCTAGAGGAGGAGAAAGCAAAGCACGGAACTCATGGCTTTTTCCCTGTGATTTTTTTTAGTCTTGCGGTTAATTTAATTTAATTTTTTTCTTTTTACTTTTTTTTTTTTTTTTTTTTTTTGCCTTCGGGTAAAATTTTTTTTTTAACTGTTACCTTTTTCTTTTTTAACGATTTTTTACTAGTTTATCTAATACATATATTTTTTTTTCTGTTTTATATTTTTCTTAGGTGTTTTCATTTTTTAAAAAATTCTTTTTTTTTTTCTCTTTTTTCTTTTTTTTTTATTGTTTCCTTTTTGAGCCACTTTTTATCCCCTTTCTCCCCCCTCACGATTTTGGATCTCTTCTAATTTGGTTAAAGCATATTTTCCTGGGGTTGTTGCCACCCTTTTAGTATTTTACTTGCCCCTTCATATACTCTTATCTGGACAAAATGACAAGACGGAAAAATTCAACACAAAAAAAAGAACAAGAGGCAGTACCGAAGGCTAGGGACCTAATCAATACAGACATTGGTAATATGTCAGACCTAGAGTTCAGAATGACAATTCTCAAGGTTCTAGCCAGGCTCGAAAAAGGCATGGAAGATATTAGAGAAACCCTCTCGAGAGATATAAAAGCCCTTTCTGGAGAAATAAAAGAACTAAAATCTAACCAAGTTGAAATCAAAAAAGCTATTAATGAGGTGCAATCAAAAATGGAGGCTCTCACTGCTAGGATAAATGAGGCAGAAGAAAGAATTAGTGATATAGAAGACCAAATGACAGAGAATAAAGAAGCTGAGCAAAAGAGGGACAAACAGCTACTGGACCACGAGGGGAGAATTCGAGAGATAAGTGACACCATAAGACGAAACAACATTAGAATAATTGGGATTCCAGAAGAAGAAGAAAGAGAGAGGGGAGCAGAAGGTATACTAGAGAGAATTATTGGGGAGAATTTCCCCAATATGGCAAAGGGAACAAGCATCAAAATTCAGGAGGTTCAGAGAATGCCCCTCAAAATCAATAAGAATAGGCCCACACCCCGTCACCTAATAGTAAAATTTACAAGTCTCAGTGACAAAGAGAAAATCCTGAAAGCAGCCCGGGAAAAGAAGTCTGTAACATACAATGGTAAAAATATTAGATTGGCAGCTGACTTATCCACAGAGACCTGGCAGGCCAGAAAGAGCTGGCATGATATTTTCAGAGCACTAAATGAGAAAAACATGCAGCCCAGAATACTATATCCAGCTAGGCTATCATTGAAAATAGAAGGAGAGATTAAAAGCTTCCAGGACAAAAAACAACTGAAAGAATTTGCAAACACCAAACCAGCTCTACAGGAAATCTTGAAAGGGGTCCTCTAAACAAAGAGAGATCCTACAAGTGGTAGATCAGAAAGGAACAGAGACCATATACAATAACAGTCACCTTACAGGCAATACAATGGCCCTAAATTCATATCTCTCAATAGTTACCCTGAATGTTAATGGGCTAAATGCCCCTGTCAAAAGACACAGGGTATCAGAATGGATAAAAAAACAAAACCCATCTATATGTTGCCTCCAAGAAACACATTTTAAGCCCGAAGACACCTCCAGATTTAAAGTGAGGGGGTGGAAAAGAATTTACCATGCTAATAGACATCAGAAGAAAGCAGGAGTGGCAATCCTTATATCAGATCAATTAGATTTTAAGCCAAAAACTATAATAAGAGATGAGGAAGGACACTATATCATACTCAAAGGGTCTGTCCAACAAGAAGATTTAACAATTTTAAATATCTATGCCCCCAACGTGGGAGCAGCCAACTATATAAACCAATTAATAACAAAATCAAAGAAACACATCAACAACAATACAATAATAGTAGGGGACTTTAACACTCCCCTCACTGAAATGGACAGGTCATCCAAGCAAAAGATCAGCAAGGAAATAAAGGCCTTAAACGACACACTGGACCAGATGGACATCACAGATATATTCAGAACATTTCATCCCAAAGCAACAGAATAGACATTCTTCTCTGGTGCACATGGAACATTCTCCAGAATAGATCACATCCTCGGTCCTAAATCAGGACTCAACCGGTATCAAAAGATTGGGATCATTCCCTGCATATTTTCAGACCACAATGCTCTAAAGCTAGAACTCAACCACAAAAGGAAGTTTGAAAAGAACCAAAATACATGGAGACTAAACAGCATCCTTCTAAAGAATGAATGGGTCAACCGGGAAATTAAAGAAGAATTGAAAAAAATCATGGAAACAAATGATAATGAAAATACAACGGTTCAAAATCTGTGGGACACAACAAAGGCAGTCCTGAGAGGAAAATATATAGCGGTACAAGCCTTTCTCAAGAAACAAGAAAGGTCTCAGGTACACAATCTAACCCTACACCTAAAGGAGCTGGAAAAAGAACAAGAAAGAAACCCTAAGCCTAGCAGGAGAAGAGAAATCATAAAGATCAGAGCAGAAATCAATGAAATAGAAACCAAAAAAACAATAGAACAAATCAACGAAAGTAGGAGCTGGTTCTTTGAAAGAATTAATAAAATTGATAAACCACTGGCCCGACTTATCAAAAAGAAAAGAGAAAGGACCCAAATAAATAAAATCATGAATGAAAGAGGAGAGATCACAACTAACACCAAAGAAATACAAACTATTATAAAAACATACTAGGAGCAACTCTACGGCAATAAATTTGACAATCTGGAAGAAATGGATGCATTCCTAGAAACATATAAACTACCACAACTGAACCAGGAAGAAATAGAAAGCCTGAACAGACCCATAACCAGTAAGGAGATTGAAACAGTCATTAAAAATCTCCAAACAAACAAAAGCCCAGGGCCAGATGGCTTCCCGGGGGAATTCTACCAAACATTTAAAGAAGAACTAATTCTTATTCTCCTGAAACTGTTCCAAAAAATAGAAATGGAAGGAAAACTTCCAAACTCATTTTATGAGGCCAGCATCACCTTGATCCCAAAACCAGGCAAGGATCCCACCAAAAAAGAGAGTTATAGACCGATATCCTTGATGAACACAGATGCGAAAATACTCAACAAAATACTAGCCAATAGGATTCAACAGTACATTAAAAAGATTATTCACCACGACCAAGTGGGATTTATTCCAGGGCTGCAAGGTTGGTTCAACATCCGCAAATCAGTCAATGTGATACAACACATCAATAAAAGTAAGAACAAGAACCATATGATACTCTCAATAGATGCTGAAAAAGCATTTGACAAAGTACAGCATCCCTTCCTGATCAAAACTCTTCAAAGTGTAGGGATAGAGGGCACATACCTCAATATCATCAAAGCCATCTATGAAAAACCCACCGCAAATATCATTCTCAATGGAGAAAAACTGAAAGCTTTTCCTCTAAGGTCAGGAACACTGCAGGGATGTCCATTATCACCACTGCTATTCAACATAGTACTAGAGGTCCTAGCCTCAGCAATCAGACAACAAAAGGAAATTAAAGGCATCCAAATCGGCAAAGAAGAAGTCAAATTGTCATTCTTCGCAGATGATATGATACTATATGTGGAAAACCCAAAAGACTCCACTCCAAAACTGCTAGAACTTATACAGGAATTCAGTAAAGTGTCAGGATATAAAATCAATGCACAGAAATCAGTTGCATTTCTCTACACCAACAGCAATACAGAAGAAAGGGAAATTTAGGAGTCAATCCCATTTACAATTACACCCAAAACCATAAGATACCTAGGAATAAACCTAACCAAAGAGACACAGAATCTATACTCAGAAAACTATAAAGTACTCATGAAAGAAATTGAGGAAGACACAAAGAAATGGAAAAATGTTCCATGCTCCTGGATTGGAAGAATAAATATTGTGAAAATGTCTATGTTACCTAAAGCAATCTACACATTTAATGCAATTCCTATCAAAGTACCATCCATCTTTTTCAAAGAAATGGAACAAATAATTCTAAAATTTATATGGAACCAGAAAAGACCTCGAATAGCTAAAGGGATATTGAAAAAGAAAGCCAACGTTGGTGGCATCACAATCCCGCACTTCAAGCTCTATTACAAAGCTGTCATCATCAAGACAGCATGGTACTGGCACAAAAACAGACACATAGATCAATGGAACAGAATAGAGAGCCCAGAAATAGACCCTCAACTCTATGGTCAACTAATCTTCCACAAAGCAGGAAAGAATGTCCAATGGAAAAAAGACAGCCTCTTCAATAAATGGTGCTGGGAAAATTGGACAGCCACATGCAGAAAAATGAAAGTGGACCATTTCCTTACACCACACACGAAAATAGACTCAAAATGGATGAAGGACCTCAATGTGCGAAAGGAATCCATCAAAATCCTTGAGGAGAACACAGGCAGCAACCTCTTCGACCTCAGCCGCAGCAACATCTTCCTAGGAACAACGCAAAAGGCAAGGGAAGCAAGGGCAAAAATGAACTATTGGGATTTCATCAAGATCAAAAGCTTTTGCACAGCAAAGGAAACAGTTAACAAAATCAAAAGACAACTGACAGAATGGGAGACGATATTTGCAAACGACATATCAGATAAAGGACTAGTGTCCAGAATCTATAAAGAACTTAGCAAACTCAACACCCAAAGAACAAATAATCCAATCAAGAAATGGGCAGAGGACATGAACAGACATTTCTGCAAAGAAGACATCCAGATGGCCAACAGACACATGAAAAAGTGCTCCATATCACTCGGCATCAGGGAAATACAAATCAAAACCACAATGAGATATCACCTCACACCAGTCAGAATGGCTAAAATCAACAAGTCAGGAAATGACAGATGCTGGCGAGGATGCGGAGAAAGGGGAACCCTCCTACACTGTTGGTGGGAATGCAAGCTGGTGCAACCTCTCTGGAAAACAGCATGGAGGTTCCTCAAAATGTTGAAAATAGAACTGCCCTATGACCCAGCAATTGCACTATTGGTATTTACCCTAAAGATACAAACGTAGTGATCCAAAGGGGCACGTGTACTCGAATGTTTATAGCAGCAATGTCCACAATAGCCAAACTATGGAAAGAACCTAGATGTCCATCAACAGATGAATGGATCAAGAAGATGTGGTATATATACACAATGGAATACTATGCAGCCATCAAAAGAAATGAAATCTTGCCATTTGCGACAACAAGGATGGAACTAGAGCGTATCATGCTTAGCGAAATAAGTCAAGCGGAGAAAGACAACTATCATATGATCTCCCTGATATGAGGAAGTGGTGATGCAACATGGGGGCTTAAGTGGGTACGAGAAGAATAAATGAAAGAAGATGGGATTGGGAGGGAGACAAACCATAAGTGACTCTTAATCTCACAAAACAAACTGAGGGTTGCTGGGGGGAGGGGGTTTGGGAGAAGGGGTGGGATTATGGACATTGGGGAGGGTATGTGTTTTGGTGAGTGCTGTGAAGTGTGTAAACCTGGTGATTCACAGACCTGTACCCCTGGGGATAAAAATATATGTTTATAAAAAATAAAAAATTATATTAAAAAAAAAAAAGATGAAAACAGGCACTTAAGCTACTGAGCCACCCAGGTGTCCATAATTATTACTTTTTATAAGTATAGTTTTCACTTAAATATATTTTCCACTTATGTATAGTCTTACATGTATATTTTATCTTTGTACGCTATGACAGGGAACCAGTGTTACTTTTGCAAAAACAAAGTTATAGCAGAAGACATTAGAATTTTAAATAAATACATCTTATTCTCTTCTTATTCACCATAATTTTGATCTTCCACAAATAATAGATATCACTTTTATAAAAATAAAAATAACAGTATGATCATTTAAAATTCTAAAACTAATAACCTTTTTTATTCTTTCTAAAACTTTAATTATAGCATATTTCGATTTCTTAGTGAGTTTCAAACTTATTTTAATGTCTTATTTAAAATAGTTATATTTATTTAAAAAAAAAAAACAAACTTTAAGATTCTCTTTATAAAGTCCAAAACTCAAGTTGGTTGCTGTTCAGATTATCCTTCCTAGGTATTGCTGCTACTTATTACTTATTGTTAGGACTCAAATTTCTGTTGTTTCTTCTCTCTCTACCACTACAGAAATGGTTGTAGACTTTTTCCCTCCTAGAATTCATCATTGGTAATCCAATTTCCTTAGTTTATCCATTTGGTCATAAAATTTCTTTTTTTCCAAAGATATAGTTTGGCATATATTAATTTTAAAACAACTATTTAATAAGAAAAATGATAAAAACTTTTTAATGAATTTTAATTTTTAAGAATTATTATTATACATTTCTTGCTTTTTTGCTTTGTTGTCAAACATTTATAAGACATTTTCAACTTTAATTTCAGATTGTCCATAGTATGATGATGATAACATGACAAAACTGAGATTATAATTCTTTATATTCCATATTTACTCTACAATTAATTTAAAAGTATAGTTCACTAACAGTTGAGCTAATATTGTTAGAAATGTATTGTATATGGTAAAAAAATGTATTAATTCTGAAGTCACCAACTTCTAATCAAATATCATTTGCAGTCATGATTTAAGATTATGCTTGAATTCATTTTTAAATATTTATAAAAGTTGTTTTGAATGGTATTAATGAAAACATGATTAAATTATTAAAAATCTTTTTAAAAGGCAGATATTAATCACATATTTGTTGTATCTTTTTATTAAAGCAGATCTAGAAAGATATGCATTGTATTGGTATAGTATTAAAATTGCTAAATTTTCAAGTAAAATAATTCTTCACAATTTTATAGAATTTAAATGTTTCTTTTCACTTCTCTTTAATAGCAATCTTTGTTAATTCAAAATTTTTTTCCTCAAATTCCAAAATACTTTCAGTATGTTCAAAATAACCTCTCCAATATTTATTATATTTTTGGACCATTTATAAAGTGTAAAGTAATGACTTGATAGAAATATAAGTTTAGCATATCACCAATTGTAAGGGTCTTATAACAGTCACAATTTGAATGAATAGTTATAAAATTAAATCTTAACAACATGACACATTCAGCAATATTTTTAGAAGCTACACTTGAAACCCAATGGTTAAACGTTTAATCGTCTGTTTTTACATTTGCTAAAAAACATAGAACTACTTCTGAAACATATTCCATCATAACAAATAGGCTTTGATATGTTCAAGTGTCCCCCCAAAATAATAATAGTAGAGATTCTGTGCTATAGTCATTTTTGTTCTCCCACATTAAAAAAAAAAAAAAAATGCTGCTATCATTGAGTACAAATTTTCTTTTCCTTTGGTTGAAAGTTCTGCTTAGTTTTTTAAGGCACAAAGTAATTGCTATTTTATCTCAAAAAAATCTCCTCTCTCTGCAAGAACCAATGAGATGGTTCCCTCTTCTCTGGTCCAAAATCTCTCTAAATTTGCATCTATTATTGTATTTATCACATTAAATTTCCAATTATGTATGCCTATCTTTGCCTTTTCCTCCTAGCTCTAAACTGAAAGAAGGGAAAAATACTTTTTTAACTCTACAACCTTAGCATCTGAGAAAGGAGAGGCATCCCCAAATATTTATTGATTGAATGGACACATTTTTTTTTTAATTTTTAAAGATTTACTTATTCATTTGAGAGAGAAAGAGAGAGACAGAAAGTGAGAGCACAAGCAGGGGGAGAGGCAAAGGGAGAGGGAGAAGGAGACTCCTGCTGAGCTGGGAGCCCAACCTGTGGCTCAATCCCCAGGACCTGGAGATCATGACCTGAGCTGAAGGCAGATGCTTAACATCTGAACCACCCAGGGGCCCCTTGAATGAAGGCTTCAAATAAGGTCCAGCTCTAAAGCCTATCATTTACTATCATATATTAATATACCCCTTTAAAATAAAATAACATGAATATGAACATTGATGTCAACATCTAAACACTTCCACTGAGAACTAGTTTCAGTGAGACCAAAATTATTGTGTTCTTAAAACATTAATGTTACATAATTTCCATAGTTTGGTTACCTTTCATACTACAGTTAAAAATATCTAACAGAATATCTACATTTTTGAACTATACATTTTCTATTTAATAACATTATGCTGGTTATATAATTATGTTCATACCAATAATTTACAAGTGAAATATGGTAATCTGGAGGTCAGTTTACCATCGAAGCTATCTACAGTAGACACAGGCCCTTTTCAACCTCTTTACTAGATTAAGTAAGCTAGTAAAATAAAAATTCTTACAACCCATTTGGAAACACAAGAGAAAAAGAAACAAAACCATACATGTAGATCCTACAGATTATCCTGGAAGCTGTATCTTTTTTTTTTTATAAGGTTTATTTTTGTCTGATGAGATAGTGGGGCTTTTAGAATCGTCAAATAACAAGGAATCCATCTTGTCTACCTTTTATGTGCCAGGTTGTATAAACTTGCATGCACCAGCTTGGTTTGACTCCAGCAGCACCTCTCGTCTGATTCTCTTCTTAGGGGTGGATGGCTGGAATCCTGAAGAGCCCTTATCTCTGCACTTACCAGTAAAGAGACTTGGCTTGTTTTCAATCCCCTTGCTTAAAGATTTCTATCAGTTCCAAGTTCAGTCTATAACAGTGGCAATATTTCCAGAATGCACATGGACAAGCATTTTCAAAGTGTAAGGCAGTCATCACCTTCTAGAAAAATCCCTGCATCCTTCAGTGCCCCACAGTTACAATCCCAGCAATGCCTTTACAAGTTGGTCTCTGCTAGTGCCTCTTTGAGCAGCAAAGTTGTTACTCAACTTCTTCAAAAAGAACAGTTTAAGAAACTTAGCCAAAATCCTTAAAACAGTTTCCTCAGGTGAGAGGAACAATCGTGGTGGAGAGAAATTGAGATTTTCTTTAGGAAATGCTCTTAAAAATTATTATTTTTATGTTTTTATTATAGCAATAATGTGTATGCTCAGTAGAATCACAGCAAACTTCATTTTCTTCCATCTCATCTAAATGTGAATCAGTAGAATTTATTAATAGTATTAGTTCAATTTTCAATGATTAGTGGAATTATTCTTGTTGATTATTTTAAAAATCATAGCATTAAAATGTATTTTCAAAACATTGCTACAGTTTTACAACCATAAAAACCTATCATTAGTAGTAAATTTAACAGTACAAGCCTGTAAACATATGTCATTCTTGGCAAAAGTTTGTTTTTATTATGTGAGACCCAGAGGCACACTATATTTTTAATGTTGGAATCAATTTTTCTCCATACTCTCTTCATAAACCATGGCACGTTTTCTCTTAAGGCGTTTAACATAGTCTGCCTTGGATTATGGTTATATACGTATATTTTTCTGCCATGTTAAATGTTATCCTCCTTCAAGACATTATTTATTTTTAGAGTTCTACTACAAACTCTATACAGTAAAGGACACCAGAAGTGTTTAAAGGGAATAGATTAAACCAAGTCTGTATTTCTGTACCTAATATCCCTGAACGGGCCACTTCAACCAATTTGTATCAAGTGTGAGACTGACCAGTGACCATTACAAAAGATACTATGTGACACACTGCAAACCCCTTAGACAAAATCATTACTACATGCAACTTCATTCTAAATGAAGTGTTTTACACATTGGCAGGTATTACTGTTCTAAAGCTTGATTTTACTGTACATCTGTTCCATAATAGCACTTGGTTGTTTTCATGTTTTCTTGCTCTGTTTCTAGTCCTCTGCTATAGCACAAGAATATCTTCTAGTGTCTGCCATGTGACTATAACTTGATAACATAAGAACTCTAAAGACTCATTGTCTAATAATGGCCATTGACTGAAATTTTGGCCTGTGTGAAATTGTTTACATATGGATTTCAAAATCCGGAAATGCCTGCATATCCTTTACATGAAAAATAATAGTTGGAGATTTTTAACTGTCATGCCATGAGTAAAAATAACCATATCTATAGGTACTGTATTTGTGGTCACGTTTTGAAAAATACGATTTGTCTCTGGATGGTAATTTCATTTTTTAATCGTGGTGACACTAACATGAATCTGATCCCAATGTGTTTGATTTGCCCAAAGTCAGCTTGGCTGTGTTCCATGCCCAGTTCAACACCAGTCAGCTAGGTCCTAATTGTGTACGTGAGGAGATAAACAACAAGGTAACATACATGAACCAAACAAATAAAAACCTGTTGGGAAAAAAAAAAAACCTGTTAGGAAAAAATATATACTGTAAGTCTACCGATGGATAGTAGATATTCATTCCTCTATCATTAAAAATATAAGCTTTTCCTTTAAAGTATACCTTAAGAGATGTTCAAGCATTCTTCTTTTTATTATTCTTCATCTTTGTATGGCATATATTTTTTCACATTTTTTTTAAGATTTTATTTATTTATTTGACAGAGAGAAATCACAAGTAGATGGAGAGGCAGGCAGAGAGAGAGAGAGAGAGAGGGAAGCAGGCTCCCTGCCGAGCAGAGAGCCCGATGCAGGACTCGATCCCAGGACCCTGAGATCATGACCTGAGCTGAAGGCAGCGGCTTAACCCACTGAGCCACCCAGGTGTCCCTATTTTTTCACATTTTTAATTTCATCTACTTATGTCACTGAATCTAAATTTTCTGTTTTATTTATTTATTTATTTATTTAAAGATTCTATTTATTTATTTGACAGAGAGAGATCACAAGTAGGCAGAGAGGCAGGCAGAGAGAGAGAGAGAGGAGGAAGCAGACTCCCCGCCGAACAGAGAGCCTGATGCGGGACTCGATCCCAGGACTCTGAGATCATGACCTGAGCCGAAGGCAGCGGCTTAACCCACTGAGCCACCCAGGCGCTCCAATAAATTTTCTCTTTTAATTTTTAGTCTGATAAAATAGAAAAATACTGAAGCATTACGAACAGAGCCCTGACATAATTTGTCTTATAATTTAAAAAGATCACTGATGGTTGAGTTGTAGAGTTAGTATAAGGGTGGATGAATGGTATTAAGCATTTGGCACAAAACCCATGGAACTACAACACAAAGATTTATCGCTAATAAAATCTACGTAATTCAGTTGATAATAATGTAGCAATATTCGTTCATCAATTGTAACAATGCACCAATGCAAAATATTAATAAAAGAAGACACGGGGTGAAAAAAAAATAGTAGGAACATTCTACTTTCTTCCTAATTTTCCTATATATCTGGAACTTGTTCTTAAAAGTAAAGTCTACTAATTAAAAAAATAGACTGCTACAAATGTCCTTTATTCATTCTATCCTCATCAATTAACATTTCTTAAGAATTTCTCAGATAATTGGGTCTGTTGTGAAAGACAGCCACATTTTTGAAGAATTACATAATTTTCAAGCCAATGATTCCCTTAGTATCAATGATCATTAAATAGTCATTGAAAATCAACATATTTAATTGTGCTTATTAAATGGAAAATCTATGTATATGTAAACCTTAATTTGAAGACCTACATTTTCTATTAGCTGTATTTGCACATATATGCTCAAGAAGAACTCAAGAACTCAGAACTATTAGAGAATCCTACCTTAACTAAGAAATTTTAAAGTCTTAGGTCCTACCTCAGTGTAAACATATATCTCAACACACTAAAACATAAATTAGAGTAATCATGGCAGATATCTTTTATATATAAGAACAGTAAAATATTTTCTGAATACACACAATTTATTTTTCATTTTAATGCAATAATTCATTTCCTGTGCAGATGATATATTTGTATTATAGTTTTTTTTTTTTAAGGTAAAATATTTCTTTTACTCCTTACTAATGAGATTTCTGGAGCAACTTTTACCAAAATATATTCCAGAAAACACTGACCCCAATGGATTTTATTTGGTTTTATGTAAAAAGAATGCATTAAAATAAGTTGGTAAAATGAGTTGGAGAATCACTGAATAGTAAATTCTCTCACAGAGTTTCAATTGCACATTAGCATTTTAAAGACTGTAAGCTATCTTGTACTAAAGAAAGCTCTTTACTTTAACTCAGCACTTCCAAACTTGACTGCAGGACGCTTCTCACTACAGAACACTCTTACCATCTCCAGGTGATGTTTCCCCAGGAAACATAGAGGACACATTCTGTTCTTATTTAAACCCCTTGTTTTACAATTGGGGATATTTAGGACCCAGATTCGTCAGATAATAACCTCAAAACATATAGCAAGCTAGTGACAAAAATGAAATAACAAATAAAATCCAAAGATTTCTAACCTATATCACTTTCTACTATATCACAGTGTTTTTCTTTATTGAAAAAGATGTGCAGTCCCCCAACATAAGCAATTTGAAGGATATCTAGCTAAACATCATCATATTTTCTTTTAAAGACAATTTATATGTGTGTAAATTAATACATATTAAATATTCATATGTATATAAATGAATATGTGTGCAATGTACATGAGTATTTTGTTTATTTCTTTACACCTAAACAAGAATTGAGAAAGAACAGTGGCATGTATATAAATTCCCGTATGTAAAGGGGTTATTTTATTTTATTTTATTTTTTAAAGACTTCATTTATTTATTTAACAGAGAGAGAGAGAGTTAGTAGGTAGAATGGCAGGCAGAGGGAGAGGGAGAGCAAGGAGCCTGACGTAGCAGGGCTGGATCCCAGGACCGTGGGATCATGACCTAAGCAAAACGCAGGTGCTTAACTGACTGAGCTACCCAGGTACCCCATGAGGGGGTCATTTTGAGCAGCCTAAGGTTGACTGTTATGTAACAGGGAAATAGCTCTATGGAGTGCAGAAACAGTGTCTCTGGAGTGTGCTGGATTATGTCATTAAAAATTGGGAACAAAGCTCAAGCTGACATTATTGATTCATCAATGTGTCAGATATTAATTCCATCAACTATAAACTTAGAGGATAGTAAACAGAATAGAGGTAGAACAAAGAGGGAGACACATGGCTAAGAAAGTGGCTTTCATTTTCAGTTCAGTAGCCAAATTCAGCACTATTCAGCAAGTGGTTCCAAATATCAGATAAAATTATGGAACTTGGGGCGCCTGGGTGGCTCAGTGGGTTAAAGCCTCTGCCTTCGGCTCAGGTCATGATCTCAGGGTCCTGGGATCGAGTCCCACATGGTGCTCTCTGCTCAGCAAGGAGCCTGCTTCCCTTCCTCTCTGCCTGCCTCTCTGCCTACTTGTGATCTCTCTCTCTCTGTCAAATAAATAAATAAAAACTTAAAAAAAAATTATGGAACTTGGTCCATTCTCAAATCTTCTTACATTTGTAACTGTCCTGATTTTCCTGGCATATATAATGTAATTCACATAATTGCAGGTGTATAGAAGACTATTTCTCCAAAAGAGAAAATTTTAGCCTCATCTCCTCATTCCTTTTGAGAGAAATAGAAAGCATTTTTAACAATCCAAAATACATCTTTAATATGAAATATGAAACTGGTTTAATAGTAAATCCTTTTCTTTTTTATGAAACTTATATTTTCTTTACTCATGACTTTAGCATAAACTATATGAACAAGGAAGAGTCACTGAAATGCTTGATTGAACATTTAATATCCTCTCATATGAATTATAATTGGACCTGTGTTTCTGTCCAAAGGGGAAATCCATTTTTAGCTTGGTCCGCAACGTGTAAGTTATTCCTGTCAGAAAAACACATCCAAAAAGACTCCTATCACCACACTTGTGTGGCTAGAATGCTGAGCAGAATCATCTGGGCCAGAGACACAGACAGAAATGCTAATTAAGGGTGGCCATGAAAAGAGAAAGGAATGTCTTTCCTTGCATAATAACCACTGCAGGATATATTTTGTGGGCCTCACCGGAGAAAACATCTGTTTTTAGAAAAACAGCTAATAAAGACAATGATGTTTAAAATCTGAACATTGATATTCAGTACGTAGAGACTGAAAAGAAATTGTACAGTCAAAACAGGACTAGAGGCATTCATTTTCTATTGCTGCATAGAGATGATCATGATGTTAGTAGCTTAAAACAACACAAATTTATGATTTCTTAACCCATGATCAGAACATGGGTTCCATGGGTTCTCTGTCCAGGGTCTCATCAGACTGAAATCAAGATGTCAACTGTGGTTATGGTCTCACCTGTGGTTTAGTATCCTCTTCCAAGGTAAGCTCAGAATTGGAACTGGTTATTGGTAGAATTTAGTTACTGTGGTATAGGAATGAGGTCCGTGTTTTCTTGCTGGTTGTTGGCCAGGACTGTTCTCAACTCTTAGAGACCATTGTGAGATGTTAGCCATGTAGCCCTCTAATGCAGTTAACTGTATTAAGGTCAGCAGAAAAATCTTTCTTCAGTACACAACATTAGTGTCTTTAAAAATGCAAAATTAAATGTAATCCTGGGATTGACTATCTTATTATCTTTGCTATGTGATATAATATAACCAAAGGAGAAAATGCTCCATCATAGTCACAAGTCCTATCCCTCCTTGAGGGAAAAAGAATGTATAGCATGAGTACATCAGAGTCATGGAGACCATCTTAGAATTCTGCCTACTTCATAACAACCTTCCATTTACAGTAGGCTGGAATTTAAAAAAAAAAAAAGCCTGAGAACATAGAAATGGTTCAAAAAAATCTATAAAATTCAACATAGGTAGGATGAAAATAGTACTGTCACCCAAATGCAAATAATGGAGAATGTAGGCTTTCAAATTAAAGCTTACCTCATCTCTCATCAAAGACTTAGCAGTTCTCTCTGTAGATTCCTTTTCCTTTTATAAAATGTGTATTTCTTACTTTAAAAATTTTACATATGTTGAACATTTAAACATTTTTTAAAAAGGTACTGGTATTCAAAGTAAAAGTCTTCTTTATATAATTTTGAGTGTATCATTTATAATTAGCAGAATTCCATGCTGTTCATTCAATTTTTCCTGAGTAATAACTTTGTTTTCTTAAAGTCTGACTAAGAACTTTCATGTTTCATCACCTTAACTGACTCTAAACAGGTTTCTTTCTAACTACAGGCCCCTGATCTCTCTTTTCTTAGAGCATTTACTTAGAAAACTTGCAATTATAAATTATTCCTTTGACCCTTTGAGATATAAACCCTCCATAACCCAGAAAATGCCTTCCTCAAGAAATGGGAGCCATCCTTTGAAATGTAATCATCAAGGAGATATCATTCCTATTTTCCAGTTTCTGGGGACAGTAGGAACTAATTTTAATAAGAGACAATTAACAAACACAGATGGTCTAATCACATTCACCAACCTCCTTCCTAACGTCCTTCAGTACTTTTCCATTAGTTCACTCCAATGTTTAAAAACTCCCTGATTTTTTTTTTGTTTCAGCAGAATTGAATTCAGTCACCCTCCCCTATTGCAGTAGTCTTGATTCTTATTGCAATAGTGTTGAATGAAGTCTTCTTTGCAGATTTTAAAAAGTGTCCAGTGCAATAACATGGATAGAGCCAGAGAGTATAATGCTAAGCAAAATAAGTCAGTCAGAGAAAGACAAGTATCATATGATCTTACTCATGTGTAAAATTTAAGAAACGAAACAAATGAGCAAAGGGGAGAAAAAGAGAAAGAGGCAAACGAAGAAACAGACTCTTACCTATAGAGAACAAACTGATGGTTACCAGAGAGGATGTGGGTGGGGGATGGGTGAAATAGCTGATGGGAGTTAAAGAGTACACTTATCATGATGCAAATAATAATAATAAAAATAAACAAAATAAATAATAAAATAAAATATAGGCTATTTCTCTTCCAAGTCTCTAAGTAATCATGAAAATTACTGTTACTGTACAAGATGGACCTCAAATGACTATTTTATGTGGATTTTTTTTATATCCAGAAAAGATATGTAATGTATAAAGGGAGGAACCTATAAAAACAGTTACCTCAGGAAAGATTATTTGTATCCAGTGATGCTATATAGTGCATTGTTAGCTACACAATCTGTACTCACATGAATGATTACAAAGCAGTATCTACAAGTTGTCTATTCTCACATTAGGCAACCAGCAAATAGTCTTATGGTATTATGGACTATGTAGCAAAAAAAATGTGGTTTAATGGAAAACATCATCTTTGACTAAAATTTACTTCATTTTTCATAATAAGCTAAAAAAATACAATAAACCTTGCTTTTTTCATCTTACAAATTCTAAATATGCTATAACTTGTACACTTAATTTTTACTGATTAAAATGATGTAAATGTATTTATGCTAATGATGTTAGATGAGCAAAATAAAGTGCAGGGAGGTTGTTTTGAAACATGAAAAGCTTTATTACTTTGTTTCAGGTTTGCTTATATTTAGCCTTATAGAAGTTTTTGATTGGAGAAGTCCTTATTCTGAGGGCCTTTGTCTTTTGCATTGCAGGACTATTAACAGCATCCCTAGTCTCTGCCCACTGAGTAGTAGTAGCACACACACACTCCCAGTTGTCACAACCAAAAATACCCTCCAACATCAGCAAGTTGTCTTTCACTGCATTAGGAGAAGGGGGACAAAAACCACTCCTTGGCTGAGAACAACTGCTTGTTAGATTTATAGCTAAAAACATCACTATTGGGGCACCTGGGTGGATCAGTGGGTTAAGCTTCAGTGGGTTAAGCCTCAGAGGCTCAGGTCATGATCTCAGGGTCCTGGATCAAGCCCCGCATTGAGCCCCACAATAGGCTCTCTGCCCAGCAAGGAGCCTGCTTCCCTCCCTCTCTCTCTCTGCCTACCTCTCTGCCTACTTGTGATCTCTCTTTCTCTCTCTGTCAAATAAATAAAAAGACGTTGCTCTCGATATAATATAGTTGGAACTTATTAAACCTTTGAAACATGAACCAACTAACTCTTTTCCTTACACTGGGAATTGTAATAAAAGCAGGAAATCTTTATTTGAGCTTTATTCACCCACTGATCTCTTGGCATGCCTGGTTTAAGATGCGAACATCCGAACTATTATCAAAAGTAACCTGACACTGCTGTTTGTTGGGTCTCTTGGGTATGCAGCTTTAAGAATAATGGAAAGATAATTTAACCTTTCAGACTAATCCATATAGGTAAAACCAGATAACACTATCTCAATAAAGGAAACCAGTTTAGAATTTAGGAATTGAAATTGATTCATTGTAGGCTCTCAATTCAGTTCCTCTGTGAACCTCAAGCCAACAGTGTAAAGTAAATTCCACCAGGGGGCAATAGTGCCTTATTAAGGTACCTAAAAGAAGAGGAGGTACCTTCAGATCAAAATATATCCAATATATCCAATATATCCAAGTGAAAGTAATAATATGGTGGTACTTCACTTATACTACATATGTTGAATAATTTATTACATCATCCTTCAAAACTCAGTCCAAATAACTATTTCAGGAAGTTTCCTCTAATCTAAAATTTGAATTGGCTCACCCACTTCTATACTATAATAAAATTCTGCATTCTTCTTACATAGCATTTGTAATATGTTGTAAAGGCTTACTCATCACTGACTTTTAAAAAAATGTTATTTCATTTTATTTTTTCCAGTGTCCCAAAATGTCACTGACTTTTATTACATTGGAAACACATTTAAGAGTTAAGATTGTGGCCTATTTGACTTTATATTCCCAGTAAATAGATTGATACCCAAGTGCAGTCACTTTTTGAGGACTGAACATGTTAATAATCTAAATAAAACATCTAATCCAAGTAGCACTCTTTATCAAAATAACAAATTCAAGCATACAGACTATAGAGAGGTTGAAATATAAAATTCGTTAGGCAACAATCTAAAAAAGTCATAACATTCTGCTGTATTTCATAGACTGGTATTTGTTTAATCTAAAGTGAGTTTTCAAATTCCCTTTCCTTCATACCCACCTCTCACTTTCACCTTGTTTAGGATCCATAAAACTGAAATCAAAGGACAAAAGGTTTCTCTTCTTTTTTTTTTTTTTTAGTTAAGACTGCAAAGTTTCATTTCCCAAACAGAAAGTATTATCTGAGTATATCTACCCTTAATGTGTCATATACCATTCTATCACTGCATTACATTTACTAGCAATGAATAAAACTCTGTAAAGTAGTAGCTATAAAGTTTATTTAAAGTACAAGTCCCCCCCCCCCACCCCTTGGTGGAAAAAAAAAAACCCTTTAAAAGCTAAATGTTCATAGTTAAAAAAAAAAAGGATGGGGGGAGGAAAAAGCCTCAGGACTTTCAGGCATAAAAGGTATGACTATAAAAGATTTGTTGAAGTGAGTGATTTAGTGATGTCACTAACAGAAACGTTTCTTCATAACTTGGTGCTAGGTATTTGTATTGATGTAAAGCTCAGCCCATGAACTTAAAAAGTTGAGACGTGAAGTCATAATTTATTAAAACCATCATGTGCCAGGAAATGTGATGGATAATCCACTCTCCAAAAGCATGTGAATTATATGAAACCCTTTTCTAGTAGACAGACTTTTGCTGAATCCACATGAATACTCCTTATGTATATTTAATAGAAAAGCAGGTTGCCTCACACAGATATTCTCTGAACAGAGATAAAATGAATAGAGCAATAACAGAATGAAAGATAGCTGTCCCACGGAGTTGACTACAAAGAGATCTATAATGATAAGGGAAAAACAGAATGAGGGAATCTAATTAAGGCAGAGGCAATAAAAGAATAAGTTTGAAAAGCTGGACAGATATTTAAGATAAAGTGAAAAATAACTTCTGACATACTGAAACAGGAAAACTAGAAAAGTATATTCCTTTATGATGCTAGAGATTGACCAGCAAATTTTTGCCAGAGTCCAAAAAGTGTTAGCTCTAGAACAACTGAACTGGAGTGTTGTTTCCTCAAACACTAGGAGACCCAGGAAGAGATCTATTATAGCACTAGAGTAAAAAAGATAAATATCAGTAAGAGAATAGCCATCAGATGTTCAAAAAAAACTCATAGTTATGTAGTATAATAAAATTTACATTTTATCTTAAAATTTTCTTTTCAGTAAGGCTGAGAAGATTTTCTAAGGTGAAGAAAGATTATTAAAATATCAAGGGTGAGGTTTTATTTTTAAAATAAAAGTTTAACAAGGAGATCTCCCATAAACCCCTTGGGTGGGGGCACCTGGGTGACTCATTTAACCGGTTTAGAGTCTGCCTTTGACTCGGGTCATCACTGACTGGGAATCCAGCTCTGCATCAGGCTCCCTGCTCAGCAGGATGTCTGATTCTCCCTCTGCCCTTCAGCCCATTCGTTCTCTCCTCTTTCTCTCAAATAAATAAATACAGTGTTTAAAAAAAAAAAAATACAAGCAATAGCCACCACCCCTGATTAAACAGCAGGTATGGGCTTCAGATACTCAACTTTTTCTAGGAGTATTATTGCCAATATTATCATACATCAAACATAACAGAAGATGTATCAGAAATGGTTACCAGTCAATTGCACATTTTTAAATTTACCTCACTCTAGTTAAACTGCTTTGAAGCCATTCCTTCCTAATTCCAGAGAATTAAACCCCTCTAATGTTCAGGAGAGAGTGGAATGTCCTCCCTAGCTAGGACTGATCAATAGTTTCAGGGTTCTTGAGTACTCTTAATGGTTCAGAAAAGATACCTGGTGTTAGTCCAGCCTGACCCAAGTGTGATGCTCAGTTTTGGAATGCAACTATTTTTGGCAAGGTTGGTTGTGTAAGTGCTCAGGGGTCTTCGCCGAGGTGGACCCCCACTCTGTTGGCAGACTTCCCTCACCATACCTTGTAGACATTCTCATTTCTAGTACGTCCACATCCACAGCATTAGGACAGATTCTGAAGACACTAAATACTTTATTCTCCTTGGTAAACACCTATCCAAAACATAAATGAACAAAAAACGTGGCAACTTTCATTTGAGTACCTGACCATTTCTATTTGGGAGCCCTAAAATTTTAAATGAAACAAAACAATAGCTCTTAATGATTTACCAACCCCAGACAAACTCAGAATACAAAGCCCACCTTCCAATAATGAAGAAAATAGGATTCCTCTTATTCTTTCTATGGAAATAATAAGATCAGAACTCAATTTTATTATGCTATATTTTAACCTACCACAAGGTCTATCTGTAATTGAATCTGAAAACAAATTATAAATTGAGCTTTTAAAAAGACATTTACTTACTACCTCAAACTTTTAGATATTTATATATAAATGTCAAAATCTGACATTATGATATTTGTTAGATTGACTCTTTTGCACTGGTGGACCCTAGGAAAAAAGGAGAGACCTTATAAACAGTAATTCATTGAAGATTGATAATAATCCAGATAGACTCAGAAACTAATTAGCCTTACAAAGAATAAGTTTTGTGTAGGACTGAGTATTATAATAATGTTTCTGTAACAGCAAAATCTGAAAATGACATACATGTCCAAACTTTGGTTATAATTTAAATATGTTATTAGTAAATGCTATATTTTTAAAATATTCACCTATAAAAACTATGTTCAAAAATATTCACTATGTAGAAAAAAATTAGAAAGTCTATACTTTAATGTATTTCAAAGATACATTGGAACTAGCTCAGGCACTCATTACATACTTAGCTAATACAAGTGCTTCCACCATAGTAGTCCTACCCTATCTCCTAGCTCACTGTTAATTATTTAAAGAGAAAAATTAAAATATGATGGCAACGTTTACTATTAAATGGCAAACATGATTCAATTAAAAACACTCCCATACCTGGAAAGAAAATTGGTCATAATCACATGTAGTGCATTATAGGTACCAAATATAAAGGCATTAATTGGGGTGCCTGGTGGCTGAGTTGGTTAAGTGTCCACCTTCGAGTCAGGTCATGATCCCAGGGTCCTGGTATTGAGTCCTGCATCAGCCTTCTTGCCAGGGAGTCTGCTGCTCCCTCTCCCTCTGCCTGTCACTCCCCCTGCTTAGGCTCTCTCTCTCTCTTTCTCTGTCAAATAAATAAATAAGACCTTTTTTTAAGAGCTGTTAATTATTTTGAATAAATGAGTGTTCAATTTTGGTATATAATTTTATGTCACATCAGACTTTTCATCTATTATTTTACTTTGAAATAAGACCAGTAAATGAAGCTACTATTTATAAGGATGGCCAAATATCAGAACAGGCTTTTTTATATTATCTTTTGGTCTATAAAATGATTTTGCTGATTAATAGGAAAGGCTGTAAATATTGAATAAATGTTCGTGGCCAATAAAATGACCCATACTCTGAAAGGATATAAGGAGAATGAAATGTATTCATACCCTTAAAAAATATTTAATCTTTACATATTTTAATCTCCATTCTGCCAATCTCTGACCAGAACTGATAACTCAAGAAACAAAATGAAACAAAATATTTCTTTCATAAATGACCTAATAACAGATGAAGAAGGCAGGTGCATGCAAGGAGAAAGTAAAGTCCATAGTGACATCTGGACTGTCTTAGAATGGAGAAGAAAGGGTTTCCTTGTCTGCATTCAACTACATTACATTCCAGGTATGTGTCTTCAAATTTTAACACATTAGTAAATGTTTATGCATCTAAAACTAGATAGTAGAAAAAGTTATAGAATGTGCCTATATTTTCTTAAAATAAATAACTTGTCATAACTGAGGAAAAACAGATTTGCTCCAAAAAAACAGATGCAAAAACATATGGAGAGTGGGAAAAAATACTGATAGGTCAGACTAACACCAATTATTTTAATAAAAAGTAAATTTTTTATTCTTAATTTTGATTACGAAAGCAAAATATAGTTTTGCTACACTTTTGAGGAAAATTGACTAGCTCTAATGGTTATGTGCACAGATGACAACTGGACAAACCCATTAAAAGATAATTTAGGGGGGGCGCCTGGGTGGCTCAGTGGGTTAAGACGCTGCCTTCGGCTCAGGTCATGATCTCAGGGTCCTGGGATCGAGTCCCGCATCGGGCTCTCCGCTCAGCAGGGAGCCTGCTTCCTCCTCTCTCTCTCTCTGACTGCCTCTCTGCCTACTTGTGATGTCTCTCCGTCAAATAAATAAAATAAAAAATCTTAAAAATATATATATAATTTAGGGGACCAATTTGCTTTACAAGTTTTAATGCTATCATTCTGAGGAGCTAGAGGCCCAGGACTAATGTGGGTATGGAAGTCAGCAAACTGAAGGCTGCCACAGAACAGTTGGTACGGAGGGACTCGAGAAGTCCTGGGTGGAGGTTTAAAGTAGATCCAAAAGAGGGACTAGAGAAAGGAGGGAGGAGGTGCCTGGCTGGTTGAATCAGTAAAGCATTTGACTCTTGATTTCACAGTTGTGAGTTCAAGCCCCATGTTGAGGGTAGAGCTTACCAAAAAGAAGAAGAAAGAGGAGGAGGAGGAGGAGGAGAAGGAGGAGGAGGGGGAGGGGAAGGGGAGGAGAAAGGAGGCAGGTGATTTTATGAGGAATATAGTATCAACCATTGATGTCTGTTTTTTTCTTAAAGATTTTATGTATTTATTTGTCAGACTGAGAGGGAGCAAGAACAAACAAGAGGAGCAGTAGGCAGAGGAAGAAGCAGGCTCCCCTCTGCGCAGGGAGTCTGATGTGGGACTCAGATCCCAGAACTCTGGGATCATGACCTGAGCGGAAGGCAGATGCTTGACTGACTGAGTCACCCAAGCATCCCCAACCATTGTGAGAGTATGTGTATTACTCCAGTTTTATTAGTGATTGACCCAGAATAAATTAAACAAATTACAAGACCGAGTTACTCTGTATCCCGTACAGCCAGCAGATTATCTCTGAAACGGCTATTTCTTAACAGAGCTTCTGAGTTACTTTGTACTGGCCAACTAGGAAAGATGAAAGTACCTGGAATAGGAGAGAGGTAGGGATCATTAACAATGACCATACCCTTCATATCTCACTTCTCCTTTCACTAAGTCAATATTTTTTCCCATTGAAAACTAAAATGATTAGAGAATGTAGATTGAGGTGAAAGCAAAAAGAGTGACTGAAATAAAATGTAATTCAATATTTAGATCAGCATATCTTTTAGTCATATTTTTTTAATCAGTGTGAGATCAGATATACAAATTCTCTTACATGAAAACCTAAAGGCCAGGATCTACAAAAAATTTCTTATAGTATGTAGGTTGTTTTTTTTTAATGGTAAATCCTTAAAGAGAGGAAACAGTATTAGATTTAGAGGAAGCTCTATTTCTTGTGCATATTTTATAATTCCTGGTTACATCCTCTTGCCACCTGGAAACATTAAAGCTAAGGAACATTAAATTTTGCTACATATGTAATCAAACTTAATGAACATAAAATGATTAAAGTGTTAGCATAATCCAAAAACAATCAGAAAAACAAAATTTAACCCCAAACTCTCACTAAAGAAGATATATCACAAAACAAAACATTGACAGTTTATTGTTATTTATTTTTTTAAAGAATTATTTATTTATTTATTTATTCATTCATTCATTCATTTATTTTTAGAGAGAGAAAGCATGAGTAGGGGGTGGGGCAGAGGCAGAGGAAAAGAGAGAGTCCCAAGCAGACTATGTGCTTAGCGCAGAGCCCAACACTGGCTCCATCTCCTGACCTATGAGATCATGACCAAAACCAAAATTGAGAGTCAGATACTTAGCTGACAGCCACCCAACTGCTTCAAGATCATTTCTATTTTCATTATGTAATCCAGTAGGAAGAGTATTTGAAATTTAGACCTAATAGGCACAAGTTGATCTCACCATAAATACCTTCTTCATGTTTAGCCACACAATCAGAAACTCTATAGTTTGATCCTACTTGGCAATTCATATTTCAGTTTAATACATAGTAACAGATTAACCAATAATGATGGGAACAGGCAGTACATAAAAAATATTTCAAGTACTACTTAATTTTTTCCAGAAAACATTTGATGTGTAAGAACCATAAATATACCTGCCCTATGCTCAAAGATACCTTATTTTAAGTAAACAGAAGTAGTTCTTCCTATATCTTCCAGTTAAAAAATCGGAAAGGGCTCATGTGAGGTTGAATTATTCCAAATTTTGTTGGAATAAACAACCTGCAAGAGCATCTGTAAATGTGTAGTCACAAGAGAGCCATCTGGCTCCGTGTAATTATACCCATCTTTCATCCAATTCTGAATTCTAAACGTAAAAGTAGGTCCAGGAATATCATAGAGATTTCTGATCTATACTTGGGAGCTGTTGATCCAGAAACCAATTAACAGTTTTTATTCATATGGGTGTGTGCCTGTCTTCATTTATATTACACATCCAAATAAGATACAGATTCAGAGATTACTTAATAAGTTGCTGCTAGTATGAATTATTTCAGATGAAGTATTTCAAAGTGAAATGAAACAAAAATTAAGACACAGCAAGACACAAGATAAAGGATAGAAGGTATCTGACTCACTTTATTTTTCACGTAAGATCTTTGAATCAAGTTGTTAGATGCCTTACAGGTATAGAAAAAAAAAATTGCGATCATTTATTGTACAGGGTATCTGACTTTGGAAAGCTCGCTCTGCGGGATTGGATTTGTTGTTGGCATGTTATGACCAAACATTAATTTATTAGTTTATTTTTTGTCCAGATTACTTTTCTTCAGAATGGCTGTTTCTGAGCTACGTAGAACAGAAACGACTAATGAAAATGTAACCCTAGCACAGTAATAGTACAGTTATACATATTTAATTGTCTGGATTACATATTACATATGTACATATATACATTATATGTATATATATACATATTATATGTACATTACATACTCCTTATATGAGTATCCTCAATTGCTCCATCTTCTACCTACATTTGTGACACCGTAAGTCCTTTGTTTTCATAGGTTATGTTTAGTATCATAAATTCTGGGTAGAATGTCTTGTTCATGTGTTATTAATTATTCAGCTGGCTCATATATGGGTGCCTTAAAAACAACTCCTACTTTATGGCAAATATAGGACTAATTTTCATAACTTTTGTTTCATATAATAAGAAATTAAGTTTGAAAATGGCTCTAGTTACTTGGTCAAATAACTATTTTCAGGGTTATATCATGATTATGCCATAGTGGAATATATGTATTACTTCATTTACTATAAATATACATTTAGGGAACAATTTTAAAAGTATATAAAGATGTATGAATACAAATATTTAGATATGATATCACCTGTTCACAAAAGAAAATATCATACAGATAATTTAAAACTAACTTAAATGTCCAATAAATTCTAAAGCATCAAGTGGATAATAATCAATAATAATCAATTAAAATCTTGATTACTGGCATTGAAAACTAAAAATTTTGAGAAAAATCACCTTACAAAAAGTATGCATGGAATGTTCTAATTTCTACTTGTATTTTAAAATTATGTATAACTAAAATATTTTATATTTAATAGTAAACACCATATATCGTTTTGTATATTAAAAATATAAATAAAAAATATTTTATATAAACTATTGGTCATGTTTTAGTATATTTTAAGAAGCAACGATGTGTTATTTTGTATGCCTGAATATATGTAGGATACATTATGTGAAAAATGGGGAACAAATAAAAATATTTATAAACAGTTACATGGGGCACTTGGGTGGCTCAGTTGGTTAAGCATCCAATACTTGATTTTGGCTCTGGTCATGCTTTCAGGGTATTGAGATTGACCCCCACATCAGGCTCTATACACGGAAGGAGTCTGATTGAGATTCTCTCTCCCTCTGCCTCTCCTGCTCATGATCTCCCTCTGTCTCGAATAAATACATAAATCTTAAAAAAACAATAAATGATGAGTTTAGAAAAATACACAAGTCAAAGGCTTTAAAAGTTTACAATGAATTAACATTTATTTCATGAACATCATAAAATGAAGGATTTCTTAAATGATTTTCAAGACTGAAGTATTTTTTTCTGCAAAGCAATAGTGAGGTTTGTGTTAGTAAGCCAAAAATTTGCAGATTGAGGACCAGAACAGATGGAGAAAAAAACATGAGGAGAAAGGGAAAGAAAAATGGGGGAGAGAGAGAAGTAGAAGCAGAAAATGGTTGGCAGAGAAAAAAATTAAGAATCAGTATTGAGAAACAGTGTATGATCCACTTTCCCTCCCAAGAAATGAAAAAGTCAATTAAGTGTGTAACTGTGGGTTTTTGGCTGGAGATTTTTCTTTAATTGTTAACCTAAAGAAACTGTCAGAGGCAGCAAAGCACTTTCTGAGACTGGGAGAAATAAGAAAATCTTTCAAAATATAAAGCTATGCTTCTGGAATTTGGTTATGGTTCTGGAATTTTCCAGTGCAGAATATCTCATTCATTTCCAAACTCAGACTACTCCTAAAGAGAAAAAGACACAGTAACCTATGTTTTTTAAAGCCTTAGAAATGACCAGTGCTCACCAGAAAAGAAATCTGTCTATAGAAAATAAGGGTCTCTAAAAAGGAAGAAAAATGGTGGCCAAGAAGATTGGTAGAGCACAAAGTGTCAGCGCTTAAGGGGTTGATGATTGTGCTACGGGAAGGGACCGGTTCCACACTCAGGTTCAACTGCTTGCTGATTGAATATCAATACTCAAGAGACAGGAGATGGTGGGGAAGGAGAAGTTGCCTTATCCAGGAAGCCAGTAACCTGGGAAGGTGGTGGACTAATGCCTCAAAGAGCATTTTACCCATCCAGAGGAAGCTGGAGGGATTTAAAGGGGAAAAGGTGAAAGGAGGGGGATGTTATGTGCAGAAGAAGGTGCCCAGGCAGTTAGTCATATTTGGACATGGGACATCACCCTTAACAGTCTTGCTGGTCTCTGTGGCAGCTGTTTTGTTGTTGTTGTTGTTGTTGTTGTGTGTGTGTGTGTGTGTGTGTGTTTAAATTTTAAACTTATTTTATTTAAATTCAATTAGTTAACATACAGAGTAGTGTATCATTAGTTTCAGATGTAGAGTTCAATTTCTCATCCCTTGCATATTAACACCCAGTACTCATTACCTCATGCACCCTCCTTAATGTGTGGCAGCTGGTTTTGAATGTAGTCAGGCCTTACATTCTGGGAAAGTTTGATCCTACACTCCTCAAGTCCAGTGGTCTGCAATTCTCAAAGAAAGTAAATTACTTCTGCTACAGATCAAGGGACTTAGCAAGCAAGGAGTACAGAAGATTGAAGCAAGTTAACCCTGAAGACTGGTTGCATGTTGTTAAGGTTGGAGGCAGACAATGGTAAGCAAAGTCCTGGGATATCCAGGAAGAGGAAATATAGCGTGCTTAATGGATGGTTGGGGAAATTTCATTGGTGAAATATTTATACTAATATCTGAGCATGCTGGTTCAAAGTTGGAAAAAAAATTTAAATATTAATGAAACTTTACCTGTCACCTTTGTCAAGAAGCAGTAGAATGTTAACACTTCTGATACCAAAATATAATTGCCCATTTAAAATAGCATTTAATTGAACTTTGTTTTCTATCACACTAAATTTAAAATTC
The DNA here is from genome assembly GCF_964662115.1 of Mustela nivalis. Classification (NCBI taxonomy): domain Eukaryota; kingdom Metazoa; phylum Chordata; class Mammalia; order Carnivora; family Mustelidae; genus Mustela; species Mustela nivalis. The sequence continues at coordinate 56,762,776 of NC_139025.1, read as the reverse complement.
ATTTATAAAGAAACATAGAAGGATCTGAGACACATTTTAAGGATCACTGCCCTTGGAGACTCACACTCTAGCTGGAGAAAACCGGCAATGGTCAATACAGTAAAATAAGTAAGTTCTTTAGTATGTTAGAAAAGTGAAAAGGACAAAAGCAAAATTCGGGTAAAATAAGATTTACCTGGAAAGCCAGAAACTTAGCATGGACCTACATTTTTAAGTCAATTGGCCAAGGTAGCCTTTTTTACTACAAGAAGTAAATACTTGTGCAAGAAAGAGCAGTTTGTCTTTAATCTGAAGAACATATCCCCTTAGGCTCCTGACCAATGGGCCCCTAGAAACTTCACAGAAATGCCAGGTTCCTGAATCTCCTTAGAGTTATTTTCTTATTTTAGGAGTACATGCATCTTATCAAGATCTGAACTGTACGTGCTGCCTCCTGTTTATTCTAATAAGCTTGATGTTATCAACAAAATGTTCTTTGGAATTGTTCACATGATCTTCTTCTGACAGAGAACAGGAGAAACAACTTACCCTGAGGAAAAAATAAATAAATATTTTTAATGTTCCAATATAAGCAAAGCTGTTCTGATCATTTTTTCCCTAATAGGAATAGTAAAGAAAAATAAAAGTTACCAGGTCAGTGGCATACTGTGTACATCGCCCATCCTAATCTGCTCTAACCCAGCATCTGCAATCAGAGCCCCTACTTATCTGAGCCTCAGAGAGTTTACAGTCATTCTGAAGGACCCATCCAGCTTCAGCGGAGGACTGATTAGTGAAGTAAAATGATATATAAAAGGGACTGTTTTCTCTACCAATCCATCCATAGGAAGCAATATTCGTTTTGATTTACTCTTTTAGCTAAGAGGGTGGGGCAAAGCAGAGTCAGAGATTGAGGTCATTGTATAGAGTCTGCTATGGTAACCAACAATCTAAGATCAAGGTCAGAGGTCTGACCATATCCAATGGGGGAAAACACAGATGCCACCTCTAGAGGGGAGGAATAGGTATTATATTATAAGATCATCATATCTCATGGGCGATATTATTCTGATACTATGGAGTATAGAATCTTGCATGGTAACTGGGGAAAAAAGCAAAAGAACTGAAGCAACCTGGCCAGCTTTACCTGTGTTAAGATTTTGCTTTATTTTTCCTAAAAGTGACAAATGTCACTTAACTTTTTTAAGACAAAATTTGACATGGAGGGGTAAGGTTGGATTTGAGGAGACAGGAGTATTGAGTGTATCCAATCAAAGAGTATTACAAGAAGTCTTTGTGGGAGTTGATGACAGCTTTGGTCTACGGTAATGACAGCAGAGGTGAAACTAATTGGATTTGAGAGATTAAATGGGAGAGATTGACCAGAGTAGGTATGGGAAGCAAATATCAATGGTAACTCCTAGGTTTCTGGCAGTGGAAAAATATGAGCAACGCTGCCATTTATTTGGATGAGGAACGAATCTTGACAAGAAAGATCATTAAGTTTCACTTTGCAGATTTCACATTTGAGGTGCCTTGGAATAGTCCACCAGAGGACTGGATGGTCATGTCTTTGTCTTAGTAGAGAGGCTAAGATCAGAGATTTAAACACATGAGGAAGCTGGAAGATTGGAAGCTGTGGTAAAACTACACACTGGGGAGAGATTGTAGAATGAGAAGAGAATGTCCTCCAGAGCAGAACCTTGCTATTTCATATGATTTTATCTCCTAGGTTAGAACAAACCTGCAAGGGGAGTTACAATGAAAGAGCAAAATGGAAGAAAAATTTTGTTTTTTCATAGAAGGCACCTGACTCATATTAATGTTAACATAATATTAACTATAATATAATTCTTAAAGTGAATTAATATAATGTAGGAAACTATTCACAGCCTAAAACTACTGAAGGACTTAAACGTGAACTCATGGGTACTACTTTTGGAAAGTAGTAAGAGTAAATGTTGGTGTTGGATTAACTAGGGCCTTTTCTAAAGTATTATTGAAAAATGAGGGATGCCTGAGTGGCTCAGTCAGTTAAGCACCTGCCTTCGGCTCAGGTCATGATCCCAGAGTCCTGGGATCGAATCACACACCAAGCTCCTTGCTCAGCAGGGAGCCTGCTTCTCCACCTGCCTGTCTCTTTTCTTGCTTGTGTACTCACTCATGTGCTCTCTCTCTGATAAATAAGTAGAATCTTAAAAAAAAAAAAAAGAAAAAGAAAGAAAAATGAATACTAGATCTCTTGCCAGTTTTTAAAATCCCAAAACATATGTTAAACAAAAGTTAAGTAATAACTTGGCAAGCCTAAGTTGTCTTCCAAATTCTAAGTATAAAAGTTGTTAAATGGAATTCTGGAAAACTTATAAACATACATAGGAGAGGTTTGTTTCAATTATTGCTATTTAAATATTTCTATAAAACAGCTGATAAAGCAAATTTGTTTACATTCTAAACAACTCTTTCCCAAGAGTCACATTTTTGGAGGTTTGTCACAAATTTAAGTCACTTAATAACAATTTTTCTGAAAGTCCCAGGGATTCCTTGTCAATTGGGACGAAATTGTGTTCTCTTTAAATAAATTAACAAGTTATTATTATTAGTATAGGTTTGCTCAGTTTCCTAAATTTTGTTTTAGACTTTTACCGTACTATATATCATTGTGTCATCAATTAAAATTACTAATATATCTATATAATCAGGATATCAAGATAAACTGAAGAAGAAATGCAATTTTTATATTGTATGATTACCTCCATAATCCCATGGATGGCTTAAATGGATACTTTAAATTTTACTTGAAAGCAAGAAAATATTCTAATTGATTTAAATGTTGGGAAAATAAGAAACATGCAAGGGACGAATAAAAAAAGAGACAGAAATGAGGGAGGGAGGTGGGATCTCTCCCTCTCTCATCAGAAAGGTGGATCCACATTTTTGTTCACTTAATGCAAAGAGACTTGGGGGTAACAGTAAAATAAACAGAGTATTTGAAATTCTGAGTTATTGCTGGCATTTTCTAAAGCTTACAAGAATAAATAATATTTATAAATTTTGATATGTTTATGAACGATGCTGTGGAAAACAGCAACAACAACAATGGGAATCAAAGATTTTGTTTGTTTGTTTGTTTTGTTTTGTTTTGTTTTGTTTTTTGTCTGGCTAAGTCACTGATTGTGTTTATAGCCAATAACTATTTTCTGAAGATCAGATCCATACAACTAATCATCAAAACAGAATTTTCCTGTTACTGCGTGATTTGAAATTTGTGTCTAGCTTCATTTGTTTCCTTTATTCTCTCAAATTCGAAGCTGGAGTAAGAATGAAAGTTAGATTGTTTCAGCATTTGTAAATGTATTGTATGATCTCAGGTGTACCTGATAAATGTTGAGCTCGGTGAGAATAAGGACTCTCTTTATCTTGATTAGTACTCGTTAGCCAGCAACTAACTACCAGAGCACATAGACCACACTGCGTGATTATAAAAGATTGGATGAGTATGGTTTATTCTCTTTCCCCCGAGTTTTCAAAAAATGATACTTTTGTGTACCCCCTTCCTTTCCTCTGAGCTCTTCCCTCTCTTTTCCATCTGCTTAATTACATGTGTTCATGTGTAAGGTTCAATGTCTTTCCCAAGTGTCCAGGCCGTGGCTGTATTTATGTGTAATTATCAGGACTTGGACTGCAAAGGGGCAGAGAACCAGATTAAACTGTTTCAGGGAAATATAGGTTGAGTTTGTTGTTGTTGTTGCTCTGCTGATACAACTAAATATTCAGATCCAGAGAAGGCTTAGGGTACAGCTGGATCCAATCTTTCCATAGCATTACCAGGACTTGGTATCTCTGTCTCTGTTAGGCTCATATCTTTCTTCTGTGGAGGCTGTTGTCCTCTGCAGCTCTCTCAGTAGTAGGGACCCCAACAGTTCCAGCTTAGTCTCCTCTTATTTTCTTGAACAAAGGAAAAGAGGACTTTTCTTTCCACTTGATTTTTAACATCTGCCAAAAACTACATCATTTTGGCTCAGACTTGGCTTATTATACATGTAAACTAATCACTGTGATCAGAAGAATGGAATGATCTCATATATATTACATGTTTATTTCTGACCTTGGAGGATAGGTGTGTTTGCTTTCAAACTGTGTAAACTGAGAGTACTGGGAGGGGGGTTCCCCTAAAGTAAGATGCTGTTACCAAACAGAAATAGACACACTGAGTCAGTAAAAACAAAGGCATGAGCTCCAGTACAGTATAGTTGAGGGCACAGGCAGCATTTTGTACTCCTGTTACCCTATTACATTATAATTGCTTTATTACCTAAGATCAAAAGAGTACAAGTTAAACTTGTCAATTACAGTTATTTAAGCATACATCAAAGTGGCTGGAATATGAATCTGTGAATTAAAATTAAGCATTTGCTGTATGAGTGAATAATTAGATAGGGCAAATAATTGTTTTTCCAGTTGCCATTTCCTCTTAAAATTTAATAATAGTGGCATACTAATGAGGATAATTGCATTAATGGCCTAAATTAGTAAAGTTATTATAATCAATATAATAATAGTTCTGAAATAAAAAAAATTGTTGGAAGTCTTACATAAACTGTTACCTATATGTTCTTAGAATGTCCCTGACTCATAATGATCACTCAATAAATATTAGGGCTTGCCATTTTTTATTATCAACCAAATCAGGTTATATTGGAAGAACTCAGGAACACTACTGCTTCATATAATTCTAAACTTATGTAAGTCCATATTAGTGGTTTGATAGTTGATTGATACTAAGAGAAATGTTTTGAAATGTCTAGGGTTTTGTTTCTGCTTCTAGTGAAATTACTTTCTCATACTGTTTTCAGAGCATTTCTCCAGAGGAAGTAGCATGATGCTTTGCTCTAAAAATCCATGCAGAATAAATGATCTGGAGTCATTAGAATATGGTATTATGCACAAACAACTAGACAGGAATTCTATTACAGATGATTAGTCAACCGTGAATACAGCACCCAGCAGATGGACAGCTCCAATGTACCACATGAATTATGTGTATTACAGCTGCAGCTCTGGTAAAAACTAAAATGCTCTTGATGAACAGCTGCAGTTTTCTTAGAATTCTAGACAAGGGATACCAGTTAAGTTTTTTATTGCCATAGCACATGGCATAGGAAGACCTGATTACCTTAAAGAAAGGTTGTATAAAAAACTTTTATAGTCAGCTGTGTTCATTTTATATTTAAGGGACTTTCCATATTTACAGTTTGAGCACCTGCACTGTGTTATCTGATGTGTATTTTATGTGCCTATAACTCAAAATGAACAATGGTAAAATTGTTCGGGCTATTAGCTAATGACAAGAGAATGTACTTTACATGGGTTTATAAAAAGACAAAAATTAAAATGCTGAGATATTGTGATTTTAAATGGATGATTACTTATATTCAATAGCCGAACAAAACCAGTTTGCATATTTACTCTTGATTACAGATATTTCTTATTTCAAAGGTAATTCAAGAACCATTGTCACACTTTTCCACCTCAGTAACAAGGCCTCCAAGTGAGAACTGAAGAATAAGCAAGCTCATCATAGAATTTTTTTTTTTTTAAATCATAGTATTAGGTTTGGGGCGCCTGGGTGGCTCAGTGGTTTGGGCTGCTGCCTTCGGCTCGGGTCATGATCTCAGGGTCCTGGGATCGAGCCCCGCATCGGGATCTCTGCTCCGCAGGAAGCCTGCTTCCCTCTCTCTCTCTCTCTCTCTCTCTGCCTGCCTCTCTGCCTACTTGTGATCTCTGTCAAATAAATAAATAAAATCTTTAAAAAAAAATCATAGTATTAGGTTTAGACATAGATTTCAAGCCAATATTAAAATGCCTATCTTTAAGAAGATAAAAATGCTTTCACTGAGTACCTTTTTACTGCACGTGAAACTTTATGGGCTTTTTTTTTTTTTTTTATATGTATGCTTTGTTTCTCCATGCATTTTCTAAAAGTGCTTGTTTGGGTGGTGGTTTTATTTACTTTTTCCATAGATTCATCTGTATATATTAAGTCTCTAATAAATACATTCTTATCTGTAAAATGTACTTATCTTCATAATGTTTGATGAAAAATGTTCTTTCTTATTTTATATAATTTTGAAGTCTGTCATGCGATAAGAAATGACCATCCACATATTTAATTTTATGAAGATAAAACCATTTTTTTTCTATGGGGAGAATAAACTAAATGTATTTCCCTCAGACTACAGTTTAGTAGAATCAAATTTACTATAACAAATGTCATAAATCATATGAATATTCTTCAAAATTTTAAGCAAAAAAATGTAAAACAGTGTAATTTAAATTTAATTATTTTCATGTCTTATTTTAATGCTTTGTCTGCTACTCTGAATTAGTGATGTTTTATGAAAATAAAATCTATTTCACTAAATATACAACCTAAATATATATAAATATATATATTATTCATTTGAATGTCTTATATATTTATTTCAAACATTAACACTTTCCAACAATCTTAGGTGTTGGATGTACACAAACAGATAAGGAAATGCTGTACTACTTCAAGGAATTTATTATTCAAACAAGAAACCAGACAATTGATGATATATAGCACAGAATGAAAACTATTTTACTAAGAGTATGATTAAAACATAAGAGTACAAAGATAAAGGTAATTAATTCTGCCTGGGAATGACAATAAGAATACTTCATCAGTGACTGGTAAAAGAAGCAAGTTTACAACTCTTTCTCTAGAAGCCACTTCCATGTCTCATGCATAGAGTATACTAATCCCCTTCATTTTTAACACCAATGAACCCTGGATATGGCATTATAATTTCACTTATGATACTCTATTAATAAATTCCTTGTTTACATATATATTTCCTCAGCTAGTCTATGATTTTGAATCCAAGAAGTAATTCTTATTCATTGTTACAGTCTCAGGGGATAATGTTGTGCTTGACATTTATTTGTAATTTCCTCTGTATTTTCATATGATTTAATTAGCATAAAATGCATGCATAACGTTATAAATTTTAGGATTATTAAAAACTCCTTGTTTATAATATCATTCAACTCAAAGATAAATTGACATTAATCCAGAAAGTAACCTTCCAAAATGTAAAGATATTGTTATGCTTCTATAACGAGTTGATATTTTAACTATGCTTTACATGTACAAATGAATATTTGTACATATATATGAATGCATATATGCTAATAAATAATCAAATAATTGTTATTGCAGGACATCATTCTCATATTTCTAAATATATTTCACAGCATTTATTAGGTTACATTTTCATTTTTTGATATCCTATAAATACTTATATTTTCAAAATTAATATTTCTATTTTGTTTAGCTTATATCTTGTATCTTTTATTCCACACAATTAGATATCACTTTCTTCCTGTTTCAATTCATCAAGTTCTGTTATAATTGTTTTTATATATTAAATGCCATATTTAGTCTGTAGTACCTATTTTTATATGTATCTAATAGCTGTACCTATGTATCTGACATATTGATATTGGTCAGAGAATGGACTAAGAGTGTACTATCCAATAGGGTAGTCACTAGCCACACACAAAGCTGTTTAAATTACACAAAACTGAAATGCATTTCTTAGCTTCATTGCAATCGTTTGGTAGTTACATGTGGCTAGCTGTGGTTCTCTTATTGGACAGTGCAGATATAGCGTATTTCTATCATTGCATAAGTTCTATTGGTCAACACTGATACAGACAAGGATTTAATGTCAGAATAACTATTTATATATAATTTGGATATGACATTACTTTAGGTAGGTACTTGTGAAGGACTGAATGTTTGTGTCCCCCAAAATTCACATGTGGAAGGCCCAACCCCCAATATTTGGAGATGGGGCCTCTGGGAGGTCATTAAGGATAGATGAGTTCATGAGAATAGGGCACTCATGATGGAGTTAGTACTCTTATAAGAAGAGATACTGGCAATCTTGCTCTTTCTCAATTATTTGAGGACATGGTGAGAAACCTGACATTCATAAGTCAGGAAGAAAGCCTCACTGGAACCCAACCTTGCTGACATGATTGATCTTGGGCTGCCAGCCTCAAGAACTGTGAAAACATAAATAAATGTCTGTTGCTTAACTCACCCAGTCTTTATATTGTTATGGCAGCCAGAGCTTACTAACACCCTACTGAAGAGCAAACGTAAGAGGTAACAAAGTAACTTCTCATGTTAGAAGACAGAGAGGATTTCCAGAGACTATTCCTGAAATTTGGCTTAACATAAATAAAAGATGGAAGAACTTGTATATTTGTGAATATATGTACCTCAGGGTGTGTGTGTGTGTGTGTGTGTGTGTGTGTGTGTGTGTGATTTTACTAATACATTTAAAAAATAAATGTATTTCTTTGGGATGAGCATGAGAAATCAGGGAGCATGTTTCCTTGAAGCTTATTAGCTTATGAAGATAATGAAATCTCCTAAGTTATACAAGCCATTCTGATCTTTTTCCTTCATTAATTAACTTGTCAACTCCAGGGACCATAAATAGTGACGGTTGTCCTGGTAACAGTAACAAATATAAGGCAGCCTTTCAAAGTGTCATGATGTTTTCATCCACCTAACAGCAATCACCATTTTGAGAATATGTTAGTCAACTAATATTTTATTACAGCAAATTTGCCAACTAATATTTAATCAAATACTATCTTTTCTCAGGGGTAAATTTTACATTTTCATTAAATTTTAATGTGCACCCTTAGGTTTAAAATATGAACATATATCTTATCTGAGCATTTTTTCAAAAAAAGAATACATTATATTTAATGAAACATAATGAAGAACACGAAGAAAAATTAAGATAAATGCAAATGTTATAATATGTGAAAAGTTAGTGTCTTAAACAGAGGTAGTACTCTAAAAGAGAAAATATTCTCTTTCTCCATATGCCATTAATACACCCATGTTAATAACTAAGTTGAAAAAAAAAAGAATGAATTTTAATTATAAGAATTTTGGATATTCCTGGGGCACCTGGGTGGCTCGGTCGGTTGGGCCTCTGCCTTTGGCCCAGGTCATGATCTCAAGGTCCTGGGATTGAGCCCCGTATTGGGCTGTCTGCTCAGCGGGGAGCCTGCTTCCCCCCTCTCTCTGCTGCCTCTCTGCCTGTGATCTCTCTCTCTGTCAAATAAATAAAATCTTAAAAAAAAAAAAAAGAATTTTGGATATTCCAGTATCCAAATGAGGATTTAACAATGTTCTTCAAGAATGGAAAAATAATTAGAAATAGAACAAAGAGTTGCCCATTGGATTTTTATCTTAAACAAAAAATACATACTAGTATGTGACTACAAATTGGTCTCAGCCAAAACCACTGAACTTCTCTAACTGGGAGATGTTTGCCAATCAGGATGTGTGGGCCTTTCCTGTGGGAGAAGCAGAAGCCAACAGAATGTGATGATGAATTCAGGGTTAGTTAGTTAGAGTTGAGCCACTCTAAATCTAGCTAATTTAGCAAAAGGCAATTAGCCATAGCCAATTCATAGAAACCCAATTGCCCAATAACCAATTTAATTAACTTACTTGTTATTTTAAATTATTTATAAGATTTCCTGTAACTCATAATAAGTATAGAGTGTATTGTAATTCACATTAATTAACACAGTAATTCAATGGGATACTAAAGGTTTCTGTGAAGTTTCAGTTGACCTTACTATTTTTTCCCCGTCTAAATAACTGAGTATTGATTCCAAAAAGACAAGAGACCAGCAGGAAGAGAGAAAAACTGTTGTCATATATCCAAATTACCCTATGAACATTTAATGGTATAATGTTAGTAAATCTCTATGTTAATTAAATTTAGCAAATTAGTTTTATCAAAAGATGAAGCAGCCGATCAGGCAATTGACTTTTAGGAGATGAATTTTGAGGAAATAGCCTCCTTCCAGTTACCATCACTGATAGCTGATTGCCAAGTGCCCATGGAGGGCCAAATTCTAACTTTGTCAGGGCAGGAGAGCGGGTTCTTTAGAGCAAACAGTGGTTAAACAGGGAGGGAAATGACCAGTAGAGGGTCAAGGGTTAAAGTTTGTCCTAAAGTGGCAAAATCCTTGATCTTTGTGGCAGAAACTATATCACAGGGTCTTTTCTTCAAGATTCAACTTTGGTGTATCCTTTGATTCACTGGGAGATTTAGATAGATCTTGCACCTGTGTAAAGAGGTAAATGATCTTTTTTCCTTAATAAATACTGCCAAATACCAGGAACAGTTACACACATTATTAATCAATCTTATCAAAGATTTAAAGGAATCTTCAAGTGTTCGTATGTAATAGAAATGAAAGATGGGAAATGCAGATACCTCCAAGATTAGACTTGTAAATATTCTTTATTCAAATATTAGTTTTTAACAAAACAATTATAATGGCTTATCTTTATCATCTGAAAAAACAAAGAGTGGTGAAAATATTATGAGGGATAAAGACAGAATGGAGAAAAAATATTCAAGTTGAAATTTTTTCCCAAAGAAAAAAGCCAGAATAATCCAAACAAATTTGATAATCAATGCTAAAAGAGAAGAAAATATTTCTGCACTTATGATTTTGGAGCTAAACAACAAAATCTTACATTTATCTCCAAGAATATATGTAGTACACAAAAGCAGAATCACAGTAGATTTAGAATTTTTATCTACACCATCAAACTCTAGAAGATGGCCAAAACAGTATAATCCATATCTAAAATGTTTAGAGTAGAAAGGGTAATTTTCTGGGGGCACCTGGGTGGCTCAGTGGGTTAAAGCCTCTGCCTTCGCCTCAGGTCATGATCTCAGGGTCCTGGGATCGAGCCCCACATAGGGCTCTCTGCTCAGCGGGGAACCTGCTTCCTCCTCTCTCTTTCCTGCCTCTCTGTCTACTTGTGATCTCTCTTGCCTGTCAAATAAATAAATAAAATCTTTGAAAAAAAAAGGTAATTTTCTGAAGATTCTATACTTAAATAAACTATTTCCTCTGTGAGCATCCAAAGGAAAAACAATGTAATATATATAAGACTTTGAAAAATACACTACTATTACTCTCAAAATGAAAGATGAAACATTTACTAATATTCTTTAGTGAACAAATGAATTAACCAAGTCAGAATTAAAATTGGAAATACATGTGCCTGGGCAAATATGGTGGAAAAAGAGAGCCATTCTGTAGTTCTTTGTGGCAGCAACAGGTAGAATATTGGGTAAATGTTCTGCAGATTATAAGTAAAAAAGTCTTGAAGCTATCTAATGAATCAGAGGAGAAAACTATGGTTTCCATGGGGGGCAAATATTCTGTCACTTAAGGCTAATACCCAAGTACATATCTTGGGTCCTTTCAACAAACGCACAGCTATGAAGAACTTAAACATACATTGCACAGACACAACAACTTGGTAATTGAATTCCAGCTTAACCCAACAACTGTCTATAGCAGTATACTTGATTCTTTGATGTCAAAATTAAACTATAGAACTATATAGATGACATTCTGATGAAGACTCATATTGAAGACAAATTTCATGCCTTCTTTGCCCTTACTTCTGAGAAGCTATGAGAGACTGCGAGGCAATGGGTCATACACATGGCCAACATCATAATCAGAGGAATGACGCTGAAAAGAAGCACACATGCATATGTTTATATTGATGCCATGATACAGTTTTTTGGCACCAAGATATGGCTTTTTTGGCACCAAGCAGCAGTCTAATGAGTGGCCATTCCAAGTTTGTACCCATAGAGTGGGAAGATAATTCAGTGAAGAGAGAGTTTATCTCCCATTTAGGAGATACTATTTGCTGTCTCTTTTTTGTTTTACCTGCGAAAAATTGTTTCTACACCTTACTCTGATAGTGGAAGATAGTGATAATTTTAATAGTTTTATAATTAATCCAATAATTAAAGCTTTGGTGATAAACACCTGCCTCCTGATGTTTTATTCTCGAAAGTGAAAACTAGTTATATACAGTGTAGATACACAACTAAATATATCAGTTATTCTAGTCTGATTCAAATTGAACTAACAAAGACTTTATTGGCTGCCAATGTAACTTCCTTGCAATAATGAAATAATAGTAAATTCATCATGGATTGCATATGGAACCAGCACTCTCAATAAGGAAACATGAGTGTTCTAGGTGGCTCAGTTGGTTAAGCATCCGACTCTTGATTTCAGCTCAGGTCATGATCTCAGAATTGAGAGATCAATTCCAGTATCGAGCTCTGCACTCAGTATGGAGTCTATTTGTCCTTCTCCCTCTGCTCCTCCCCTCCCCCCACTTGTACACACATGTACTCTTTCTCTTTCTCTCAAGTAAATAAGTGAATTAAATATTTAAAGAAAAGAAAGAAAACATGAGTGATTTGTCCCTTTTTAACATAAATCTTTACTTGCTACATAAATATAATAACACACATTTCGGTTTCTGTAATACAGAAAAATACGGGTCCCTTCTTTGTTCTAGCTGGTAAAGGTTATCATTCCAAAATGTGAATATTAACATATGATACTGATATATGAAAAATCACTGTTGGTAAGAACTGTGACTTTTTCAGGTACCACAAATACCAAGCAATTATTTGCTATTTCCTGGAAGATTATTATTTACTTGTTATTAGCTTTGAATAAAGCAAAGTTACAATATGACACTCAGAGGCGTGGGAGTTTAAATATACATTCTGTCAACAAGCTGAGAAAATAAGGCAGCTTTACTTCAAGAGATTGTGTCTAAATATCTTCTTGGTGCTACTGAAACTGGCATTCTTTGCTGTTGGAATCTGTCCAGTTGTACATTGGAATAAAGCACAAAATTAAATGCTAGAGTGTGCAACTTGATCCTAATTCCAGGAACATTGTTACAATATCTTAGTCTTCAAAAGATTCAAATTTATTTGTATTTAAACTAAGTGAGGTAAGGCCATTTTGTATTCAAAAAAAAAATATCTTCAAAGAGGAAGTTCAGTGGGGAGTGTCTGATCCTGGAGATATCTCTGAATAATTCACATCAGAAGTGTGCCAAAAAATGGATCACAGTTTTACTTAAAAATTTGGCTTACAAACTCAGTTTATTGAAATTCAGACAAAAGTCTCCAGAAGAAACTCTGGACTGAATCTTTAAGGAGACAAAGTTCTGTTTTTAAAAAAATGGCTAATAGCAGAAGAAAGTTGTCCCACAATACCATTTTATTTCAGTATAAAAGGTCTAGCAGCAGCAGGCTGAATAAATAAATAAATAAAGCTTTGGGTAATGACTGGTAAACTACCTTTACAGAAAACATACCTGCAATTATTGAGTTTCTTTCTACTCTAGTTAGGCACTGCCCTCTGTTTTTTGTGCTCCATGTTTCATTTTTAAATTTAAATTTTATTTTTATTAATTTTTTTACATTTAAAGTGTTTTTTTTTTTAATTTAAATTCATTAACTGAGGTATAGCACATCATTAGTTTTTGATATAGTGTTCAATGTTTATAAATTCATGACGGCCATCCAAAAAGAAAATGATGATTCAGGCTTTAAAAATAAAAAGTTATTTTATTTGATACTATATGATACTGATTTTGGAGAAGACACTGAACATGAGGTGTCTAAAAATGAAGGGAAAAATCCTAAAAAACTGGGAAAGTAGATAATATCTACAAAACTATTCTTTAGTTTTTAGAGTGAGGATGGGATATGAAAGTTTGATTTTTATGTTCTTATCCCAAAACTAACATTTTAAGTGTTATTCTTAAAAATATCAAAAATATTCTAAAAATATTTAAGATGGGTAAAGTTAGGAAGTAAATGATTGGAAAACAGAAGTAATCAAGAGGTGAAATAAACAGAGCCCAGTAATATGTAGAAACAGATATAATTGTATAAAGATCATTATAAATTTAAATTAAATTGAAAAGCCAAAGAGTATTTTTAAATATTATATTAGTACTAAGTGTAATGGTATGTTTAAATACCTAATCATTAATACCATTTTAATCTAATGAATTAAATTGTAGATCATAAAAATACAAAAGAGATGCTAAATTATTTATCTCATGTAAGGGAAAGTAAAATGATATAATTTTCTTTGTTCTTAGATAATTTATATATATGTAATAAATGAATTTGATTGTTTACAGATAACCATTTTTCAAGTTACCAGTAAATATTAAAGAAAATTTAACTTGATTTATATGAAGCATAAAAAAATGGAAATTTTCAGAATGTAAAAAATACAAAGTGAGGTATTACAGTTCAAAATATTTAAATTAGAGCAATTAATTCAATTTCATAAGATCAAATCTTGGGTTTAAATTGAAATGATAAATTCCAACTGTATTCTGTTTACCATTATTTCATTTAAATAATTGAGAATAGTTAGAAATAAAAGATGATAAAAGCATGTCAAGTGAATTTATCTCCGAATTAAGTAAGAACAGCAATGTTATATATAAGCAAAAAATAATTCCAGGCAGAAAGCTGCTCTGCATATTATTGCAAACATACAGATAATTCCATGTATCCTAATGTATAATGCCATGACCCCAATGCTGTTTCCTAATTTTTCACTGATTTAAAGTTCTCTTGTTTCTGGTATCATCTGATTGGTGAACATGTGTTTTTCATCAAAATTCAGTTCAAGAATCACCTTCTCTACAGTCTCTTTCAAATAATGGACTCTACTCTGCCAGACCTTCCAGATGCCCCAACAACTAATTGAATCTCCACTCTGTTGTAATAGCTTCATTTACTTATATTTATTAAAGTTGTCACTCTGTACTATGTTCATCTGCCAGTTTTTGCAAACAGATGGAGTTCCCTGAAGTTAAGATACTATGTATTATTTATCTTTGTGGCAGATATAAACTAGTCATTCACAAAACCTATTTTCTTTACTTCTTGGGCACACAATTAGATAATATTTCTCAGCCTTTCTTGTAATTGGTGTAGCTCTAAGTTTTAACTAATGGTGTTTGGGTACAAATGACAGACATATTTTCAAGGCCTTGTCCATATAGTTTTCCCTTGTCATCTTCTATGTTGTTTTGCCTTCTCCTGGCATGATGCCTATGATGGTGGTGACTTGAACTCTAGAAGAAATGGGTTCCCTAAGTGCCACATTAAGAAAAGTGCCTCTTGAAGTTTAGAAATGTAGTTTTCTAAACTACACTAGGGGAAAAAATTAATATAAACTTCCATTGTATCAACAATTGAGATTTTGTGGTTTACCTCACACGACTAACATTACACAATTTGATGCTGTTTTTTTTATATCTTCAACACATGGCACTTGGTGAAGTCTTAATTACATTTGCTGAATAAATAAGTAATGTGTCCTTAACTATCCTCTGTTCAAAGTAATAACTTGTACCTCCAATGAACACAAAATATCTATTTTCAACGATTGAAACATACCCTTTTTTTTTGTAATAACCAGAAATGCGATGAATAATCAGTTTCTGTGCCATTCAGAATCCCATAAATACTTTGGCTTTAATATTTTCTTTGAGTCTAGAGAAATAATTAAGCTTAAAAAGTTATGTACTGCAGAGTAAATTATTTTAGTAAATCTTATTTTTTAAAAATTGAAATAATCACTTTGTAATATCATACTCTGAGTTATATATCTTTATTAAAAATTAATTCAAATAGGAAATCAAGTAAATATCCTTCCCGATGAAGCTAGATTATAAATTGTTCTTGACGTGGAAGACCATTTATTAAGTTTTATAAAATTCACAATTCCTTAAATTATTAGAGAATGCATAGAATTGTTGCTGTAGTCACATTGTTTTCCAAAACACTTATCAATATTGCTTAGGCAATATTACATTGTCAAAGAATAATAAAATATTTTTTAGCCTGTAATGGTGTATTTTTTTTTAATGTTTTAATGTTAGGGACCCCTGGGTGATTCAATCAGTTAAGCGTCCAACCCTTGGTTTCAGCCCAGGTCTTGGTATCAGGGTCCAGAGATTGAGCCCTGTGTCAGAGCTCCATGTTTAGTAGGGATTCTGCTTGAGATTCTCTCCCTCTCCGTCTGCCTCTCCCCCTGCTCATGCAAACATGCTCAGTCTGTCTCTCTCGCTAAAATAAATACATTTAAAAAAAATAAATTTCAATTGTAGCACACATATTTTTTAGAAAGCATGTAGATTATAGTATCTATGAAGCATATACAAATATAATATAAAAAAACTTTTGGGGGCGCCTGGGTGGCTCAGTGGGTTAAGCCTCTGCCTTCGGCTCAGGTCATGATCTCAGAGTCCTGGAATCGAGTCCTACATCGGGCTCTCTGCTCAGCAGGGAGCCTGCTTCCCTTCCTCTCTCTCTGCCTGCCTCTCCGTCTACTTGTATTCTCTGTCTCTGTCAAATAAATAAATAAATAAAAATCTTTAAAAGATTAAAAAAAAAACCTTTTGTGTTAATTATCTTTGCAATATAGTTTCTTTCTTCATATCTTCTTTATATTAAAAGCTTATATCGGCAGTCGTCTAACCCATATATTTCATTTTATTTTTTAACGCATATATTTTAATATCAACTTCCAACTTTTATTATTTGACTCATATTCATTGAAATCAGGTGGTGAAATTAGGGAAGTGGGGATAAATGTAAAACAAAGA
Organism: Mustela nivalis; assembly: GCF_964662115.1. Taxonomy (NCBI): domain Eukaryota; kingdom Metazoa; phylum Chordata; class Mammalia; order Carnivora; family Mustelidae; genus Mustela; species Mustela nivalis. Next base: position 56,746,179 of record NC_139025.1, on the reverse strand, counting down.
ATCATCAAAAATAGTGGGCTTATTTGCGATGACATGGATGGAACTAGAGGGTATTATGCTGAGCGAAATAAGTCAATCAAAGAAAGACAACTATCATATGATCTCCCTGATATGAGGAAGTGGAGAGGCAATGTGGGGAGTTTGGGCAGTAGGAAAAGAATAAATGAGACAAGATGAGATCGGGAGGGAGACAAACCTTAAGAGACTCTTAATTTCACAAAACAAACTGAGGGGGCCAGAGGGAGGGGGGTAAGGAGAGAGTGGTGTTGTTATGGACATTGGGGCGGGTATGTGCTATAGTGATTGCTGTGAAGTGTGTAAACCTGGCGGTTCACAGACCTGTACCCCTGGGCTTGCAAAAATATAAGCAATAAGAGAAGTACTATGAGAAATATCTGAGACAGAAATCATGATTGCATAGATGGAGAGTCAGGACTGTGATCAAGGCACAGAATAAAGGCTTTAGAGAGGAACAAGAATGCTTTCACTCATGAGCCTGAAGGGAATGGGGTTATTCGTAAATACAGAATTATTTCAGTGCTGAAATACTAAGTAGGTCTTCCATTTTAGTTAAAGAGGAAGTCACTTTGTTTAGAGACAGGTTTAGAAAAAAGGAAGGGAAATCCGCTGGGAATTTGATAATATAAAGTCAGAAAAGAAAGCCCATTTAAATTAACTCATAAAGGAGGAAGGGCTAGGTCAAGAAAGGACCATGAAGTTGTTAGTAAACAAACTCTGAATTCACCAAGAGAGGTCACTGGATTCAAGCTAATACTTTAACAATATCATTTTAGGGGTGGTTTATAAATAAGTATTTAATTAGAAATTTATTAAATTAGCAAAAGAATCAGTAATATTTTAAAAATATATTTCAATCAGTTTAAATATTTCCTATCTTGAAGAGTAAACATAAGAATATTTGATCTCTTCAGTATTTCCATACCATGACAAAATAGCATCATCTAGGCAATTTTATTACCTAATAGGAGATGAACACTGATGTTATTTTTATATTTAAGAGGAAAACATGAAGTAGGAAGGATATTTACATTCACATACAAAAGAGATTAAAGAAAGCACAGGGCAGTCACGAATATTACTTGCACATTAAACCTAGCAGGGGTGTTTTTAAATACCATATACATATTAAGAACAGTCTCACAAAACAAAAATAAAAACAAAAACAAAAAAGAACAGAACAGTGGAAAAGTTGAACTGGCATTGTGACAATGATCTTTTATAAAAGATTAGGCAGACCCTAGCTTGGAAAAATTCTATCCCTCTTGGAAGTAAACTCAACTAAAGTGAATCACTGCTGAAATTCAGACCAATGTCTTAACTGTGACTCTGTTTGCTATGTCTACCAAGAGGCAAGGTCTTTAAACTTTAGTAGCACATTGAAGGAAAAAGTTACCAGAATATAAAAACATAAAGAGTTGTAGATAGTGAGAAAATATATGGCATCCCACTTAAAAAAAAAAAAATCACTGGATATTCTGTTCTTAAGAAGAGAGGAAGTTAGAAAGACAAAATAGGTAGAAAAGAGATGTGGTGGAAGTATTTTTGATAGTGTAATAACATAAACGAGCATAGATTATATGCACCAGATTGTATTGTTTGATATAGTTATTGCCCTTTTCTTGTGGAAGAATATATCCTTGGCCCACTGACATCAAGCTTAGCTATGTGACTTGCTTTGAACATTAAAAGTGAATAGAAAGGATCACAAAGCTGTGAAGATGATATGGGGCAGGGCATCAGCAGGAAGAACGAGCAAGAAATAAATATTTTTCCTTTAAGTAACTGAGATTTGTTAGGGCAACATTAACTCACCCTATGTGATACTATGTATCACTTTTTGCTAAAGGGCACTGAAAGAGACTCCATCTAATACTGTGGCTCACCTTATGAATAAGAGAAGAACATGGGGGAAATATTAATCAGTGCATTTGGACAAGTACTCTTTCTTTCAAAATTATGAAGAGGTTCCCAGGGAAGCATTATTTACAGAATGAAAGGAAACAAACGCCTTTGCAATGGAAACTCAAGCAATAGAGTCCTTAGCAGAGGGCAAAGAAGGAGACTGGTATTTTGAAAATCACATAGTAAGACTGGTAACAACTAAATGGAAATGAACATGTAGAATGGGAAGGTGGGATAAATCTAGGGTTGTGTTCCTATTTGTGATTTAATTATCAATGGAGTCCATATTTAGATTGTCCTTTTTTTTTTTTTTTTTTTTTGTATTCTGTTGTTGTTTTTCTATATATACCTTTTCAACAACACACAGGGTTTAGCTACTACAGATAGATGAGTGGTTCTCACAGCTGGTTTTACTTCAAAATCTGCCCTTATGTTTCAGATCTATATAATAAACCACTAAATATCTCCACATAATAATCCATGGATACCTTTCCATTTTTCATCAGGGTTAACAGTAATATTCTTTTACTACCTAGACCAAAAATCTGGTGTTATTCTAGACACCTCTCTTATTCAATTAATGGTTAGTAAGTCTGCTTGATTCTACTTCTTTTTTTTTTTTTTTTTTTTTGTACCAAGGCTTTATTTTTATTTTTATTTTTTTTATTAAATTTATTTTTTATTTTCAGCATAACAGTATTCATTATTTTTCACCACACCCAGTGCTCCATGCAATTCGTGCCCTTTATAATACCCACCACCTAGTACCCCAACCTCCCACCCCCCACCCCTTCAAAACCCTTCTTTGATTAGAGTCCCTCTTGCCTATGCTCCTCATTATTTCACCTGTAATGTTACATTCATATCTGAGTTTCTTTGCCTTTGGGCTCACCACAAAGCAATATTATTCCTCAATGCTATCATCTTAAGAGCTATCAAAAAATGTAAATTTAACTATATAAGTGACTCTTCTGTTTTGAAACTGTTTAGTGAATCTCCATTTGCTAAAAAAGAAATATGATAAAACTTTGTAGCATATAATTCCAAGTTTTCATGATCTTCTTGAGTTTCTTCTCTGAAATAATTTTCTACCATTTTCTTCTTTCAAACTAAACGCAAAGCTTATTAACCTCATTCATTTGCAAAGTATCCTTCCTCATAGAATACAGTTCTATATGGAGGTATGTCAGAAATACATAAATGAGTACTAACACACTAAAAACACTATTTACTTCACATTATCTGAAAAAGCATTTCATCTCTAATTTTTAGCAAAACTATTACAATTGTTTCTTCTTTTTTTTTTTCATGCCATTGATGTATACAGCATTAGGACAAAGAACGTAAGTATTGATAGTTCCTGACACCATGTAAAATCATCTCAATCACAAATATGCAATCTATTCCCACTGTACATCATATAGTGTCCATAGAGATACAAAAGTGAACTTTTGTATCACTATTTGTACTATTTGTATCACTTTATATTTGTATCACTTGTGATTATATTACATATATAATATATAATATAGATTATATATTATCACTTTGTGATACTATTTGTATCACTTTGTATGAGTTGTTATTTCATAGCATGTACACAGATAGTTTGTGAAAACAGTGTTTCTTTGTTCTTTTTTTTTTTTTTTAATACAGTGTTTTTAAAGCAGACTCCACTTGTATCCGATTCAGGGAATTAATTTAAACTGACAAAATATTTTTAAATGAATCATTCAAATTGTGCTCAAATGAAAAATTTAGGACAAATAGTGTATATGTGTGCCTCAAGCTTAAGAAACAGCTCCCTATTCTCATTGTTTGTCACAACAGGGGGTTTCGATGGATGAATGGCTTTGAGATCACATTAAATGCCTTGCAGCTTATCCAGATGCTGGAATAAAAATGTAGAAAACAAATATGCCCTTGTGGAAATCAGCCCTTCACAAATCTAGGTGCAAGATCCACTGCAGTGTATTAAAAAAAAAAAAATGCAGGGCCACTAGCCCAAGCAATGATGCCTCACTTTTCTTAATCATAATTTCAATCATCCTAAGAGCAGGAGAAAGCCAGAATTCAGACAACAGTAACAGGAAATAAATGAATGCTCTTGATAGTTTTTCAGTCTTCTGAATTTTGACATGATATAGTTGAGATAAATGTGATTCTTACTTTTCCACAGATATTATCACTGAAACAAGTGATTACATTAGTTTTATCCATGATGAAAAATACAATACTTAAAACTTCCCGAAGTCAGAGCACCTTTTGATATACCTCACAATAATGAATTGTACTCTTTTTTATTTTTTTTTAAGATTTTATTTATTTATTTGACAGACAGAGATCACAAGTAGGCAGAGAGGCAGAGGGAGAAGCAGGCTTCCCACCAAGCAGAGAGCCTGACGTGGGGCTCAATCCCAGGACCCTGGGATCATGACCTGAGTTGAAGGCAGAGGCTTTAACCCACTGAGCTACCCAGGCGAATTGTACTCTTTTTAATATATAAAGCTATATTTATCTAGTTTCCAACATTTTCTGAATATATTTTTAGATAAAGATATTTTATATCTGACTTTTTAAATAATTCCAAGAATAATTAAATTTCTTTTTACTCTCACCTTATCATTATTGAGCCTATGTCTAGGTACCAAGAGTTGTATAACTAAGAAAATCATACTTTGGAGAGTAACTGTTTCACTGAGCAATATCATAGACATGTGACAAATGCAAACAAATTATTTTTTTCTTAACGTGCTAATGCTTCCCTTCTATTCAGTTGAATAATTGAGTTTATGGCACAATACTTCCAACATCACTTAGTATTACCTCAACTTGCAGAGAGGCTGTTGTTGGCCCTCTAAACCTCTAGACAGCATCTAACCCATTAACAGTGGAAAGAGAGAGAGGATGGGGGAAAAACCAATCAGACAAACAAACAAAAAAGAAACAAAGTTTGTATTGCCTGCATAGATAGGTGTGGAGAAAGATAGAAGCTATATCAAAAAGTTTCTGGAAGGAGTAGAATGTACTATTTTCTCTCAGGTTACTTTTAATTCAATTCATTCTATAACCCACCAAAACCTGATTTTTCTCCTCACCAAATTTTTTATCTTGTTTTTAAAACATAAAATTACATTTCTCATCCTCTCCTAGAAATTTACTTACATTTGCATCCAGTATGAAGCTATTTTTATCCACTTACTTTTATTAACTTAATTAATAAAGGTAAATGGATAGGAATTTTCTGATTTTCTGTTCATACAGAATTTTTGTAGCCTCCTGTACTCTTCAACAGTGTAACGTCTCAGTCTCATCTAGTTCTTTCTCTTAAATCTAGTAATATAGGTTCACATCTCTAAAGAAAAAGTAAATTAAAGAATAACAGCCTTGGAATTTTCTTCCTCCCAAATGAAACACAGTTTTGGGGGAAAAAAAGACTAAAGAGGTATGGAAAATGTTATATCAATAACTACCCAACCAAACCAAGCCAAAAAGGAAACAAACAAACAAACAAAAGTAAAAAGATGCAAAGTATAATTAACTTCAAGAATTTCCTTAAATAAATCAGGAAATGTTTTTGGAATGGCACAAAGTAAGACGATTTCGTCCCTACAGTCATTGACACACTGTCAAGATGACTAAATCTATGAAGTTTTGGAAATATTTCAAAATTTTCAGATAAACTGATACATGGAAGTCTGTAGATATTTGGACTTTTGAAACTGGCTGCCAGAGAGAAAACAGTGAAGTTTGGAAAGCAGTCAATGAGTTCAGTTTTCTAAGAAGGAAATTAAATCTTGGCAAAGCAATCCACACTGTAAGGGTATAAAATATAACATATAAGCTTGTGGAATCTACCATTGTGTAAAAAAAAAAAGAAAATTAACCTAATAAGAGGGGAGAGCAGAGTCCAGGTATTATAACAAAACTGAACACATCCTCACTAAACAGATCCCTCCCATCTTACCATTTTGTTTAGCTACAGAAATGTCAAAAGCTCAAAATTCCTAGACCTCACAGTAAAACTAAGGGAAAAATCAAACTGATATATAATGTAAATCAAAAGATTATGAAAAAATACATATGAATAAAAACACCTAAGTATGAACAAGATGAAAAGATATAAAGCAGAAAGTATTTAAAACACTACAGCTTACAAAAAGAAGAAGAAACAAAAATTACACACACGAAAAAATCATAACAGGAAAATTTAAGGAACCCAAGAAAATGCTATCGATCGATGAAATAAAAGCATAAGGTCTTAAAGATGAGATAATAAAGCAAAATATAATAAAAAGTAAAATTCTAAACTTAAAACATATTGAGAACCAAGGAAATACCACTAAAGAGTTAATAAGTTAATTAAAAACACCAGGGATTAGTACAATACCACATAAAACTGAATCACTATTTAAAAAAAACATACTGAATATTGGTGAAAAATGACAAATTGATTAAGCAGTTTTACATAAAGTAATACATATGGAAGACAAAGGAAATTCAACATAAAATATAATCCATATTTCTGAAGCAAAAAACGTCAACAGATGGTAAAGAAGATTTATTCCATAATATACTCTAGAGAAATTTCTATTACATTGGGGAAATTTTAAAATGGAGTTTTGGTAATATGAAGCACACTACTCTGGGGACATTTAATACAGAATGTTCAGTATACCATATATTGTACGTAAGTCATTGTTCTCCCACTATAAAGAAATCAGTGAACAAAACAGAAAAAATAAATCTCTTATTTCACAAAGCTGTCATTCTTTTGGAAATATGGCATGAAATTGACATCACTGATAATTAATTCTAGGTGATTTGAACAAGGTATTTTCTATGTTCTTCTTTGAACTTTTCTGTATTTCTGAAGTTTCTGAAAAAAAAAAAATCCATGAATTGGCATTCACTTTTACTAACTCTCTTATCTTTCACTTTCCCCAAGACTACTTTTCTATTTACTGTAAATATGCTGCATCGGCTTATTAAATATTTACATAGAATTTACCAAAATCCTACAGGGAGAAAAGAAGAACACTTCAAAATATGTATATCTAAAAAAATAATTGCAAGAATAAATTGTAACATAATTATCTGGCTTTAGATTTAGCAGAGAGGCAATTTTAATATGCGAAATGTGGAATTAGACAGATTTTGGTTCACATCCAGCTTGTTCTGTTAAATACCTGGATGACCTTGTGAAATTCACTTCCATGTCCCAAATTTTGGTTTGTCTAACTGCATAATTTGGGTAATAATGTCTACCTCATAAAAATTGTGTGATAGAAAGTATGCACTGGGTTTTATATTCTTCCTATAATAAGTACAGGTTACAGTTAATTCTTAATAATTTTCATTTCCCCTTTATTCTTCTTTTGTTTTATAAGTCAAAAGCACATCTGGAAAATGATTTAGACGACAGTGGTGCTCAATACTGCATACACATTAGAATCACCAGGGAAGCTTTTTAAAAATACACATGCTGAATCCCATCACTAGGGATTCTTATATAATTGGTCTTAGGAGGGAATGAAGCCTCTTTTTTTTTTTTTTAATTTCCCCCAGGTAATTCTTATGTGCAGTCAGATTTGAAACACACATATTTAGAAACACTGCAAATGTTATTCTCTCACTAGATTAATTTTAATTTCTTTAAATTCTTTCAACCACATTTTTTGCATTGTCTCTGCCCAATAACACATCCACAATCATTGAAACACAAACTTTTGTCAATTTTACCTTCTAAATATTTCTCAAGTTCATCTTCTCCTCACTTTCCCTCATATTAGCACTCACCCTCATCATCTTCCAGGTGGGTGGGTATTAAATAGTTCCCCAACTGCCATCTCTCTTTCCATGATTCAAATTTCATTTTCAGGCTAGCAAGAGAATCTAACTCGTCTACAAAATGTTTTCAATACTTACTTATCATGCAACATGGATGTCAAGCTCTGCACTTTGTCCTTCAGTGTCCTCTACCCACTTTTCTTCTGCTCAACAATGAGCATCATCTCTTGCCACTTCCACACAACCTATGTTCAAGCACCATTAAATTGTAGTGTCATAAGCTATATGAAATGTTGTGTACCTTGCTTGTGCCTATGCTGTTTCTTCTCAAAACAACCCTCCTTTCTTTCTTTTCTAAGATCATCCTTTGAAATTTATCTTAGAAATTCAGCCCTCCTGAAAATCTCTAAGCTCCTGTTCCAGGCAAAGAAAACATGCCTTCTGCTCATAAAATTCCCCTCACATGAGCCACTCTACTAAAATTCTTCTACTAGACTATATGTTTCTCAATGAAGATATAGTATCTGTCTGATCCATATATTCCCAAAGCTTAGTGTATTACCTGTAGTGGTCAATAAATATAAATTGATTAAATTGGTCCAAGAAGAAGAAAAATATGTAAATATAAATTGATTAAATTGGTCCAAGAAGAAGAAAAATATGTTAGTAGCTACTTTATAGAGTAGAAAAATTTCTCACTGTAAATGGCATTTAAGAACTTTTTTTAACCAAGCTTGTAAGAATAGTTTAGTATAACTTATAGTGAAAATGAACTTTAACATTATCACATACAGTGATGGGAATGCTGTACTATGTTTTATGGGATTGTGTCTTGCAGTATATGGGATATATGAATTGTGCAGGTCATACTGATGACCTAGGTTAGCTCTAACAAATCTGTTAATAGATTGAAGCAGTAGCTTCTTAAATTATGGCATTTCATTCTACTTATAAATTAACAGAAAAATACTCATTTCAAGTTAAGCCAAAAATATTTTTGAAGCAGAACAAATGAGAAAAGGAAAAAAAGAGAGAGAGACAAACTAAGAAATGGACTCCTGACTATAAGAACAAACTGCTGTTGTCAAAGGGGAGATGAATGGGGGATGGGTTAAGTGGGTGGTGGGGATTAAAGAGTGCAGTTATGATGATGAGCACTGAGTATGGTGTGGAAGTGTTGAACCACTGTGTTGTACACCTGAAACTAATATTACACTGTATGTAAACTAACAGGATTTAAGTAAAAACTTAAAAAAAAAGAAGATATGGCATATATATATATATTTGTGTATATGTGTGTGTGTGTGTGTGTGTAATGGAATATTACTCATCCATAAAAAGAATGAAATCTTGCCATTTGCAACAACATAGGCGTAGAGGATATAATAGTAGGTGAAAAAAGTCAGTCAGAGAAAGACAGATACCATGTAATTTCAGGCATATGTAGAATTTAAGAAACAAAACAAAGGTGCAAACAAAGAAAAAAGCAGACATATGAAAAAAATAACAGATTCTTAAATACAGATTACATACTGGTGGGTGGTTGCCAGAGGGCAAGTGGTGGAGAGAAATATGAGATAATTCCAGATACCTGGACTTGCTCTGCATTTTCTTTTTTTTTCCTTTAATTTAATTTTACTTTTTCAGTCTTCCAAGATTCATTGTTTATGTACCACACCTAGCTCTCAGTGATGCAATACATGCCTTCCCTAATACCCAACACCAGGCTCACCCAACCCCCCACTCCCCTCGTCTTCAAAATTCTCAGTTTGTTGGCATTTCCTTTTTTTTTTCTATAAATCATTTTTATAATAAAAAATAAAAAGCATTACTTCTGATAACATTAGGTAATAACAAAGACACATGCTCACATTTTTATGTTTTAAATTATTTCCATAGCATATTTAGGTTGAAGGAAAAATTATATAGAGAGATAATACATATGAATAATACATTTTCAAATATTAACTCATTTAATCCTCACAATAGCACTACTGATGCTCATTCTATTATCATGCCCATTTTACTATTGGGGATGTGGAGACACAGGACAATGAAGAATGAAGTAACCTATGTAAGGACACACCGTGTTGGTGATAGAGTTGGGATTCTGAAATACATGTTATTAACTACTATTTTATATTGCCATTTATAATGACTACATAAAATATATCCACTTTTTGAAATTGACCAATTAGTTGTAGTTTTGTTGAATATTAAAATGGGCTTTGTTTTAAAAGCCAGATTAGCATTTGTAAAACCAAGCACAATCAAAATTATCCTGTTATTTTCGTTCATAGTATCCAAGTCTGACAAGTCATGTTCTTTTTTCTTTTCATTAAGATTTTATTTATTTAGAGATAAATGCAGGGCTCAACCCCTGAGATCATGACCTGAGCTGAAGGCAGAGGCTTAACCCACTGAGCCACTCAGGCACCCCAAGTCTGACAAGCCATTTTCATAAACTTGAGGACTGATATGTCTCAAGAACTACCTTCTTAAAATGTATGGTCAAATCATTTGGTTCTAAAATGTTTATAGGCCCATTAAATTTTTTAGATTTCTTTCAAATGCTGCAAAATATTAATTACCATAAGCAGCATTTTGTAGAGTCTATGGAAGGATTTTTTTTTTACATTGGCCTCATAAGCATTTTTGATTGAAGACACACTTTTTAGAGAGACTGCTGAGCTTGAGTTATAAATGATAAGTCCTTTTTTATCACATCTGGTTCAGTTTAATCACTCAGCATGGATAACCACGTGGTTAAATGTACCTCTCCTCTGTGCACAATACTAAGCATTATTGTTGGGAGATATTTGGATTTGTTACTTTGCAGCTGCCAGATATGCCTTGTGTGCTTAACATGCTTAAACATGAGTTTTAAAGAACATAAATAGTGTTTTTGATAACAATAGCTATCTCTCTCACAAGGAAGTGGCCTGTAATTTAGCAAGTTTCCAAATGAAAATGTAAAGAAACTATGCTAAATAAGTCCTGTACCAGAACAGATGTTCTCCTGCTTAATTTCCAAAGTTTATATAATTTAAGTGATGTACAGTTTTCAATAAACATATTTCCATAAACCTAGATTATTTTCATTCTCTACAGCAAACATTTACCATTCCTTGATGTGTGCTGCTGCAAATTCTACTAGATATTATAATGCAAAGATACAGTCTCTGTTCTCAAAATTGCGTATGGAACAGGATAAATCATGGAAAAAATCAGATGGCTGGATGGCTAGAGGAATAGCTAGAAAAATGACTAACAGATAAACAGATAGACAGCAGAGGAATCCGGAATTTTAAATCCTAGTTGAATCCTCTCTTGACAAGCATGACTTGTGACTTTTGAAGGATGCATCCAGTCTTGTAGGCACCGTCACAATCAATATACAGATCCATTTTCTCACCCTCAAGAAACTTTCCTATGTTCTTTTGCAACTAAACCCACTCAACACTCCCAGCCCCTGGCAACCACAGACTTGATTATTTTTCATTCCTACTGCTTTGGCCAGAATATCATAAAGTGAAATCATATATTATGTGGCAATTTTGTCTAGCTTCTATCACGTAGGTGCTCCAATACATTGGTCACTGAGGAAATGTGAACGAGATCACAATACTCTGCTCTGTAGAATGGATAAAATGAAAGAGTATAGAAAATATTAAATGTCAGGAAGGTTATGGAGTAACCAGAACACGAATAACCTGCGGGAGGGGGGTAAACTTACACAAGTGATTTGGAAATCCATTCAGTAGTGCCCCCTACAGTTACAGGACTGCATGCCGTCTGTCTGGAGGCTCCAGCCATACACTCAAGAAAATGCATATGTCTATTTAGCAGAAAGCAAATACTAGAATTTCATAGCACTATGTATAATAGCAAAAATAAGAAATTATCCAAGTTTCCATCAATAGTTGAGCCATAAATTAGTGTATTCTCAGGGATCAGTCTCACAAACGCAATAACAAATGAAAGAAAACACAGAAGGGTACACAGTTTTCAGCTTCTACTTAAAACAGTAATTATCATGTGGGGCAATCTAGTCTTCCCAAAGGACATTTGGACATGTGTAGAGACACCTTGGGTTGTCATAATTGAGTCTGTACCACTGGGATATGGTAGATAAAGTCCAGGAAATACTTCTAAATATTTTACAACACACAGAACGGCACCCCCCAAGGAAAGGACTATCCAACAACCCAAATGACAGTAACGCTGTGGTTGACAAACCTTGACCTAGAAAGGAAAAAGCCCGAGTGTTGCTCCCATCTTTACAACAACAAGAATGCTAGAAGATTCTTAAAATTTTCATTTTATTGAGCCAATCAGAGAGCCAAAATCACAGTGCAACCTGCTATGTAAGGAAAGATAAGATGGGTCATGATCACTTGCTTCCATGGGTCTTAGTTTCCTAGAACTGTTGTAACAAATTACTTCAAATTTGATGTCTTTAAACAACAGAAATGTATTCTGTCACAGTTCTGGGGGCCAGAAGTCTGAAATCAGTTTCAATCAACCAAAATCAAGATGCTGGCAGGGTGTCACTCTCTCTGGAAGCTCTAAGAAAGAATTTGTTCCTTTCCTTTTCTAGCTGCTTGCCACATCATTTCAATCTCTACTTTTGTAGACACACTGCCTTCTCCTCTTGTGTCTGTGGTAAACCTCCCTCAGCTTTTGTCCTATAAGGATGCATGTGAATACATTTATGGCCCACACAGATAATTGAGGATAATCTCCTTATCTTAAGAGCCTTATTCACATCTTCAAAGTACTTTTTTGTCCCATATAAAGTAACAATCCAGATTCCAAAAATTAGGATATCTTTTGAGTGGGGGTCATTATTCAGATTGCCACAATGGAATAGACGGATGAAATCGGTAAAATACCATCCAAAATTTTTAACTACTGAAGACTGAGCTAGACTAGTATGAGGATTTAGAAGCCCTGGGAGCCACAGACACAAAGGGGCTCCTCAGCACTCTCAAGACCTTTTCCACAAACATCATCCTGTGCTCATGAGAGAGAGGGAGAAGGCAAGAATCCTGGGAATATTTGTGGGCAGGTAATGGGAAGGAATTCCAGTCCTTCAGGGCAGGCACAAAGCTCTGTTCTCTTCCTTCCCTATCTTTCCTGTGGAACAAAAGTCTTAATCCATTGGGGGAGGAATGATAAACCATGTCATCTCAGGGGCACAAATGATCACGCCTTACAGCGAAGACAAGAGAACAGGAATAAACAACACAAAATTAAACAAAACAAAACTCTGTCCCTATGGTAGTGCTAGGTGGGCATCCTGGGTGCAGAATGATGAGTCCTATATACCTGGAGGAGGAGAATTCCTTAAAGGATCCTACCCCAGTGATCCAGAAGCCACAATTGCTTAAGTCTGAGGCTGAAGCAGAACAACAAAGAACACTCCCCACCCCACCAGCAGTCCACGGCTAAAAGAGAAAAAGAGAAATGAAAGAAATATTTTCTCTGAGGCACAATTACAAAGGGAAGACCTAAAACAAAAGTGAGTGCACACATAGAGAGAAATCTTCTGACACACCAGCCTCCACTCTAAACACTAGGTAACACTAGTAGAATTCTAGAGTATGGTATATTAGAGTAACCATAGCAACAACATTCCTCAAACCTGCTAAACTCCTGATTAGATTCACTCAATATCCTACACCAAAGGCCTAGCAAAAAATACAAAAGTTTATCATTTTATCCATAAATATAAATCAATGTTACTAAGTTATTTTGGCTGTAACATACCAGTTATTATGTTCCAATTTAGAAATAATTTAGAAATATAATACACCAGTTATTTAATTAATCCATAAAATGTGTGATCATAAATTGAAATACAATAGATTTGGTAAAGGGAATTTGTAACTTAACACATCATACTGGCGCCTAATAGATTAGGGGGAAAAAAAATACCTTGTACCTTGGTGTAGAGATGGCCGAATTTCACACCCTATACATTTTCTACTTTTTCAAAAATCATTAATTGAAATAGAAAACATAAAATTGATTTTGTCACTTATTCAATGAAAATTTTATAAGGTAAATATAAGTATAGTCACATAATAGTCTAGCACTTTCATGAAAGTATGATATTCATCTTGTAAGCAAAACAAAAGCTCTGATTAATCACATCACAGTACAAGAAAAGACACATTGTTTTTGGAGAAAGGTTGCATTTCACTCTCACACTGTAAAAGTTCAATCAATGTCTCTGTGAAAAGTAATACAAGTTTATAAAAAGCAACAGATTATTCACAAAGAAATGAAGAGCTGGTACTGAAGCCAGTTGCAAAATACCTGTGTAAGACTTCTAATTAATGCCAAACAAAAATGAGCTTACGTGAACTAAGCTAGGTGCCTGGCACTCGAGAGTTGAATACTCAGCCTAACAAGTTTCTGAGTAATAAGAATCCTAGAAGAAAATAAAAGAAATGTGCATAGCTTTTGAATGGCATTATGTCACCAAAAATCAATAGCATATACTTGACCAGAGAATTAATATAAAAGTTTATTGAACTAATACATACTGTTTTAGAGAAATTTGAAGAGTATATAAGAGGAAAGAATTCAATTAGTGATTATAAAAGCTGTCCCTATGGATATCTTGATAAAAGAATGTTCAAAACTGGAATTAAGCCTACATGACAATAACTTATCATTGATTCTCAGTTAAATGTCATTGCTTGAAAAACTGGTTTGAATCTATCCCAGGGTAAAATTAACTGATATCCAAAATAAATCCTCATGTAATTCATTAAAAATCAATGATGCGGGCATATAAAAGTATTTCTAGTGTTTTGGAAAGGAGCTAATAAATAGCTCATTTCCTTCCTACCAAATCTTAGTATTACATATCCCTAAAAAGTTCTGATATTTATATCAACTAAAAAAAATACTCTTGGAGTAAAGCTTCCAAAAGCCTTTTGATGCTGGTGATGACTCACTTTATGATTGATAGAAGGACTTTGAGTACTTTGAATTTAATTGTGACCAATGTTTTATATCACCTTGATTTAAAGTATTCTCTTGACTGACTTACGGAATGGCTAGATGTTATATTTTGTGACTGACTTAAGACTTGCTAATATCAAGGCCATTTGACTATATAAAGTTGAAATTTCAAAAAATCATTTTAATGTTTTACTTTTATAATGAGTGAAGTTACAACTAAAATTTCCTTAAATTATTATAAGATTCAGTATTTACTTGAAATTATTTTGCCTAACCATTCCTCTTCAAAGGAAGTGAGTAAAATAGAGAAAATCCTTGTATTTTGCCTATTGATACAAAGCTAACCAAAACCATTTTATGCCAGTTCTAGTGAAGAATAATAAACTCATATAATTTCAGAGGATGATAATATTTCCTTTGTAAAAATATTTAATTCATTAAAATTAATCTTTTCCAAACATATTTTTCTCTCAAGTGGCAGCTCTCTGAAGGCAGAGATTTTTAATATTTTTCACTTCTTACTTTTTTGATGTTGTTTTTGTTGTTCCACATCAAGAACAGTGAATAGCATTAAAAAAATAAGGTTTTGAAAAGTGGTTGTCAACGGCATGAATACAAAAATGACATTTGAATTTCACTGAAGAGAAAAAACAGAGATAAGCATTCTGGAAGAGTTGACAGCCATAAAAAAGGAGAGCAAGTTCTGTCACATATACATTAAATATTCAAGACTTGAAGATATTCTGCACAATTTTTAAACCTTAATTTAATAAATACACATGAGAACTCAGAATTATCTTTTCAAAGCTTAGAGGTAATCATATGATTTCCTTATTTGTTTTTTAATAATTATACTTTGACTATTCCAGTCAGAAATCCCTTAGTTGCCAAGAATAGAAACCCTATCTGACTAGTTCAAATAAAAACTTATGAGGATAAAGATCTTATATTCCAAATAGAACAGAATACTGGTGTCTTGGGAAGTGCAGAAATCAAGTTACCTACTGGAACTTCACTGGCAGAAGCCCATGGAAGAGGCTTCCTAAGAATCCCAGTCACCTTCCTTTAGCTACACTCTGTAGTCTGTTTCTTTCTCTCATAACATTACCAACTTAGCCTTTTGATGTCCTGAATTTATACTTCTCAGAAATATTCAGCTCAACACAGTCTAAGGATTTCTATCCTGTTCCATTACGTGCCTACCCCAATCCAGCTTTTAGATGTTGGGGTCGTAGACTTACCCGCTGTAGCCTCGCCTAGCTCCCCCACCCCTGGAAAGTTTTACTAGGAGAAAAGGAAAAGTTAATAGTAATAGTCAAACTAGCTATCATCTAAATTTTAAGTCTTCACAATAAATTCCAAGCTTAAAATGTGTTCTAATTAGTCTCAGTTTACCCTTTATTTCTCAGCTTTTGCTGCTGAGACCCACGTTCCATACATATACTTATATTGCTTCTGAGGCTGATGCTTTGACTCTATTCCTTCTGACTGATACACTCAGTCTTTCTGCTGGAAAAAAAAAATCTTATCTTTAAAGCCTCTACTGAATTTTAATTTCTGTTGAGTTACCAAGGGCATTCAACAGTCTCCTTGACCAAAATACCTTGGCCCTTACTCATATCATTCATGCAGCTGTTCCTCAGGTGGCCTCTGCCTGGTGCTCTAGGTGCCTTTCCCACAGTGATCCACAGAAGGATCACTAGATCACATTTCACAATGTAATGTCCATTTTTTGCATCTTTCCTTTTACTGCTCCAAACTTCATTTTAAACACCTCTTCTTGAGTACTTCCATCTGTTTTTTGTCCATTTTTTCTTCTCCTAACAACATACTATTATCTTTGTCAAAGTTACTTCCTGATTTTATTAAAAGGAACTGACATGGGCAGCTGTTTTAGGACATTCTGGCTGCTATAAGAAAATGCCATAGATCAAATGGCTTCTAAACAACAGAATTTTCTTTTCCCCACAGTCCTGGAGGCGGGAAAGTCCAAGATTCAAGGTGCCAACACATTCCCTGTCTTGTGAAAGCTTGGCAACTATCTCCTCATTGCAACTTTATATGGCAGAAGGAGGTAGGGAGCTTTCCTGGACTTCTTTTTTTTTTTTTTATTTTATTTTATTTATTTATTTGACAGAGAGAGATGACAAGCAGGCAGAGAGGCAGGCAGAGAGAAAGGAGGAAGCAGGCTCCCTGCTGAGCAGAGAGCCGGATGTGGGGCTTGATCCCAGGACCCTGAGATCATGACCTGAGCCAAAGGCAGCGGCTTAACACACTGTGCCACCCAGGCGCCCCCTGGACTTCTTTTTTTAAGGGCATTAATTCTATTCCTGAAATATATGTACCCAGTTCCACTCCATTGATTTTCTTATTGGTATCTGAAATTTGTACCAATTTATATCCCATTTGCATCCTAAGGGCATCACCTTGAAGATTAGGATTTCAATTTTGATTTAGGGGGAGCACAAATATACAATCTATAGCACTGGGGTGGTTGAAAATATAAATAAAACATATCTGATACCCACAATATCACAGAGGAAGAATTTCTAACTGGTAAGAAACAATTGTGTGTTCTCAGTTAATAAAATTAGACTTTATCACTTCCAATCACATGACCTTCTCTAAACAATCCCAATTTAGATTAAATGAGATGATCTATGTAAACAGTTTCTGTTCTTAATATTCAAAAGTCTTTAAAATCATTTTATTTAAATATTTTTCTCTCCTGAAGAGTTATCTTCCAAAAATTAACTCATTCAAGATTATTAAACATATTAGAAAATAATCAAAATAACCCCCCAAACTCCCAAATCTAAAAGAAAATGTTTACTTCCATCTTAAATTTTAGCAACTACTTGCTAAATGCCACAGGTATGGGTCTTTAAATGCTCTATTGGTTATTCTTTTGGATTTGGAGTTCAAAGTATATACCAATTAAACTTCTACTTGTCATTCAAATAAACTAAAGGTAACTGAACATACCATACCACTCAACATGATAAGAACAGTATTCACTTTGAGTCTTCATCCTAAACATTCTGTTCAATATTTGAGTCACATTTTTTAAACTTTTTAGTTATTTTTTCCTCTTTTTTTTGTTACAAGTTTTTATTTAAATTCTAGTAATTTTATTTAAATTCTAGTAATGAACACTGGTGTTCATGCACTGATAGGTATCCCTTGTCTTTCAAAAGAAATAAACAATATTCTTCCTTGAAAAAAGCATCCATAATTTAGGACCCCTGGATTCCCAGATTACAACACCAAAATAAAAATTTATCAAATACACAAGGAAAAATCTTAATTACTGAAAGTAAGCATAAAGAAGAAACAATAGATCTAAAACCACCTCCTCAGATATTTACTATATTGGAACTTTTAGGAACAAAATATGTAATAACTATGTACAAAGGCAAAAGATGAAACAAAATGTGCAAGAAAGATGGGACCACATATATTGGCTCCTTCCCTTCCCCTACTTACTTTCATCAGTTTTGTTTTAGACAGCAATTTTTAGGGGTGCCTGGGTGGCTCAGTTGGTGAAGCAGCTGCCTTGAGCTCAGGTCATGACCCTGGGATCAAGCCCCTCATCAGGCTCCTTGCTCCATGGAGAGCTGCTTCTCCCTCTCCTTCTGCCTGCTGCTTTGTCTGCTTGTATTTTCTCTCTCTCTCTCTCTGTCAGATAAATATTGTACACTTGAAAAATAAATAAAAATTAATTTATCAACATTACATAGAAAAAGAAGTAAATATATGATGGTTTAGCATATGCAAAACAAAACCCATATTTGGTAAAAATACTTAACTATTTAGAAAGAGGCAAATTTCCCTAATAGGATAAATGATATCTATGGTAAACTTACCACAAATTTGTCCTCAACTGTAATTTGTGAAATTTTTTTTCCCTCAGGTTTCAAAATAAGAGGATACCTGAACTAAATAAGTCTATACAACTAATGACTGGAGGTCTTAGTGAGTGTTTGAGGAAAAAATGTTTGAGGGCTGGGAAAAAAAATTGTTTAAATGTATCTGTACTTGCAAAAGAGAAATTGTAGATCTAGAAAAAATCTATAGATACTACAAGATTTAATAAATGAATAGCAAGCTTGCTGGAAGCACAGTCAGTAAATAAGAATCAACTCTATTTCTCTATTCCAGTAGTAATAGAAAATATAGCTTAGCATGGAAGCTACTTTCCTTTTTAAAATTTAACTTAATTTTGTTTTATTTTATTTTTTAGTTAAATTCAACTGATTAACATATAATATATTATTAGTTTCAGAGGTAGAGGTCAGTGATTCATCAGTCTTATATAATACCCGGTGGTCATTACACCATATGCCCTCCTTAATGTCCAGCATCCAGTTACTCCATTTCCCACACCCCTACACCTTCAGCAACCCTCAGTTTGTTTCCTATGATTAAGAGTCTCTCATGAACAGACATTTCTGCAAAGAAGACATCCAAATGGCCAACTGACACATGAAAAAGTGCTCAACATCACTCGGTCTCAGGGAGATACAAATCAAAACCACAGTGGGATACCACCTCACACCACTCAGAATGGCTAAAATTAACAAGTCAGGAAAAGACAGATGTTGGCAAGGATGCAGAGAAGGGGAACCCTCCTACATTGTTGGTGGGAATGCAAGCTGGTGCAGCCACTCTGGAAAACAGCATGGAGGTTTCCCCAAAAGTTAAAAATAGAGCTACCCCACGACCCAGCAATCACACTATTGGGTATTTACCCTAAAGATACAAACATAGGGATCTGCAGGGGCATATGAACCTGAAAGTTTATAGCAGAATGTCCACAATACCAAACTATGGGAAAAACCTAGATGTCCATCAACAGATGAATGAATAAAGAAGTTGTGTGTACACACACACACACACACACACACACACACAAACACACACACACAATGCAGCCATCAAAAGAAATGAAATCTTGCCATTTGCAACAGCAACGTGGATGGAACTAGAGGATATTGTGCTGAGTGAAATAAGTCAATCAGAGAAAGACAATTATCATATGATCTCTCTGATAGGAGGAATTTGAGTGGCAGGGCAGGGGTAGAGAGGGGTGGGGAAGGAAAAAATGAAACAAGATGGGATTGGGAGGGAGACAAACCATGAGACTCTTAATCTCACAAAACAAACTGAGGATTGCTGGGGGAGTCAGGGAAGAGGTAGGGTGGCTGGATTATGGATATTGGGGATGATATGTCCTATGGTGAGTGCTGTGAAATGTGTAAGCCTGATGATTCACAGACCTGTACCTGGGGCAAATAGTACAATATATGTTAACAATTAAAAAAAAAAAAAAAAACCTCTTAGAGTTTGTCTCTCATGTGAGCTATTTTCTATGGCACGATAAATCAGACAACTAGGAAAAAGTATCACAGAGTGTGAGACTTTCACTTAGAAAACTAGCATGTATGATCAAGACAAATTAAGAAACGAGGTATGGGAGAATAGACCATGAGCATAATTATGAGCTGTGAATTCTCTGCAAGGTGATCCTAGACTTATTTTATATCATGATCAAAATTTCAAGAATGATTTGAGAAAGGTAATTGATAAGTTGATTCCAAAAGTTATATGGCATGCAAAGGTTAGAGAATAGTAACATTAATCTTGAAGAAAGAGAACAGTGGGACTGCATGACTAGATCTAAAGATTTATTAAGGCTATGTAAATAAGGTGTAGCACTGGTTCAAAATTAGTTCTGTAGACCTATAGAACAGAGTAGAGCTTTGGCACAAACCTAGTCACATGGCGTGATAAAGTTTATACTGTATAAACATGGGGAAAAGGTGGGACTTTTTTTTTTTTTAAGATTTTATTTAGGTGAGAGAGAGAGAGAGGGAGCATAAATGGAGAGGAGTAGAGAGAGAGGGAGAAGCACTCTCTGGGCTGAAAGGGGAGCCTGACATGGGACTCAATCCCAGGACCCTGGATCCTGACCTTAAGCTGAAGCTTAACCAAGTGAGCCACCCGGGTACCCCAGAGTGGGATTTTCAGTAGTAGATAGTGAATCAGTTGGATTCCCACATGAAAAAAATTAATTATGACCTTCACCACAACCAAAAACATTCCAGGCCCATTATAAATCTAAATATGGAAGGTACCATTAATACTGTTCTTAAAATAAATAAATAAATAAATAAATACACACACACACACACACACACACACACGCACACACATATATGTATGTTTTTATATAAACAGTAATAATGTATATATATGCATATATATATGAATATCTTTATGATCTTGTGCATAGTTATTTCCTAAACAGGGCATCAAAAGCATTAATAACAATGAGAGAAATTGATACATTAGACAACATGAAATGAAGAACTTCTTCTGCTTTACCAGAAGATCCACTGAAAAGTGTTAAAAAAGCAAGCCACAGAGCAAATATTTGCCCTAAATACATGCAAAAAAGGAATTTTACACAGAATATAAAAAAATACCTATGCATCAATAAAAAAAGTCATACAGCCCCATGTTTTTTTCAGCCCCATTTTCTTAAGTAATCAAAATATTTCAAGAGCTAATTCTCAAAGAATGACTAAGAAACAAATGACCAGTTAAAATGTTAATAGGTGGTCAGCTTCATTACTCATCATCAGAGAAATGGATATTATTATCAGCAATTATTTTATGAAATTTTAAATGTTTAAATAAGTGGTCAATTAATATCATTCCAAGAAGAATCGTAATAACTAACTGTTGGTAAGATGTGAAGCATATGGATTGTCAACTAACTTTTTTTTTAACTCATTTTACTTAAATTTGAATAGTTAAAATATAGTGTAATTAGTTTCAGATGTAGAGTTTAGATATTTATCTGTTGCATATAACACCCAGTGCTCATTATATCATGTGCCCTCCCTAATGGCCATCACACAGTTACTCCATCCACCCACCCACCTCCCCTTTAGCAACCCTGTTTGTTTATTATAGTTAAAGAGTTTCTTATAGTTTGTCTTCCTTTCTGATTTCATCTTATTCTATTTTTCCCATCTTTCTTTTATGATCTTTTGTTTTGTTTCTTAAATTCCACATATGAGTGAAAACCATATGACAATTGTCTTTCTCTGATTTACTTATTTTGCTTAGCATAATGCCCACCAATTCCATCCATGTTATTGTAAATGGTAACATTTCCTTCTTTTTGATGGCTGTATATATCTACCAATCTTTACCCATTCATCTCTCAATATCTAGGCTCTTTCCATAGTTTGGTTATTATAAACATTGAGGTGTAGGTGCCCCTTCAGATCACAACATTTGTATCTTTTGAGTATATACTTAGTAGTGCAATGGTTGGATCATAATTATTAAATAATTAAATAAGTGATTGATTCCTTAATTAACATCATTCTAAGAATATGCATAATAACTAGTTGTTGGTAAAATGTGAAGCATACGATTGTCAATAAACTTTCTTGTTTATCCAAAAAATTACTCTTTTTTCTTCTATTGGTTTGGGAATTTTACACACACACACACACACACACACACATATATACATATATATATAAAGATAATATTTCTATATTACATATACATATATATGAAGATAATATTTCTATTATCTTTGTGATGATAAAAGTTTTCTATCTTTCAACTTGATTTCAAGTTTTGTATGGAAAGAGTAAGGACAAAGAAGAACAAAGACACTCCTGAAAAAGAATAAGGTGAGGAAACTTGTCCTGCAAGACAGTAAAATTTAGTTAGGAGCTACAGTAATTAATACACTGTAGCTGTGTTTATGTATGTATACATAAAGACACATATCTTTGTATGCATATATAATTGCAGAGTTACAAACTCATACATAGTACTTATATTTTCAGATATGTTTCTGAATATGAAAAGTTGTGATATTCTCAATGCAGAAAACTTTTATTTTTAATACCATTTGTACCTTTAAAAAACTATTTCATTTATAGTCTTAAAAGAAAAAAAATAAGCTTCTTAGTTTATCAGAAAAATCTTCTTTATATATGGAATTTCAGTAAAGAGTATCTTGGACAAAACATACTTTAACTAGCTATGAATTTTAGAAATGCCTTTGCCAGAATCTGACTAGCAAATAAATCAAGTATGAATCTCTGGGAGTGGGACCCAGCATCAGTATTTGTTAAAACTCATCAGATGGGGGCGCCTGGGTGGCTCAGTGGGTTAAAACCTTTGCCTTCAGCTCAGGTCATGATCCCAGGGTCCTGGGATCCAGCTCTGCATCGGGGGTTCTCTACTCCGCAGGGAGCCTGCTGCCTCCTCTCTCTCTGCCTGCCTTTCTTGCTGCTTGTGATCTCTGTTTGTTAAAAAAAAAAAAAAAAAACACACAACTCATCAGATGATCCCAGTGTGTCCCCAAGATTGAGAACCAGAAGTTCTGAAGAGCACAGGGTAGAGACAAGAGGTGATTTGTGTGTAATTAAACCAGAAGCTCTTTGTTGGTAATTTAGTACAATCCATAGTAAGGCTGCACAATTCTCATCCATTAATTAATTAATTAATTAATAATGTATACACACACATGAAAATAAAATTATTATTTCCATTTCACTAAAATTCCACCTCATTATGTTGTGCAAAGCTAATAATGAGCCATAATTTTCAGAGACTGGCAGCTCCTTCCAGATGTATTATAAATACCTGACATGTTGATGTTCCCTGTATTTATAATTATCAGTGCCATAAAAGAATTAAGTAGATTATGTATCTCCATTAAAGACAACTATAAACAATAAATGGCTCTCCCCAAAACATAAAGGGTTGCTAAATAAGATTGATTCCAAATATAAACATATGAAGAAAGGATTATTAAAAGTCAGAATGCAAATTTACATATAGATTTCTCAATACTTTGAATCACTGTCTTTTTAGCTAATGCTGATTCTATACATTATAGATTTCATTCTAGGTTATTTTAATATGAAAATAAAATACACAAATATAAACTTTGGTACTTCATTATAAGAGTTTCTCAAATCAATTTGCTGGAACAACTAAATAATGGAAAATTGTGAATTGTGTTTTTGACCAATTTGTCTGGGAATATGAAGTTCACATAAGAGATAGAGCAATCTTATTTTCCAGAAATCTTTCAAAACAGGCAGCTTCTTTGGAGACCACAAGCAATGACAAAATGCCTCTTTGTTGCAGACCAGAATCACCAGGTGAGCTTTAAAAAAATACTAACACCTACACTGATATTCAGAAAATATGACTTAATGCTGTGTGGTATGGTCTAGACTTTGGAACTTTAAAATATTCCCCAGTGTTTTACCCTTAACCACAGAGTTAGTGCACATAGATTAAAGGACTTAGAATATGATAGTTCAATGATTGGTGACCAATGGTACACCAATTGTGTACCATGAGTTTTCCACATTTGTCTAGGAGTTAAAAAGAGAATATAGTTATTTCTGCTGAAATCACAATAATCAAAGGGACTTTGATATTTATTACATAATTTCCTGCTATCTGAAAAACTGCAGATGTGGCAAACCTGACTTCCCTCTCAGTAGTTTTAGTTCTTCCAGGTGCTTTTGAGTTGACATAAGATATACTATTAAGGGAGGAAATGGGAAAGAAAGTTTCTATCACATGACAAGTAACAATATGTCAGCCCAGGAGGAAGTAAGATGGCAGAGGAGTAGCAAATTGAAATATCATTAGGTTCCAAGAGTTCAAGTAGGTAATTTTTAAACCATTCCAAACACCTACAAACTCAACAGGAGATAGAAGAGAAGAAGAGAAACTCTAGGAACAGAAATTTGACCACTTTCTGGAAAGTAGGACATGCAGAGAAGTGAATCTGAAGTGATGGGAAGATAGATGGCAGGAAGGGCTGGCTTCCAGCAAGTCATGGAGTAGTGGAGCACAAAATCAGAAGTCTTATAAGTCTGCTCCACCAAGGGACATCACTCCAGAAGCTAAGTGGGGGTGGAACCCTCAAAGGAACAGTGTGGTCTCAGGAACCACAGGGTCACAGAAACACCAGAGATGTCTAAAAGTGGCAGAGCTGCCAGGTGTCAGAGCAGGGAAGCCAGGTACAGACACAGAGCTGAGCAGAGATCTCTCAGCTTGGGGTAAAATGTGATCGAAGGCACAGTCAGGTCACTGCTGTTCGAACAGGGACCCCACAAGTACCAGACCCAGGGAGACTCACCTTCCTCCTCTGGGAGGAGTAGCACAGGAGCACGCAGCAGGAGTCTTCTGGGTTTGGAGACTCCAAACAGGGCATGTGCCAGAGATAGAAATGCTTGGTCATAGGCCGGGTGGGCACAGAGTGCAACCGGAGACCAGGGAGATGGGAGGGATTGACTGCTTCTCTCTGAAGGCACAATGGAGAGTGGGGCCCCAAGCTCTTGGCTCCTCTGGGACAAAGATTGGGACATCACCATTTTCATTCCCATCCTCCAAAGCTCTATGGAAAGCATTCAAGGAACAAAAGCTACCAAGAGGGAACCAAGCAGATTACTCAGCCTGGCCCTTGGCAAGGGCAGTGCAATTCCACCCCAGGCAAAGACATTTGAGAATCACTGCAACAGATTCCTTCCCCAGAAGATCAGCAAAAATATCCAGCAAAGACGAGGTTTACTGATCAACAAGTACTGAGGAACTCCAGAGCTAGGGAAAAGCAACACATTGAATTCATGGCTTTTTTCCCCATGATCCTTTAGTCTCACAAAGTTAAACATTTTAATTTTATTTTTTTTCTTATTCTATTTTTTTAACTTCCCCAATTTTAATGTTTTTTTTAACTATTTTATCTTAACAATGCTTTTTTTAGAAAAATATTTTAAAATTCTCATTGTTACAGTCATATTTTATCCCTTCATAGTATTTAACCTTACTTTTTGTATACATATAGGTTTTTTTTCTTTAAAATATTGGGATAACATTTCTTCTAATAAATCAAAATATACCTTAAATCGAGCACATGGCTTTGTTCTCCAGCCTGATCACATTCTCTCCTCTTTTTATTCTTTTCCAACCAACTTATCTTATCAATTCTTTTTTTATTTTTATTTTTATTTTTTTTAAGATTTTATTTATTTATTTGACAGAGAGAGATCACAAGCAGACAGAGAGGCAGGCAGAGAGAGAGAGGGAAGCAGGCTCCCTGCTGAGCAGAGAGCCCGATGCGGGACTCGATCCCAGGACCCCGAGATCATGACCTGAGCCGAAGGCTCATGGAAACAAATGATAATGATAATGAAAACATAGCTGTTCAAAATCTGTGGCAAACAGTAAAAGCAGTCCTGAGAGGAAAGTATATAGCCATACAAGCCTTTCTCAAAAAACAAGAAAGTTCTTAAGTACACAACATAACGCTACAACTAAAGAGGCTGGAGAAAGAACAGCAAACAAAGCCTAACCCCAGCAGGAGAAGAGAAATAATAAAGATCAGAGCAGAAATCAATGAAATAGAAACAAACAAACAAACAAACAAAAAAACCCACAAAAGCCCCAAAACACAGTAGAACAGATCAACAAAACTAGGAGCTGATTCTTTGAAAGAATTAATAAGACTGACAAAAGCCCTGGCCAGACTTATCAAAAAGAAAAGATAAAAGTCCCAAATTAATAAAATCATGAATGACAGAGTGGAGATCACAACCAACACCAAAGAAACACAAACAATTGTAAGAACATATTATGAGCAACCATACGCCAGCAAATTTGACAACCTGGAAGAAATGGATGCATTCCTAGAGCTATGTAGACTACCAAAACTGAACTAGGAAGAAATAGAAAACCTGAACAGAACTATAACCAGTAAGGAGATTTTTTTTTTAAAGATTTTATTTAATATTTGACAGAGAGAAATCACAAGTAGTCGGAGAGGCAGGCAGAAAGAGAGAGAGGGAAGCAGGCTCCCCGTGGAGCAGAGAGCCCGATGCGGGACTCAATCCCAGGACCCCGAGATCACGACCGGAGCCGAAGGCAGCGGCCCAACCCACTGAGCCACCCAGGCGCCCCAGTAAGGAGATTTGAAGCAGTTATCAAAAATCTCCCAACAAACAAGAGCCAGGGCCAGACAGCTTCCATGGGGAATTCTACCAAATATTAAAAGAAGAATTAATACCTATTTTCCTGAAAGTGTTCCAAAAAATTGAAATGGAGGGAAAACTTCCAAACTCATTTTATGAGGCCAGCATTACCTTGATTCCAAAACCAGACAAAGACACAATCAGTGGAATAGAGTAGAGAGCCCAGATATGGACCCTCAACTCTATGGGCAAATAATCTTCGACAAAACAGGAAAAAAAATGCAGTGGAAAAAAGACAGTCTCTTCAATAAAGTGTGTTGGGAAAACTGGACAGCTATATGTAGAAGAATGAAACTCTACCATTCTCTTACACCATACACAAAGATAAACTCAAAATGGATAAAGACCTCAATGTGAGACAGGAATCCATCAGAATCCTAGAGGAGAACATAGGCAGTAATCTCTTTGATATCAGCCACAGCAACTTCTTTCAAGATATGTCTCCAAAGGCAAAGGAAACAAAAGTGAAAATAAGGTTTTGGGACTTCATCAAAATCAAAAGCTTCAGCACAGCAAAGGAAACAGTCAACAAAACAAAAAGGCAACCCATGGAATGGGAGAAGATATTTGCAAATGACAGTACAGACAAAAGGTTGATATCCAGGATCTATAAAGAACCCCTCAAATTCAACACACACAAAACAGATAATCATATCCAAAAATGGGCAGAAGATATGAACAGACACCTTTCCAAAGATGACATACAAATGGCTATCAGACACATGAAAAAATGTTCATCATCACTAGCCATCAGGGAGATTCAAATTAAAAACACATTGAGATACCACCTTACACCAGTTAGAATGGCCAAAATTCGCAAGACAGGAAACGTGTTGGAGGGGATGTGGAGAAAGGCGAACCCTCTTACACTCTTGGTGTGGGAATGCAAGTTGGTGCAGCCACTTTGGAGAACAGTGTGAAGATTCCTCAAGAAATTAAAAATAGAGCTTCCCTATGACCCTGGAATTGCACTACTGGATATTTACCACACAGATACAGATGTCATGAAAAGAAGGGTCATGTGTACCCCAATGTTTATAGCAGCAATGGCCACGGTCACCAAACTGTGGAAAGAACCAAGATGCCCTTCAACGGACGAATGGATAAGGAAGATGTGGTCCATATACACTATGGAGTATTATGCTTCCATCAGAAAGGATGAATACCCAACTTTTGTAGCAACATGGATGGGACTGGAAGAGATTATGCTGAGCAAAATAAGTGAAGCAGAGAGAGTCAATTATCATATGGTTTCACTTATTTGTGGAGCATAACAAATAGCATGGAGGACAAGGGGAGTTAGAGAGGAGAAGGGAGTTGGGGGAAATTGGAAAGGGAGGTGAACCATGAGAGACTATGGACTCTGGAAAACAATCTGAGGGGTTTGAAGGGGCAGAGTGGTGAGAGGTTGGGGGAACAAGGTGGTGGTTATTAGAGAGGGCACAGATTGCAGGGAGCACTGGGTGAATACTGTTATGCTGAAAATAAATAAATTAATTAATTATTATTTTTTTTTAAAGTAACATATATCTGGATTTAAAGTTGATTCTGGAACTCTGAGAAGAAATTTTAAAAATAAATAAAAATTTAAAAAAAAAGAAAAAAAGATTATTACAGACCAATATCCTTGATGCACACAGATGTGAAAATTCTCACCAAAATACTAGCCATTAGGTTCCCAATAAAAGAATTATTCACCACGACCAAGTGGGATTTATTCCAGGGCTGCAAGGTTGGTTCAACATCCACAAATCAATCAATGTGATACAATACATTAACAAAAGAAAGAACAAGAACTATACAATACTCTCATAGACACTGAAAAAGCATTTGACAAAGTACAGCATCATTTCATGATCAAAATTCTTCACATTGTAAGGATAGAGGGTACATACCTCAATATCATAAAAGGCATCTATGAAAAACCCACAGTGAATATTAATCTCAATGGGGAAAAACTAAGAGCTTAACCCCTAAGGTTAGGAACATGGCAGGGATGTCTACTCTCACCACTGCTATTCAAAATAGTACTAGAAATCCTAGCCTCAGCAATCAGGCAACAAAAAGAAATAAAAGTCATCCAAATCAGCAATGAATAAGTCAAATTGTCACTCTTTGCAGATAATATGATATTTTATGTGGAAAACCCAAAGGACTCCACTCCAAAACTGCTAGAACTCATACAGGAATTTGGTAAAGCATGAGGATATAAAATCGATGCACAGAAATCAGATGCATTTCTATACACCAACAACAAGACAGAAGAAAGAGAAATTAAGGACTCGCTCCCATTTACAATTGCACCCAAAACCGTTAGAAACCTAGGAATAAACCTAAAGAAAGAGGCAAAAGAATCTATACTCAGAAAACTATAAAGTACTCATGAAAGAAATTGAGGAAGACACAAAGAAATGGAAAAATGTTCCATGCTCATGGATCAAAAGAGCAAATATTGTAAAAATATTTATGCTACCTAAAGCAATCTACACATTTAATTCAATCTCTATCAAAATCCCATCCATTTTTTTCAAAGAAATGGAACAAATAATCCTAAAATATATGTGGAACCAGAGAAGACCTCGAATATCCAAAGAAATATTGAAAAAGAAAGCCAAAGTTGGTGGCATCACTTCCAGACTTCAAACTCTATTACAAAGTTATAACCATCAAGACAGTATAGTACTGGCACAAAAACAGACACATCGATCAATGGAACAGAATACAGAACCCAGAAATGGACCCTTATCTCTATGATCAACTAATCGTTGACAAAACAGGAAAGAATGTCCAATGGAAAAAAGACAGTTGGGAAAATGGTGTTGGGAAAATTGGACAGCCACATGCAGAAGAATGAAATTGGACCATTTCCTTAACCACACACAAAAATAGACTCAAAACAGATGAAAGACCTCAATGTGAGACAGGAAACCATCAAAATCCTTGAGAACACAGGCAGTAACCTCTGAGACCTCAGCCATAGCAACTTCTTCCTAGAAACATCACCAAAGGCAAGGGAAGCAAGGGCAAAAATGAGCCATTGGGACTTCATCAATATTAAAATTTTTCACTTCATCAAGATTAAAAGCAAAGGATCTATTTCTAGGCTCTCTATTCTGTTCCATTGATCTATGTGTCTGTTTTTGTGCCAGTACCACGCTGTCTTGATGATGACAGCTTTGCAATAGAGCTTGAAGTCCGGAATTGTGATGCCACCAACGTTGGCTTTCTTTTTCGATATCCCTTTGGCTATTCGAGGTCTTTTCTGGTTCCATATAAATTTTAGCATTATTTGTTCCATTTCTTTGAAAAAGATGGATGGTACTTTGATAGGAATTGCATTAAATGTGTAGATTGCTTTAGGTAGCATAGACATTTTCACAATATTTATTCTTCCAATCCAGGAGCATGGAACATTTTTCCATTTCTTTGTGTCTTCCTCAATTTCTTTCATGAGTACTTTATAGTTTTCTGAGTATAGATTCTGTGTCTCTTTGGTTAGGTTTATTCCTAGGTATCTTATGGTTTTGGATGCAATTGTAAATGGGATTGACTACTTAATATCTCTTTCTTCTGTCTTGCTGTTGGTGTAGAGAAATGCAACTGATTTCTGTGCATTGATTTTATATCCTGACACTTTACTAAATTCCTGTATAAGTTCTAGCAGTTTTGGAGTGGCGTCTTTTGGGTTTTCCACATATACTATCATATCATCTGCGAAGTTGAAAATAGAACTGCCCTATGACCCAGCAATTGCACTATTGGGTATTTACCCTAACGATAAAAATGTAGTGATCCAAAGGGGCACGTGTACCCGAATGTTTATAGCAGCAATGTCCACAATAGCCAAACTATGGAAAGAACCTAGATGTCCATCAACAGATGAATGGATCAAGAAGATGTGGTATATATACACAATGGAATACTATGCAGCCATCAAAAGAAATGAAATCTTGCCATTTGCGACAACATGGATGGAACTAGAGCGTATCATGCTTAGCGAAATAAGTCAAGCAGAGAAAGACAACTATCATATGATCTCCCTGATATGAGGAAGTGGTGATGCAACATGGGGGCTTAAGTGGGTAGGAGAAGAATAAATGAAACAAGATGGGATTGGGAGGGAGACAAACCATAAGTGACTCTTAATCTCACAAAACAAACTGAAGGTTGCTGGGGGGAGGGGGTTTGGGAGAAGGGGTGGGATTATGGACACTGGGGAGGGTATGTGCTTTGGTGAGTGCTGTGAAGTGTGTAAACCTGGTAATTCACAGACCTGTACCCCTGGGGATAAAAATATATGTTTATAAAAAATAAAGAATTTAAAAAAAAAAGGTTAAAAGCAAAGGAAACAGTCAACAAAACCAAAAGACAACTGACAGATGGGAGAAGATATTCACAAATGACATATCAGATAAAGGTCTAGTACGAAAATCTAGAAATAACTTACCAAACTCAACAACCAAAGAACAAAAAATCCAATCAAGAAATGGGCAGAAGACATGAACAGACATTTCTGCAAAGAAGACATCAGATGGCTAACAGACACATGAAAAAGTGCTCCACATCACCCGACAGCAGGGAGATACAAATCAAAACCACAGTGGGATACCACCTCATACCAGTCAGAATAGCTAAAATTAACAAGTCAGGAAAGGATAGATGTTGGCAAGGATGCAGAGAAAGGGGAACCCTCCTACACTGTTGGTGGGAATGCAAGCTGGTGCAACCTCTCTGAAAAACAGCATGGAGGTTCCTCAAAATGTTGAAAATAGAACTGCCCTATGACCCAGCAATTGCACTATTTGGTATTTACCCTAAAGATACAAACGTAGTGATCCAAAGTGGCACGTGTACCCGAATGTTTATAGCAGCAATGTCCACAATAGCCAAACTATGGAAAGAACCTAGATGTCCATCAACAGATGAATGGATCAAGAAGATGTGGTATATATACACAATGGAATACTATGCAGCCATCAAAAGAAATGAAATCTTGCCATTTGCGACAACATGGATGGAACTAGAGCGTATCATGCTTAGCGAAATAAGTCAAGCAGAGAAAGACAACTATCATATGATCTCCCTGATATGAGGAAGTGGTGATGCAACATGGGGGCTTAAGTGGGTACGAGAACAATAAATGAAAGAGAATGGGATTGGGAGGGAGACAAACCATAAGTGACTCTTAATCTCACAAAACAAACTGAGGGTTGCTGGGGGGAGGGTGTTTGAGAGAAGGGGATGGGATTATGGACATTGGGTAGGGTATGTGCTTTGGTGAGTGCTGTGAAGTGTGTAAACCTGGTGATTCACAGACCTGTACCCCTGGGGATAAAAATATATGTTTATAAAAAATAAAAAATTATATTAAAAAAAATAAAACATGCTAATAAAAAAAAAAAGAATTATTCACCACGATCAAGTGGGATTTATTCCTGGGAATGCTGGGTGATTCAATATTTGTAAATCAATCAATGCAATACCCCACGTTAATAAAAGGAAGGATAGGAGCCATCTGAGCCTCTCAATAGATGCAGGAAAAGCATTTGAAAAAGTACAGCATACATTCTTGATAAAAACCCTCAACAAAGTAGAAATAGAGAGAACACACCTTAATATCATAAAGGCTATATACCAAAAGACCCACAACTAACATTATCCTCAATGGGAAATATGAAAGCTGTTCCTCTTAAATCAGGAACAGGACAAGGATATCTCCTTTCATCTGTGTTATTTAACATAGTACTGGAAGTCTTAGCCTCAGCAATCAGACAACAAAAAGAAATAAAATGCATCCAAATGGGGGTGCCTGGGTGGCTCAGTGGGTTAAAGCCTTGGCCTTCAGCTCTGGTCATGATCCCAGGGTCCTGGGAGTGAGCCCCACATTGAGCTCTCTGCTCAGCGGGGATCCTGCTTCCTCCTCTTTCTCTGCCTGCCTCTCTGCCTACTTGTGATCTCTGTCAAATAAATAAATAAAATCTTTTAAAAATGTATTAAAAAATGCATCCAAATGGGCAAGGAAGAAATCTAACTTTCACGATTCACAGATAACATGATACTCTATGTAGAAAAACCAAAAGACTCCACCAAAAAAATTGCTAAAACTGATAAACAAATTATTGTCTGCATGTTTCTTATATCAGAATATTTCCTTTGAAGCAGGACACATGCAAGACCAAGATATCACGTTCTCTTGGCAAAGTGATTTCATTCATTCTTTCTTTTTTTCCTTGAACATATTAAAATATGTATTTAGTATATAATATATCCAATGGTCTAGATGCTAGAAATGCATCAATAAACAATCCAGTAAATTTTCTGACCACATGGGATTTATTTTTTATTGGGTAGAGAGAAACAGTAAACAAAAATAAACAAGGAAAACTCAGTAGTGATCAGTGCTATGATTTTTTAAGAAGTCAACATAAATAAGACTCATTATCACTAGCACCAGTTCCAAATGTGCTCTTTCTGCATTTGATTTCCCAAGCCACTTTTCTGGGCTTATAACTAGTCAAGAGTGTATTTCTATTGCATTCATATTGCTTCGAAGAATAACAACAAAAATATTAACCGTTGACCACACTGTGATGTCACACTGAGCCCCAAATTCTTTTTATTCTATCTGAACCATTGTCCTCTGTCCCACAAATCCCTAGGAGATGAGGACCAGAGCCTTTCTCTCTCATGAACCTTTTTCTGAAGGCCCTGGATCACTTAAATAATTTCCCAACTTACAACAATGTTGCACCTTATTTCAATGAATTAAGTCTTGGGAATATTTTTTGCATATTTAAAACCTATCCTCTCTATAAAAGGTTACTGAGAAGGCTTACATTATCTTTGGGAGGCCGATTTCCTCTGATGTCTGCACTTCAGGGCTTGCATTCTATTCCCTTTTCCCAAAAGACAAATTTGGTCCATGACATAGTGTCAAGAGCTAGCTCATCTGTAGTTGTCAGCAGGTTGTTCTCTGGTATTTCTATAGTGACCTCAGTTTCCCTTGGTTTTGCTTTCTCATTGACTGGTCCATGACTTCCTCCTTCTCTACACATCCTAAAAGTAGTCCCAAGTTTTGAAAGAAGTATGAAACAGCAGCTGTGCTTGAACTTAAATAATCTTTTCAGCAATTACTTATTCAGGATTCACTTTAGTAAAGATTGTGCTTTCTATTTTCCCTTCTTCTATTTCCACCTTATATGTTAGAATAATCAGTGTTAATATTACAACAACATCTTTTTTTCTCTATATAGTAAATAATATGACATGTGACCTGATCCATGCTGTGAATCACAAATAACCTAAACCTAAAGCACCTGGACTTGAGAATGTCAGCTTTCCAAGGCCTTCTGTTTTCCTCCTTCTCTCTTATACAATATTGAGAATGTGCCATAGCTAAGTGTCCAACATCTTCTCCTCTGCTAGTGGGGCAGCATCCCCTGAGAAACCCCTTTTTAAAAGTTTTTTTTTTCCCCTTATGGTTTATACAGTGGGCTAATTCACATTTCTATCTTTTGGACCCCCAACTCAAGGTGCATATCTAAAACAAATACATAGCCCATGTTTCTTTCTAAACTTGTTTGGTGTTTCTTTTTTTAGTACAATAGTTAGTATTTTGCAATTAAAAATCTGAGGTAGAAATAAAACCATTTTGCATGCTCTTACTTTACTCATATCTACATAGACATTACAGTCATTTTCATTTTCAGAAATGAACATTTTCAGAATTCTTGTTTATATTATCATTCACTTTAAATATTTTAATTTATATTATAAAGTACTCATGAAAGAAATTGAGGAAGACACAAAGAAATGGAAAAATGTTCCATGCTCCTGGATTGGAAGAATAAATATTGTGAAAATGTCTATGCTACCTAAAGCAATCTACACATTTAACGCAATTCCTATCAAAGTACCATCCATCTTTTTCAAAGAAATGGAACAAATAATGCTAAAATTTATATGGAACCAGAAAAGACCTTGAATAGCCAAAGGGATATTGAAAAAGAAAGCCAACGTTGGTGGCATCACAATTCCGGACTTCAAGCTCTATTACAAAGCTGTCATCATCAAGACAGCGTGGTACTGGCACAAAAACAGACACATAGATCAATGGAACAGAATAGAGAGCCCAGAAATAGACCCTCAACTCTACAGTCAACTAATCTTCGACAAAGCAGGAAAGAATGTCCAATGGAAGAAAGACAGCCTCTTCAATAAATGGTGCTGGGAAAATTGGACAGCCACATGCAGAAAAATGAAATTGGACCATTTCCTTACACCACACACAAAAATAGACTCAAAATGGATGAAGGACCTCAATGTGCGAAAGGAATCCATCAAAATCCTTGAGGAGAACACAGGCAGCAACCTCTTCGACCTCAGCTGCAGCAACATCTTCCTAGGAACAACGCAAAAGGCAAAGGAAGCAAGGGAAAAAATGAACTATTGGGATTTCATCAAGATCAAAAGCTTTTGCACAGCAAAGGAAACAGTTAACAAAATCAAAAGACAACTGACAGAATGGGAGAAGATATTTGCAAACGACATATCAGATAAAGGACTAGTGTCCAGAATCTATAAAGAACTTAGCAAACTCAACACCCAGAGAACAAATAATCCAATTAAGAAATGGGCAGAGGACATGAGCAGACATTTCTGCAAAGAAGACATCCAGATGGCCAACAGACACATGAAAAAGTGCTCCATATCACTCGGCATCAGGGAAATACAAATCAAAACCACAATGTGTTATCACCTCACACCAGTCAGAATGGCTAAAATCAACAAGTCAGGAAATGACAGATGCTGGCGAGGATGCGGAGAAAGGGGAACCCTCCTACACTGTTGGTGGGAATGCAAGCTGGTGCAGCCACTCTGGAAAACAACATGGAGGTTCCTCAAAATGTTGAAAATAGAACTGCCCTATGACCCAGCAATTGCACTATTGGGTATTTACCCTAAAGATACAAACGTAGTGATCCAAAGGGGCATGTGCACCCGAATGTTTATAGCAGCAATGTCCACAATAGCCAAACTATGGAAAGAACCTAGATGTCCATCAACAGATGAATGGATCAAGAAGATGTGGTATATATACACAATGGAATACTATGCAGCCATCAAAAGAAATGAAATCTTGCCATTTGCGACAACATGGATGGAACTAGAGCGTATCATGCTTAGCGAAATAAGTCAAGCAGAGAAAGACAACTATCATATGATCTCCCTGATATGAGGAAGTGGTGATGCAACATGGGGGCTTAAGTGGGTAGGAGAAGAATAAATGAAACAAGATGGGATTGGGAGGGAGACAAACCATAAGTGACTCTTAATCTCACAAAACAAACTGAGGGTTGCTGGGGGGAGGGGGTTTGGGAGAAGGGGTGGGATTATGGACATTGGGTAGGGTATGTGCTTGGGTGAGTGCTGTGAAGTGTGTAAACCTGGTGATTCACAGACCTGTACCCCTGGGGATAAAAATATATGTTTATAAAAAATAAAAAATTAATATTAAAAAAATAAAAAAAATAAAATAAAATATTTTTTATATTTATGTTATTTATATCATTTTTCATCTTAGAGATTTTAATAAGCCCTTAATATAATCCCAGAAAATTGTGAACAGCTTAAAGTATGTCTTAAATTTTGCCCTTCTCATAGTTTCACTGTATCCTACAAACCCACATTGACCTCTGGGAGGCCACACTCACTTTCAACTACCAAAGTCACTACCATTCTTGGAATCAACAATTTTCTGTAATTCTCGGGCTAGAAGTAGATTTTAGTGCAGAAATGCACTCACAAAAATTCATATAAATGTTGAATGAGACTGAGAAAATAAGATAGTGTGTTCCATCCTCATTCTCTTGGCACCCTCAGAGTAGTTTTATTTTTTACATGCCCTTTCTCTCTCACACTCACACATATACACACTCACACACAGTGCAATTCAAATTGCACACAAACTGGCATCACATCTTTAGAAATATCACAGGAAATAGTTAATGCCAAGTTGCTCCACTAAAACTCCTAGACCATATTATATATTCAGAGCAGGTGAAAAGAAAAATTATCATAACAAAAAGTTTTTCTCTAGTCTGTTCAGTTATATCATTTATATCTACTAAACATACTCTGGTCATTATACTCCACATTAGAAAGAGTAAAGAAGGGGCTCCTGTGTGCCTAGGTCAGTGGAATGCTGGTGGGCTCTTGCTTTCAGCTCAGGTCATGATCTCATGGGCCATGGCATTGAATCCATGATGGGCTCCCCACTCAGCATGGAGTCTGCTTGAAGATTCTCTCCCTCTGCTCCTCCCCCAACTCCCTCTCAAATAAATAAATAAATCTTTTAAAAAACAGAGTAAAGAAAAAAAAAACTGGATATTGAAGACACGGGCACATTATCCAGGAGCCAATATTAAGCAGCAAATATAAATAAATGAAAAATGAATCTAACAGGCAAGTCTAAACTATATCACAATAACATGGATATACACATATATAATTTTGTTGTTCTGAAATGAACTAGGTCTGATAATATCTTATTTTCTGAATAAGCATGAACTTGATGTTCATGATAATATGATCACTACCAGTTCAAACTTAATCTTTCTCACATTAATTTAGTCTTTTTGGACAAATACTTAGTCTTTCAGAGTTTTTCTTCATGCCCCTTCTCCTTGCCTTCTCCTCTGGTGGCACTTGTCTACATGGGACAGTGTGCAGTACTTTACACACCATAATGCCAATTTGGGATCAAGCTTCAATTTACATAAAGTACTTTAGACTCAGTGCTTTCCTTTTAGGTAGCTCACTATGCTTGGCCTATGACAAATGCAGGCATCTGCTGTTGTCAATATCTGCGTATCACACAAGACCTCTAGACAGATGATCTTCTAGACAGAACCCTTCAGCATTTTCATAAAATTCCTAAATCTCTTCTAGTCAACTAGCTTCTCAGCACTTTGGGCACTCATTGGACCTTTGGATGTTCTCTACACCACATCACATTATGGGGATACAGAGGCAGGGGAGGGTGGCAGAGGCATTATCTCTCAGAATGGCAGTTTCATGTCCTCTCCTGAAATCTGTTCCCTTGAGAAGATTCCTTGTTATCATGGGCACTCTTCCAATTACCTTGGTCACAGACTTCTTAGCAGGTAAAAAGGCAGAAACCACATCTGTTTTGCAAGTCCCAAAGCTATCTAAGAATCTTTTTTCTCCTGGCACCTGGGTGATTCAGTCATTAAACATCTGCCTTCGGCTTGGGTTATGATCCCAGAATCCTGGGATCTAGCCCCGAATCAGGATCCCTGCTCAGCAGGAAGCCTGCTTATCCCTCTCCCACTCCCCTTGCTTGTTTCCTCTCTGGTTGTGTCTCTGTCGAATACACAATTAAAATCTTAAAAAAAAAAAAAAGAATCTTTAGTCTCAGTCCTCCAGTTTTTCAGTTCATATGTGATGGACAAGGAGTAGAATTCTTGGCCTCTGACCTCTGAAACTCTTCAGCCTTTTCTCCTGGAGCAGGCAAGATTTTAACTGGTTTCTTGGAGGGTAGGGATGGAACTTTAAGTTATACCTCACATCTATCTGTAAGCACAATTAGCATTAATAAACTCTGTTCTAGATGCTGATGCTCTGACTGGATATTTTACCCCAAGATCTTTCAGATTTCAAAGTAGAAATATTTTCTATTCCAGTGAGTTAGGGTTAATTTCACGTCAATACTCTGTCTTTTGAGTTTTAAAAGCCACTGCAAATTCAAACTGACTTCTATTTCCTAAGTTGTATCTACCCTTTCTCTAAAGAAAAGAAAGGTTTTGATGCCATGAGTGGAGAGACTTGGGGCAATATTAATCATTTTGGAGGAAAAATACCATCAAAAATCCACAATAATATTATATCGATGAGTATAATTTACCAATCTATAAATAAAACTTAAGTTTTATCAGTGTTATCTGCAATACGTCATACAAAACCCAACTCAAGATGCTTTCTCAAAAAAAAAAGAAAAAAAAGACACTTGTTGAAAATGGGCAAGTCAGTTATGCAAAACAAAACAAAACAAAAAAACCAACAAAACAGAAACAAACAAAAACCAAGGTACACATATACACAAATGATTTAAATATCAAATTAATATGTAATCTGTAAATGAACATAACAAAAATTATTTGTAAATCCTGAAAGTGGTATATCTACAGTATTGTAATTCATCCTTCAAATGCATAATCATGAGTTTATTGATTTAAAAGTAGAAAAAACTAAAATCTAATGGATCATCTAGTCATTTACCAACAAATAGATATTGAATGCCAATGTGAGGGAAGTTGTTATAGGCACTTTGTAAACATAGCTAAACATATAAAAATATATTCTATTTTTAAATCATATTGATAGTTTTTTTATAAGAAAACACTAATAGTACTTCTGTAAAATGTTTTAAACACATTGAACAATTTTAAATACTTGATTTTCTTATGTTGTGAGGATTTTTTTAAGGAGACCAAATTTTTCTCCTCAATAAGAACTTCAATATATTTAACTATTAGAGGTTTCATCTGCACACATTTCTAATAGCTATATAAGTTGGAGCAGATGTTTTAAAGTCCAAATACTAATATAGAACTATACAGAAATGTGAGTATCTGTCCATTCATCAGGATGGAGTAGCACTAAAATAATATCTAATTCAGGAAGAGACTGTGGCAGTCATGTGAATGTATCTTGGAGACCTCCAACTACAAGGAGCAGTTGACCTCCAACTACATGGTGCCAGAGACTGCTCTAAAGCTACCTCTGTACTTGACCAGAGGCCATACCTCCCATGGGCTGCTCCCAGCCAATGACTGAGCACAATTGGTTCTTTCTTGGGAGTCAAGGGTCTCCTCTCCATGCCAGCTTTGGCTGGAAGAATGCTCATGGCCTATAGACAGGATTTGGTCTCTAAGTAGTCCAGGACTTTTCCAGCCAAATTTCTGTTCCTTTCTTTTTCACTTGCAGTCAGACTTGCTTCATGATTGGATAGCTATCTTAGCCTCTCTTCTTCTTCCTCATTTCCTCTCATGGGTGTTTCCACTAATAAAATCCTTGCACACTAAATCCTGTCTTGATTTTTTGCTTCTCTGAGGACCTGAAATAACACAAGCTTAAATGTTTCAGTGGTTAAACCTAATCTATAAAGAAAGAGCTAAGTACTATACTATGGGAGGGAGCAATTTAAGAGAGCAAACTTCAGAAGTCAAATTGTTTTCATTATTATGTTTACTAATTTCTTAATTGCATATGATAACATTTCTCCAGGGTGGTATTGTATGGCAAAGATTCAGATTAGGATTTCAGTTTAAGAGACTACACAAAAACTTTAACTGATCATTCACAAAAATTTAAACTCACAAAAAATTAAACTCATGAAAAATTGAAGTGGAGAGGTGGTCACTAGGTAGAAGGGCCCTGGGTATCCCATTTTTTAAATTTATTTATTTATTTATTTATTTTTTACTAAGGTTGTTTTGTTTTGTTTTGCTAAGGTTGTTCTACTACAAGAACTCTTCTTCTCCTGATACTAATTCCATATTAGTCACATAAGCAGCTAAATAGGTCAAGACTAAGAAAAATAAATGTTCTTTCCTTGCAGGGAAGAGGACTGGCTTGTTTGCACCTTGCAAAAATGTTTATGCTAGCTCAAAAACATAGGTGAACCTGGAGGGCGTTATGCTAAATGAAATAGACCAAGCACAGAAAGGCAAATACTGCATTATCTCATTTACATGTGGAATCTAAAAAAATCAAACTCAAAGAAGTGGAGAGTACAATGATGCTTGCCAGACCTGGTTGGTGGGGAAAATGAGGAGATATTGGTCAAAAATACAAGTTTCAGTTATGCAGGGTCAATAAATTCTGAAGATCTAATGTACAACATGATGACTATAGTTAATAATACTGTATTTCATGCTTGAAATTTGCCAAGAGAATAGATTCCAAATGGCCTCACTACACACACACATACACACACACACATGCCACTATGTATTAATTAACTTCATTGTAGTAATTACTTCACAGTATATACATATATCAAAATATTATACTGTATACCATAAATGCATACAATTTTTACTTGTCTATTATTTCTTGATAAAGCTGGAAAAATTACTGGGCTCCTGACCCTGAGTTGCTCTCCTATAAGTCAGTCTGCTGCATGTGTAGGGTGTCATCTCTTACTCTGGGTAGCCCTGCAGGAACCGGGGGTCAGAAGTCAAATAACAATTTGCTGACACTGGTCATTCCCTTTGCTGTGAGTAACAATGTCTTTCGTCTCTGCCTCAGGGGTCTCATGCCTTCAGTCACCAGCTATACATTATGACTAAGCTGTACCCTTACAAGTGAGGTAAAATTTCATACCCTCCTCAGTTGGTGACACTCATTACTTCTTCCTTGGCAAACCTGCTTCTCTATGTTCTCTTTTTAAAGGAATGTGAGAACT
The DNA here is from genome assembly GCF_964662115.1 of Mustela nivalis. NCBI lineage: Eukaryota > Metazoa > Chordata > Mammalia > Carnivora > Mustelidae > Mustela > Mustela nivalis. The sequence continues at coordinate 56,704,908 of NC_139025.1, read as the reverse complement.
ACTCATCTGACAAAGAAGACAGTTTCTCAAAAATCTAAGAATAATTGAAGTCCATTGTAGTATATAAAGGAAATCAAGTAAACATTTTTTGCTCAATCAGAAAACACTCTTTTAATTAACTCAGTATAACTGGCTACTATTCACTAAAGACTCATCCTATATAGGATTTAATGAGACAATATTCATGTTCAAGTTATGGGTAGGAGAATAATAACCACGCATTTAAACGATTATACTGGCTTGAGTATAACATCAGTTAATGAGCTGCTTTTTTCATTCCAATGGTTTCATTCCAATCTTGCAATTTGCTTTAATTAAGTATTTGGGACAAATTATAATTTAAAGGGTTTGCACGAAACCAATTTAACTGCTCAGCTCTTGAGTATGTTTTGTTTGAGCATAGAATCCTGGATATGTGTCCATAAATTCCTATGCAATAACTTCACCAAAAACAGTACATTATATAATTATACTCTTTCTACTGGCTTTTGGCCCACATTGGTTAAGTATCCAAGTGTCCAGATGTTTCTGGAAATGCTCAGATAACTGGAGATTACATACAAAAATATCTGTGCCAAATGAAAGATTAATGTTTCTTCTACTATCTAAGAAACATTTCTTAATGAATTCATAATAGAATTGAACTCTGGATTTGAATTGGAAATGTCAGAAAAAAAGTAGAAACCAGGGATGTGCAATTTTAATGTGTATGAGTTCTAGTTAGATAAAGTTATAAAACCAAACCTTCACTATTTAAAATATATCATTTTTAAAGCATACAAATATAAGATGATGTTGAGGAATTAATCTATTTTCCTTTTATATCACCTTCAATTTAAACACACCGTGAACTAACAAAAGCCTCATGTGTCCCATATGTGCCACTCATACATTATTAATGAATTATTAGTAGCATTCAGCTGTGCACTTTACATGACACTCACATTCTATACTCAATTATTTTAGAACTCAACATTTGTTAAGGAGGAAAGTAAAAGTGCCTGCCATATTTTGCCTTCTTTTATTTATTATCCTTTATATGTAAATATTTGATTCCTAAAATATATCAGACAATAAAAAATATGAGCTTACCAAATGGTATAGTAAAATGCCTTTTTAATGACTGTAATCTGTTAATGGATCACTAGCAAATGCCCTATTACCATCAATACCAAAATTATTGTCAAACATAAAAATGTATCAGAATAGTTTCTTTAATACAACATGACCAAAAATATTAGCTAATTGCCTTAAAATTTTAAAAATGGAAATCACAAGTTTTGTAGTTAATACATACTGATTTTTCTTGATTGTGCCTTATCTCATAAATAACTTACTGGTTTTATTGAAATGAACTAATTGGTATCAGATTTCTGCTTTTCACTATTTACATTTCTGATAGTGCTTTTTTGGTATGGGTGCATTTCATATAATATAAAATGTGAATCTGAAGTTATAATTAAAATATATAAATGTCTAAAGTGAAGAAGTAATAGAGAAACAAAAAGACTCTGAGGTTTGAAATTAGATAAATCTCAGGGGGCCTGGGTGACGGAGTTGGTTGAGTGCCCAACTCTTGATTTCAGCTCAGGGTGATGAGATTGAGTCCCACATTGGGTTCAGTCTTAGGTGTGAAGCCTGCTTAAGACTCCCTTTCTCCTTCTCCCTCTGCACCTCCCCCCACATGCACTCTCTCTCTCTCCCTCTTAAACAAATAAATAAATCTTTTAAATAAACAAACATACAAAGAAATAAATAATAAATACAAAACAGTTATTTTCATCAGCATAAGTATTTCAGAGCACTCATGCTTTTGTAAATTACATCTTAAATATGTGTATAATTACAGGACCGTACATCCCAATTTGTCCAAGATAATCCCAGTTTATGCCTGTTGTTTTAAGGTAAATAGTGGTTTCCATTTTAGGATCAAAGTTTCCATTTTAGACTATAAATTAGAGTAGACCACTAAACTATATATAGTTTAATTATATTTTCTCTGTATTTTGTCTTTATAGTGTTCATACAGATTATACTTTTATAAGTAATATATGATACATGCTATTTTGGGATTTACTTTTTACTTGTGGTGATGAAAATAATATTAGCTGTTTAATGCATGATGAGTATATCAGATATGTCATTCTTGACCTTGAGAATACGTGAAAAATTATTTTGTCTCAAGTTTATCATTTACTTGAAGTCTTTCTCTATACCAGTTTTTCAATTAAATTTATCCATAGTTCTATACAGAAAACCCTAATATAATCACTACAAGGGGTAAAGTAGTAGCCTGAAGATGAGACAGTTCTAAACTATTTAACAGTGACCCACTTATATTCCCAACAATGTAGCATTCATCCAGGAGTAATACCTGGAGAAGAAAACACCACGCTAGTTTCAGTAGATTACCTTTCTGGCAGTTCTGAAACTTCAGGTGCTCACCTGTCCTCCCCTAAATTGACTCCCATGCCCAGCTACTTTCATTTTTATTTCAAATAACAATAAACATATTCCACTACACAAAAGCATTTTACTTTATGGCAACTGCAACAGAATGGAACAAAGCATTTTAATAACTTGAAGCCTTCCATATATCAAAGCTCAGTTATTGTTTCTCAAAATGGTTCTTTTGCCTAATACAAATGTCCAAAATTGAAAGCCAAGGATAGATAACTTTAATTATCCACATAACCTGACATCTATGGTAATGCCATTTGCCAGGAATTTTTCAAGGAATGTAATGAGTATTATCATATGGAACCAAATTGTGTCAATCACAGTGTTCCTCATTATTAAAAAAAAAGATTAGTCACAGGTGTACATTGACATACAGGAGTAAAACAGGAAAAAACAGGTTTTTAGTCATTAAAACAACAGTACAGAAGATACAATTCGGAAGGGTAGGCATTACAAAGGGAAAACAGCTGCACACCTGCTTCATGCTTTACAAGCATCATGAGTATATTTGATGCTCAATTAAATCATCACAATTATAATTTAGGGTGCCACCCTCAAGAAAGAATATCTTAACTTTAATTATCTGTCCAGGAGTTACTACTCTGTTTTGCATAGATATGAGCAATCATGTTTAATCATAACACAACAAACCAAGTCTTAAAACTGCTAGGAGACATTTTCTAAAATAAATAACAGCCATTCATGCAATGTAATGTTTTTTTTATAGGATTATTATTTACATTGATTATATGTGTTTAATTATATATATATATACTAGTTTATATATAATATGGATGATACTAGATTACGCATGTGTATGTATAAAATTATCTCATATCAAAGGTAAATGATGAATAGCAGAGGGGATTCACCAATGCAGAAATTTTCATTTCATAAAAAAAGAATTTGAGTGGGATTATGGACATTGGGGAGGGTATGTGCTTTGGTGAGTGCTGTGAAGTGTGTAAACCTGGTGATTCACAGACCTGTACCCCTGGGGATAAAAATATATGTTTATAAAAAATTAAAAATTAAAAAAAAAAAAGAATTTGAGGGGCGCTTGGGTGGCTCAGTGGGTTAAAGCCTCTGCCTTTGGCTCGGGTCATGATCCCAGGGTCCTGGGATCAAATCCCGCATTGGGATCTCTGCTCAGCAGGAAGCCTGCTTCCCCTCCTCTCTCTGCGTGCCTCTCTGTCTACTTGTGATCTCTGTTTATCAAATAAATAAATAAAATCTTAAAAAGAAAAAGAATTTGAAGGATGTGTTCATGAAGTATGTTTACTATTACTTTAATATTTTATTAGAGCCTGTGAATGACTTACAAGTATTTTTACCATTTCTCCCTAAATTAAGTAAGTTTTTTTTCTCTAGGGTTTCATCATATACCAACTATGCAAATTGGCTAAGTTCCTGAACTTATGTGGCCTTAGTTTTTCATTCATAAAATGAGAATGATAATGATACTTATTTACTTTAAGGAATAAATTAATAAATAAATGTATACTTCCTAGAGAAATCCTTAGCACATAGCAAGAGATCAATAAATGTAGCTACAGCTTTGCAAATAAAATTTTTAAAAAAGGGAAGACTGAATTATTTATCCAAGGTGCATGTTAAAACAAGACAGGTTAAAGAAAGCAATATGAGGAAGTGGTGATGCAACATGGGGGCTTAAGTGGGTAGGAGAAGAATCAATGAAACAAGATGGGATTGGGAGGGAGACAAACCATAAGTGACTCTTAATCTCACAAAACAAACTGAGGGTTGCTGGGGGGAGGGGGTTTGGGAGAAGGGGTGGGATTATGGACATTGGGGAGGGTATGTGCTTGGGTGAGTGCTGTGAAGTGTGTAAACCTGGTGATTCACAGACCTGTACCCCTGGGGATAAAAATATATGTTTATAAAAAATAAAAAATTAAAAAAATAATAAAATAAAATAAAAAATTAAAAAAAAATAAAAGAAAGCAATATCCAAATTAAAGTTTATAACTTAATTTGTTTATACTAAAGCTAATTATATGATGTATTTTGTTAAAATTTTTCTAAATGTTTAAAAAGTGAATTATTCACAAAAAGCTTCTATTAACAAAAAAGATAATGTTAACTAATAACAGAAAACAGACTAATTTATGAAAAGCGGTGACAAGTCTATGTTACTTTAAATATTTGACTTGACTCAAGTAAGGCTTTGGGCACTTTGTCACCACACAGGTCATGAAAAGAGGAAACTAGGACCCAGAAAGTTTAGATAGTTTGCACTAAGTATTCTTGAGAGGGCAAACTTGGATTTAGATACATATTCTTGATGTTAGCTTCTGTTTCGTTTTGTTTTTTTATTTACTACAGACTTCTTATTAATACAGACTACATCCCCATTAATGTTCCAATGAAAAGATACACACCACACACCACACATGTACACACATACACAAGCTTCCATGCACATGCACAGGTACAAACATTCTCTCCCCACACACATATATGTATTTGCATTTATGGTGTTAGACTACTATACACTTATGTTCTAGGTATTACTATTTCCCTTTCCACCAGGGATATAGCAAACACCCAGATTGATGGCTGAATCAGAACTAAAATAGAGTACTCAGGGATTACCAAAATGTACCTTAAAGCAACTGCTTATAGCCTCCATTTCATAAGGGGTATCAAAAAAGATAAATGACAAGATCTCATTTCAGGTGACAAATATGTGCTGATTTATCCTCTACTCAAAATGAGAACTCTTTCCTCACTCTGAACTACTAGTCCTGTGCATCAGAAATTCTCTTTAATTTTACACTAATATTAAATCATGTCTTTCAAAAGTTAACATCAGATTATTTTTTTATTGCTCAAGCATATTTTTAACTCTTTTCATCATAAAATATCATCCCTACTACCATCTCTATTTGATTATACCAAAGTACCTACAGTAGTCTAAATTTATTTATAAAGATTGTCTCCAAGCATGTCTGTCAATCCAGTTTGCGTTATGGGGTATGGTGCATAAGAGATGTTTTGAATAAAGGAACAAATGCATAAAAATATAAAAGTGATATTAAAGAAAACTATTCAATATCAAAATGTGTATGTATGGAAAACTTCCCTGAATACAATATATAACTATTTAACCTCCAGCTTTTTCATACGTGAAAAGATAGTGGTAGCAATAAAAGTCTTATAGTTGTACATAACAAAATATATGTATATATTAAAACTTTAGTGGACCAAACATTACACAAACATGAGTTATTTTTTATCTACTTTCTATTTATCTTTTAAAGGAGAGTTCTTTTTCCCTTTAAAATGTAACTCTAATTAATTCTACTTCTCTTGATTTCCACTGACCCCACCTTAAACCAAGATGTCAACTGTAATGATTGAGCATAAGTAGTCAGTCATGCACTATTATGTTCTGTTGTTGTTGAGTTGGGAATATCAGAAATTCTGGATACACATTTCTTTCTCACTAGAAATATTCTTAGTCACATTTCATTGTCAATCTCTTCTCTCTACTGATACTACCTCATACAAGGCTGTAATTGGTATTTAATGAATGAATCAGGTATATTTCACTATAGTAAATTCTATTAATCTTTTTTGTAAAATTTGCCCTACAGTCAAAAGCTGGATACCCTCTGTGTTTCCTTAAAAGTTGAATAATTTATCTATTCCGCTTCCTTGATTTTTACCCCTCCACAGGTGTGAGCTTCTCCCAAGATTTTATACTTGGGAAGGGCCAAGCCTTTTCTCCTGCTGCCTGACACTGTAATGAAGACATTTGGGGAAAGGCCTCCAACAGAAAATGAAGAAATACTTATGTAACAATATAATCTCCCTTCTGCAACTCCAGGAATATCTAACATAGCATAATATTGTCTCACATTGCAAGTGCACTAATTAGATTTGAAAGACTTGATTTGATGATGGCAGTAATTATATTTGACTTAATGCTACTTCTGTTATCTGATCCCAGGAGTTCACAGACACTATATCGTACAACTTCTGAGATATTTAGCAGCAATGGGGCATATAAAAAATATTTAGTTTTTAAGAATATGGCTTTCCTTTTTATTTTATTTTTTTAAGATTTTATCTATTTATTTGACAGACAGAGATCACAAGTAGGCAGAGAGAGAGGAGGAAGAATGCTCCCCACTAAGCAGAGAACCCCATGTGGGGCTCGGTCCCGGGTCCTGAGACCCTGCTGAAGGCAGAGGCTTTAACCCACTGAGCCACCCAGGTGCCCATATGCCCCTCATTTTTATTTTAAAGAAAAAATAATCTTGAAGTATTTAACTAAATTTTACACACACACGCATATGGTGGAACCTCTAGAAATAGATGTAACTTTAATGGACATTAACTAGCTAATTTACTAAAAGGACTTGAACTTGCCCATTAAATAAGAAGTACAAATATTTGAGAATTTAAATATAGACTAAAAAATTTTTTTTGAGGGGCGCCTGGGTGGCTCAGTGGGTTAAGCCTCTGCCTTCGGCTCAGGTCATGATCTCAGGGTCCTGGGATCAAGCCCCGCATCAGGCTCTCTGCTCAGCAGGGAGCCTGCTTCCTCCTCTCTCTCTCTCTGCCTCTCTGCCTGTTTGTGATCTCTGTCTGTCAAATAAATAAATAAAATCTTTAAAAAAAAATTTTTTTTTGAAGATAGGCAGTTTTATTTGGGAAACAGATCAAATGAAAATTCTTAAGGAGGTGATCAATGTAATTTATCTGTACATAAAAATAATACAGTGTTTTAGCTTCTATACTTACCCTGAGGCACTGGTCTCATTAGGAAGGGAGAAAATAATGTCTTACATCTCTAGTTAATACTTTGAATTTGCAAGATCCTCAGAGAGAGGAGTTGAAGGTTTTTTAGATAATTTTTGTTTTATGGATAGAAAATAGTAAGTGCAATTTTTTTTTAAGATTTTATCCATTTGCCAGAGAGAGAGAGAGAGTACACACAAGCAGGCAGAGAGGCAGGCAGAGGCAGCAAGAGAAGCAGGCTCCCTGCTGAGCAAGGAGCCCGATGCGGGACTCAATCCCAGGACCCTGAGATCATGACCTGAGCCGAAGGTAGCGGCTTAATCAAAGGAGCCAGTAAGTTGCAATTTTATGCTCAAAGTTTAATTTCTGTTTGAATACTTTTGAATTTATCATCTTTAAGTCAAATAAGACTGGATTTTACATGAAGTCTTATTATAGTTTTTTTTTTTTTTACAAAATATCATTAATAATAATAATAGCAAAACTGTGACTATGTCACTATAGAATATAAATAAATTCTGGATAATTCTAAATTTCGCATCAATCAGAGCTCCTTATTGTATTTCAGCAATTCAAAATTATACTTTGAATAAATTGTTATTTTGTAAGCCAAAATACAAGAATATTTTGATATTTCACTAACTTGTATAACACCAGCTAAAAAATAAGTAAAATACTGACGTATCAGGCTCAAAACTCCTATTTACTTATTGAGCTTGTATAAAAGCTGATGCTTGACTTCATATTAAAAAGAAATCCTAAAACCTCTCTCTGTCTTTGAAATCAAAAGCTCAGTTGAAATTTCTTTTGTTTTCCTTTCTAGGCTTATAAAAATGTATCCTTTATCTCCCTCCTTCCGTCCCTCCATACAGCCCCAACAAACGCGAATGCAATTAGTCACCTTTAGATTATGCCTAAAATGTTCCTGGCTTGTTCAATAAGGTTCAGTCATCACAATATGCACTAGATCATAATAATGAAAATTTCAATAATGATAAGCTGACATTGAATGAATGTTAAGCTTCAGGTACTTTGTGAATTGCTATATATTCATCGCTCAGTTTTAATACTCATAACAACCCTGTGAGCTAAATAGTATTATCCCTATTTTACAAACAAGTTGACAGGCTTAGAGAAGTTGAGTAACTTTTTCAAGGTCACAAAACTAATAATTGACAGATTTTGGTTTTCAAACTGGGTCTACCTCAACTACTATCTTACATCACCTCTCTGTATTACTTAAGAATAAAACCCATTGGGGCGCCTGGGTGGCTCAGTGGGTTAAGCCGCTGCCTTCTGCTCAGGTCATGATCCCAGAGTCCTGGGATCAGGCCCCGCTTTGGGCTCTCTGCTCAGCTCGGAGCCTGCTTCCTCCTCTCTCTCTCTCTGCCTACTTGTGATTTCTCTTGTCAAATAAATAAATAAAATATTTAAAAAAAAAAGAATAAAACCCATTGCTAAATTGAAACCACAAGACCTTATATCTTGTCTACTTCATCATTGTATTTTTTATGCTCTAGAAACCAGTGCAGTGCTCAACAAACATTTGTAGAATGTATGAGTATCCCTCATATTAAGTCAAAAAATTTTTATCATACAAAAAGCCACGGTCAGTATGTCCTATATAACTCAAAGTGGAAATCATGGTGTTGCAGTGACAATCTTTTTTTTTTTAATTTTATTTATTTATTTGACAGAGATCACAAGTAGGCAGAGAGGCAGGCAGAGAGAGAGGGGGAAGCAGGCTCCCTGCTGAGCAGAGAGCCTGATGTGGGGCTGGATCCCAAGACCCTGAGATCATGACCTGAGCCAAAGGCAAAGGCTTATCCCACTGAGCCACCCAGGTACCCCGCAGTGGCAATCTTTTAATTTTTTTTTCTTTTTCCACTAATTCATCCCCTTTAATCAATCTTACTTCAATATGACATTTTCTCCCAAGACTTCTCTTGCTTTTGTTGTTTCACTTTTGAGTAGACCTCATTGCCTTATGCTTCCTAATAGCTGCTCTGTTTCATTCTCTGGCAATTCATTCGCAAGCAGAGATCTGTCATCCTTTACCGGTCATTTACCATTTAACTTTCTCTGTAAGAGAAACACAGAAAATAATATATCTAGATTTTTTAAGGTACTTTTTTAGCCTGAAAGGGTATAGCAGTCTTTTTGTTCAATGGACCAGCAAAGCCCCTGCTATCCTGTCCGAAACTAAAGAACTTACCTAGATTTCCTTTGTGGGAAGAGAAGAATTAGTAGGAGAACATATGGACAGGACAAGATTTCCTATGCAGTGAGAATGTGGAGGTAGAATACAGCATCTTTGAACATAATTATCCTCTGTAAGGATCAGAAACTTTGCTTAAAAGTTCTTTTGTTTCTCGTTTTCCTCTTTCTCCCTTCTTATTCTCTCCTCTTGCTTCTAGTTTGTTTCTTCCGACTCCCTGAAGGAATAAACACAGATCATTTTCTCTCCCCCTCTCTGTTTCTCACTCTCTCGTCTTTCACTATATTTAGTCAACTTTGAAGAACTTTTAGACTTACAAAACAAAACCAACCAAACAAACAAACAAACAAAAAAAACCACCAAACCCAACATCCCACAAAATAAATCTGGCTAGTGTTACTAACTGGCTTTATGAGTGGCAGTTGTGTAGCATTACATAATTCATGTAAGAGAATGAAAACTTTTTTTTTCATTCCATATCAATGATTAAGACCAAAATTCAAATATTTTCAAAAGTCACCAAATGACTAAAATTCACTTAGATTTATTTGTTAAATAAGATTTTTTTAAAAAAGTATTCATCTCTCTACTGGTCTATGACCTTTGTTCTGTAACAAGCTTCAAAATTGTGTTCCAGAACCTAATAAAGATTCCTTTACCCGACACTCTTTTTTTTTTAAATTTTTTATTTTTTATAAACATTTATTTTTATCCCCAGGGGTACAGGTCTGTGAATCACCAGGTTTACACACTTCACAGCACTCACCAAAGCACATACCCTCCCCAATGTCCATAATCCCACCCCCTTTTCCCAAACATTTAAAGAAGAACTAATTCCTATTCTCCTGAAACTGTTCCAAACAATAGAAATGGAAGGAAAACTTCCAAACTCATTTTATGAGGCCAGCATCACCTTGATCCCCAAACCAGACAAGGATCCCACCAAAAAAGAGAGTTTTACCCGACACTCTTTTTTTTTTTTTTTTTATATCTATGCTGAAGTATTTTATTTTTATTTTTTTCCTCTAAATCCTTACGTAAATACCAGTTAGTTAACACACAGTGTAGGATTAGTTTCAGGTGTAGAATTTAGTGAAACATCCCTTCTGTACAACATCCAGTGCTCGTCACAGCAAGTCCCCTCCTTAATCCCCATCACCTCTTTTTTTTTTTTTTTTAACTTTTTATTTTTTATAAACATATATTTTTATCCCCAGGGGTACAGGTCTGTGAATCACCAGGTTTACACACTTCACAGCACTCACCAAAGCACATACCCTCCCCAATGTCCATAATCCCACCCCCTTCTCCCAAACCCCCACCCCCAGCAACCCTCAGTTTGTTTTGTGAGATTAAGAGTCACTTATGGTTTGTCTCCCTCCCAATCCCATCTTGTTTCATTTATTCTTCTCCTATCCACTTAAGCCTCCCTGTTGCATCACCACTTCCTCATATCAGGGAGATCATATGATAGTTGTCTTTCTCTGCTTGACTTATTTCGCTAAGCATGATACGCTCTAGTTCCATCCATGTTGTCGCAAATAGCAAGATTTCATTTCTTTTGATGGCTGCATAGTATTCCATTGTGTATATATACCACATCTTCTTGATCCATTCATCTGTTGATGGACATCTAGGTTCTTTCCATAGTTTGGCTATTGTGGACATTGCTGCTATAAACATTCGGGTGCATGTGCCCCTTTGGACCACTACATTTGTATCTTTAGGGTAAATACCCAAAAGTGCAATTGCTGGGTCATAGGGCAGTTCTATTTTCAACATTCTGAGGAACCTCCATGCTGTTTTCCAGAGTGGCTGCACCAGCTTGCATTCCCACCAACAGTGTAGGAGGGTTCCCCTTTCTCCACATCCTCGCCAGCATCTGTCATTTCCTGACTTGTTGATTTTAGCCATTCTGACTGGTGTGAGGTGATATCTCATTGTGGTTTTGATTTGTATTTCCCTGATGCCGAGTGATATGGAGCACTTTTTCATGTGTCTCTTGGCCATCTGGATGTCTTCTTTGCAGAAATGTCTGTTCATGTCCTCTGCCCATTTCTTGATTGGATTATTTGTTCTTTGGGTGTTGAGTTTGCTAAGTTCTTTATAGATTCTGGACACTAGTCCTTTATCTGATATGTCGTTTGCAAATATCTTCTCCCATTCTGTCAGTTGTCTTTTGATTTTGTTAACTGTTTCCTTTGCTGTGCAAAAGCTTTTGATCTTGATGAAGTCCCAATAGTTCATTTATTCCCTTGCTTCCCTTGCCTTTTGCGTTGTTCCTAGGAAGATGTTGCTGCGGCAGAGGTCGAAGAGGTTGCTGCCTGTGTTCTCCTCAAGGATTTTGATGGATTCCTTTCGCACATTGAGGTCCTTCATCCATTTTGAGTCTATTTTTGTGTGTGGTGTAAGGAAATGGTCCAATTTCATTTTTCTGCATGTGGCTGTCCAATTTTCCCAGCACCATTTATTGAAGAGGCTGTCTTTCTTCCATTGGACATTCTTTCCTGCTTTGTCGAAGATTAGTTGACTGTAGAGTTGAGGGTCTATTTCTGGGCTCTCTATTCTGTTCCATTGATCTATGTGTCTGTTTTTGTGCCAGTACCACGCTGTCTTGATGATGACAGCTTTGTAATAGAGCTTGAAGTCCGGAATTGTGATGCCACCAACGTTGGCTTTCTTTTTCAATATCCCTTTGGCTATTCGAGGTCTTTTCTGGTTCCATATAAATTTTAGCATTATTTGTTCCATTTCTTTGAAAAAGATGGATGGTACTTTGATAGGAATTGCATTAAATGTGTAGATTGCTTTAGGTAGCATAGACATTTTCACAATATTTATTCTTCCAATCCAGGAGCATGGAACATTTTTCCATTTCTTTGTGTCTTCCTCAATTTCTTTCATGAGTACTTTATAGTTTTCTGAGTATAGATTCTGTGTCTCTTTGGTTAGGTTTATTCCTAGGTATCTTATGGTTTTGGATGCAATTGTAAATGGGATTGATTCCTTAATATCTCTTTCTTCTGTCTTGCTGTTGGTGTAGAGAAATGCAACTGATTTCTGTGCATTGATTTTATATCCTGACACTTTACTGAATTCCTGTATAAGTTCTAGCAGTTTTGGAGTGGAGTCTTTTGGGTTTTCCACATATAGTATCATATCATCTGCGAAGAGTGATAATTTGACTTCTTCTTTGCCGATTTGCATGCCTTTAATTTCCTTTTGTTGTCTGATTGCTGAGGCTAGGACCTCTAGTACTATGTTGAATAGCAATGGTGATAATGGACATCCCTGCCGTGTTCCTGACCTTAGTGGAAAAGCTTTCAGTTTTTCTCCATTGAGAATGATATTTGCGGTGGGTTTTTCATAGATGGCTTTGATGATATTGAGGTATGTGCCCTCTATCCCTACACTTTGAAGAGTTTTGATCAGGAAGGGATGCTGTACTTTGTCAAATGCTTTTTCAGCATCTATTGAAAGTATCATATGGTTCTTGTTCTTTCTTTTATTGATGTGTTGTATCACATTGACTGATTTGCGGATGTTGAACCAACCTTGCAGCCCTGGAATAAATCCCACTTGGTCATGGTGAATAATCTTTTTAATGTACTGTTGAATCCTATTGGCTAGTATTTTGTTGAGTATTTTCGCATCTGTGTTCATCAAGGATATCGGTCTATAGCTCTCTTTTTTGGTGGGATCCTTGTCTGGTTTTGGGATCAAGGTGATGCTGGCCTCATAAAATGAGTTTGGAAGTTTTCCTTCCATTTCTATTTTTTGGAACAGTTTCAGGAGAATAGGAATTAGTTTTTCTTTAAATGTTTGGTAGAATTCCCCCAGGAAGCCGTCTGGCCCTGGGCTTTTGTTTGTTTGGAGATTTTTAATGACTGTTTCAATCTCCTTACTGGTTATGGGTCTGTTCAGGCTTTCTATTTCTTCCTGGTTCAGTTGTGGTAGTTTATATGTTTCTAGGAATGCATCCATTTCTTCCAGATTGTCAAATTTATTGCCATAGAGTTGCTCATAGTATGTTCTTATAATAATTTGTATTTCTTTGGTGTTAGTTGTGATCTCTCCTCTTTCATTCATGATTTTATTTATTTGGGTCCTTTCTCTTTTCTTTTTGATAAGTCGGGCCAGGGGTTTATCAATTTTATTAATTCTTTCAAAGAACCAGCTCCTAGTTTCGTTGATTTGTTCTATTGTTTTTTTGGTTTCTATTTCATTGATTTCTGCTCTGATCTTTATGATTTCTCTTCTCCTGCTGGGCTTAGGGTTTCTTTCTTGTTCTTTCTCCAGCTCCTTTAGGTGTAGGGTTAGGTTGTGTACCTGAGACCTTTCTTGTTTCTTGAGAAAGGTTTGTACCGCTATATATTTTCCTCTCAGGACTGCCTTTGTTGTGTCCCACAGATTTTGAACCGTTGTATTTTCATTATCATTTGTTTCCATGATTTTTTTCAATTCTTCTTTAATTTCCCGGTTGACCCATTCATTCTTTAGAAGGATACTGTTTAGTCTCCATGTATTTGGGTTCTTTCCAAGCTTCCTTTTGTGGTTGAGTTCTAGCTTTAGAGCATTGTGGTCTGAAAATATGCAGGGAATGATCCCAATCTTTTGATACCGGTTGAGTCCTGATTTAGGACCGAGGATGTGATCTATTCTGGAGAATGTTCCATGTGCACTAGAGAAGAATGTGTATTCTGTTGCTTTGGGATGAAATGTTCTGAATATATCTGTGATGTCCATCTGGTCCAGTGTGTCGTTTAAGGCCTTTATTTCCTTGCTGATCTTTTGCTTGGATGACCTGTCCATTTCAGTGAGGGGAGTGTTAAAGTCCCCTACTATTATTGTATTGTTGTTGATGTGTTTCTTTGATTTTGTTATTAATTGGTTTATATAGTTGGCTGCTCCCACGTTGGGGGCATAGATATTTAAAATTGTTAAATCTTCTTGTTGGACAGGCCCTTTGAGTATGATATAGTGTCCTTCCTCATCTCTTATTATAGTCTTTGGCTTAAAATCTAATTGATCTGATATAAGGATTGCCACTCCTGCTTTCTTCTGATGTCTATTAGCATGGTAAATTCTTTTCCACCCCCTCACTTTAAATCTGGAGGTGTCTTCGGGCTTAAAATGAGTTTCTTGGAGGCAACATATAGATGGGTTTTGTTTTTGTATCCATTCTGATACCCTGTGTCTTTTGACAGGGGCATTTAGCCCATTAACATTCAGGGTAACTATTGAGAGATATGAATTTAGTGCCATTGTATTGCCTGTAAGGGGACTGTTATTGTATATGGTCTCTGTTCCTTTCTGATCTACCACTTGTAGGCTCTCTCTTTGCTTAGAGGACCCCTTTCAATATTTCCTGTAGAGCTGGTTTGGTATTTGCAAATTCTTTCAGTTGTTGTTTGTCCTGGAAGCTTTTAATCTCTCCTTCTATTTTCAATGATAGCCTAGCTGGATATAGTATTCTGGGCTGCATGTTTTTCTCGTTTAGTGCTCTAAAAATATCATGCCAGCTCTTTCTGGCCTGCCAGGTCTCTGTGAATAAGTCAGCTGCCAATCTAATATTTTTACCATTGTATGTTACAGACTTCTTTTCCCGGGCTGCTTTCAGGATTTTCTCTTTGTCACTGAGACTTGTAAATTTTTTCTATTAGGTGACGCGGTGTGGGCCTATTCTTATTGATTTTGAGGGGCGTTCTCTGAACCTCCTGAATTTTGATGCTCGTTCCCTTTGCCATATTGGGGAAATTCTCCCCAATAATTCTCTCCAGTATACCTTCTGCTCCCCTCTCTCTTTCTTCTTCTTCTGGAATCCCAATTATTCTAATGTTGTTTCATCTTATGGTGTCACTTAATTCTCGAATTCTCCCCTCGTGGTCCAGTAGCTGTTTGTCCCTCTTTTGCTCAGCTTCTTTATTCTCTGTCATTTGGTCTTCTATATCACTAATTCTTTCTTCTGCCTCATTTATCCTAGCAGTTAGAGCCTCCATTTTTGATTGCACCTCATTAATAGCTTTTTTGATTTCAACTTGGTTAGATTTTAGTTCTTTTATTTCTCCAGAAAGGGCTTTTATATCTCTCGAGAGGGTTTCTCTAATATCTTCCATGCCTTTTTCGAGCCCGGCTAGAACCTTGAGAATTGGCATTCTGAACTCTAGATCTGACATATTACCGATGTCTGTATTGATTAGGTCCCTAGCCTTTGGTACTGCCTTTTGTTCTTTTTTTTGCGTTGAATTTTTACGTCTTGTCATTTTGGCCAGATAAGAATAAATGAAGGGGCAAGTAAAATACTAAGAGGGTGGCAACAACCCCAGGAAAATATGCTTTAACCAAATTAGAAGAGATCCAAAATCGTGAGTGGGGAGAAAGGGGATAAAAAGAGGTTCAAAAAGAAAGAAAGAGAAAAAAAAGAAAAAAGAAAAGAAAAAAAAAGAAAAGAAAAAAATTTTTTTTTAAAAAAGAAAACACCTGAGAAAAATGTAAAAAAGAAAAAATATATATATATTAGATAAACTAGTAAAAAATCGTTAAAAAAGAAAAAGGTAACAGTTAAAAAAAAAATTTATCCGAAGGCGAGAAGAAAAAGAAAGAAGAAAAAAAAATGAAAAAGAAAAAATTAAATTAACTGCAAGACTAAAAAAAATCACAGGAAAAAAGCCATGAGTTCCGTGCTTGGCTTTCTCCTCCTCTGGAATTCTGCTGCTCTCCTTGGTATTGAAACCGCACTCCTTGGTAGGTGAACTTGGTCTCGGCTGGATTTCTTGTTGATCTTCTGGGGGAGGGGCCTGTTGTAGTGATTCTCAAGTGTCTTTGCCCCAGGCGGAATTACACCGCCCTTACCCAGGGCCGGGGTGACCGCTCGGGTTTGCTTTCAGGAGCTTTTGTTCCCTGAGCGCTTTCCGTAGAGTTCCGGAGGACGGGAATACAAATGGCGGCCTCCTGGTCTCCGGCCCGGAGGAGCGGAGAGCCCAGGGCCCCACTCCTCAGTGCGCCCTCAGAGAACAGTGCCCAGTTACTCCCGTCTGCCTGACCTCCGGCCGCGCTCCGAGCTCACCGAGCCTGCGATCGGTTCAAGGTAACACCGAGCTGCGAGCTTACTGTCGGCTCTGTTTCTGTAGCCGGCTTTCCCGTTCCAATACCCGCAAGCTCTGCGACACTCAGACACCCCTGATCCTTCTGTGACCCTGCGGGACCTGAGGCCACGCTGACCCCACGTGGGCTTCGCCCCGGTTTAGCCTCTGGAGCGATGTCCCTCAGCGGAACAGACTTTTAAAAGTCCTGATTTTGTGCGCGGTTGCTCCGCCGCTTGCCGGGAGCCGGCCCCTCCCCCCGGGGTCTATCTTCCCGTCGCTTTGGATTCACTTCTCCACCGGTCCTACCTTTCAGAAAGTGGTTGTTTTTCTGTTTCCAGAATTGCTGTTCTTCTTCTCTTCGATCTGCTGATGGATTTTCAGGTGTTTGCAATCTTTAGATAAGCTATCTAGCTGATCTCCGGCTAGCTGAAGCAGTCTCAGCTTGCTACTTCTCCGCCATCTTGACTCCTCCCCTTTTACCCGACACTCTTAATGGATTTTCCTCTCCTTACTAAATTAACCCATTGAGAATCCCTGTTGATTCATAGTTTCCAAGCCCATCAATATTGTCACCATGGACAACCAAGGCAGAGCACCAGAGGTATATGACACATTATAACAAGACTTTTTATAAACATGCTGCATGAAATAAAATTATCCATCTATTCCTGGTTTGCCAGGAATCGTTCCTTTCTTTTTTTTTTTTTTTCCTTTTTCTTAAATGACTGTTGATTTCTTTGAAAAGTTCTTAAAATTCTGTGCCAAGAATAAGAGATTATTATTTGGTTTTTTTTTCTTTAGTATATTGGCTTGGTGCATTACAGTTACAGGTTTTCTCATGTTATCGTATGCTTGCATTCCTAAGTTTAACCCAATATATTTACGATACGTACACATACATGCAAAGTTGAATAAGAACTTTTAAAGGATGTTTGCACACAAACATCAAAAATTAGATTGTGTAGGCCAAATAATGGCCACTCCTTCAAAGATATCCACACCCTAATCCTCAGAGCATATGAAAATGTTACTTCAAACTAAAGAGACTTTGCAACTGTGAGTAGGTTAAAGACCTTGAAATGGATTATCCAAGTAGGCTCAATCTAATCAAATGGGTTCTTTTTTTACTTTGAATAAAATTTTATTGACTAAAATCATGCATGCAGAAAAGTACACACAGCCTTAGTGAAGAGCAAAATGCATTTCTATAATGAGTAAAAACATTTAACAACCATACCGATCAGGAACTAGTACCAAAAAGTAGTACTGGAAGGTCTTCCATGATACTGTCTCTCACTAACCTAAATCTTCTTTTTGAAGATAACCAGTGTTCTGGCTCTAAACACTAGAAACTAGTTTTGCCTGGTTTTCAACTTACTATATATAGAAACAGAGCATTTACCCTTTCATGTTTGGCTTCTTTCATTCAACATTATTTTGTGAGGTTCATGTTCCATATAGTAATAAACAGTTTCTTAAAAGTGGAGGAAATTTCTCAGTCATGGTCAGAGGGAAACATGATTGTGGGAGAATGGTCAGAAAGAAGCAACATGCAGACTTTGTAAATGGAAGAGGGATACTGGGACCCAAAGTATGTGGGTGAACTCTAGAAGCAAAAAAGGGTAAGGAAACAGATTCTCTTCTACAGCCTCCAAAAAGGAAGGTGGTCCTGAGACACTTTGATTTTAGCTAAGTGAGATCCATATTGGATTTGTGACCTATAGAGATTTTAAATATTAAATTACATTAAACTGCTAAATTTGTGGTAATTTGTTACAGCAGCATATAATAACACAAAGATTGATCTAAAAGTTTCCTATTTGATATGTCTTCTAATTTAAACAGTCTTATAGTTTTGGTCAAGTTTATTCTGGCCTTAAACATTGTTGAGTGCTTTTCTTCTTTTTTTTTCCTTAACTTGGCAAACCCACATATAATACTAGATAGAACATGAGTCATTGGTGTAAATAGATTTATTTACTAATTCAATTTCCTCTATGGTAATTAGTTTATTGAGGAATTATATATTCTTATGATTTATTTTTAAGATGAAAGATCTTTTTAAACACAGTTTTTTACGATTATTTTTCTCATTTTTCTCTTAATCATTTTTACTTGAAAGAAGTCAATTTTATTAATTTTTGGTTAAGAACCAGCTTTTGGTTTTGATTATACTCTCCAATGATCCTGGTTTCTATCTCATAGAGAATTTATTTTTTCCTCCTACTTTCTTTATGTTTATTCTGTTAAAATGTGTCTCGTTTCTTGAGATAAATGCTAAATTCATTCATTTTCAAACTTTTTAAAACTAAGTCATGTTAATGCTATAAATTTATTTCTAATTACCACTTTCATTTCATTCCAGAATTCTGATATATTATGAATTCGTTTTATTGAAGTAAATATTTTATTGAAGTAAATATTGCAGTATTTCTAACATAATTTCTTCTTTTTATTGGGGTATAATTGATATATAATATTATAATAGTTTCAGGTATAATGATTCAATATTTGTATGTATTGCAAAAAGATCACCACAATAAGATTAGTTAACATTTGGGGTGTCAGGTTAGCTCAGTTAGTAAAGCATGGGACTCTTGACCTTGGGGTCATGAGTTTGAGCCTCATGTTGTATGTAGAGATTATCTTTACAAATAAAATATTAAAAAAGGAAAGATTAGTTAACATTTACTCATGACATACCTATGGATTTTTTTCTTACGATGAAGACTCTTAAGATCTACTATCTTGACAACTTTCAAATATGCAATGCAGTATTATTAACTATAGTTATATTACATCCTCATTATATTATATCCTTATATTACATCCTCATTATGTATTTATTTTCTAGATAGAGGTTTGTACATTTTGATCCTCTTTACCCATTTCATCTTACCCTCATCTTTGGCAACCGCCAATTTGTACTCCATATCTATGAGTTTGTTTGTTTTTGTTTTTATTTTATTTTTTTGATTCCATATATAAGTGAGATTATATAATAGCTTCTCTGATTTATTTCACTTAGCATAATGCCTTCAAGATCAATTCATGTTGTTATAAGATTTTACTCTTTTTTATGGCAAAATAGTATTCCTCTGTGTGTGTGTGTGTGTGTGCGTGTGTGTATGTGAGACATCTTTATCAATTCATGCATCAATGAACACAGGTTGCTTCCATATCTTGTCTATTCTAAATAATGCTGCAATGAACATGAGGGATCATATTATGTTTTCAAATTAGTTTTTCTTATTTTCTTCAGGTATATACCCAGATGTGGAATTGATGGATCCTAGAGTGGTCCTATTTTTAATTTTTTAAGGAAATCTCCATACTGTTTTCCATAGTGACTGCACAATAATTTCTTCTTAACCCGAGTCATATGTGAATAGATAGACAGAAAGACATGAGATTTTATAACTATTTAAAACATTTTTGCTTTGTGGTCAGATATAATGGACTGTACAGTATCATTTTGAAATTTGTTGAAACTTGTTTTGCAACCTACAATATGGTCAACTTTTGTAAATGTTGTATGATGTTTTATATATATTGCAAATGTTAAAATCAATGTATATTCTGTATTTATTGCAGGCAGAATTCTCTATATATTTTTAGATAAAACTTGTCAACATATTCTATATTTTTATTAGTTTTTGCCTTTCCCAATCCTTCATTTTATAAAAAAAATTGAAACTTTCTAAGTTATGCATTTTTTTCAGTTTCTCTGTATAATTCTATTTTTGCTTTTTGTAATGGAAGCTATACATTTCACAAGGGTCTCATCTTCCTGTCATAGTTCGTTAGTGTAAGGTGTTCCATTTGTTTTTATTAACCTTTTTAATTTAAATGCTATTTTGTCAAAATAAATGTTGTTAGTTGAATATTATTTTAGCTTATAATATTTCAATATATTAGATTCAATTCTATGTTTAAAAGTTCAAAGAATAATGATATTTTAGTCTGACTATTGTTAGTATTTGAGAAGTGAGTTCTAGATTGTCCCTCAGGCTTGGACCACCCTATCATGTAGTTGCAGGCATGACTAAAATTGTGAAACTCTTACAATCTTCTTAAATTTTCTTGTGAAAGAATGTGTTCCAGATTTCACTGAAAACAGACTATAAAACATAGATTTTGTGAGTCACTCGTTCTGTATAAATACTACACATTTACATCTCTATCCATCATCATCTCTTCCTCTGGACACCAAGAAATCTTGTCTTCTGTTTGAGGCTAAATCCTGCCAAACATTTTCTGAATACAGATCTGCATCACAGGGACCTGCTGCCTTAGCTACTCACTCTTCTTTCTCTTGTATGTTTAGCTTCTCTCTAAGTGAGTTGGAGACTCACTTCTCCAGTGGGATAAGAAAAGCTACCAGTATTGCAGATCCTCTAACAGCTCTTGAGGGACCCCATATCTCCTACTATGTACTATCTCTTAATATCTCCTCTCCTTATAGCTACTTTCCTAGCTATAAGATATCATCTTATAGCAGAATCTAAGTTTATTTTTTAAAAAACTGAAATTGTTTAGTCCAATTAACCTGTATTTTTCTACTTCCAAGTCCAAAAAATTGTTAGGGTCTCATTAAGAAAGTTCTCTGAAATACTGATATCTTATTATTCTCCCTTTACTTATCCCCTGAGATAACATTACTTTCTTAGTGTCCTACTGCTTTGCTCCATCAGCAGCACTACCATTACCACCCCTCAATCAAATGTTATCCCACCATGTTCTGCCTTAGAGTTCTTACCTCATTTAATATAAAAGTTTTGTTGATATAATTTTATTATGTTAACTCTTATCTATATTTTTATGAATTCTAAATCCTTACTTCTGGCTTATTTCTCTCTCCACAGTTTTTGGGGAAATACGCTGTTTATTTGACAAAGGATTAATGGCCCACATTTACTGGACTACCTTTTATTTGTGATGAAGAAAACTTGAAAGAAAAATAAGGAAGTGAAGTTTGCAGTCAGATTATGGCAGAGCAGTGAAGAAATTTGAATGCTACTAAACAGGTAACAAAAAAGTATCAAAAATTTCAGCTGAAGACAGATCCTTGATAGATAATATATACTAGAAAAAGTATCAGTTTATGGTAGACAAATTAGAGAGAAGAAGAAGAAGGAAGGGAGGAGGGGGGAAGGAGAGAGGGAAGAGAAATGAGAAGAATGGAAAAGATGGGTAAACATTAGGACATAAAATTAGCATAAAAATTCAGTGACCTAAATTCACTGAGACCTAAAAATTCAGTGACCTAAATGGGAAGGGTAGAAATGTAAAGTGAGGTTAAGATTCTAAAGAGTTTATAAAACACAATATACAATGATTTGCGAATGTTGGAGTGTGAGATAAAACGGAAAGACTTCGCAAAACTGCTTAAATATTCACTCTGTCTGAATAGGAAAAGAACATTCCAATGGGGGAAGAAAAAGGGTTGGTTCATTTTATCTCATATTTAAGGCATCCAATAGCCATCTCTGTGGGAAAAAAAAAATCTGCAGGCAATTAGAAAACTAATTCTGATATTCAAGAAGTCATGCAAGAAACAAAAGTTAGGAAATTACTAAAGCTGATGGTGGATGTTCTATAAACGGAAAAGTTCCTCTAGAAAGGGTATCTTAGACCAAGTAAAATCCTAGAGAATGACTGCATTTGTGTAGGGAAAAAATAGACATTTCTATGGGCAAAAACACGGCAGCAATCACAGAAAAAGGGAACATAGTATCAGGTAAACTAAGAGAAGGGAGAGTTTCAGGAAGAAGAGTATGAACAGCAGGGCTAGAAGTTTTTGAAAAATCTCTATATAGGAGTTTTTTTTAAAAAAGGGCTTTGGAAATAAAACTATTTGTATAATACTGAGTTCCACAGTATCATTTATTCAAAACACATACACTGAAGTTCCACGAAAGTGAAGCAGCAGCTCTTCCTGATTGAAGACTATCACCATGGTATGCAAAGGACAATCAAAAGGTACTGTGCTTTCTATTTGAAATAAACAGTAGGCACTAGAAAGTTTACTGCAAGTTTACTGCCCTCAAGGGTACCTATTTGGAGAGAAATAGCTACTATTATTTTAGGGAGAAATAGCTATGTAACTGAATCAGTGCACTAAAGTATACCCTCTTTGTGTTGTGAAAAAAAGCCCTGTAGGCTTTATGGGAAAAAAAATGCTTTCAGTAAGAAAAAAATTCTGAGTCATTAATATTAGACATGAATCTTAAAAAAATAAGTAGAGTGAATCTTAGAACTACTCAGACACGGGGAGTGGCAGGGATGAATAGGTAACTAGAAGTCAGATCATGAAAATCTTTGTACACTATGCCACGTGGACTGTTGTAGCATCTTAACAAGAAGAACCATTTTCCAGAGAGTATTTTAAAATATTAACAATTATACCCATATTTCTTTCACTCATTAGTCTTGTCCCCATTCATGCAGAAAGCTGCTCTGTATAAATTGCCAAAATAAAGGAAGGTAACCTCATTTCCTAGGGTAGATAACCAGAGAAGGAGCAATATTCCAGAAACAGAAAATGCTGCTTGATGTACTTCTAAGAGAGGACCTCAGACAGCCTTCCTGAGAATATCTGTCCTCCTGCCCGACAGCAGAGCAGCAGAATGATGTCTGCATTTGCAAGTATAGACAAATGAAGTACAGAGTGCTGCAAGACCTAAAAGGACCTTGTGGACGGGATCCTGAGGCATCTCCAAAGACACCTGTCTAAAACTAGATTCTCCCCACACTTAGTAGTTTGACTCTATATAAGCTATGCCAACTTCTACAACTCAGCTTGCTCTTTTCATTTAGATTACAAAGAACATCAGTTCTTTCAAATAGTACAAATACAGAAATACATGACCATGACCATCACGTGGTCAGCTTGCCAATCAATTTGATTCTTCCTTTGATTCTACATTTTCTTCAAAGTGTAGGCTAGATTTAGTTTTTTTTTTTTTAAACTAACTAGTATGTTATATAGCAATTACTTAATATTAGAAACAAGAAGTAAATCTCTCATAAAGAAGAGGCTATTCCAGCAGACCTTAACTGGATGACTATCTGAGAAAGATTATGTTTTGGCTTATTGAAAGGAAAAATGGATAACAAAATCTCTCTCATTACATAGTATATATCCATCTTTACTGTTTCTCAGTGCAACGATAAATTATTTATGTCAGAAATTACATATTGCAGTATTTCACTGATTAAAAAGCCAAATTAAACATCTCAGACTTAATACTCAAGAGGCACTCTGTTAAAGATGGCCTAATATTAAAATAAAAACGTCTTTGACACATTAGGAAAACTTTTGATGACTCTTTTCCTTTTTATGTCTCCCATCACATCTGAAGATATAGTGTAAGTTGATAATACATTACAAAATGACCTTCACAAATCTAAAATAATGACTGCCCAGAATGGATAATAGTATTATGGATTACCCAATGAATAATGACCAGTTTTAATGAAAAGGCGTAGTGAAACTTATTTGACCCTGCCACTTCTATCTGCCCTTCTAAAGGGTCGTAATACTATCCCAGTCCATTCATTCCCCATGACTTAATGATATCTGATTTAGTCTGTCTAGATCTACGAAGGGAAAAAAAAATCTCAAGAAAATTTAATCCTAGTTAATAAAACTAAGTTAAATGATAAGGCAAAGTAGTAAAATTTCAGTGATAATATTTAAGTCAAAATCTGATTTATCTGTACTACCAGCCACAGATGGAAAGTGAAAGCATGTAGGTGTATTATTTTACCAAAAAATATGTTGAATAAAAAATTAGAATAACTTCCTTTTCCCTAGAAAACATTTAAAAAATGAAATTTAAGAATTTAGAAGCTAAGACATTTAAACAAAATATATAATCTGTTTGAGAGAGATATATGTATAGAACTAAATAATCAGTGGCCATTTGAATGTTTCAATTTACTAAAACATCTGTTTGAAGGAATTGACTACAGTTTGAGATTGTGGGATCATGTAAGTTATACCACAGTCGAAGATATTAATGAAATTTAAAGTTGTAGCAGTTATACCATTAAAATAAAAATTGATAAATTAAGATCAGCATATTTCACATTAATAGTTTTTATACAGTGCCGTTAAAGTTAACCAGTTGTATCAGACAAACTCTATATGTATTATTTGCCTCAGTTAAAGTGCTAAAGTAGACTGAGGCTAATTTTCCTGTCTGAAAGGAGTTAATATTTTTTCATTTTTGCTACAATAAAGACTGATTCATATTTTAGCTTTCAATTTCATATTACCAATACCCAATTTTTATTGTCACCTCTACTATAAAGCATGTCCTCTTCTTGTCAAGCTCAAAAGGGCACTGTGATGAAACTCGCGTTGCATTGGCTCAGGATCATTTTCCTGTCAACATCTATCACAATACTGCAGAAAGAGTGTCTTTTCTACAGTTACTTCAATGAAGCTATTATATGATCAGCACTTACTATGCCTGAACATCACTGCTCAAAATTGCACTTATCAGAAAAACAAAAAAAAAGACAGTCTTGCGCGTTTTCCTTAATAATGAGCAATAAGTCGTATATGCCAAAAAATTATTTTCCAAAAGGTTCCCACATTTAAAAGCAAATTTGCTGAATGATTCAAAAGTATCAATGAACAGTGAGAATAAAACAAACGTGGGTCAATTTCAAACCTGAGTCTAAACATTGCTTGATAGCTTCTTAAAGCCTATGGAATTTTATGTCTTCAAAGGAAGCTGATGTTCTGGATAATTTAATGGGGAAACTAATAGTGAAAAATCAACAAGGTTATGAACTGCAAATAGACCAGCTGAACAAACTCCATGCAGTGGAACTATTAAGAGATTACGCTCCAAGGGGCACCTGGGTGGCTCAGTATGTTAAGCCTCTGCCTTTGGCTCAGGTCATGATCCTGGGGTGCTGGGATCGAGCCCCACATTGGGCTTTCTGCTAGCGGGGAGCCTGCTTCTCCCTCTCTGTCTGCCTGTCTCTCTGCCTACTTGTGATCTCTTTCTCACCCTCTCTCTCTCTGTCAAGTAATTAAATATATAAAATCTTAAAAAAGAAAAAAAAAAGAGAGAGAGATTACGCTCCAAGGAAACTGAAAGACTAGTCTGTGAAACGTGGTCAACTTGCCAAGCAAATATTCTGGGACAGAGATATGGAAAATAAGGGTCATTCCCTCTCCACCTCTCATTTTTCAGGTGACCTGAAAATGCTCAGTCTTAAAATTGGACTGCCCTGGGTTCAGTTTTGTGCTCTGCTCCTTTCTTACTCGCAATGTGACACTGTGACTGTAATTTATATTGCTTATCCTTCAGTGTCATCATTTTTCAAATGATGTGAGTTTGGTGGGCGGATTAGAGCAATTTTTACAAACTGTATAACATCATTCCTGGTTATTTTTAATTTATTACCATGATAAAAAACAGACATGAAGATAGTTTAAATAATAATGAGGCTAGTTTAACAATTCCAGCCTCATATCAGAACTGTTTGATCTTAAAGGTACATCAAACATGAAGCACCATTTAAAGACCCTCTCTGAGGTTATGCTGGGTAGAGAATTTTCTAAATGGCCTATTTCCTAAATGGAAACTATTTCTTCAAGATTGGATAAAAATGCCTCTTACTTCCACATAGAGAGGAGTTTTTTTGCTTGTGTTTATGTAACAGTTACATTTCTCATGGAAAAGCGCAATTGAGCTTCACGAAGTATAGAAAGAGACCAAAGACAACTAAAAAAAGAAAGAATTCCAATTAAAGAAACAAGAGTTGTTTTTGTCTTGAAACAACCAAAACCCAACTGAAGTAACTTTGGAATTGACTATTTCAAAATCGTCTAGTGGCAGCTACCACTAAGAGAGAGACACAGACTCTATCAAGCCTTTCTGTTTTTGTGATCCATGTGCCTTTTTGTCAATCTCTTATTTTCCATTCTCCGTAGAACTAGAATTGTGCCTACAAACAGCTCTGAGCTCAAATATGTCTAGCAACATGACGCAGGAGAAAACACCCATCTTCAATATAAATTCCTAAGGACAGTTTCATACTGCCCTAAGTTAGATGAATTCACCAGGTCTGGAACAGTGATCACAAACGGGTATTGGAAATATCAGAAAAGTCCCAGGCCTGGGTCATTGGACTATCACTGTGAGTGATTTAGAAACTATATTTTTCACTTTTTAATAGAAGAAAAGTTTGATCGGAAAGAGCCTCTCTGCCCTAGGGTGTAAAGTACTAGTACCAACGAGCAGGAGAAATATATATACTGTAAAAGGAGCATAAAATGTTCTATGTTATGCATACAGTAGCATATATTAATATAAATATATACATTAAAGTAGAAATCCCTTTTTATGTCAATGTTCAGCAAAGAATATATGCTTGTCCTTCAAACTACAGACAGTGGAAAAACAATGTAACATAAAAATGATGATCATGAAAGGACAGTGGGAGTAATAAAGAGAATAAGGTGGGTTAAGATAGAAAAGAAACAAGATTAATGTTAAATTCAAGGAAGACATTCTTTCTTAACAGCTTCTTATATCTCTGTGCATTTTATAGGTGTATAGTTTACAAATTGTCTAAATTACTTTTTCAATACACTAGTATAAGTTACCCTTAAATCAAATTTAACTCACTCATTCCTAAAAGACAAATTTAATAATCCTTTACATAAATTGCCTTAAAGAATGATTCCCCATACGCTCTTATTCTCATGGGGCCAATGATGTATCCCCTAGTCAAATGTTATACTATATACACATTATTATTAATTAAGGTACATTCAGCTACAAATAACAAAAACATTATGAATGGTGGCTTAGAAAAAAATAAGTCTATTTGTTTTGTACAACAAGAAGGTCATGGTTAGACAGTCCACATTGGTATGGAAGATCATCCACCTCCCCAGGCACTTGTAGCCCTTCCTTTGTCCCACTCTGCCACCTTTGGCTTGTGGCAGTCACATTTCTAGGTATCCAGTTTTCATTTCAGAAAAGAAAAAGTACAAAAGAGAAAGGATGTAGAGCAAAAGAAGAGAGGCAAACAAGTTATATTTCTTTTTATAAAAACTTTCCCGGAAGTCTAGCCCAACAACTTCTTGAAATCCATTGGCTAAAACTGCATCATAATGGCCTTTTGTGACCTCAAATTAATGTGAGAAGATAAATATTTTAATTAGCACATTTTCACCCAATGAAACTAATTTCACTACATGAAATTAGTTAAATACATTAAATTAGTTAGAATTCTAACTAGTAAGGAAGGAGAGAATGTCGACTGAATAAGCAACTACTTATACTGAGAGTGCTAGCATGATAAAAACATGTCATTTATAATTTACACCCCATGCAGGCTTTCTATACATGTGGTGTTAGAAGTGAAAATAATAATCAAAGACCACGATAGCTACAGCTAGTTAACGTCTAAAAAAAAAAAAAAAATCCAGTTACTGTAGCCAAGTTAAAGAGTGTATCCGAAGAAGTTTTCAATTTGTTATGCATCCCACACACTTTTTTAAAATTCCATATAACTAAGATATTATGTAGGTATATCTTTATTTAAACACTAGAAAGCGAACTGTCATAGAGTTGATGTGATTTTCCCAAGTTCCATATCTAAGGCCATGACTTTAACCGAGATATTTTACATTTCACCTCTCCTTTTTATTCACCATGCTTTCTTAGCCAATCACGCCTTTAGGCTGAGCTATTCTGCCTTTTGTCCTCCTCACCCCCCATTGATATTGATGTTCACTTCAACTAAAACGCAAACTTTAAAAAAGAAAGTATAGTTTGGGGGTAGCTCATTGTTTAATTGGTTTTAGGCTTGAACTTTTGGAGAAATAAATCTGTAGAATCTTTAGTTCACTGATTACTGCTAAAATAATAATTATAAAAATAAGTAGATTGTTGATTAATTAATTAAGTTACTTCTCTACTGTGCTCAGTATAACTGGTAAAGACCACTTTTTTAATCATATGAATACATGTGTACCTTCAGTAGCAATAGGTTTTCTAAAAAGGTCAGTGATTACTGCAGTGATAGATGGAGTTATAAATATACATAAAGGTCTGATTAATTCTGACAAGAAAAGTGTTTCTGAATGAGAATGAAATCTTTGAAGAAATTCTTGAAGCAAAACACAAAAGTTCTTCAAGGTAATTAAAATCAGTTTTATTCAGATCTTTTATGTGGCTAGAACTATAGTACTTCCATGGAAATCCAAAATTGTTAGTGTAATATTTTCCATCAAAGAAATGACAGATCAGGACCTTTCATGGCATCATGAAATAATCAGAAAGTGTTATATTTTGAAAAGAAAATAGGAAAACAGTCACTCTATTTAGAAGTCACTGTAATCTGTTTTTTGTTAAATAACTTATGAGAAAATTATCCATGAATAATATGGACTATAGATTGTCGCTATTGACATGTAAATGAAAATTGTGTTTGAACCTTCTTAATGATGGAGTTTGAGAAGAAATTACTTGCTACATCAATAGCAATATATCAAGAACTAGAAGTTTGTGTTTTATCTTCTCTGACAAAGATCTCAAATTCAACATAGCAGCTGCACTTGGGGCTATTGCCTGCTTAACTTGGTGTCAGTTTTTTCTGGTCTCTTTTTCAGGATCCATCTAGTTTCTCTTGGCCAAAATAAATTAAAAATGGATTAGGGATATGACTGGAAACTGCACCTTCAAGTGTGCTATGGTAACACTAATCTCTGAATTCCCTCCTTCCTGCAATGCTGATTCTAATTACTGTATTGTCTGGGGTGGAAAAGGGCAATTTCAGGATTTTCCTCTTAATCCTTCCTATCTTAATCACACCTTTTTCTTCTTTCTTCCCATATGTTTTACATGAGATGCTAGAATTTCAGGTTCATGAACCCGTTGTTCCTATTTCAGATCTAGGACACATGTGGTCAATCTCCATGATAGTTCTGCCGGCTTGACAATTAGACCCTTGGTTCTACTTTCTGGCACAGTCTGCCTCTCAAATATTCCACAGTAGCCCACAGTTTTTATAAGATCTTAGAGTTGACAGTTAGCTGTCCTGGGCCCACTTTTTTATTTTTCCAAAGATTCCAGTATTTACAATAGCAGCCACCCTGATCATGTGTCATAATTATTGCTCTGACACCTTTCGTTACCATGCCCATAGCACTTCTTAACATTCCACCCTGCACCTGTAAACAGACCCAATTAACCACAAGGTACAAGCTTGATAAACTGTGATGCCACTATATGTGAAGGATTATTACCACCTCATGTGGCACCAGAGAGAAGATCCTAATTGTCAGACTACTGAAAAATCTGGCTCTAAATCTCATCCACAGGGGCTGCTTTCTAGGCTCATCTTGGTTCCAACCATCACAACTGTAGTTTTTATGTCAGTATCACATGACAGGGACTTTTCTGCTCTACCATATCAGGGTCTGTAGTCCCAAATAACAGAAATGAGAAAAAAGCGAAGCAAAAGAAAAAAGAAAATGACCATGGAAGAGAGTTTTGCCAAACTGAATACTGTTTAGTATCAAATGCAAATTGCTTAAATCTCTGAGCCATTGTCCTTTAGACTATATATATGGTTGCTTCTTCTGAATAATCCATTGGAGGAAGGGGTGAAAGACTTTTGTTTACTAGCTTTCATTTCCTTTTGATTAATAGTTTGCTCCATTGAGTGCTAAAATTCTCCTACAGTTTCTTACTATGAAACCAGTAGATTTCATAGCATCCTAGCACTTAATAGCAACAGAAAGGCCTGAAGCAGGAAACATGGGTATGAGTGATTATTACTGGACTGTACCTTCAGATAATCACTTTGGGCATATGCATATTTTGTCACTGAAGTATTACCCAGGAATAGAACTTGTGACCTAAGGTCCTGGATAGAGGTGAAACCAAAGGTTCCTAGAATGGAACATAAGAATTCTTCAATAGCTGAAAAGCCTGTGTTGAACATCAACTAACCCGAGATGACTCTTACCTCTCAGCTTCTAGGCTTGCTTCCTTACCACAAAATTCATGTCTGTTTGTAAATTTTTATACAAAAAAGTTAAAGAAACAAATACATTTGTCATAGTAAATTATGAGACTATTTTAATAAGGAAAATAGTATGGTCTACCTGGCAAGATACTCAAACTTCAAAGGCAATCAAATGATTGGATTATCAAACAGAATTTTAAGCTACAAGGATATTACTTATACTACATCATTCCACATAATCTACAATTTATTCCATATAAACTATGAATATTTTTAGAAAGGACTGGTATTTTAAGAAAGTGAGCATTCTAAGAGAGACTGGCCACAACACTGATGCTATTCCATAAAGTGGTGAATCTTTTCATTAAATTGTATTTTCCTTTATTTATTGATTTTACTCAATTCGTGTGTGTGCATGTACTGTGTGTCATCAGAAGTCCCACCAAGTTTAAGATAGTTTATATCTTTAGTGGTCTCTTAGTTATGTTACCATTACCTGCAAAAATCTAATTTTTTTTGCTTTTATTCTTCATTTTAACACATTAATCTCTTTTTTTCCTAGGTTTTAGATATGCTCCTATGCTAGCTTGTAATTTTCATGTCAACTGTTTTCATTTCTCTTTTAGAATAATAAGCCATGATATACATGTTTAACAGTTCGATTTGTAATATGTCTGTATGTTGATGCTCTAAACGTCCAAATGAAAGGCAAGCATGTTGTTTTAGAGTAAATCTTCAGTAGAAATTTTAGTTTGTTGCATCTTTAGAGAAGGTAATTAATACTTAGGTGAGAAATATGTTTAGTTAAGCATGTGTTTCCTGTCATAACTGACATTTCAAAGTAGTCTATTTGAATATGACTCCCTATGGTACAACATTTAATATATTTTTTCTTCTGTCAATAATCTTAACTTGCTTCTGTAAAAATATTTAGAGTGTAATTCAAACCATCAAGATGCATTTCCATGTATTTTTAAATCTCATTGTATTGCCCTTTATTATTTTTTTTTTAAAGTGGGCTCTACACCCAGAGTGGAACCCAATACTGTGCCTGAACTCACAACTCTAAGATCTAAAGACTGAACCTGAGACCAAGAATCAGAAGCTCAACTGACTGAGCCACCTGGGTGCTCCTGTTTTGCCTTTTTTGGAACCAATTTTGCAAATAATATTTCATGAAACATAATGTTTCATAATTTTCTAAACATAAGATTCTATAGTATAATCACATTGCTTGATATGGAAATGGTGCTTTATTTTTAAATATTCTTTAATATTCCTTTCAGAGGAACAACAGGGAATAATTTTTATGTCAAGAAAATATTTCTTAATGCTAAGAGGAGCTTCTACCTTAGGCTATGAGACATCTCAATATGTATTTTTTTTCATTTATTCATTTTTTAAGTAGTAACATAAACTATGTAATGGACATTAGTAACATGGCAACTGAATAATAACATCCCCAGAGATACACCTTCTAACCTAACCCTGCTATTTCCAAGAGTCTCCCTTGGCTATGAATATAAGCTCACTCCAAAAAATTTTCGGTTGCAATAGACTGTGTTCACAGGTTTTATATCTTTTTAACCTATCATTTATTCTCACTGAATTTGTTAATGTATGCATCTATTTATAGCGAGTCTTAAAAAGGTAGAGCTGATTTTAGCTAATGATAAAACAAAAAATTCTGCCCCATTAATTATAGAGATAGACTCTTTTGCTGGAAAAGAGCCACCCAACTTTAAATGGTTAATTGATGAAGTTCGCAAAGAAACAGTGAACAGTACTGAATTTACAATAGATAGAACCATTAAAACTAATTTTCTGAAAAAATAATAAGAGGTGATTGACAGGTAAGGACCTTTTAATATGCAATAGCTATAGCTATTTGCAGCCTCTTATTTTGTAGAAATGTACTTTTGCTAATGAGGAATATAACTATTGGTTCTTCTTGTTCGTGTTTGTTTTTGTTTTAGGGGGGAAAAAACAGCAGTTAGGAAGAGGATAAAGGAACATGAAGGGATGGAGCATTCAATCCTCCTCTGCCCAAACAAAAGAAGACTATTAATTTTGTATCACTAAAGAAGAAAGATTGGAAGAAAAGATCTGAAAAGTTTGCTGACCTGCTAGGTGTCAAGGTGATTAATTAAGACAATTGGGACCATCCAAAAGCAAAAAGTAACAATCGAGACTGTACACATTTACTGTGATGGTGCAGGTAAAAGGCATAGAAAAAGAAATGCTCCATTTTTCCCCCACAGAACACCATCACGTATGGGTCAATTTGGTGACATTCAGAGCAGGCATGGAAAATATCACTGCAGAAGAACCTTGAACAAAAAGTTCCTTCTGTTTTATGGAGCTGGTGAAGCTGGGGAGACTGCAAAGAGGGAGGCCTAGTAGTGGAAAAGTATAAGATCAGAATGAAGAAAAATGTCTTAAGATCATACAACAGAGAGGTCTAGGGAGAGTTGCTGCAAAGTGCCTCTGTCAAGGCCTCCATATAAAGAAGGCTTTGGAAATCAGTTGCTTGAGATAGAAATGCTCACTTCTCTATAAACATGCCAGGCGTGAGGTGGGGCATACAGCCTGGGCCCTTGTTGCAGCTCCCTGGAGAGACTGCAGTGCATGTGCTATGCACTATGTCTGTGTGGGGGAAGGCATTTTCCCTCCTGAAGCCTGTTAAACAAAGCCTTTGTAATTACCTGTGGTCATATGTGAAACATTGCACATATAATCTTGGCCTGGACCCAAAACTCATGAAAGTTCTGGCCACCAGAGATTATGTGATACCCTGGGAAAAATAATTATGCTTCAGGTTCCTGGAGGCAAGTGAATCATAGACCTGAAAGAGTCATTTTCTCACCCCCTAAAATTTGGCAAACAAGAAAATGAGGATTGTCATCAAACTAGCACCCAGAGGAACATTATTCTTTTTTTTTTTTTTTTAACTTTTTATTTTTTATAAACATATATTTTTATCCCCAGGGGTACAGGTCTGTGAATCACCAGGTTTACACACTTCACAGCACTCACCAAAGCACATACCCTCCCCAATGTCCATAATCCCACCCCCTTCTCCCAAACCCCCTCCCCCCAGCAACCCTCAGTTTGTTTTGTGAGATTGAGAGTCACTTATGGTTTGTCTCCCTCCCAATCCCATCTTGTTTCATTTATTCTTCTCCTGCCCACTTAAGCCTCCATGTTGCATCACCACTTCCTCATATCAGGGAGATCATATGATAGTTGTCTTTCTCTGCTTGACTTATTTCGCTAAGCATGATACGCTCTAGTTCCATCCATGTTGTCGCAAATGGCAAGATTTCATTTCTTTTGATGGCTGCATAGTATTCCATTGTGTATATATACCACATCTTCTTGATCCATTCATCTGTTGATGGACATCTAGGTTCTTTCCATAGTTTGGCTATTGTGGACATTGCTGCTATTATTCTTATCAAGAGCTCCAAAAAATGTAGCACTGAAGCATCAGTTACCGTAGGAAGTCCCCGAAGAGCAACTTGAGTAAAAATGTTCTGCACACGGGTGAGATTCTGGGGACAGAATCTCTGAAACAACTTTGAGGGAAAGTTTGTATAGGTTAAGGTGATCCCAAGTATGGATGCTTGTTTTAAGTACTGTATGACTCAGGAAAAAATAGTCTCAAGAGAGGGCTCTTTGTGTGAATTGTAAGAGCTGTTTCCATTAACTGCAAGACCTAATGTCCCAAAACCACTTGAGTACATTCCTCAACTGATAATTGGGGGTAGGTCAAGCATTCTATTTTATGGAGCAACTACTGCCTAGGCAATTCAGCTAAAATCTTTGGTGACATTAAAGCCAATAGGTACGAGAATATGACCACAAAGCTTCCTTTGAGGTCTCTTCTGCTTTAATCCATAAAATCTTGGACTATAAGGTATAAGCCTGGACAAACTTATTTCTCTACTATTGGTGTGGCAGAAGAAGCAATGGACTCTGTTCTCAAACTCCCTGCCTGAACCATAGCTATCCCGGCCCTTGGCAAACCCAGATCAAATGACAGGGATGAATATATTGAAAATTCATTCTCAAGATTTGCAGTAGAGCAGAAGTTGAAGGATCTGTCCTCAAGGATTCCCATCCCATCACATGTGGTTAGACACAGAAATGTATCAAGCTTTAGACATGCTTGGAAGTCCTAGTAAATGCTTGGAGTTCCTAGTAGTCAAGATGGGGGACCCAGAACATTTACAAATTGGGACAACCTAGAAGATATGCTGATGTCGTAAATAGCCCCCAAATCTTAGTGAGTTAGTATAACCGAAGTTTATTTTTAGTTTATGCCAAGTTGGCTGAGTCTCTGAGCAACAATGCAGGACAGCTGTACTCTTTGTAGCAACTCAGCAATCCAGGTTAATGAAGTCCCCAACACTTTTCAGTTGCTCTATCTGGAACACATCGTCTCTCTAATCTATGTGGAAGAGAAAAGCAGTGCTGGAATGTCTCCCTGTAGTAATTAAAGACTTTGGCCCTGAAATAACCCATTACATTCATTCACAAAGCCTTTGCCAGTTCTAGTCACTTGACACTGTGTAACTACAATGAGTCATGGCTGAACAGTGGAACTGTCTAAGGCAGAGGATCAAGCTGTGTGATATTGTAAATGTGACCTAATTCCTACTCAGGATGGTGGAGTTTAGAAATCCTCCACACTAAAAAGACTGAAGGATGGATTGGGATAGAAATGATTCAATTACTCTCAGGGTTCTTTCTCTACCAAATAGTTTTTTCTCCTGTCCACATACATTAACATTTCTTACAATTTAAGATTATGACATTAATGATTCTGGTTTCCACTGCCCTAGTCATCATTATTGATGCAGATATATAACTATCTTTTTAAAATATTTTATTTATTTTATTTGACAGACAGAGAGAGAGCACAAGTAGGCAGAGAGGCAAGCGGGGTAGGGGGGGTAGTAGGCTCCCTGCTGAGCAGAAAGCCCAATGCGAGGCTGAATCCCAGGACCCTGAGATCATGACCCGAGCCGAAGGCAGAGGCTTAAACCACTGAACCACCCAGGCGCCCCTGAAATAGGACTATCTTTATGTCTAAAACAAACTGAGCTCCAAAGGACTCTTTGACAAAAATCAAAATTAAATTCTAGATGTTAACTCCCCTTCCCAACAAATATGAAAGTTTCTTGTAAAGTTCAGAATTTTGTTGAGTATTAATAACTGTCACTTTAACACCTAATAAACCAATGATCATTTTATATACAGTATTTCTATTACTTAGCTTTTTAATTTATTTTTATTAATGCAAGGAAGATGATATGAACTGAAAAACCTGGAACAATTTACGGTCAGCTTAAAGACACCTGCTGTCAAGATTTTTAAAGAGGCATATTTATTAACTTAATTTACTACTCCTGATTGATTTTTGATATATCGTCATTCTTCCTTTCTTCCTTGAGGGGGAAATTTTTATGGAAGGGGTTACTGCACAGCTGTTATTTCCTCTCACTAATAATTAGCTCATTGTAAAATTCAATCTGTTGTTACTTTAAGCTTTGCTATTTCCCTATGTCAGCTGCCAAAAGCATTATGTAACTTATTCATGTTTATTTTTAAAAATGGTGTGGAAGTATATTCTACCTGATATCAGCACAATTCATTTTTATCTTTAATGAGTTTTATTTATGTGTCTTTTGCCTCACTCTAACTCATAGCCTCATGGTACATCACACTTGTTCAGTATTTGGGGGGATTTTTTAGTTTTGCGCTTGTCCATATTAAATGTCTTCCTGTACCTTCAGCTCTCTGTTTTCATCTGTTAAACACAGTGTGCAGGGACACTTGGGTGACTCAGTCATTTAAATTTCTGACCCAGATCATGATCTCGGGGTCATGATGTTGAGTCCAGTTCCGGGCTCCATGTACAGGGCAAAACAAGCTTCAGACTCTCTCTCCCTCTCTCTCTGCCCCTCCCCTCCGCTTGTACTCTGTCTCTGTCCCTGTCTCTCTCTCTCAAATAAATAAATAAATAAATAAAATCTTAAAAACTAAAACAAAAACATAGTGTGCAATCTGGATTATAGGGAAAACCAGACATGAGAGAGAGGTGGCTGGGCAGGACAGCATAGAAAAAATACAATGTATCCAGGAGAAAAATGGTTTAGGACAAAACTGGGCATCAAGACATAGAGACACTCATTCCACCCGCCAAGAGTGTCAATAATGCACTATTCACATTTCATCCTTATTTCCAATGCTCCAATCTTCTAATCAAAATTATTTCTCTTCCCATCACAAACATGAAGATATAATATGGTAATATTTTATCAAAAGTGACAAACAGCTAAGGATATTAAGTATTGTAAGAGGACATATGTGTGTACAAAGGATATGTGTGTATACACACTAGCATACATGCCAGGCACACACATACCAAACACATAAACATCATCCACACACACTTAATCAGACACCACACACATAAAACCTATACCTACAATATACCACATATCCATCTCTATCACACAGGCACACAACACAAACCACTTTCTACAAACTATTCACACATTCACATACACACCACCTGTCCTACCCTCACACACAACAGTCAATGCTCTGACTCCTGAAAACCACAAACTTTACATCACTGGCACAAGCATGTATAAAGTATCATAGTCCTTTATGATTATTTCTTTGTTGAACATTTGTGTTAAAAAGAAAATTTTTAAGTTTCCTGATAACACCTATAAAGGTAATTTACTTGAATGTCTTTGTTTTTAAAAATGGCCTTTCAATATCATCTTTGGACTATCCCAAGGGTACAATATTTGTTTAAAAGGGTTTGTAAAGAAAAAGTTAATTTTCTTTCCAACACTTTTTATTCCTCAAAAAAGCAATTAATTATTTCTAATATTGTTAAAAATATTCCAATAAAATGATGAAATAATTAAATTAGTTATGAATCTCATAAATGACTTTTATCATAATACACTTTAGTATTAATAATTATTGCAAATATAAGGGTTTCAAGAGATAATTATTCCCAATATTAAGTTAAAACCATTAACCCCTGTTATTAGATATTTGTCTCTATAGGCTTATAAATACATAGTGATAAAATGTAATCATGGACATTCAGACATTGACATCGTTATTCCTAAAATGTTTATTGAAAGCATATTTTATCCCTACTACTTGACAAAAGAATCAGAAAATACTAGAAAAGCAAAATGATTGTGAAAGCCATGATCATTGACAATAGATTTTGCCCAACTCTTATTATTTATCCTTTTCTCTCTATTGGGAGAGAAAAATGGTGGTGAGAGAAATGAGGGAGGGAAGACAGTAAGCAGGCTAGAGGGGATTCAGTCTGCTGGGTAGGGCACATGACAGATGTAATTTTTTTTATTTTTAAAGGCATAAAAGGTTTAGACTAAATTAAGGGGGAAAGAGTCCTAAATTTGAACCACTATATCTCAGTGTATTATCTAGCAAAGCTAAATGCTTGAAATTATAGAAAAGTATTAACTGATACAGCAGTTCCTCTGGCACAGATATTTGTGTTTGTGCACATGCATACATGGACATGGACATAGATAATTCCAAATTCAAGTAAAGAAACAAAGGAATGTGATATGCATGGTCAAAGGAAGAGAGAATAACTTAAAGGATACTTTTCTTTTTATGTATTATATTTATTCATTTGAGAGAGGGAGAGAGTACATAAGCAGGGGGGAGAGGCAGAAGGAGAGGGAGAAGCAGTCTCCTTGCTGAGCAGGGAGCCGGATGCAGGGTCCATCCCAGGACCTAGAGATAATGACCCAAGCTGAACGAAAGCAGACACTTAACTGTCTGAGCCACCCAGGCACCCCAAGGACAATTTTCTAAGGCTGTTCATGACTACAATTCCAGTTCCCTTCTACTGTGGGAAAAAAAAAAAAAAAAAAATATATATATATATATATATATATATATATATATATATATATATAAATGTGTGTGTGTGTGTGTGTGTGTGTGTGTGTGTATGAGGGCAATGTTCTTTAATGTTCCTGACAAGGCATTCTTCTTTGTGGTGTCATATAGGAGGGTGCATCAGAATAGCACAATTAATCCTGAAGATCAGAGAGATGAAGATGTCTATGATACTCCATTTTCTCAATCTCACAACCCCAGATATTACTGAATTAGTTGACAGAGCGGGGAGAAATGACCGTGTTGTATAGTCTTGATGTTGTTTCTCTGAATCTGTGAGAATATACGGATGGACTATGAATTTTCCATGCCTGCCAGATGTACTTGTAAGGAAAGTGACCCCAACAGTTTTATTTCAATTGTGGTGACTGTTCCTTTCCATTCCTGGGTTAATTTTTTTTATTTCTCACACCATGTGCTTTGCTTAGGAATTGAAGCCCCTCCACCACAAAAGCTGCAGAGCTCTGTACTGGGGAATATTGCACTGGCTGGAAAGTAAACACTTAAAAGCAAGACATGGGAAAGATTCCTAAGTTCTGAAATGAAAAGAACTCACAGAGACATGTCACTTAGATTAACACCAAATTAAACCAATGTAGATCTTACTTTTCAAAATATAAATGCAAGAATTTCAACGAGAAGGGCAAACCAGTCAGATCAAATTGCTGACTGAGCAACATTTCTCAAGCATCTGACTTACTTCTGAGAGTTCATTATCTATCTCAGATATGGAAGAGCCGTAGACAAAGATAACTGCATGGTCAGTAGAGCAAATCCCTCTTCTAACACAAATTGCTATAGAGGTTTACAATAAACTACCAGCACTAAAGTGAGGGAAAGTAACTTCTATGGAAAAACAAACAAACAAACCCACTCACTAGAGTGAGTCAGCATTCTTAAGTAGGGCAGGATTTTGTTTCATTTTGCAAAATAATCTTAAGAGAACAGGTTGATTGAGCTCAATTGAGCATTGCATTGAAGAAAAGGAATTTTGAGTTTTACGTTTATGTTTTCTAGTTTGTTTCCTTGGAGAGCTCAAATAGATACAGGGACTTGGGGATGAAGAAGGGATTTGGGGAGTTTTTCATAGGACCATAAAATGAGGTAGGGACCTTGATAATGGGCCACCAGTAAAAATGAATGTGTCCAAGAAGTTTTAGGAAAAGTCGTGAGGATGCTTGTTCAAACTGGTTACTCTTCTATGCTCTAATTTCCTTTCATTACAGCAAAACTTTCACAAAATTTTTGTTATCATATAACACATTGTTTAATGGTGACTTGGGAGATGGCATACAATTCTTATTCACATCCAGGTAAAGGGAACCAGGAAGAATAAGAGAATTGAAAGAGATTGATAAATAAACCTGAAGCAAAGTCACAGAACAAAATGCAATAGGTAGCGAAAAAGAGAGGGTAAGCATTTACGAAACAAGAATGTGTAGATTCTAGGAACCATTAAGGAAACCCTGGGCTTTGAACAAGTCCATGGGATGAAAGCCCATGTTACTTTATATGCATATATTTAAAAAGGGGAGGGGGACAGCACTAGAACAACAAGTTAGATGAGTACTCACTGTTGGTCCTCTTTAAAGAGACCTCTGTGCCACGCACTTAAATCCATCTCCAATCTCTGACATATAGCTAGAAATTTTTCAGCCTTTTTGGTAGTTACATATGGCTATTTGGAATTCTCTCTAATGGAATATGGGTGGTAGTGATATAAGCCAAATTCTGGCACATTAAAATCTAATATGTACTGCCTCCATTTCTTTCCCCATTTACCAGCTGTGTGCAAA
The DNA here is from genome assembly GCF_964662115.1 of Mustela nivalis. Taxonomy (NCBI): domain Eukaryota; kingdom Metazoa; phylum Chordata; class Mammalia; order Carnivora; family Mustelidae; genus Mustela; species Mustela nivalis. The sequence goes on along the minus strand of NC_139025.1, from coordinate 56,664,595 downwards.
TAATTATGTGTTCTTAGGAGATGACATAGCCACAAAATATAAGTTGCTTCAGTTACCAAATCACCACATAAAGGAAAACCATGCCTCTCTCTTGACCACTCACCTGACTGTATGGGTAAGAGAGTCCCTAGTATATTAAACCACTAAAATATTGGGAGGCAAAAGGGGGAAAAAGAGAGAGAGAGACAACTCAAGAAATAGACTCTTAATTATACAGAACAAACTGATAGTTACCAGAGGGGAGGTGAGTAGAAGAATGGGTTAGATAGATGATGGGGATTAAGAAGGGCCCTTGTTGTGATGAGCACCAGGTGACGTATGGAGGTGTTGAATCACTACATTGTTACATTGTACTAATAGTACATTGTATGTTAAGTAGCTGGAATTAAAATAAAAATCTAAAAATATGTATATTTTTTAAAAAATTAAAAATTGAAATAATGGGATGCATTATTTTTCTGAGTCCTTTTCTCCTGGCTACCGTGTACTACTTTGTTGGAAGGTTGAGAAAGAAGAATGTTTACATGGGTGTAGGCATCTGACATATAGGTTACTCTGATTTTGTGGTTTTGACACATTTCCAGAAATCCTGTATATTCCTACTCTCCTTATTAATCCCAAAATACACAACATGAACTTCATGCTTTCTTGAGGCTGAAGATAAAACTTCCATGACAAAAATAATCGTGCAATCTAACTTAATAGGTAGAAAGGTAATTACACATAATACATTGTGATAAGGCTCTGATAGAAAATGTAAGCCTTAAGGAAGATAAGAGTTGGAAACGAGAGAGAGGAGCTATAACAGATGCATCTGGAGGGCTTGAATGTAGAAGGCATTCCAGACAATGGGTGATGCAGGTGTGAAAGTCAAAAAAGCAGTAATAGAGTGAGGTATTTTCTAAAAAACATAAAGTAATTAAGAGCTTTAACAATAGTATGTTCTGAAGTCCGAGAGAGAGAGATCCATCAGACTTCTTATAGGACCTAGGGATTAAAAAACATGACTCAGAGTCTTGAAGGCTGTCATAGGCACTGGAGAGTTTTAAGCAAAAAAGTGATGCTGTTGCATTTTCTGTGTAAGAAAGATCACTTGTGACCATAAAGAAGGTTAGATTAGAAGAGGAGAGACAAGATTGATGACACAGAATGCCAATTAGGAGGTTGTTGCATTAATCCAGACAAGAAATAATGAGGCTTGAGCTATGCCATGGCACTGGGGATGGGAGAGAAGCAGTTTGGAGAGATGTTGAGGTGTTTTCAGTAATTGGATAGATCAGATTTGAATGCCGGCAGCTTACTTTTTAGATGCTACCTTATTTACTTGCCAATACAATCTTCCCTGAGTCATTCCTGGAAGAAAAGTATATCTGAGATGTAGTATCATTTGTGGCCAAGCCAACTTCTACTGGTTTTAAACACTAGATGGTGATAAATAATGGGATTAATTACTTCACTATGTTAGTGACCCAAACAAAGTTGCAGCTGGTATATAAAAAGTTTCATGTGTTCTCTTCAAAGAAATACAAAATAAAGGATGTAAATTTGCTCTGAGAATTAAAACACAGAATTTTCATAAAAGTGTCAAGATAAAGTCACCTTGAAAAGACAGAAGTAGGTCTGCCTGGGTGGCTCAGTGCTTAAGTGGCTGCCTTCAGCTCAGGTCATGATCCCAGGGATGGGATGTAGTCCCACATGGGCTCCTTGCTCAGCAGTCTGCCTGCTGTTCTCCCTGCTTCTTGTGCTCCCTCTCTTATTCCCTCTCTCTCTCTCTGACAAATAAATAAATAAATAAAATCTTAAAAAAAGAAAAGAAAAGATGAAAGTATATCAAGCCACCAAGAAATGACTGAAATCACTAGTTCTAGGCTCCTGAAGTAGCACTGGCTCTAGTAAAAATGTAGAGCAGAAAGATCATTTGAATAAGTCTGATTCTCACCAACTTAGAAAGCAATTATTCTTATTAAGACATTAGTCCTAGGGGAGCCTGGGTGGCTCAGTCCATTAAGCATCCAACTGTTGATCTCAGTTCAGGTCTTGATCTCAGGGTCATGAGTTCAAGTCCCTAAGACATATCAGCACTAAGTGCTAATATGCATTGTGTTTATTTTAAAAATAGCTTGAGGGGTGCCTGGGTGTTTCAGTCAGATGGGTGTCTGACTCTTGGTCTAGGCTCAGGTCATGATCTTGGGGTTATGGGATTGACTGTCAGGCTCTGTGCTGTGTGTGGAATCTGCTTGAGATTCTCTCTCTCCATCTTGGTCCCACTCTGCCCACGAGCTCTCTCTCAAATAAATGAATGGATAAAATCTTTAAAATAAATAAAAATTTAAAATGGCTTGAACTATCAAATAAATTAGAAAAGGATGATCTATAGTTATAGCTCAAAAATCTGCCTGATAAGAAATTTATAATTCTTAACACAGAGTGGCTATATTAAATCCAGGGAAAGAAACAATTCAACCACTCACTGAATGAAAAACATAATTCTATGTTTACGGTGTGTATTAACTTCCTATTGCTGCTGCAACAAATAACCACAAATTTAGTGACTTAAAACAGGACAAATTGATTACCATATGTTCAGGAGGTCCAAAGTCCAAAATTGGTCTTGCTCGGTTAAATGTGAACTATCAGCAGAACTGTGTTCCTTGTGGAGGCTCTACAGGAGAATTGGATTCCTTGTCCCTTCTAGATCTTGAGCACTATATTTGGCTCAAGGTCCCTTGCTGTGATCACTGATCTCTCCAAACTGCTTTCATCATCACATCCCTTTCTCTTAGATTCTTGCCTCTGTGAAGACCCTTATGATGATGAGGGGCCCAACTCTGTAAGTACAGATAAAGTCCCCTCGAGATCCTTCACTTAGTTATATCTTAAAAATAGTTCCTGAAGACAAAGACCTGGGCATTTTTGGAGGATGTTATTTAACCAACCACAAAGACTACACTGCATGCCTACTTCAATACTAGTCAGTAAAAAATGGACTGCTTGTTACTCTTCAATAAAAATAAATGATATGGTTGTAATCTCAAGTCTCAGATGACAGCCCTTTTCCAACGTTATTAAAATTATTTTTGTGCATTTATTGCAGGACACTCCAGAGTTAGTTTCCAGTTTGTCTCCATACTTGAACAAAATTTAGTGATTAGAAAAAGGGAGAAGATGACTTTATTCTAAAAAATGCTCAAGATTTGTCATTCCCTTGTTGTAAATGATAAGCAAATTTTAACTTTAGGTTATAAATGTCACAAGACACTATACCATTCCAGGTTCAGTTTAGAATAAGATGGACAGTTTGGGAGAAATACCCTGTTTTTTAAATTATTAAATGGAATTAGACACACACACAGAGATGTTTTTGAGTAGAATATGGACATGTTCTAATATCCCTGCACCCACATATCTGCAAGTCACCTAAGCTGTATGACACCAGTGGCCAATTCAGGTAAACGCTGGCCTCTGGCCATGGACATATTTTAAGATGGTCTTTCTCAGTAGTGCTTTTTCTAATATTTTTACATTCATTTTTACCTAAATAAAACACTAAAAGATAATCTCCTGAGATATTGTCCTGACTATGCCAGCTGAGGAAAATGATATAAATTTAGCCAAATTAATCTGACATGGGATTGAATAGTTATAAAGATCAAGTGGGAAAACAACCAACTTATTATGTTCATCTAGAAACATAAAAGTCTGAAAATAAAATCAAGATCAAAGGTTAAAATAATATATTCAAGAAATGCATTTTGTAGGGGTTAGTATAACTGTTAATAAATATTCTCTTTGCCCTATCAATTTTATTTTTGACAGTCATCTCCCAAATGTGACTCTTAGCCTCAAGAATGATTCTTTTTTTTTTTTCATGTGACAGAATGGTTTTTACACAAATTGTTCATTTTTCTTTGAAAATAACTAGAAAAGTATAGGAATGACTTTTTATTACCAACGTCACATAACAATCAACAAGAAGAAAACCAAATAAATATGAAAATAATCAGGGTGCTTGGGTGGCTCAGTGAGGCTTTCAGCTCAGGTTAGGATCTCAGGGTCCTGGAATCAAGTCCTGAAGCAGATGCCTTGCTCAGTGGGAAGTCTGCTTTTCCCTCTGCCCCTCCCCCTGCTTGTTTGATCTCTCTCTCTCTCTCTCTCTCTCTCTCACTCTGACAAAAAAATAAAATCTTTAAAAATAAAGACCTCAAAAAAAAAAAAATAAAGACCACAAAACTCCAAATTTCATTTAAAATTGATTCAAAAAACACTCCTAAGGAATTAAATGCTGCTGGTTTTATGTCCTTTAAATTGAAGGATAAGAAAAGAAGTTATACTCACTTTTTGCTTTTAATATAGGTATACATTTAAAAATATTTCTACTGTACTAATAATTGTTTAAGACATCATACCACAGCCAATGTCTATCTGTTCTTAAGTTACTAATCTACAGCTTCAGTGTTCTTAGTAAATTGGCTTCACCAACACAGTTATATGTTCAATATTTAACTAATGTGTATTGAGATATCACTATGTGCTAGTCAGTATGTTATCATTTCACCTGTATTGTCATTAAACAATACTCTCAGGCACACACCTAACAAAGCTGTGATTCAAATGTAAATCAGACTGGCAATATCCCAGGCTCTTACCTAATTTTTGTGTTATGTATTTTCTGGTTAGCTAACTAAAATGTGCAATAATGGTCTATAAATAAATCATCACAGGAACAATTCTTTTAACTTTTTGTGGAATAGTTTCCCTCAAGTAATAAAATTACTTCTTCATGGAAAACAACTGGACCAAGTACTTTAAACTGCTTACCATATTTCAGAGAACAGATAAACATTGCTCAGATACACTGCTTAGATGGTACTCAGTCCATACCAATATGGTGAGGTAGGATTTCCAGGACACCAACCCTCTTTTTTTTTTTTAATTCAAAAAATAGGTTCATGAGATTGGGAACCAAAGCCCGAACGTAATATAATTAGTTACATAGGACCTGGTGAGGAAAATTTTGTTGTGGTAATTTGATATATTAGATATGGTTTTAATAATAATAATAAATATTTATGATTTAATAAATAATCTCAAGCAGACTTCCCAGCCAGCACGGAGACCATCCCATGACCCTGAGATCATCACCTGAGTGAAAACCAAGAGTCTGACACTTAACTGACAGAACCCAGCAGCCCCTCGATTCTGCTTTTTTTTTTTTTTTTAAAGATTTCATTGATTTATTTGACACAGAGATAGAGTTCACAAGTAGGCAGAGAAAGAGATAGAAACAGGCTCCCTGCTGAGCAGAGAGCCCGATGCAGGGCTCAATCCCAGGACCCTGAGATCATGACCTGAGCCAAAGGCAGAGGCTTAACCCACTGAGCCACCCAGGCGCCCCTAGATTCTGCTTTTATACATTACAATAAAATAGCTTAAAATTGTATCCGACTTTCCAAAATTTAAAAACGTTTAAATATTTACTTTTCATGCAAACAGTTATTTGCATACATTCAATAAAAATCTGTTTTCCTTTCACCTCAATTTTTAAAATTTTTAAAGAACTTAGCAAACTCAACACCCAAAGAACAAATAATCCAATCAAGAAATGGGCAGAGGACATGAACAGACATTTCTGCAAAGAAGACATCCAGATGGCCAAAAGACACATGAAAAAGTGCTCCATATCACTCGGCATCAGGGAAATACAAATCAAAACCACAATGAGATATCACCTCACACCAGTCAGAATGGCTAAAATCAACAAGTCAGGAAATGACAGATGCTGGCGAGGATGCAGAGAAAGGGGAACCCTCCTACACTGTTGGTGGGAATGCAAGCTGGTGCAGCCACTCTGGAAAACAGCATGGAGGTTCCTCAAAATGTTGAAAATAGAACTGCCCTATGACCCAGCAATTGCACTATTGGGTATTTACCCTAAAAATTTTTTAAATTTTTAAAATTAAAAAAAAATTTTAAATAATATAAGATAGACTTGACCCAGAATGCCATATTTGAGAATCATGCTCCTTCAATCATGTATGCATGATAAGTCACTTTCAAGTAACTTAGTTGGCTCCACTTATAGACTTTAGAAGAGAGTAATTTACCGATAAGCAGGTAAAATGTGGCAGAGCCCGTATCTTGGGCTTATTTCTGAGCCTCGGGAAATCAAATCACAGGGGCTTTAGCTGTCCAATCTGGGATTCCTTATGAAAACTTTTAGGTAGACGTGAATTTTGTGGTCTTAGTAATTGTCCAATACTGCATGGCTCTAGATTCCACAAAGCACACTTAAAGAGGCCCTAAATGGTAAATTGACACTCTTTCTATACCTGTATAATTAATCAGGTCAAATCTAATGTGACAGGACTTATTTTGTGATCAAGAGTCACTTTTTTTTTTTTTTTTGTAGGACCTGATTTTTTTCTTTTCTTTTTTTTAATTTATTTTTATTTTTATTTATTTTCAGAAAACAGTGGAAGAGATTATGCTCAGTGAAATAAGTCAAGCAGAGAGAGTCAATTATCATATGGTTTCACTTATTTGTGGAGCATAACAAATATCATGGAGGACAAGGGGAGTTAGAAAGGAGAAGGGAGTTGGGGTAAATTGGAAGGGGAGGTGAATCACGAGAGACTATGGACTCTGAAAAACAATCTGATGGGTTTGAAGTGGTGGGGGGATGGGAGGTTGGGGTACCAGGTGGTGGGTATTATAGAGGGCACGGATTGCATGGAGCACTGGGTGTGGTGAAAAAATAATGAATACTGTTTTCTTTTGAGATTATTATAATCACAAAATGGGGATTGGATGGGTGTGAAAGACTTTTAAAAGTGTAAAGCACAGTGAGCAGAGTACTAACCAGACCACCTTTTCATTATCTCTGAATGTAATTACATTCAGAGATAATGTCAGCTACTTCATGACTCTATAAATTGGAACAAACTGATAATAATGCAGATTATTTTTGATTACAGAACTTCAAATTTATTGTGTTCTATGGAATACCATTGATTATTGCCTTGCGTATATCCATTTTGCATGTGTTTGTGAATGCATTCCACATTTCTTATTCTCAATATATGCTTCTGCTCTGAATTCTCCTTTGTATCAGCTATGTGTACTATATTACCAGCTCCCTTCATTAAGGGAATAATAATAAGGGAATAATAATAAGTTAAACCATATTTAGGACATGTTCCCTTTATGTAAACTCAAGCACACAATTATACGCTATTTTAACAATATTTCTTTAACATAATAAATGCATCCAAATAAAAATAATAAATTGGACATTATATTTAAAATATGATTTAGTTAAGGGTAATCAACTTATTGTTATAAAATTTCTGTTGTGCTCAAACACAGGGAGGATAACTCATAAACTATTGAGGATATATAGCCCATGTAATGGATAATCCTCAGTGTTTCTAAAAACAATCACTTTACAAAAAAAAAAAAAGAAAACAAAAACCAGGCCTCGAAAATCAGACAGATGAAGGCATCTGTTAGGTGAATATAATTTTTACTATCAAGAGAATTCTTTCTTATATGGAATAAAAAAAACCTGTAAATATAAGCAGGCAAAGAGAACCCTGATTTTTTTTTTTTTTTTCATTTTCTGTTTTACCTTATGAGGCAGATCAGGCCAGAAAGTCTGAAAGGGTAATTAGAAGATCATTCTACTCACTACAAAGCCCGAGTTTCTCTGGAATTACAGCAAAGATGCTTGGAGGTTTCCAGAGCTAATTAAAAATGCTAAGAAGCAAATTAACACTTTCTCTCTAATAAACTGCAAACACACAGTTAAGTCCTTTTAATAATGCTCCAAAGCCTCCCAAACAGATTGAAGTAGACAAAGCAGAGAATTCAAAATAAAGGCAAAATGCTTGGAATATTTGGATGACCTAAGACTGAATGGGAGAAAGTTCAATTTCCATCCAGAGTCAGATTACAGATTTTTGAATAGAACAAAGAGAAGTTAATAAAATAAAAATGTAGTAACCACATGGATGGAACTAGAGCATATCATGCTTAGCGAAATAAGTCAAGCAGCGAAAGACAACTATCATATGATCTCCCTGATATGAGGAAGTGGTGATGCAACATGGGGGCTTAAGTGGGTACGAGAAGAATAAATGAAACAAGATGGGATTGGGAGGGAGACAAACCATAAGTGACTCTTAATCTCACAAAACAAACTGAGGGTTGCTGGGGGGAGGGGGTTTGGGAGAAGGGGGTGGGATTATGGACATTGGGGAGGGTATGTGCTTTGGTGAGTGCTGTGAAGTGTGTAAACCTGGAGATTCACAGACCTGTACCCCTGGGTTAAAAATATATGTTTATAAAAAATAAAATATTAAAAGTTAAAAAAAAATGTAGTAACCTATTCTTCCTTTTGGTATTTTTTAATACCATTTTGATTTATATTGTTATGTTTCCTTTTATTGTTACTATAACTACTTCCTTGTCATTTTCTGCATCTGTGTCATATCTCTCTTATTTTCTGTTGGTTTTCTAGCATCTAGTACAGTACAAGACCAGAGCAAAGCTTCATTTTCTTTTTAAACAAATGAATGGATGAATAAGTTAAAAAATGAATAGGTTGCTGAAGGAAATATGTGTGGTAGAACAGAAATATGAAGAACATATTTATGATTTCATTACAGATAAAATAGTTTAATATGTAATAATTATTCATTTGTATAAAAATGAGTTTGTAGGTCTCATTTTTCTGTCACCTATTTTTCAGAATCATGTTTTCTTTTTTAAACAATATGCAGATCGCATTCCTTTCCCATCCCAAAACCTCAATGGGCTCTAAAATCAGTTAAGCTAACGTTACAACTCTGCCCTTCATTAATGAGTCCCTGACTTCCCCAACTCTTCTCCCAATTTGCTCTCTTAACTTGGCTTCAGTCACAGTAGCCACTCTGTGTGTCTCGGGGTCATAAAGACTCTTTCTTACCTCAAAGTCTTTGATTTTGCTCTTTCATGCACATAGAATTATGGCCCAAGTTTATCTGGAACTGTGATCAAATACCAATTTATTGGAAAGATCCTTCCCAAGCATAGTATCTATAAAAGGCTCATTCTCCTTTTCAGCTACTCTCTGTTTATCTTGCTTTACATGTCTTCATAGCACTAATCTGCCACCTAAAATTATTTTACATATTTAAGTGTTTACTCTCTCCTCCTGCCAAAAATAAGCCCTCAGTCTGAGCCATTCACCTCTTTATTTCCCAGGGTATAGAACATGCCTAAAAAGTACTATATATACAAGAGGTATTTGCTGAGTTAATTAACATTTATATGTAGATATATAAATGTATACTTTATAAGCAATAGTGTTTATAGATGGTGAGATTCAACATTACAAAGGTCAAATTTGTGTGGCAATTAGGAGTTAGTTGGCTTATCAAATTAATTTGTAAATTCGGTGTAATTCCACCACACACATACAAACATACACACAAAAAATATTTCTTTTTTTAATTTGCCAATTGTTTCTAAATTTTAAATAGAAGATTAAATGTACACAAATAGTTAAAATAATTTTGAAAAAAAGAACAGAATGGATGAATAATTCTATCATATATCAAAATGTTTTATGTTTAATTTTATCAAAACTAATCGGATTACATCAGTTTGATATTGGTGCAGAAATAGAATAGTAGATATTGAAGCAGAATACAAGGTCCAGAAAAAGACTATAGTCAGAGTTAGATAAACTTCTAGGTTTGGAGGTATAGTCCCCACAAGACTGTCCTCACTTCTGACACCAACTCCAAGTTTGGGGGGATTCCCAAAACTACCCTCCTGTTAGGTAATTTGCTGGAAGATTTCAGAAAACATACTGAAAGCCATTATATTCATGGTCACAAGGTTTATCACATGGAAAAGGTACAAATAATGACCAGCCAAAGAAAGATGCATAAAGCAGAGTCCAGAGGGAGGTCAATATATGAAGCTTGAGGTCCTTTCCGTGTAAGTCATGGATGTGTGACAATACTAACAAAGTACTGTCAACCAGGAAGCTTGCATGAGCATGTGTATCTGACTTATGTTGACACTCTTGACTAATTGATTGTCCATTGGTTAAATTTAGTGTCTAGCAGCACCTCTCCCCAATGGTTTGGTTTCATACTAGATGGGGATTCAATATCTCATTGGCATAAACTATCAGGTGTGGTCAGAGGGGTCCATCATAAATAAAAACAAAAGAAAAAAAAACCCTATTCCTATTTTATTTATATATGTTTTAGATAAATAAAAACAAAACAAGAAAATGAAACCTATTCCTATCACTCCTATTCCTATAACTAACCTATAGTTACCTTCAAGAAGCCCAGGACCAAAGCTGAAACTCTTTTTGGTCAAAGCTAAATTCTTCACTACACAGATGTGTGTATTTGTGGATATTTGGTATAGGACAGGTTGATATCGTATGTGGGAAACAGATATATAGTACATCATGTTTTTGAAATTTACTTTCCTTAGGGGAAAAACAAATAAAACTAGATCACTACCTCCAGCACTAAAAGTAAATTCTAGATGGATCAAAGATCTAAATGTGGAAAACAAATATTTACAACAGCTGAAAGAAAATAAGTAAAACAATGTTATGACCCTTGAGGTAGAGAAGAATGAAGAAAAAGAAAGCACAGGGGCATCTGGCTGACTCAGCCAGCAGAGCATGCAACCCTCAATCTTGGAGTCATAAGTTTGAGGCTGATGTTGGAGGTAGAATTTACCTAAAAAATAAATAAATAAAATAAAACTTTTTTAAAAAGAAAAAGAAAGCACATACCACAAAGGAAACAATAGATAAATTGAGCAATGAGAAATTTAAAGACCTCTGAACAAAAAAGACTACAAAAATGTTGACAAGCAACAGTCTAGGAAAACATATTTGCTGATAGTGGTGAGATCAATTTTCCCGAACCTTTATACATCCATAATAAGGAATAAAACAATAAACACAACCTCTGCCTTCAGCTCAGGTCCTGATCTCAGTGTCCTGGGATCAAGTCCTGCATCAGATTCTCTGCTCAGTGGGGAGCCTGCTTTCCCCCTCCACCACCCCGTCTGCCTCTCTGTGTACTTGTGATCTCTCTCTCTCTGCGTCAAATAAATAAATAAAATCTTTAAAAATAAATAAATAAATAAACACAGTAGAAAAGTAGGCAAAGAATAGAGGTAAGGGATTTATTTGAGAAGAAATGTGAATAACTCCTGATTTTAAATTAATCTGTTTATAAACCAAATTATAATTAACACTTACTTTCAGTTTATTTAACTGTATTTTTGTTAAGAAAAGAGTACCAGACCCTACCCCCATTCCCAAAGTCCTCACTGTAACAGAAAGATGATACCTTTCCTTTCAGCCCATTGCCTTCCAAATCCTTTCAATAGTCTACAGCTCAGACCCACAGCCTAATTAACTGATAGTTTAAGTTCATCTTTGCAGGTTAATTAGCTGGTGGTTGAAATTACTTACTGACTTCTACTTCAACAAAAATCATCATAGATATCTTTGTTCCTTGGCACAAAGTCATTTCACAAGGACCATTTCAGAAAAGAGCTACCACTCAGTCTGTTGGTTTTAGAAGGAATTTCTGAGCATAATACAAATTTCTGCAAAGGTGTTAATCTTGTCTTTTCCATAACAGTTCTATGGAAACACCAACTGAATAGTGAAATTATGGGGGAAATATTCATTTGTTCTAGCAAATGGCAATAGAGAGCAACACTTCCTGGAAAAATCAAATAATTTGAGCTATATGTAATTTTTAATTGACTCTAATGAAGGAAGGGCAACTTGAATATAACTTTCTGTCAGTGAAGGAATAGCTTGCTTATGTGTTAAATGGCAGAAAACATAGCTTCACAAAATCTCAATAATACTCCCTAATCTGAAAAACAAAGACAAATGTGGGGCAGACAGAAGGTGCATTTGGGCAGAACCAGCTATTCTAGAAAGGGTGTCACAGGTTAAAGGCCACTGGTTTAGATGGATATGCCAAACAGAAAACATTACTATTACTGACTTCTAACAAGGGAGGTTATGTTAGGCAAAATGAAAGCATCACCCCATTGAACTGCTGGTTACCACCTGAAATTGAGAAGATTTCTTTATTGCAATGCCCAAGGTAAGAGATGTGGCTTCCTCTACACGGGTGCTGTTTCTTCTCTGTTAGGGCTGCTTTTAGTGCTGAACCAGCAAAGTCACATAATGACAAATCTAAACTCTTTTCTCCATTACTACAGTCTCTTCTCCCTCACTGATTAGGATTTACAAACTTATTCTAGTGCCAGATAAGCCGAGTATTTCCATTGCAAGGATGCGCAGGAAAGTACACATAAATTTAAGGTGCCTATATGAATAATTAGAAAATGCTTTCTTATGTAATAGAATTATTACACAGTGGTAGGAAAGCTCATATAAGACTTTTAGCTTGTGATCTCAAAAAGATAGCAAGGCATGTCATCTGTGGTACTAGAATTTTGTTAAGGAATCAGAAAGCATTGCTAAAGAAAGAAAAGTTATTTTTCATATTGGCAACATTCATTGGTGAACCTAACATGTCCTGCTGTAAATTTTTAATTTCAAGGGTTTTTAAAAATCCTATAGAGAACCAGAAAACAAAAACAAAACAAGTAAACATTTTGTCTTCATTCTTCCCAACAAGTATAAAGGTCATAACAAAGAAGAGTGTATATTAATATAACTAACCTTTATAATAATTCTCTGCCTCTGCTATCTCTGGGAATAACTGCTACTCAGAAGGCTAAGACTCAAAAATTTTATGATCAGCAAATTGCCCTTCTATATGAGCACAAGAAAAGATACACACACACGCACACTTATTTATTAGAAAATAAACTTCCCATGCATACTTGCCAGTAGAAAAAAATGCTTAAAGGTATATTCCTTTTGGCGTGCCTGGGTGGCTCAGTGGGTTAAAGCCTCTGCCTTCTGATGGCTGCATAGTATTCCATTGTGTATATATACCACATCTTCTTGATCCATTCATCTGTTGATGGACATCTAGGTTCTTTCCATAGTTTGGCTTAGGAGAAGAATAAATGAAACAAGATGGGATTGGGAGGGAGACAAACCATAAGTGACTCTTAATCTCACAAAACAAACTGAGGGTTGCTGGGGGGAGGGGGTTTGGGAGAAGGGGGTGGGATTATGGACATTGGGGAGGGTATGTGCTTTGGTGAGTGCTGTGAAGTGTGTAAACCTGGTGATTCACAGACCTGTACCCCTGGGGATAAAAATATATGTTTATAAAAAAATTTTTTTAAAAAGTGCAAAAAATAAAATAAAATAAAATATCTAACTTGCTAAAAAAAAAAAAAAAAGCCTCTGCCTTCGGCTCAGGTCATGATCCCAGGGTTCTGGGATTGAGCCCCACATCGGGCTCTCTGCTCAGCAGGGAGCCTGCTTCCTCCTCTCTCTCTGCCTGCTTCTCTGCCTACTTGTGATCTCTGTCTGTCGAAGAAATAAATAAAATCTTTAAAAAAAAAAAGGTGTATTCCTTTTAAGCAGATATACAATTCAAGAATGGAGAAATCGGGGAACAAAAGTAGTGGTGCTAACAAAAAAAAGAATATTTAAAAAAAAAAAGAATATTTTAAAAAACCATAAAACAGGATGAATTCTAAAATAATCCTTGTTAAATTTCAATATCAATTATCAAGACAATTTCTTTGAGAAAGATTTTTGTCAAAATTAATAAAATTATTCTTCATCTGAAAGTTAAGATTATATTTAATAGGAAAATTAAACAGAAGGAAAGGAGGAATGGAAATTGTGTTAAATTTGTAACATCAGAATGGAACTATTTCAAACTTTATAGTGATAATTAGGAAAATGCAAGTCGAACTAATATTTTAAGTCTGAATTTTATTTTATTTTTTTAAGATTTTATTAATTTATTTGACAGAGATCGATCACAAGTAGGCAGAGAGGCAGGCAGAGAGAGAGGGAGAAGCAGCCTCCCCGTTGAGCAGAGAGCCCGATGTGGGGCTTGATCCCAGAACCCTGGAATCATGACCTGAGCTGAAGGCAGAGGCTTAACCCACTGAGCCACCCAGCTGCCCCTTAAGTCTGAATTTTAAATAACTGATAGGTTAAAAAAATGGGCTGTACCCACAAAAAACCCGAGTTTTAAAGTATTTACTTTCTCATCTTCAGAAATTTAAGTTCTTTAGTAATCAGGGAAAAACATTGTCCCAGTTCAATTTCTGTTGACTTCCCTTATATTTCTTAGCCTGCTCCTCTCCTCAGACAGAGATCATTTTCTTCTTATTTTAATTCAGAGTCCTAACAAGTCTGATTTAGTTTGACTTACTGTATGTGTTTTTGCCACAAGATGGATTTATTTTTATTTAGACATGCTCATCGGCTCATTTTGTGAAAATTTAAAGTACATTAATTCTAAGTATCCCAGGGAAGAACTAAAACATTTGTAGTTATTTATTCAAATGCCAGTGGCAACTATCGATAAGTGGGAAGTTTGCTTGGCCTCAAAGAAGAATATATTCATTTAAAGTAGTAATACTGAAGAAAGTTGCTTAGAAATTTAACTTGGTGTGTACATGTGTGGATACATGTGTGTGTGCCTTTGAGTTCATGAGGAGATTTTCTGAGTGAAAAACCAAGAATAAACTAATAGAACAGGATACTACCAGAAGAGGACCAAGGGGACCACCTGAGTACCAAAATAATCCCCCTATCCCCATTATGAGGAAGCACCTTACCTCTCATGATGACCAAACTCAATTGTCTCAGACAGTATAATAACTCCTTTCTGTGATTGACGGTTCACCCCCACAGAAACCCTATATGAACAGATGGAAGCTAAGGCCTCAATTCTAGTGGGATTCTTATTTTCCCTCCTCACACCAGGGAACAGTATCACCCCTTTGTATCCCAGCTCCACTAGACACATGAGCACAAAGTTTCAGGGTTAGAAATACAAATCACCTATGCTGGGCTTTGGAAGTAATGGTGCGTAGGGAAATTCCTACTTCTACCAGCTGGTTTCCAGACCCATGTAATCTAGTTAAGGACACAACAACATAAAATGACCACTGTATCTTGAAGGATACACTGCATTTTGAAGGATAATGCCCCATTCTCACAGGCAAGCTGGCACCTCAGGTACACCTGAAGGAGGCTATTGGACTGCACTGTTTGGTGACAGTTTCAGGGTTGTGTAGTATATGATAGAACCAGTGTTTCCCATGGTCATTTCCATGGGAAATGGTTCTATCATATACTACACAACTTTCGATGCCATGATGGAGGGAAGTGTCCATTTCTACTTGGCTTTTTTCTATTGCATTGGTATTTACTGGACTGGTTAAAGAACCAATGTGAAGACTCTGCCAAATGCTAAGTATGTCCATTACAATTATACCACGGTGACCTGGAAGAACATCTGGTGTACCAAAAATACAATGGACCCTTTTAAATGGACTTCTATTAGAACTCCAATATTACCTGACCCCCAAATAGCCATAGGTAGCATAGAGCTATGATTGTACTAATTACCTGTGAATTGGTATCAACTCAGATAACTTTCAAAAACCTAGGTCCTTTCTTTTCCATCTTTTCCTGTATATTCTGTACATACAAGAGAGACCAAGAATGCATGAGCCAAAGGCTGAGGTTGGCTTTCTGTGTGTGTGTGTGTGTACATATGTATACATATACCATATATATATATATATATATATATATATATATATATATATATACACACATATATATGACATCAAGAACACATGTATATATATATATATATGCATGTAGATGGATAAATATAGAAAGATATCAGTATATAAATGTAGACAGATATAGGTAAAAACATCCTTGCTGGATGCCCATATATTCTGCCCCTTGGGTACTGATTCTGTTAATCAGCTCCAAGGATCCCATTGATAGGGCCTTGCTACCATTCAACTGTGCCACTTATGTATTAAGGTAACTACACTTAACATTGCTTCTAACAGTTAAGTGCTTCCACTAAGCTCCACAATTCTGAAATCCTATTATCTGCATTGTTACTAGAAAACCCAATTCTTTAATAGATTTCCTACCATCACATTGACCTACAGAGAGCAACAACTAATGAGCTTCTCAATACGTGCCTCTCCTTATTGACTTGGTAAATGGACTATCCTCCAGCCCTTTTCTTTTCTTTTTTTTTTTTTTAAGATTTTTTATTTATTTATTTGACATAAATCACAAGTAGGCAGAGAGGTAGGCAGAGAGAGAGTGGGAGGCAGGCTCCCCGCTGAGCAGAGCCTGATGTGGGCTCCATCCCAGAATCCTGAGATCAGGACCTGAGCTAAAGGCAGAGGCTTTAACCCACTGAGACACCCAGCCCTCTTATGTAATATAATCAGATGGGGAGTTTGGGGTCCTGTCGAATATGCCCATTCTACCATGCTTACTTCTCTTATTATTTTACCTCTTCCTTTCAAGACTGTCATAGCAGTTCTGGCATCATTTAATGCATGCCTTCACTTTTATAAAACCTCCAAGATCCATCTCAGCAGTATATTAGAACAATCTGGATCCTTTCCAGAATTTAAATCCTATGTCACAGGAAAGAACCCCCATATGAATAAACTCGTAGGTTAGGGAAAAATCTCAACATCATCCAGCTGGGATTATTAACAAACTGCTCCATATCTAACTTTTTTTTATTGATTGATAGATTGTTTGATCCAGGCCTCTTAAAACCCTCATTCAGATCCACAGACATATTCTCATAGTTCCTGCTGGTAATGTTTTCTAGATCCTAGCATATAGTATTATTAGCATATAATGCTCTTAAAAAAAAAAAAAAAGGTCTTTTATAAAAAAACAGGTCTAAAAAAAAAAAAAACTGGTCTAGAAATACTCCCTTTGAGTTCTGCTAAGATTTGCCCCAAATATGAAAATCTGAGTTTGAGACTCTTAATTGCATATATCCAGTATCCTCATCCCAAACTGCACATCAGACCACAGTCATCTTAGGTCTCTGATTTACCTGGTCTAAATAATAAACACCTTTGAAATTCTGCCACTCCTAAAATTAATATTCAGCTCTGTCTGCTGTACAAATGCTGGAGAATAGGCTCTTGCAATGCTGCCAAGGAAGCCCTCTCACTCTCACACTGCCCAGGAAAACATAAACTAAAATAATGTGCATCATCTAATAACAGAATATGAGTAAAAATTAAAATGGTGATAACTTTTATTATTGGCACAGACACAGGCAAAAAGAACTCATGTGTCTTGCTGCTATAATTATAAATTGAGAATGTACATTGGTATATTCACATTCTTTTGAATAGAAACATGGGACTAATTAATATGACAGATCAGATTATAGTTTAGCAAATATTTATCCCCCTTTCCCCCTCCAACTTCCATAGAAGGAGTACATTTCACCATTACTTTGATACTGGGCATGGCTAATGATCTGCTATAGTCATTGAGAAGTTAGCATATGTGAGATGGGTAGAGACTTCAAAAGTGTGTGTTCCTTTCTCTTGCCATAAGAAGAGCATGCCTAAGGCAGTGGCTGGTGCAAGGAGGATAAAAGAGAGGAGACTCACCCAAGCCGCAGCTTAGAGCAAAATCCAGCTGAATGTGGCCTAGACCAGCTGAACAGCAACCAACTGGCAAACATGCAAGTGAAAAATGCATGTCTTCTGTTACAGGCCACTGGGTTCTGCAATGATTTGTTACATATCATTATTATGTAAATGAGTTATTAATATGACTTCTTAAGTGGAAGACATATGTAATATGACCTGGGAATTCCACTTCTATCTATCCTGGACAAATCCACCCCTGAGTATGTGAGGAGACTTGTAAAATGATGTCTCTGGTAGTATCGCTTGTTCTGCGTCACTTGACTCACCTGCAAGTTTAATGTTTTTTATGCCATGCTGCCCTTTGAAACACGTGAGCCAGCCAGCACGAGCTGAGATGGGTGTGTCGTTTTCTCACCCTAGGTAACATGATCATTAATTTCTTTGGCTTTCAGGGTCACAGCAATACTATCCACTACACTTTTTAAAACTTGATTGCCATTTCATAAATCCATAAATTCAGCTACATTTCAATATTTTTCTATAGCTTTATCACACCTTACTCGTGTTACTTTGGTACTTTCCAAAGTGGCCTCATGTACATTCAGTAAATATCCTCTTCCCCTTTCTGAATATACCATACTTTTGATTCATTAACATTGAACCTCTGGCCAACAGCACTATAACACATGCCTGAATGGAGCTTATTGAACACACATATTTTCTACATAAGGCACATCATAGCCTTCTTACACTTGGGAACACTAGATAGCACTTCAGTACTGCACTTGTGAGCCATTTTAAATAGCAAACTCTATCTCCCAAGTGAGCTAGGAAAATTCGGAGGGGGAGACTGTGGACCACGAGAGACTGTGGACTCTGAGAAAAAAACTGATGGTTTTTTTGGCGGGGGGATGGGGTGAGCTTGGTGGTGGGTACTAAGGAGAGCACGTATTGCATGGAGCACTGGGTGTGGTGCACAAACAATGAATTTTGGAACACTGAAATAAAATAATATAAATCTAAAAATAAATAAATAAATAAATAAATAAATAGCGAACACACCAAGAATGTAAAAAGCAAAAGAAATGTAAAAAAAAAAAAAAAAATGTGGCTCTAAATAAATTGCTAAAAGCTAGTTATTTATAGCATGACAGCTGAAACAAGAAGGCTGAGCATCGCCTTGTTCAACCTCAGCTAGAAACAGGTGCATTGGACAGCTCCAATTTTCCGTGCCCCTACACAAGCCTGTGAATGACCATGAGAAGTGCCATGAGTATTTGCTTTGGCAATACAAATATATTTTAGCTAGTGGGCAAATTTGCAAAGACATGCCCCATGAAGAATGAGGATCAACTAAATTTAGTTTAAGTAAAATGCAAAAATACTCATGGGAATGATCTTACCAAACATCAGGATAGTGCTTACATCTCGCAAAGGAGGAAGTGAAAAAGATGCTTATGTGGGTCTCAGCTTTATTTTTAACATTTTATTTTTAATAGAAAAGAGATCTTAACCAAATTCTGTAAACTGCTGATGTTCCTATAATCTCTGGTAAGTATAATTGCTTTTAAGTTTTGGAATATTTGAAGTGTTTTCTAATTTTATACACTTTTTATTCACAATACAAATTTTTATTTAAGTAAAGAAAAAGGCTACTGTACAAATATTACTGTTCAGGTGCAACCCACAGAGACATGGCTGTAGATGCTTAGCTGTATCAGAAAGTGCTTCTGTAGATTTTTAGGTTTAGAGATGACACCATCTGGATACCTTGGCTTGACCCACACAACCACATCTGGTTCTAGTAGGTCGATCCTATCCATTTGGTTTCACAGAGTGATGCAGCTGGGCTGCACATTGTGTGGTTGTCCAAATAACTCAATCTTAAGAGTGCCAAGGGATGGTCTCAATCATTACATAGGTCTCATCTGGTTTATGACTGATAGAATGAACCTCAGCTACAATCACATCACAATCTGGACTCTGGTTGAAGCTTTAGGAATTTCTATTGATACCAACAAACCGATGTTCCTTCTTATGGTTCAAACAGTTCAAACAGTGACCTGTACAGCTTTCCAAATATTGCAGTTGATCTGTCTTCACCCAGATACATATTCTCTTATGCGTTCTCTTTACACATTCTCTTAGGAAGAAAAAAAAAATACTGGGAACTTGAGCTACGCTATCCATCTTGGCACAGAAGACATATGCTGAGATACCAGCTAGTAGAAGCACAAATCTGGTAAATGAAGTCACAGAGGTACCGACCTCCACTGATTCCTGAAAAGGAATCCGTTTAGAAACCGTTCAATTATCGTTTGTAAAGAATATTTTGACTGTGGGCTACTAATATTTTTGGTGTTCAGTTGATTTAAAAATTTAAATCCATTAAGGTATTCTGAGAAATCACACAAACAAACTCTAATTATTGATATCATGTTCTTCACCTGTATCTCCTACAGTCTGGGCCAACTCTGAACTAGTGACCTCTACTTCTTACAAAACATTGATTTACTTCTTTTCTGGATATTCCATCCTAATACAATGCCAGCTGTTTTCCTGGCCAGGAGGTAATCTGGAATTACTAGCTGAATACTGACGGAGGAAGAGGTTATCTTTAGCTACTGCTTTTCCACACAGATCACTGTTATACCTTAATATGAAATCTTCCAGGAACAATAGCTATTTCTGATCTTTCATATTGATCCTTCCTAGACCTTGGCAACTGTTGCTAGAAATTATATTTATAGCCCAATCTTCACAAGCTCAAAATTATGACTATGTTATTGTCAGCACTCAGAAACTGCATCATGCTACTATGCAGAATCAGATTTGGAGGGAACGGAAATTAGATAGAGAAGGTAGAAACTTCCAGAAATGTAAAACAGATTCTTATTTTCTTCCTTATTTCTTAAAAACTATATATTAACCATCTTTTGCCTAATTTGATAAGAGTGTCCTACTATAAGTTATAGATCGATACAC
This sequence comes from Mustela nivalis, assembly GCF_964662115.1. NCBI lineage: Eukaryota > Metazoa > Chordata > Mammalia > Carnivora > Mustelidae > Mustela > Mustela nivalis. The sequence continues at coordinate 56,644,006 of NC_139025.1, read as the reverse complement.
AGTCATCTATATGCAAGTCATTATGTATAGATAATGGTACAGTAAAGAATTTGGCTTTACCTAAGGAAAAGTCAGAAAATTAGAAAAGCTTTTGCTCTGGCTTTTGGGAGATGAATTCTAAAACCCTAGATTTCTCCAGTGATAGGTGTACCTTTTTTTCTTCATGGTGGTCCCCTCAGAGCACACCTGATATTTTATGGTAATGAGAAGATTGAAGGTGAAACTGGCCAATGTGACAGTTTAAGGATGGGAAACTGGACATACTGAAATAACCAACTATATGATTTAGGTTGGGGGCTCTGGATTATGTGATATCACCTTGTCTCTGGGAGGTGAGGGGGCTAGATATTGATTTCTACTATGTGGACAATTAATCAATCATGCCTCAGTAATGAAGTCCCAATAAGAACTTTGGACACTGAAACTCAATGAGCTTCCTGGGCTGACAATATTCTTGTGCATTATCATTTATCAATAAAAAAAGTAAGGTATACTAAAGATAAATAATGCTTTGTGTTTGGAACTTTCCTAGACTCTGAGATATCCACCTCTTTTCTTAGTTGATTTTAATGTATCCTTTTCTTACAGTAAATAAGACCATCAGTGTAATCATTTTCATTGAGTTTTACTACTTTTCATTGAGTTTCACTACATTTCCTTTAGTTTCACTACATTTCTAATGAATTATTAAAACTGAGGATGGTTTAGGAACCAAACTTCTGCCTCAGGCAAACTTGGCAATCTGGAGGACTATGCCTTAACTTCAAAGTCTGGCTAATTCAGGGTAATTTTATATATATATATATATATATATATATATATATATATATATATATATATTGCATAGAGGGGGTATAGATCAAGTATTCTCAAACCAAAATAACTCTTGTTATATATTTTTAAATATGTAATGGGTTTATAAATACTATAGTCTATTACAATAAGATAGCTTACTTGTATTCCTTGGTATATATTCCCCAAAAAGCACATCCAGAATTGTTATAAAATAACATTGCCCAAAGTAATGCACTCTTTAGATGGATGCTTGTTGGAAGAGGTCATCCAGAAGACATGACTACCAGTTGACCTCTGAACTGGACCTAAGTAATCAGAAGCTTCTCATCCACACCTTGTTCTTGTACATTCTACTCACTCTTCCCATACTAGGGGCTGCTTTAAGGATATAACCTTAAGAAAGTAAGGTATTTTTGAGACTATCTTGACTGAATATGTGATTGAACTCAGTTAAGGTCTCTGTAAATGTTTGGGATTCTGGCCGATGAATAGAGATCTACTCTTCTTGTAACCACCCAAGACCAGCCTCTTATATAAGTTCCTTTGCTTATTAAACCTGTCACCCACCAATCTGGAGTGGTTACCTCTTTCTTTAGTCTCTCCTTGCACTCTGTGAACAAGGGTCAGTTTCAGATTTTGCCTGAAAAACCCCCAGGGTTGTGAACAAATAATACTTCATGCAGATTTTGTTTAGGTTCAGCTGATACTGGATTGCCCCTGACTTAAAAATCATTCTGGGAGTACCTGGGTGGCTCAGTTGGTTAAGCAACTGCCTTTGGCTCAGGTCATGGTCCCAGAGTCCTGGGATCAAGTCCCACATTGGGCTCCCAGTTCCATGGGGAGTCTGCTTCACCCTCTGACCTCCCCTCTCATGCTCTCTCTCACTTTGTCTCTCTCTCTCAAAAATAAATAAATAAAAATCTTAAAAGAAAATCATTCTGAACAAAACAATTCAGCAATGTTGAATGGAAAAGAACTTTAGAGTGTTAATTGTTCATCCTTTATAAACTGGAACAGAGTCAAAACAATTATGCAAAGAGAATCAAGACTCTTTCTGTGATTGTGTCCTCAGCTCACCTAAGACTAAAAGAAGAAACAATTTATATTGTGGTACCTCTGTTACTGAGGCTTCTGTCTCCCATTAAATAAAAGCAAATAAATATCATGACAGTAACCTACTTTTAGCTTGATTATTTGTTCAAGTGTATGTGTATGTTCAGCTAGTAATACAGAATAACTTTAGTATCTATTAGTGAGTGTGATTTTGAACTCATTAACAATCAAAATCCCAGCTAATAGAAACAATATTCATATTACATATGATATATTATGTATCATACCTGTCTTTCTGTATTCTGAAATATATTCTAGACAAAGCCAGACTCACAAAGAATAGAACAAGACATTGACTACTCATTCTCTACTAATCATTTTGCCCAATGAAAATTTTAAAAGTAAAACCCCTCATTTTTACCTGGATACATCCCTACTCAGGATAAATGCAGCATTTTCTACTACTTTGTCCTAGGTATGCTTGTGTGATAGAGTCTTTCTTAATGACAACTTTGAAAGAACAAAGTAACTACCTTGTCATACAAAGATACAAGCCTACAAAGATGAGAATACTGGGCACGCGGGTGGCTCAGTGGGTTGAGCCTCTGTCTTCAGCTTAGGTCATGATCTCGGGGTCCTGGGATTGAGCCCTGCATCAGGTGCTCTGCTCGGCAAGGAGCGTGCTTCCCTCTCTCTCTGCCTGCCTCTCTGTCTACTTGGGATCTTTGTCTGTCAAATAAATAAGTAAAATCTTAAAAAAAAATGGAGTTTTTTCCCCAGTGGTATTCCTTTTCATTAATGCTATATTTCCAAATGATGGAGGGAAGAGCATGAGTATAGAGTCAAAGCAGTTGATCTGCTAAGGGTCAAATCCGTGATCCTTATGAGATTTTAATTTGGTCAATTATAAAGATATTGTTCAAGTTGTTTATTCATTATGGCATTATCATACTATGCATTCATTTCTACCAAGACAAATGATCATGCTACCTAGTGATGTTCTATTTTCTCAAAAATTTATCTCAAAAATGTAATAAATTGTATAAATTATAAAGTTTCTATTTTTTCAAACTGACTGCTTGCAGGTTGTGACACATGTATGCTTTACTTACAGAACATATGAATCATTCTTGCAAATACCTTACTTTATCCTTAGTTCCATTTCACTACAATCTTGTTTTTCTCTGCTTTTAATCTATAGTACGAATATGTCACATTATATGCTATATCTCTTCTAGAACAAGCAGAAGTAGAGTGAAGCACTATCTCATTTAATCCTAAATATGACTTTTTAAATTCATTATTTACGCTTTCCAGAGAAAAGACAAATTACAGGTAAAGACAATCAAAAAATAAGTAAAGAACCTAAAATTTAAACATATATTTAGCTCCATACTTTTTCCAAGTTATCATGTTGTTTTCCTTTGGACTTGATGTGGGAGTAAAATGATATTATTCTAAAGTCTAGATCAAATTAAGTTAAAATATGAAACAGGCCTGAGGATAAGCTCTAAAACCTTGACCTGACAGAGTCTCATTTTTATGTCTAACAATGTTGAAAAGGTTATTATGTGTATAAGTAGCTCTAAAAACCTTTAAGAAAACTGTGACTTTGATAGAGAATTGACATATTTAAAAAAAAAAAATGCAAACCAGGGGCTCCTGGGTGGTTCAATCAGTTGACCATGGACTCTTGGTTTTGGTTCAGGTCATGACCTCATGGTTCAGGGTATTGATCCCCAGGTTGGGCTCCATGTTCGACAGGCATTCTGCTTGAAGATCTCCTTCTTCCTCTGCCCCTCCCCCTACTCATGAGCACACATGCAGCCTCTCTCCTCTCTCTCTTAAAAAAAAAAATCTTTAAAAAATTGCAAACCACTTCAAAAGTTCATGATATGCAACAATTTCTAATATTTCTGAAGCTGCTGAAATAAATGAGTCATTAGGTTAATATGACATAGGAGCCCACAGCTGGAGAGGATACCTGGTCTGCCATGCAGGATCCAGCTTTCCATCCAGTCTCCTTGCTCTCTGTCGTCTTTATGTTGTCAGTCACTCGTGAAAATAAAAATAAAACCTTTTGTTTGTAGGCTAAAAAGAGAACACTTAAAAACATCTTGCATATAAAGTTAAGAGGTCTAAAGATGTCTTGCATATAAAGTTAAGGGATCTAACACTAAAAATGTCTTGCATATAAAGTTATCTAGAAGGAAGTTTTGAATAAAGAATAGAATAGCAAATTCTGAAAGTGTCCAAATTTATGACATTCAAAGCTACTGTATGCATTCACACAATACAAACAGTTCATGGAATGAAAGCACCAGGGCAGTTTGCTCAGTGACAGAGACAGAACTTCAGTGAAATGTGAAAAAAATCAGGTAACTTACCTTTGAAGTTATGTAGTCTGAGGAAACACAGGACGATTTCAGAGCTCTCTGCATGTGTGAAAGTACAAGAGAAGAGACACGGCACTAGCCTTTCTTTCTGAGGAGCAGGGGAGAGGGTTGTGAGGAGAAACAAGGGTTCAACACTGATGAAATTCACCTGGTTTTATAACAAAATGTCTGTAGAAGGGGAGCAATGCAAATACTGATCCTTATATCGTGGCAATGTAGGATGTTTGAGCCATGCCTACTCTATGATAATATTAATCTCAATTCACAATAACAAAATAAAGAAAAATCTCTTCAATTCAGATAGTCTTTTAGAAACTTTGCATCATTGCACATTTATTTTAACGTGATTTCACAATTATACATGTGTTTAAGTGATAATTCACAAATTTGAGGTCTTAAAAAGATTATAAGTGATTTTTGGTTATGAATGTCAGGATTCTACTCAGATTTCTTTGGGCAAAGCCACTTAAATTGAAATGATCCCTAGCCCACTGACATCTTTGCCACAACCAGTCTTCAAACTGTTTCATTTTAACAATATAACTGAAATCCAGCTGGCTCACACTCAATTATAATAAAAATCCAAAGTGTTGCTAAGTGACTGGGGAATAGAATATGAAATTCTGACAAGAAATATTCCCTCACCCTTGATTGAGGATAGTAGTGTACAGATGGTGAAGGTGATGTGCATTCTTGGGCCTTTCAAAGACTAATTTCTTCTCAATTCCTACATAGAAATAATCCTTAATATAAAAAATAATAATTGTCATCTTTAATCTCTGTTTCAAAGTGCCCATTATTAACTCCTACTATAATTTAGGTTTTATTCAAGTCATGCATTCATCCTTGCCTCTTGTTTAGACTACTGCATACACTTCCAATTCTACTACAAGCAGAAGTTCCTGGGGCAATTATAGTTCTTTCAGAGGACAAGAACACTGAGGTCACATCTCACCAGTACTTCCTGCCCTGTACTGATACCAATCAAATTTTGAAAATAATTTAAGGTTTCGGTCCTTAGCCTTAGGGTACAAAACTCGATAGAATCTAGCAATTTCAGAAACCTTATCATGTTTAACACCACATTACTCATGGCAACTATTTTCAACAAGAAGTCTGTAGTATTGATCCTAAAACTGAAATGGGCAAGATTCTAGGTCAGAATACATCTTTCAAATCAATGAAATTGTGGAAATTAGTTTGAAAACTTCTATCAGGACATTAGAACATTTTCAAAGAGCCTGGCAACAATTTAGCAGGGTTCATCCTTTCATTTATTTAGAAAAACACCCATTTTCAAGCCATAGCTTTATTCAGTTCCCTGATTTCTAACAAGTGTTATTTCAGTTTCTCCAGAGCCCCTCCTCCATTCAAACAGCTTACTTCTCCTTGTCTTTACCTCCTACCTGACTAGACAATTCTAAAACCAGAAACACTTCTGCTTGTGGCCCTCCATCCTACCCAATCATTTTTATATCCAAGTGTTTCTCAAGATTCACATTTGCAAATAATAACTATTTAAAAACAGTTCAAGCAGCAAAGCTGTTTATTAAATATATTAACTTCATGTCTCTATCTCTTTCTCTCTTTTTCCTCTCTCTTTCACCAGCTGAACATGTAAAGGAAGCCAGTAGCCATATGGCCACTGGTTTCTATCTTTTAACTATAACATGAAGCTAGACTTGGGCTCAAATCAAAAATAAGGGCAGCAAGCAAAGAGAGAGACAGAATCTCAAAGAGATGGCTGTCTGGACCTCAGAGTCATTAGCCTGGGCAATAAGTATTCGGCACCAGCCTCTGAGGCCATGTGCTTCTTACCAAACTGATCCCATCTCAGAGAGTGGATTTTGCCTAATTGTAAGCAGTATCCTGAGAGATCACTAGGAAAGTGTGTTGGGGTGGCTCTTGGAAAGTTTTACTCATTCTTAAAGACAAAAGAGTAGAAAAGGATCTTTTCTGCTGTTATCAATGAGAATACAATCAAAGAAGAACTACACCTATTCTTCATTCCTTTAAAGTGGGGGGACAAAACTGATAACAAACTAGATATAGAAGGGAAGTTCTTCAACCTGATTTTAAAAAATAACTACAAAAAACCTACACTTCATACTTAATGGTGCAGTAATGAATGATTCCTTCCTAAGATTGAAATGCAGAACAATACAAGGATATCCACTTTCACCATTTAAATTACGCATTGTACTGAAGATTATACCCAAGACAATTGGTAGAAAAAAGAAATAGAAATATAGATATCTTTTTAAAAGGTTATATAGGTTGTAAAAGAAGGATTAAAATAGTTTTTATTCACAGATGACATGATTCTGGATTTAGAAAATCCAAAGAAATGCCTGTGTATGTGTGTGTGTGTGTGTGTGTGTGTGTGTGTGCATGTACACTAGAAGTAACAAAAAGGCTTACCAAGTTTGCAGGATACTGATCAATATATAAAAGAAGTGAAAGTTTATACATGAAATACAAAATAAAAAGGATCTAAGGGAAAGGTGAATCATGTTGTGTTCATGGATTGAAAGAGTCAATATTATTAAGATAGCAATTTGCCCCACAAAGATTTAATGCAGTTCCTACCAGAATAGTTGCAGATGTTCTTACTGAAATTCGTAGTCTGATACTAAAATATATATGGAAAGGTATCGGACCCAGGAAAGTTAAAATAACTCTGAAATATAACAAAATTGGAGGACTTGCCTTCTTGATTAAAAGCTTATTAAAGAAGGGGGTGGGATTATGGACATTGGGGAGGGTATGTGCTTTGGTGAGTGCTGTGAAGTGTGTAAACCTGGTGATTCACAGACCTGTACCCCTGGGGACTAAAAATATATGTTTATAAAAAATAAAAAAGAAAAAAAAAAGAAAGAGAAAATAAAACAAAACAAAACAAAACAAAAATTTTAAAAAAAGCTTATTAAAGGGGTGCCTGGGTGGCTGAGTCATTAAGCTTCTGCAATTGGCTCAGGTTATGATCCCAGGGTCCTAGGATGGGGCTCCACATAGGACTCCCTGCTTGGCGGGAAGCCTGCTTCTCCCTTTCCCACTTCCCCTGCTTATGTTCCCTCTCTCGCTGTATCTCTCTCTGTGTCAAATAAATAAATAAAACCTTTTAAAAAAATAAAGCTTATTACAAAGATATAGTAATCAGGACAGTATGGTACTGACTTAAGGATAGATATATAGATCAGTGGAACCAAACAGACCTTCCTAAAATACCTCTTATTTTCCTTGCTGATTTTGGCAAAATCTCCAAGATAATTCCCTGGAGAAAGGATTTTATTTTCAACAATGGAATACTTCCCTCCCTCTACTGGTTTGGAAGTTGTCTCTTTAATTTATATCTCAGTGATAGTTCTAGGTATTTTACTATACTTACTAGAAACAGAGACTGCTAAATTTCTAACCAATATTCTTACTTTCAATCTCTTATTCAAAAAGAATCTTGATTTAATTGGAGACTGTTTGAAAACCCCTCTTCAATTCTCTGTGGGATTTCAGTAAATGTGATTAGGTTTATAGACAATAGAATACAGATGAAATTTGGGGTTCAGGCTTCCTTTAAAGAGGGGTCAGAATTAACTTGGAGGTCAATTGCCTTTGACACTTCTTGCTACCTTATTTCATTGTCTTGATACCTGACTAGTGACCATGATGGGAAAAGATTTGGTCATTGACTTTCAATGAAATGCAAAAGCTAATGGGGCAGAGAGTCTGGATTTCTGATAACAATAAGAAGCAAACATCTCTGCTTTAGACTATCTACCTCTTGTTTTATTTTATGTAATAGAAAATAAACCCCTAACCTGTTTAAGACACTTATTTTTGATCTCTGTTACAAAAAGTCCAACACAATTCTTTTTTTTTTCTTAATAATACATTAAACGGATCTATCCATCCAATCTATTAACCTCTCTGTCATATTTTACATTTTATTTTCTATCTGGTGTGCATTCTAAGGAGATTCTTCCAGCAGTTCTTCTAGTTTATGATTTTTAAAATCTATACCTGAACTGTCAATGAACTCATTCATTGTGTTGTACTTAATTCATTTCTAAACTTTACTTTTAAAAGTTTTGTTCTGTTCTTTTTAAAATTTGCCTTGTGATTTGAAGATATATTTGTGTATTGTTCACTCTTTAGATTTATCTTTCAACTTTCTGAACATTTCATGTGATATATATCTGATAATTCTAGTTTCTTTCGTCCAATTTATTGAGATATAATTGACATACAATTTTCTGTTAGTTGAAAGTATATGACATAATGATTTATTAAATGTATATAATGTAAAATTATTACCACAGTTTAGTTACTATCCATCACCTCCCATAGCTACAAAATTCTTTTTCTTGTGATAAGAGCTTTCAAGGTCTACCCTATAAAGGAATTTTTTTAAAAGATTTTATTTATTTGACAGAGAGAAACATAGCAAGAGAGGGAACACAAGCAAGGGGAGCAGAAGGGGGAGAAATAGGCTTCCCACTGACCAATTAGCCCAACGGGGGGCTCAATCCCAGGGTACTGGGATCATAGCCTGAGCCAAAGGCAGAAACCTAATGACTGAGCCACCCAGGCACCCCAATAAACAACTTTCAAATACATAAGACAGTACTGTTAATCATAGTCATTATGCTGTACATGGTATCGCCAAAGCTTACTGATTTTAAAACTGTACATTTGTGTCTTTTGACCACCTTCCGTCATTTCACCTAACCATGCCCCCTGCCTCTGGCAATACTAATCAGCTTTGTTTCTATAAGTTTGGTATTTATATATTCCACATAGAAGTGAGATGACACAATATTTAATGCCCATGGAAACAATCCATCCATATTGTCACAACCGGCAGCATCTGTGTTCATCAGGAATAGTGGTCTGTAATTTTCTTCTTTTTTTGTGTGTAAAAGAAATAATGACGGTCAGAGTGGACATAAATGAAATAGAGACCAAAAAGACAATATTCTTAGGTAGGATGAAGTGATACTGAGTTGAGCAACATCAGCCCCAGGGAAGAAGCTGCAAAAACAGTCTCAAGTGTTCTCTTTCTGGCAAGAGGTCAAACATCAGAATATTGTAATCAGCTAGTGCACTAATGTGGTGATCAAAAGACAAAATGGGCCATGGAATTATAGGCATTCCTGTAGATAATGTTTTTCAATGTGTGGGCCTAGAATAGCAGCGTAAGCATCAATTTGGAACATTAGAAATGCAAATACTTGAGCCCCTGATGCAGACTTACCAAACAGAAACTCCAAGGAAGGGACTCAACAATCTAGCTATTCGGGTGACAGGGATACATGCTAAATTTGAGAAACACTGTTTCAGGGATTTCTCAAATCTTTTCCATAAAGAATAGGCATCTGGAAAAAAGACTGGATTTTCAGCAGCTAAGCAGAATGATAGCTTTGAAGGAAAGTCAGTGAAACTTTGTATTAAAGTAATAGACTGATAAGGTCTTGGCATATGAGTTATGTACATTAGTATGACTTCATTTTAATCCATTTCTAATTAGTCATTATGATATTTCAGTTGCAGAAAGATACCAAATTTTCTCAATTTAAGAAATTATATGCTGAAATTCCTTTTTAAAATACAAAGCAATTATTATATTAAAAGTTCAAAACAAGTCAAAAACAGACATACTCCTGAAGTCTAGTTCTACATTTCTACAAAGTAATTCAGCATCTCCTAAAAATTATTTAAATTATATTTCTGCAAACAAAAATGTAGGCATAATAAAACATGGTAGCTTGGTCATTAACTATTTGCTCTGTCTCTCTAATTGCTATTCAGAAGAAAAGTAATATTTACCAATAAATGCATGATTTTTTTAATATGTTCAGTTAGCCATTTTATAGTACAGCATAAGTTTTTGTTGTAGTGTTCAATGATTCATTAGCTGTGTAGAACATAAATGCATGATTTTAAGCAGCTTCACAGATCAGGATTGCATTCACTGGTCACATGGGACATCTTAATAGTACATACTAGAAATACATAACTAAGGGCTACCATAGAGCACGTGACTCTTGATCTTGGGTCTTGAAATCAAGCCCCACATTGGACATAAAACTATACTTAAAAGGAAAAAATACATAGCTAAGGCTGAGAGAATCTCTAAAAGTTATGTCCTTACAAATGGTTAGAATGTAAAATTTGATGCTAACACAGTAAAATCAGAGTCATTTGTCTGGTTTTATTATACTTGCATGTTATCTCAGCTGTACACACCTCATATCTTGAGGCCACATGCAGATAAAATAGTGGTAACATCTGTTTTCTGTGTACCAACCAGAAGATAAGCCAGCTAGAAACTTCTCATCTTTTCCATTTCCATTCTTCCTTCAGTGTGATTTCTGTCTTTCTTTTTTAAGACTATGTATTTCAGAGAAAAAGAGAGAGAGAGCATGCTCCCAAGGTGGGGAGAGGAAGAGGAGGGGTAAAGAGAGAGGACGAGAGTCTTTTTTTTTTTTTTTTTAAGATTGTATTTATTTGTTTGAGAGAGAGAGTAAGTGAGTGAGAAAGAGCACAAGCTGAGGGGAGAAGCAGAGGGAGAAGGAAAAGCAGGCTCCCCACTCAGCAGGGAGCCTAATGAAGGGCTTGATCCCAGGACCCTGGAATCATGACTGAGCTGAAGGCAGATGCTTAACCAACTGAGCCTCCCTGGCACCCCAGAGGGTGAGAGAGTCTTAAGCAGACTCTGCTTTCCGTGCAGAGCCTGACAGTGGAGCTCACAACCCAAGATCATGACCTGAGCTGAAACCAAGAGTTTGACGACTAACTGACCGTACCACTCAGGTTCTCCCTGACTTTTGTCTTAAACAGTAATTTAGTTATGCAAATAGTTTTATCCCAAATATTGCTACATGTTTCCTTTTATGTAAAGTGGCTATTCTGTAATTTATTTAGTTTAATAAAATTAAATATAAAGCTATTAATTTAATGGAACATTTCTAAAAATAAGTTTCTAAGTAATTCAAAGTATTTGGTAGAATCTAATTTATGCCTCTTTTTCACATATGAAATTAATACAGTCTAATTGGCTTTTGGGGTTTTATAGACTTCTCTTTTAAAAACATCACAATACTTTTTATATTATCTGCATTGAATATTTTAGATAAAACAGTTAAGTTCATTACTTTGGAGTCCTGGGTTTTTTAAAAAATAGTAACCGTTTAAAAAAAATTTTTTTAAGATTTAATGTATTTATTTGCAGAGAGAGAGCACAAGAAGGGGGAGCAGCAGGCAGAGGAAGAAGCACCCTCCCACCTGTGCAGGGAGCCTGATGTGGGGCTGGATCCCAGAATCCTGAGATCATGACCTGAGCCAAAGGCAGATGCTTAACCAACTAAGCCACACAGACACTCCTAGTAATCATTTCTTTAAAAAATCAAATAAGAGGGCGCCTGGGTGGCTCAGTGGGTTGGGGCCTCAGTCTTCAGCTCGGGTCGTGACCCTGGGGTCCTGGGATCAGGCCCTGCATCCGGCTCCCTGCGCGGCAGGGAGTCTGCTTCCCTCTCTCTCTGCCTGCCTCTCTGCCTACTTGTGATCTTTGTCAGATAAATAAATAAAATCCTTAAAAATAATAAAATATTTGTACAAGGTCATTTTTTATTTATTCTTTTAAGATGTAAATCCATCAAGAATTAATAAAAAAAGAATTAATGAAAACTTTTATACTGTATGCATCAAAAATGGACCATCATAATTATTTTGAATCCTATATACTGACTTCAAATCTTGGATTAGTAACAAGGTAAAAGTTTACATTGTCATCAATACATAAAAGAACAGAATCACAAAAACAATGACAAAGCAGCACATTCCATAGGATTCTCCTGTAATTAGCCACTTTTATCATCCAATCTCATAATGCATGACTACTCATAACTTGTTTTGCTAAGTTGTCTTGAAAGACATAATTCATTTGTAGGCAGTACAGTGGGAAAAAGCACATGAAAATGATACTTCAAAGACTAATTTAATAATGCCATTAATTTGCTAAAATATGTCTATAGTAATTCATCATAAATAAAATGAGGTTACACCAGTGAAGACAAAACAAGATGAAGACCATAAACTTCCTTTCTTTTCATTACATTCATTGTGTATTTGTGAGTTGGTTATATCTGAAAGTTCTTTTGGTATTCTCTAACATCATGAAACACAGTAAATATATATGTACAATTCTGCATCCACAGTACCAGGTAGGGCCATTTAACTTCTCTGGAACACATACTATCTGTTGGGTTATATTTGCAGGTCATTTTAGAGCCTTTGATGTATCTGAAGACTAACTGAAAATTCAAAGATCATGCTGCAAAACACTTTTTGTTTTGTCTTTTGCCTGATACAAGAGAAGGCTATGGAGAAACCTAATATGGCACGTAAGGAATGTTAAAATAATGTCCTGATTGCTGAATTCATATTATCCTCTCACAAGGGAGCCATCAGCCTCATACATTAAATAAAAATAAATAAGAGAAAGAACCCATTCTCGTGGTTGCCAGCTGAAAATAAATTAAACGCTGCTTCTTTTTTAACTATGTTCAATTGTCCTTGTCCACAGGGACCATGCTTTGGAAATATAAAAGAATATATTTAGTTCTTGATGAAAGAATAATAATTTGGTAATCTCTCCTATGAAAAAAACATTAAAGCTGTGGTTATACAAAACCATTTTCCTGTCCATGAAATTCTCAGATTTAAGACTCTAAAATGCTTTGGAAAACATTATCTTTACACCCCAGTGGCACAATGTTTTAAATTAGTCACTTAGAAAGAGGAAACAGAAAAATTTGAAGCATACATATGCTAACAGGCTTTTCTGATCTCCCAGAAGCCAACAGTAGAAATGAAACCATATGTACTGATAGCTAGATGATCTTTCTAGCATAACATGTTTTTTAATCAGAAATAATTTTGAGGAATAAATAAGAAAGGTGAAGCTTTAGGTGTATAAAATAAACTGTAATTTAAAATAATAATAAATAATAATAAATCAGATGATCAATTTTTAGTCTCATTATCTTAAATGAACTATTCTGGATTTGTTCATTATGGTTATGTTTGTTTGTTTGTTTGTTTGTTTTAAAATAAACAAATGAGCACTTGTGCCACTGTTGACCTCATAAGGAGTCTTTGGTGAGAAGAAATAAAAAAGAGGGAGAGAAAGACCAATTGTTACTTTCAAATCATGCTGAGTACCATTATATATGTTCTGCTATATAATCCACATAATCAAAATTTATATTAAAATTTTGCATTACTTTCAGTGTAGGATTCTCATTGCTCAACTGTTGGGAAATGATGTAAGTAATTATCAAAATATAATATGGACCTCTGTTCTTAAACAATGTTTTTAGATCTTGAATAAAGCCAACCTAACTTCTTTTCTTTTTTAAATTTTTATTTGCACTTTATAAGGTCTGTATGATGAATCTTCACATTAAATTGCAAAACTTACATGTTTTCATATACACTACAATTCAGTGTGTACCCATAGACTTGTTACAGTACAGAATACATCTCTTTGTGCTGTTCTCCTATATTTAATACACAGCAAGGTTAATAAATGCTTAGTTTGGACATGGGGTTGGATATTATCACTTGTATTCCCAAATAAAATTACCTGACCTGTTACTCAGACTTTATACACATTCAGAAGAAGCTCTCATGCCTTTCTGAGGAATGTAAACTAACTCCAAACCCCTTCTTTCCAACTTGCTAGATGAACTTTCATGTGGTTTGTTAAAAGGTCCTGTCCTGTCATTCCCTTCCACTAAAATACTGCTTACAACTTTGAGAACAAGAAAGCCATGTACTCTTCACATGCTTTATAATAAATACTATTAGAATTTGCTACATACTCTACATATTTCACCTCAAAGCATGACAATGATATTACATTGTAGTTGCTAGTGTTCTCAATCAAAAGCAAAATGAAACCCAAACTCAAGGAGTTAAAACTGAACTGATCAACATCAAGTAGCTTCTCAATGGGACATGAGTTTGTCCCTCTAACACTATCTGAAAGCAAATTGCATGTCCCTGCAATTAAGTATTTGGCTTCACCCAAAGTCGGTGTTCTGATCTTTGCCATGAACCATAATTTCATGTAATTTGTCTAAATTACAATTCCTCTGCCCATAAAACTACCTCAATTTCACTGTTGAATATGTGATACTCATGGATTCCAATATAGACACTAACATATACAAACACTGGTTATTTTGACTTAGTAGTTTTAAAGTTTTCCAGTTTATATGACCTTTTAAGAAAATTCAATCAAATTCCAGATTATGCCATATGACCACACCGTTTCACAACTTCCACTCACAGGTTTTTAATAAATAGAAACAAAAGAATTTTCACAAAAAGATTTGTACAAGAACAATTATATGAGTTTTATTTGTAATGAACAAAAACTGAAACTCAAAACTTCTGTAGAGAGAAATATGGTTAAACAGTAAGTTTTATCATTACATAATAGGATGATATTCCACAAATAAAAAGAGACAATTATTGATATTACAACAATGTGGATAAATCTCAAAACATCAAGTTGACCAATGTAAGTCAGTACATGTACATGAAAAGTACATAGCATGATTTCAGTTATATATGCAATTTGAGAAAATTCATTGTTCTGACAATCACTGCTTGGGTCCTAGGAATGCGGTGCTGACTAGAAAAAAGCATGAGAGAATGTCAGGGTAAATAAGAAATGTTCTGTATCTTAATTTGGAAGATGGCTACATGAGTGTGTGCATTTGTAAAAGCTAATCAAATTAGGCACTTAAAACCTATGAATTTAACTATTTTAAAAATATAACCCAATAAAAAATTTTACCTTATTTTAGTAACCAATTAATGGTACTAAACATTAATTGCCCTAACATCTGTCTCTAGTTTTTCCATTAATCAAGAAAAAGTTAAAATTTATAGTGAGTTTGAGGATCAGTTATCTATATGACTTAATAAAATAAGCTGAGAATTTTATTATAATTAAGATAATTGTGTACTGAAAACAATTTCAAAGTGACAAAAAGCTGTGACTAATCTTTCTGTACGTCACATTGAGATTCTAGGCAGTTATACTGACTCCTGAAGATACTTTCACTACTGATTCTTTTGAGCAAACACCCTTAAAAATATTGGAGCAGATCATAGAGTTCATTGATCCCTGGCTCAGTTTTGAGAGGCAAAGAGAAGCTTCTTAGTAGGGCAAATATTTTACCAAAAGCATCATGGTGCATCCTACCTTAGAATCTATGAATTGCTGTTTTTCCAAGTGAAAACAGAGTCACTCAGTGGAAACCTTTCCAGAGGTATAACAAATGGTGTTTTTTTTGTTTTGGTTTGGTTTTTGGTTTTGGGTTTTGGGTTTTGGGTTTTTTGAGATTGTTGATAGCCTTCAACAGGGGAAGTTAACATGGAATGAATAATTCACTAGATTATTCCTATTTGAAACAGAGATAAAATAAGCTAATACATAACTGAAAGGGAATTATCTGCCCTCAATGATCTCATTGAAAACATATTTGATCTATACATTGTAAAATGTTTTATAGTATATACAGATAGAGAAATAAAGAGTTTCTACTACATCATCATGATGCCGTCTTCAAAAAGACTGGCTGCATTTAATACAAGTTACTAAGAAACATTTCAGCATGAAAATTTTTGTTTTCCTTCCCTACTTGAAATTGAATAAACCTGAATAATTTGTTTCTCTTGTTTACTTTAATTATATTAACAAAAATGGATATAATCACTGTTAGAATTTGTAAGAATCTCTGGAGTGGCATTGCTGCTATTAAATTTCTTTTCAGAGATTTGTTCCTACATATTTTGTTCTTTCACAGTTTCATGATAATAGAGTATTTGTAGCTATAGCTGGAGTTAAATAAATTGTATGTATACACACACATACACCATGGGGAAATGAAAATTAAAGGATTCTTCTTGTGCAGTCATTATGCAGGTATTATAAAAATTTGGAATGGTCCAATAAATAAATAAGGTCCAGGTAATCTTATTTATTAAAACTTTTACACTCTGCAGGTGGTAACTAATTTAATCTAACATTTATACCCAGGTATGTGAAAGGAGCAATAAAAACAAAATAAGAATAAATAAATTAATAGGTATATATGAGAGATAATTTGTTATTAAATGCATACAATTTTAATTAAATCAATTATTATTTAATAGCATTATGCTTCGAATAATTATATTCCACCTCTTTCCTCTAACCACCAAATAGGAGTTTGGTCAACTGAATTTGAAACATGGATAACATTAACTGTATGGTTTAGGAGTTCATTGCATGCTCATCTTTAGATATTTTATATTGAATCATAATTTTAGACTAAAAAGGATTTAAAAATCTATTTTGGGGTTATTCTAGCATATACATACATACAATTATATAAATGCCTTGCCATGGAATCTACATTTATTAATAGAGCCAGGACTAGAACCCGGTTACTCTTCTTTTTTTTTTTTAAGTAAGCTCTATGCCAGGCTGTACCTGACACCGGGCTTGAATTCAAGATCCTGATATTAAGACAAGAGCCAAGATCAAGAGCCAGAAGTTAACTGAGACACTCAGATGCCCATGAACCTCTAATTTATAGTGCTCTAAAGTTTAATATTTACTTATAAATCCAGTTTTATTTAATCAATAAAGATTCACATTAATCTATCTGATTTTTAATTTTTTTTAAGATTTATTTACTTATTTGTGAGAGAGAGAGGCACACATCGGCATGGGGAGAGTCAGAGGAAGGAGAAAAGCAGACTCCCTGTTGAATGTGGAGCCCTAAGTGGGGTTCGATCTCAGGACCCTCAGACCATGACCAGAGCAGAAACTGAGTCAGACCCTCACCCAACTAAGCTACACAAACACACCTCTCTGATTTTTATAAATAAATTCTTCCAAATAATTCAATAGAAGGATTTCCACACTTTAATTTAGGCATCAGTATTATTAAACAAACATCTTTATTCTTACCATATTTTAAAAAATGAGCTTTAGTCATGGAGTTTATTCTCCCTCTTTATATATCAACTGCGCAGAATGTTATAAAATCTAAAGACACACTATTGTATACCCATTTAAAAAGCAATGAATATCAAATAAAATAAATAAATAAAAATAAATTTTAAAAATTAAAACACTGATTTCACAATTCAAAGGATTATAAATTAGAATTTTTTATAAATCAAAAATAATATTTATAACACCCTTGAACATAAATTAAATTCAAAAGATGTCAATTGAGCTCTAGGCTAAGTTGGGAATGATAAGAACTTTAAACCTTCTTTGACTTCAAGGAATTTGCAATACAACAGTATAATTTAAAACATTTCCAAAGGTTCCTGGGTGACTCAGTAGGTTAAGCAGCTGCCTTTGGCTCAGGTCAAGATCCTGAGGTCCTGGGTTCCAGCCCTGCATCTGGCTCCCTGCTTCTCCCTCTTCCAGTTCTGCTGCTCCTTTTGCTTGTGCTCTCTTTCTGTCTCTCTAAACGAATAAGTAAAATCTTTAAAAAATAAAGATCTAGGGAGGAATCAAGATGGCAAAGAAGTAGCCAGCTGAGACTACTTCAGCTAGCAGGAGATCAGCTAGATAGCTAATCTGAAGATTGCAAACACCTACAAATCCAATGGCATTTCAAGGAGAAGAATAACAGCAATTCTAGAAACAGAAAATCAACTACTTTCTGAAAGGTAGGACTGGCGGAGAAGTGAATCCAAAGCAATGGGAAGATAGACCCCGGGGGGAGGGGCCAGCTCCCGGCAAGTGGCAGAGCAACGGAACACTGGAGCACAAAATCAGGACTTTTAAAAGTCTGTTATGCTGAGGGACATCGCTCCAGAGTCTAAACCAGGGTGAAGCCCATGCAGGGTCACAGAGGGATTGGGGGTGTCTGAGTGTCGCAGAGCTTACAGGTATTAGAACGGGGAAGCCAGCTACAGAGACAGAGCCGAGAGTGAGCTCACAGCTCGGGGTTACCTTGAACAGGTCGCAGGCTCGGTGAGCTCTGAGCACGGCTGGAGGTCAGGCAGATGGGAGTTATTGGGCACTGTTCTCTGAGGGCCCACTGAGGAGTGGGGCCCGGGCTCTCGGCCCCTCAAGGCCAGAGACCAGGGGGCCGCCATTTTCATTCCTGTCCTCTGGAACTCTACCGAAAGTGCTCAGTGAAAAAAAGCTCCTGAAAGCAAACCTGAGCGGATTACTCAGCCCAGCCCCTGGTAAGGGCTGTGCAATTCCACCTGGGGCAAAGACACTTGAGAATCACTACAACAGGACCCGCCCCCAGAAGATCAACAAGAAATCTAGCCAAGACCAAGGTCACCTACCAAGGAGTGCAGTTTCAATACCAAGGAGAGCAGCAGAATTCCAAAGGAGGAGAAAGCAAAGCACGGAACTCATGGCTTTCGCCCCATGATTCTTTAGTCTTGAAGTTAATTTAATATTTTTTTCTTTTTCAATTTTTTTCTCTTCTACTAAATTTTTTTTAGATTTTATCTTTTCTTTTTTAACGTTTTTTAACTAGTTTTCTAATATATATATATTTTTTCTTTTTTATACTTTTTCTTTATTTGTTTTATTTTTTTAATTGATTCTTTTCTTTTCTTTTTTTTTTTTATTTCTGAACCTCTTTTTATCCCCTTTTACCCCCTCATGATTTGGGATCACTTCTGATTTGGTTAAAGCATATTTTCCTGGGGTTGTGCCACCCTTTTAGTATTTTACTTGCTCCTCCATATACTCTTATCTGGACAAAATGACAAGGCGGAAAAATTCACCACAATAAAAAGAACAAGAGGCAGTACCGAAGGCTAGGGACCTAATCAATACAGACATTGGTAATATGTCAGATCTAGAGTTCAGAATGACGATTCTCAAAGTTCTAGTCGGACTCAAAAAAGGCATGGAAGATATTAGAGAAACCCTCTTGGGAGATATAAAAACCCTTTCTGGAGAAATAAAAGAACTAAAATCTAAACAAGTTGAAATCAAATAGGCTATGAATGAGGTGCAATCTAAAATGGAGGCTCTCACTGCTAGGATAAATGAGGCAGAAGAAAGAATTAGTGATATAGAAGACCAAATGACAGAGAATAAAGAAGCTGAGCAAAAGAGGGACAAACAGCTACTGGACCACGAGGGGAGAATTCGAGAGATAAGTGACACCATAAGATGAAAAAACATTAGAATACTTGGGATTCCAGAAGAAGAAGAAAGAGAGAGGGGAGCAGAAGGTATACTGGAGAGAATTATTGGAGAGAATTTCCCCAATATGGCAAAGGGAACAAGCATCAAATTCCAGGAGGTGCAGAGAACCCCCCTCAAAATCAATAAGAATAGGTCCACACCCCATCACCTTTAGTAAAATTTACAAGTCTTAGTGACAAAGAGAAAAACCTGAAAGCAGCCCGGGAAAAGAAGTCTGTAACATACAATTGTAAAAATATGAGATTGGCAGCAGACTTATCCACAGAGACCTGGCAGGCCAGAAAGAGCTGGCATGATATATTCAGAGCACTAAATGAGAAAAACATGCAGTCAAGAATACTATACCTAGCTAGGCTATCATTGAAAATAGAAGGAGAGATTAAAAGCTTCCAGGACAAACAAAAACTGAAAGAATTTGCAAACACCAAACAAACTCTACAGGAAATATTGAAAGGGGTCCTCTAAGCAAAGAGAGAGCCTACAAGTGGTAGATCAAAAGGAACAGAGACAATATACAGTAACAGTCACCTTACAGGCAATACAATGGCACTAAATTCATATCTCTCAATAGTTACCCTGAATGTTAATGGGCTAAATACCCCAATTAAAAGACACAGGATATCAGAATAGATAAAAAAAAAATCAAAACCCATCTATATGTTGCCTACAAGATACTCATTTTAAACCTGAAGACACCTCCAGATTTAAAGTGAGGGGGTGGAAAAGAATTTACCATGCTAATGGACATCAGAAGAAAGCAGGAGTGGCAATCCTTATATCAGATCAATTAGATTTTAAACCAAAGACTATAATAAGAGATGAGAAAGGACACTATATCATACTCAAAGGATCTGTCCAACAAGAAGATCTAACAATTTAAAATATCTATGCCCCCAACGTGGGAGGAGCCAACTATATAAACCGATTAATAACAAAATTAAAGAAACACATCAACAATAATACAATAATAGTAGGGGACTATAACATTCCCCTCACTGAAATGGACAGATCATCCAAGCAAAAGATCAACAAGGAAATAACGGCCTTAAATGACACACCAGACCAGATGGACATCACAGATATATTCAGGACATTTCATCCCAAAGCAACAGAATACACATTCTTCTCTAGTGCACATGGAACATTCTCCAGAATAGATCACATCCTCAGTCCTAAAAGAGGTCTCAACCAATATCAAAAGATTGGGATCATTCCCTGCATATTTTCAGACCACAATGCTCTGAAGCTAGAACTCAACCACAAGAGGAAATTTAGAAAGAACCCAAATACATAGAGATTAAATAGCATCCTTCTAAAGAATGAATGAGTCAACCAGGAAATTAAAGAAAAATTGAAAAAATTCAAGGAAACAAATGTTAATGAAAACACAATGGTTCAAAATCTGTGGGATACAACAAAGGCAGTTGTGAGAGGAAAGTATTTAGTGATACAAGCCTTTCTCAAGAAACAGGAAAAGGTCTCAAGTACATAACCTAACCCTCCACCTAAAGGAGCTGGAGAAAGAACAAGAAAGAAACCCTAAACCCAGCAGGAGAAGAAGAATCATAAAGATCAGAGCAGAAATCAATGAAATAGAAACCAAAAGAACAATAAAACAAATGAACGAAACTAGGAGCTGGTTCTTTGAAAGAATTAAAAAGATTGATAAACCCCTGGCCCGACTTATCAAAAAGAAAAGAGAAAGGACCCAAATAAATAAAATCATGAATGAAAGAGGAGAGATCACAACTAACACCAAAGAAATACAAAACAATTATAACAACATACTATGAGCAACTCTACGCCAACAAATTTGACAATCTGGAAGAAATGGATGCATTCCTAGAGACATAAAAAATACCACAACTGAACCAGGAAGAAATAGAAAGCCTGAAAAGACCCATAACCAGTAAGGAGATTGAAACAGTCATCAAAAATCTCCAAACAAACAAAAGCCTGGGCCAGACGGCTTCCCGGGGGAATTCTATGAAACATTTAAAGGAGAACCAATTCCTTTTCTCCTGAAACTGTTCCAAAAATAGAAATGGAAGGAAAACTTCCAAACTCATTTTATGAGGCCAGCATCACCTTGATCCCAAAACCAGACAAGGATCCCATCAAAAAAGAGAGCTATAGACCAATATCCTTGATGAACACAGATGCGAAAATTCTCACCAAAATACTAGCCAATAGTATTCAATAGGATTCAACAGTACATTAAAAGGATTATTCACCACGACCAAGTGGGATTTATTCCAGGGCTGCAAGGTTGGTTCAACATCCGCAAGTCAATCAATGTGATACAACACATCAATAAAAGAAAGAACAAGAACCATAGGATACTCTCAATAGATGCTGAAAAAGCATTTGACAAATTACAGCATTCCTTCCTGATAAAACTCTTCAAAGTGTAGAGATAGAGGGCACATACCTCAATATTATCAAGCCATTTATGAAAAACCCACCACAAATATAATTCTCAATGGAGAAAAACTGAAAGCTTTTCCGCTAAGATCACGAACATGGCAGGGATGTCCATTATCACTACTGCTATTCAACATAGTACTAGAAGTCCTAGCCTCAGCAATAAGACAACAAAAGAAAATTAAAGGCATCTAAATCGGCAAAGAAGAAGTCAAACTATCACGCTACACAGATGATATGATACTATATGTGAAAAACCCAAAAGCCTCCACTCCATCACTGCTAGAACTTGTACAGGAATTCAGTAAAGTGTCAGGATATAAAATCAATGCACAGAAATCAGTTGCATTTCTGTACACCAACAAGAAGACAGAAGAAAGAGACATTAAGGAGTCAATCCCATTTACAATTACACCCAAAACCATAAGATACCAAGGAGTAAACCTAACCAAAGAGGCACAGAATCTATACTCAGAAAACTATAAAGTCCTCATGAAAGAAACTGAGGAAGACACAAAGAAATGGAAAAATGTTCCATGCTCATGGATTGGAAGAATAAATATTGTGAAAATGTATGCTACCTAAATCAATCTACAAATTTAATGCTATTCCTATCAAAGTGCCATCCGTCTTTTTCAAAGAAATGGAACAAATAATCCAAAAATCTATATGGAACCAGAAAAGACCTCGAATAGCCAAAGGAATATTGAAAAAGAAAGCCAAAGTTGATGGCATCACAATTCTGGACTTCAAGCTCTATTACAAAGCTGTCATCATCAAGACAGCATGGTACTGGCACAAAAACAGACACATAGATCAATGGAACAGAATAGAGAGCCCAGAAATAAACCCTCAACTCTATGGTCAACTAATCTTTGACAAAGCAGGAAAAAATCTTCAGTGGAAAAAAGACAGCCTCTTCAATAAATGGTGTTGTGAAAATTGGACAGCCACATGCAGAAAAATGAAATTGGACCATTTCCTTATACCACACAGGAAAATAGACTCAAAATGGATAAAGGACCTCAATGTGAGAAAGGAATCCATCAAAATCCTTGAGGAGAACACAGGCAGCAACCTCTTCAACCTCAGCTGCAGCAACATCTTCCTAGGAATATCGCCAAAGGCAAGGGAAGCAAGGGCAAAAATGAACTATTGGGATTTCATCAAGATCAAAAGTTTTTGCACAGCAAAGGAAACAGTGAACAAAACCAAAAGACAACTGACAGAATGGGAGAAGATATTTGCAAACGACATATCAGATAAAGGACTAGTGTCCAAAATCTATAAAGAACTTAGCAAACTCAACACCCAAAGAACAAATAATCCAATCAAGAAATGGGCAGAGGACATGAACAGACATTTCTGCAAAGAAGACATCCAGATGGCCAAAAGACACATGAAAAAGTGCTCCACATCACTGGGCATCAGGGAAACACAAATCAAAACCACAATGAGATATCACCTCAACCAGTCAGAATGGCTAAAATCAACAAGTCAGGAAATGACAGATGCTGGTGAGGATGCAGAGAAAGGGGAACCCTCTTACACTGTTGGTGGGATATCAAGCTGGTGCAGCCACTCGAAAACAGCATGGAGGTTCCTCAAAATGTTGATAATCGAACTACCCTATGACTCAGCAATTGCACTACTGGGTATTTACCCTAAAGATACAAACGTAGTGATCCGACGGTGCACATGCACCCAAATGTTTATAGCAGCAATGTCTACAATAGCCAAACTATGGAAATAACCTAGATGCCCATCAACAGATGAATGGATAAAGAAGAAGTGATATATATACACCATGGAATACTATGCAGCCATCAAAAGAAATGAAATCTTGCCATTTGCGATGACGTGGATGGAACTAGAGGATATCATGCTTAGCAAAATAAGTCAGTAGGAGAAAGACAGCTATCATATGATCCCTCTGATATGAGGAAGTTGTGATACAACATGGGGGGTTAAGGGGGTAGGAGAAGAATAAATGAAACAAGATGGGATTGGGAGGGAGACACACCATATGTGTTTCTCAATCTCACAAAACAAACTGAGGGTTGCTGGGGGCAGGGGGGTTGAGAGAAGGGGGGTGGGGTTATGGACATTGGGGATGGTATGTGCTATGGTGAGTGCTGTGAAGTGTGTAAACCTGGAGATTCACAGACCTGTACCTCTGGGGTTAAATATATATTATATGTTTATTAAAAAATAAAAAATTAAAAAATATAAAAATAAAAATAAAGATCTAGAGGGAGACAAACCATGAGAGATTCTTAACTATAGGAACAAAAACTGAGGGTTGCTGGAGGGGAGGTGGGTGGGGGGATGTGGTAACTGGGTGATGGCCATTAAGGAAGGTATATATTGTGAAGAGCACTGAGTGTTATATGCAACTGATGAATAACTGAACTCTACATCTGAAACTAATGAAATAATATATGTTGGCTAATTGAATTTAAATTTTTAAAAAATCTAAATGTGAATTGTCAAATTAAAAAAAATTAACAACAAAACATGTCCTAAATAGGAATATGAAAAGTCCTCACTTTAAACTCGACCATTCTCTTACAACATACACAAAGATAAACTCA
Organism: Mustela nivalis; assembly: GCF_964662115.1. Classification (NCBI taxonomy): domain Eukaryota; kingdom Metazoa; phylum Chordata; class Mammalia; order Carnivora; family Mustelidae; genus Mustela; species Mustela nivalis. The sequence goes on along the minus strand of NC_139025.1, from coordinate 56,619,485 downwards.
AAATTGATAAAAGACCTCAACATGAGGCAGGAATCCAACAGATTCCTAGAGGAGAACACAAGCAGTAACCTCTCCAATATCAGCCACAGCAATTTCTTTCAAGATATGTCTCCAAAGGCAAAGGAAACAAAAGTGAAAATGAATTCTGGGGACTTCGTTAAGATCAAAAGCTTCTGCACAGCAAATGAAATAGTCAACAAAACAAAGAGACAACCCATAGAATGGGAGAAGATATTCACAAATGACAGTGCAGACAAAAGGTTGATATCCAGGATCTATAAGGAACTTCTCAAACTCAGCACACACAAAACAAATAATCATGTCAAAAAATGGGCAGAAGATATGAACAGACACTTCTCCAATGAAGACATACAAATGGCTATCAGACATATGAAAAAATGTTCGTCATCACTAGCCATCAGGGAGATCCAAATCAAAACCACATTGTGATACCACCTTACACCAGATAGAATGGCCAAAATTAACAAGACAGTAAACAACATGTGTTGGAGAGATTGTGGAGAAAGGGGAACCCTCTTATACTGTTGGTGGGAATGCAAGTTGGTGCAGCCACTTTGGAGAACAGTGTGGAGATTCCTTAAGAAATTAAAAATAGAGCTTTCCTATGACCCTGCAATTGCACTCCTGGGTACTTACCCCAAAGATACATATTTAGTGAAAAGAAGGGCCATCTGTACCCCAATGTTCATAGCAGCAAGGCCATGGTCACCAGACTGTGGAAAGAACCAAGATGCCCTTCAATGGATGAATGGATAAGGAAGATGTGGTCCATATACACAATGGAGTATTATGCCTCCATCAGAAAGGATGAATACCCAACTTTTGTAGCAACATGGACAGGACTGGAAGAGATTATGCTGAGTGAAATAAGTCAAGCAGAGAGAGTCAATTATCATATGGTTTCACTTATTTGTGGAGCATAAGAAATAACATGGAGGACATGGGAAGATGGAGAGGAGAAGGGAGTTGGGGGAAATTGGAAGGGGAGATGAACCATAAGAGACTATGGACTCTGAAAAACAATATGAGGGTTTTGAAGGGGCTGGGGCTGGGAGATTGGGTGAGCCTGGTGGTGGGTATTATGGAGGGCATGTATTGCATGGGGCACTTGGTGTAGTGTATAAACAATGAATTCTGGTACACTGAAAAGAAATTTAAAAAATTTAAAAAACAATTTTAAAAGTCCTTACTTTACTAAATAGAAATCACTCTTTTATTTAAAAGATATATATTGGGGGCTTATATAATATTCGTGTGTGCACAGAACTATGTCAGGTTTTCAAGCTTGTAATAGTAAACAGCACATTTTCTTCCCCTAGTAAAGCTTACATTATGGGGAAGAAGACAGCCAGCTAAATGAACAAATACATTTGTAATGTGACAAATGCTCACATGGGATGATTTGTGCTAACTAAGTAAAAGGAGCTGAGTGCACAGATAGGAAGAACATCTAATCCAGCCTGAGTATTGCAAAGGACATTGAGGTTCTTAGGGGAAAGGATGATGACTTAGAAATGATAGCTAAAAGCAATGAAAAATGTAGGGAGTCCCAGGCAAAAAGAATAATACCAGGAAAGTCTTAAATTAAGAAAAACAATTGGAGAAGAACAAGCAGATGATGGGCAATAAGGAACACAAGGCCAACTACTATAGTGCTGTCAAACATTTTAAGAGCTTTATTTTTTTTATACTCCATAGAATCAGTGTGTCTTGAATATGGTCCATGGGCATTCACAAGAGAAACTAAGTAGAGATCCAGGAAGTCTATATGTAGGAATTGAAATTCAAAATACATCTTGAAATAATAACACTTTTAATAGACAGAAATGGGAGCAGAAAGAACTTAGGCTGCTAGAGAAAAGACTGAATGGTATTTGCAAAAGGAGGTATATTTAAAGTGCAGACAACATTAGTGTCTTTCAACAGTCTTTCTCAATAGAAAAGACAGGAAAGGAAAAAAATAGAAACCAAAACCACGCTTGAGTATTTATAAAGGGTCTAAGAGGCAGTTTGATGAAATGTATAAGAGCTCATAGTATTTTCTGATCAAAAAAATATTTCACTGACATAGTGACTTAAATTCCATCATCAAAAATGCTTTTAACATTACACACACACACACACACACACACACACACACACACACACACACATCCCAAAAGGGAAAAAGCCAAGACTCAAATCTACCTTTTACTATCTCTAAAGGTCATGTTCTCTCCACTATAGCAGGATTCTTTTCAGGCTGAATGAATACTGGAAGGGCACAAATACTAGAAGCATTCCTTATTTTCTTTTAAGCACAGTTACAGTTGACTTTATAAGAGAAACCCAGGGGAAAAAAAAACATAAATATAAATAAGAGAAGCATGTATACACATATATCACTAACAGCTAATTGCAAACAATAACAAATATAAAAAACAATTTTATTACAGATTTCCTCTACAAGTCTGTAGAATCTATCTCATATTTGGAAAGCACTATTATGAGATATGAATTCTATACATATTAGCATATTTAAAACATACTTCTCCATTGGAAAAAAACTATTGCTATCAGCAGGAAATACAAAAAGACATGAATAGCTCATTTTGTAAGCGGGTGATCAAGGATCTTTCAATATGACATTGTTCACTAAAACAAGCTTCTGTTGAAAAATGGCTGGGAGAAAATTATTGCTGTTTATGAAAACTTGCCATTTTAGGAGTATGTAACTAAAAGTGAAAGTATTGTGTCTGCACAAAAGCATAAAAAAAATTAGGTTAACAAAAGTATACAGAAGAATTTCCTATTGGATGGATATATACATATGTTTCAAGTGAGCACCAACCATGTGCTCTTATATTTGGAATTCTTACAGAGCCTTGCTGGTCATACAGATGCTTAGCTTTCTTCTTAAAACAGGTAAGAAGTAGTATCTGCACTTATGCATTATATGTATTATATTTACTATAATTTCAAGGTTGTCTTCCTACTAGAAGTGTTGAAACAATTCAAGGAAGACAGCTTTAGGATCTAGTGATCAATGCAACTTAGAATGTAGTGAACATTATCCAGAAATGAAGCCAGAAAACTTAGGGCAAGAGAAGAATTATATCCCAGATTAGGAAACAAACAAACAAAATCCTAAAACCCTTAAGTAGGACAATGGGTTTAGTACTCAGTGCAATAAGAGCAACATTGAGTCAAGAAAAAAGGAACATATAAAATAAAAAAAATAATAAAAAAATAATAAAAAAATAAAAAAATAATTAAAAAAATAAAATAAATAAAATAAAAATAAAAGTAAAAAAAAATTAAAAAAAAAAAGAAAAAAGGAACATAAATTGTTCTATACAGCCATAAATAAGTTCAAGGGAAAGAGTTTATTGGAGATAATCATTAATCTCGAATGACAGTGGTAGTCAATGACTCTGGAGAAGTACAATGCCAGCCATGTGTATATGTGACATTTATCTTTTGCAAATACGATTTTCCTGATGTATGTATCAAAGAAGTAATGGAAAGCCTTCTTACTTATAAAGACTTATAAAAACTGTGATACCAATTCCATTGATTTACTTGGCAACAAATGACCAAAGACAGAATAACCTCAGTATCCCCTTCAAGTGAATAGAATTTCATATATAATAAACTGAAATTTAGACTTGGAATTCACTTTTCCTTGCAGCTGAGTATCATGATAAGTGAGAAGTAAATAGCAAGTTATGTGGTGGTGTAAAATAATCAAATTTTATTTTCTAGACAAGGAGTTATAACAAAAAGAGTACACATCAGAAAAACTAGGGGAAAAAATTAAAATGTCCAAATAAAGATATAACTGCATTCTCCATAGAAAAACAGACTCAGCATAGAAAGAACAATCATAGGACATGTATTCAGTGATTCACAGTATAATTTCTAAGAATGGAAAGAAGACCTGAGACAAAAAATTAGACGCCAGTGCTATAAAAGTATGAGCAGGAAAACATGATTAGAGAGATGGCTTTCTATTTTTTTCCTCTATGTGTATTGCTGAAACACATATGACAGATAATTTCACACATAAAACAAATCTCCATAGGCATATTCCTATCAAAACTAATCTTTTTTTTTTAACTTTATTTTTTTTTCTTTAAAGATTTTATTTATTTATTTATTTGACAGAGAGAGAAATCACAAGCAGGCAGAGAGGCAGGCAGAGAGAGAGAGGGGGGAAGCAGGCTCCCTGCTGAGCAGAGAGCCCAATGCGGGGCTCGATCCCAGGACCCTGGGATCATGACCTGAGCCAAAGGCAGCGGCTTAACCCACTGAGCCACCCAGGCGCTCCTTTTTTTTTTTAACTTTAAACAAATTTTTATTACACAAAGGTTGTCACATAATTGGATATTTCTCTACTTTGTACACAATTATTCTTACTCTCCACAGAAAGGCTGCTTAACTTTTCATCTGGTGATGGCAAACACTAAAATCCCGATTTTAACAGAATAGTAGTAAAAATGCCTCAGTGATTTAAGTTGAAAGCAGTACATTGGTACATGGCTCTTTCACTCAGTTATCAGGAATGTACAAATGTCTTTTTATTCAAAAATACAAAATAAATTATCTGTAGGCATGGACAATGACAACAGTAAACCATTATATGTTGTCAACTGAAACCAGTAACTGATGGTTATAGTGATTTTCTTAAACATCAGCCAGCCTTTTCTTCAGTCATTTCCTTCAACTGACTTCTCTGAAGTTATGGGTGAGGAGCGCAGTGTGGGCTTCCTCTCACAGTTCATTCATAACGATAAAGCACTATCCTAGGACTCAGAACATGCCGCCTCCCATACCCCCTCCCATTCCGCCCATTCCACCCATCGCTGGGTCCTTCTCTTCTTTAGGAATTTCGGTGACTACAACTTCTGCTGTAGTTAACAGAGAGGCCACTCCAGCAGCATCCAATAAAGCAGTTCTTACAACCTTCGTTGGATCAATGATTCCTTTTTCCACCATATTCACAAAATCTCCAAGCATAGCATCATAACCAACTTCTGGGGAACTCTGCATAATTTTCTCAACTATCAATGATCCTTCAACACCTGCATTCTTAGCAATGGTCATTGCAGGAATTTTGAGTGTTCTTTTAATAATTTCTATACCAATTTTTTGATCTTCGTTAGTTGGAGTTAATGAATCCAAGGCTGAATGCACCGAAGCAGGGCACAACCCCCTCCTAGAACAATGCCTTCTTCAACGGCAGCTCGTGTAGCATTGAGCGCATCTGTAACTCTGTCTTTCTTTTCATTCACTTCAACATCACTCGTCCCACCAACCTTCAACACAGCTACGCCATCTGAGAGTTTTGCCAAACGTTCATTCAGCTTTTCCTTTTCATATTCGCTAGTTGTAATATCTAACTGCTCAATGATTTCTTGAATACGCTTTTCAATTTGAGCCTTGTCACCTTTTCCTTTTAAGAGCATGGCATCATCTTTGGTCACAATGACCTCTCCAACTTTTCCTAAGTCGTGAGGCTGAACATCTTCAAGATTTAGAGTCAATCCTTCTTCCCCAAAAACTGCACCACCAGTAGCAATAGCCATGTCTTTAAGCTAATCTTAATATAATTCTACAATTTGTCTTAAACATATTAGTATCAAAACTGATGAAAAATGATATTGTTATAAATATAATCTTGACTCTTCTCAAATTTATTAAGGAAGCAAACATGGCCAGTTCTTCTGCCATGTTGTCTTTGGCATTTTCCAAACACTTCATTTTTGCCCATCTCAGGGTCTTTGAATATGCTGTTTCCTTCACCTGAGACCTGACTCCACTCCTTCATTTTTTAGGTATCAGCTTAGATGTCACCACTTCAGAGAGCCTGCAATTACAACCTATGTTAATTTGATAGAGGCTAATAATTTTTTTTTTTAATAGGCTCTATGCCTAGTCTGGAGCCCAACATAGGGTTCAAACTCACAACCGTGAGATCAAGACCTGAGCTGAGACCAAGTGGGGGATGCTCAACTGACTGAGCCACCCAGGTGCCCCCAGCTTCATTCTTGATAACAGATCCTTGTTTGAAAATCATTTTATCTTTATTATAACATATAACTGTATCTTACATATAATTTATTATTTTTAACTTCACCCATAATTATGCTGTTATCTATGTCAGAACTTCTAAGTGTCTTATTTCTTTATTTCCTTAAATAAATGTTTATCATAATTTGGCTATTGAAAACTAATATATAACTTTTTGAATTTAGTTAGCAAATTTATGATATGATCATCTTTTCTAATTCATTTGTTTCTATTTTCATCAATATTTATCTCATTTCTTTTTACATATTTAGTCTTTCTCTAACTTCTTTAGCATATACTAAGGGTTCATATTTACTTTTCCCAAAACATTCCTTCAAATACATTCTTATAAATACCATTCTTCAGAATAAGATAATTCAATATCCTTTTACCACTACACTTTAGTCTCTAATGTAATATTTTCTACATCATTTTTTCTCATTGGACAGCTATCTCAAAAATAATTTTGAAATTTGCATAATGAAATACATAATTAATAAGTCTATTTATTAATACAGAGTACAAATCTGATATGTATACGTTATATATAGAGAGAGTATTGGTTTTGTCTATTGACCCTACTGCCTAAAAGTTTCACATCTCCTCTTTGAAGTTGTGGCTTGCTGTATATTAAGAGGCTTGCTAGAACCAATGGGATTTAAACCTGTTTGTAAACAGCAAACTGAAAGAGCACACTGAAGCCCACAGATGTCATTAGTGCTGATGATCTTCCTGCTTGCTGACACAAAATGCCATGTGATCAAGCCTAGATTTACAGTCATGTACATCTATGGCAGCTCCTCTACGTCCATCCCTACTCGGATCACAGCAGGGCTCCCTGTTGGTTGCCAAGTTTAAAACTTTCTTTTTTTTTATTTTTTTTTAATTTTACATCCTTATGTTCTTCCAGCATCTCACTGTAGCAAGTTGGCTTGATATTCAGGAGTTTCCAGAATCATCTATGCTGTGCTGAAAATCCAGTCTTCTGATATAAACTCAGAGGTCTTTATTTAAAAGATCACCAACGCGGGGCACCTGGGTGGCTCAGCTGGCAGAGCCTCTGACTCTTGATTTTGGCTCAGGTCATGATCTAGGGTAATGAGACCCAAGCCCCAGGTCAGGCTCCTTGCTGAGTGTGGTGTCTGCTTGTCCCTCTCTCTCTGCTCTTCCCCACAATCACATGCTTTCTCTCTCTCTCTCAAATAAATAAAATTTTTAAAAAAGTTTATCAACCTTTGTACAAAGAGTATAAGATATCAATCTTCAAATCTGAATAAGTATTAGTTATTAATCAAATTGCAAGATTTTCCTTTATCAAACAACAAATTAGAAAACCACGCATATGTCCAAATAGAGAGAAAGTGAAGAGGAAAGTAAGAAGTGACATATGTCAGTGACATGTTTTTTTTTTTTTTTAAAGATTTTATTTATTTATTTGACAGGCAGAGATTACAAGCAGGCAGAGAGAGAAGGAGGCTCCCCGCTGAGCAGAGAGCCCGCCCGATGAGGGGCTCGATCCCAGGACTCTGGAATCATGACCTGAGCCGAAGGCAGAGGCTTTAACCCACTGAGCCACCCAGGCGCCCCTGTCAGTGACTTTTCAAGGTCATTCAGACAAAAGTAGATGACTCCTGTTTGTTTTCATTTCATTACAGACATCTGCAGAATGGTGCTTATCTGGTATGACCATCGCTGAGCCCTGCACTATCAAAGGGTATTTCTTCTTCCCTGTCCCCAATCTCCTGTAATCATACCAATTAGGATATAAATATAAATGCTTATTTAATGAAACTCTATTTAATTTTATTTAATTTACTTCACAAATACTGAGTTTTCCCTACATTTCAGGCAAGTGCTAAGCACTGAAGATACAATAGTAAACAGTAAAGACAGCACTCTTGCTCTCACGAGGTGCCCACGAGCAGAGGATGAGCAAACAAATATATGAGCTAGTAATGACGCATACTAAGTGGTAGGAAGAAAACATGTCAGAATGAAGTGGTAGAGAAAACAAGGAGACAACTTCACCTTTGGTAGTCAAGAAAAGCCTCTCCTAGGAGGTCATGCTCAAAGAAGCACCTGAGCACTGAGTAAACCCGGAAAAGATCTAGAGAAGGAGCATTTTAGGCAGAAGAAATAAAAAATCCAAAGTCTCCAAAAAAAGAACGAGCTCTGGAACACGGCAAAGTTCCCTGTGACTGAAGCACAAGGGACAATGGGGCAAACTCTATATAATGAAATAAAGAAATAGGCAGGGATCACACATAGCTTTGCAAACCATAAACAAAAATTTAGATTTTGTTCTAATTGGAACAGGAAGCAACTGGTGGGCTTTAAGTAAAGATTTTTACAAATCCCTTTTGCTATGTGAAGAAAAGACAAGGGTGTTGGCAAAATGGGAATCAGAAAAAGCAAGATTTTGCTGTTGCCAGATCCTCCAATCAACAGAAACAACTCCTACTAATGAAAATATAACATTTGAAAATGCATATTATGTTTAGGCATGGAATTCGTTGAGTTCATCAAGCTAAAATTTGATTCTTATTAAAAGATTACACTTTTCTTAAACTTCAAAATATCTCTTACATGAAATCACTTAGCATAGCAAATAGAACTAAGACTTCTCTGCCATCAGTCTAAATAGAATTCTTATTGCATTATGTCTGTGGTCACCCACTTTATTTTCTTTTAGTCTATAAAGATCATTAACAGCACTGTTCTTAACATTTTGGGTGACTAGGGATTCTTTCTTCACGAAAATGGACACACACATAGAAATTTGAAAATAGTTTCAAAGGCTTCACAAACTACTTACATTGCATTTATGGAAGGTTAATCAACCCCAAATAATAAGCCTTGCTATAAATATCCATTGTAATCCTTTCCTAGGATTTCTTAGATTTATCTCTCTTTCATTTGCCAGGAAGCAAAATTTAAAGATCTTATTGGCTTTCTTCAGCAATTCATGGCAGCGTCTAATCTAACAAGTAGAGAAAAGCCCTGAGGACTTATACAACGCAAGAGATCTTATAGGTAGAATAAAGCAGGAAAAAGATCTTATAGTAGACAGAAAGGCAGATTGTTAATTGCAAGTTTACTTTCCTTATAGGAGATTGAAAGGGTTAATCTGGCAGATGACTTAACTAATGCTGGTAAGGTGATTCCCAATTGATTGGTTTAACATTGCATTTCTGGGACACCCAAACTGTCATTTGACTAAATCTCTGGTGATGTGGGGTTTAGGAAAGTGTCTCCATTTTGGGCCTGTTGTCTTTAATACATCAAAGCAGTTAATGTATTATTTTATACTAGGAGAAGATGGTAAATTTAAGAGAATTACCAATGTCTCCAAAAATAGCATGACATGAAATCCAGTGACATCAAACAATATGGTATAACACCTTAAAAATAAGACACTAGTACTAATGAGGAACTGTGGTGATAGGATCATTCTTGTGAGTATCAGATGTTAATGTTTCCTCTAAATTTAATAAGGTCCATAATGTAACTATATTGTCAAGCTTCTGGTTAACAAATCATTAAGTTGAAATGCCTTGAAAGGCAAAACAGAAAAACTAAAACTTAGAAGAAAAACAGGATTCAATTTGCTTATATTAGAAAGTGAGCCCTTACTTCTTTTATAAGTGTGATTGAACATGAGAACCCTCATTTTAAATCTATGAATGGATCTCTTGGCTTATACTTATGTTTAATAACCATCTAGGCAAGAAACATCTTTTAGAAGTAAAAATTAGATATACCTGAAGCAGAGAAAAGATTCGATTCAATACACACCATTGAGCAGACCTCAATCTCTCAGAGAAAAATTGAAAATTGAAAGTGCACGAACCATAGTTATCAGGTTTTCATGAACCCTGTAAGTACTGTTATTGGGCTATTTTGGTGTTTCTGTAATATTTCAAATATTTTAATTCAAAAAATAGAAGGCAGCCCTACCTACTCCCCTTCGTTATTATGTAAAATAATAACCTGAGGTTTTGGCAAAATCAAAGGTCAATCAATTCTAAAACACATGATCATATAAACAAAAATGTCTAAATCAAAATATTAACAAATAATTCTAAAATATTTAGTCTTTATACACAAAATATGCTTTTTATAAAATTGTATGAATTGTGTTTTTTTAATCAACCACACAATTTTAAATGTGTTAAAGGAGATGGCTTTGTACAATAATGCCCCTTTGAAAACTTACAGAAAATGAGCACACTTTCATAAGCTAATACTCTGAAACTTCCTACTTTAATCTTTAGTTTATGGGCATTTTAAGCATAGTATATTTTTGAAAGGAAGTCACCAAGAATGATAATAGCATTTGCAAAACAGAAGAAAGATGGTTATTCAATTTTATAAAAGAACTCCATATCATTCCTGAAAGCAAGAATTATTTGTTAACAAATATTTTATTTACTACATTTTAGGAGCATTTATTTTGTGACAAGCGAAATGTATTTATATGTAGCTTTCTGAAAGTAAAACTAATTTTTCATTTTGTAAAATTTAGAAAGTACCTACTCTGTGTGACCTATTAGTTTTGTCTGTAATATCCAGAAGGATGAGATGGAACACTCCATTACCAGAATAGGTGAGGAAAAACTAATTTTCCCTTTATTCTTGTAGGTTCTTGTCTGAGATCCCCCATAATAGAAGATATATTGGCAGGAGAAAAACAAACTGAAATTTAATACTGTACGTCCCCCAGGAAAACTGACTAATTCCCTCAAATGGCCCAAATCATCACTTTGAGTACCATCTTCTGCTAATGACAAAAAAAAAAAAAAAAGGTGTTGGGATGAGGTGAGACCAGTTCTGACATGTTACCAGGAAAGCACAGTAAACAATGGCTTGCTTCTTATACAGATTTAATCTGTGTCTTCTCTATTGATAAGAGTTTCTCGAGATTTGGTCATCTTCCTCTTCCTGGTACGAGAGGGAGACATTTCCCTTACAAATGGAGATGTCTCTTACAAAAACGTAACTTTGACTTGATTTTCACAACTTCTCCTGTGACTGCTGTTTCTTAAAAATAATCGTTTTATTTTAAAATAATTTATTTAAAATGAATTATTTTCTTAAAAATGGTATTTCTGGGGCGCCTGGGTGGCTCAGTGGGTTAAGCCGCTGCCTTCGGCTCAGGTCATGATCTCAGGGTCCTGGGATTGAGTCCCGCATCGGGTTCTCTGCTCAGCGGAGAGCCTGCTTCCTCCTCTCTCTCTGCCTACCTCTCTGCCTACTTGTAATCTCTCTCTGTCAAATAATAAATAAAATCTTTAAAAAAATAGTATTTCTGCCTTATCCTTATTTGAGGGTGATAATTTCTGCTTCCCTTCAGTTATATTGAAGGAGAACGGAAGGAAGAGAACTTCTGCTAACTGGGAATAGCTATACTTCCATATCTGTCTCTAAAGAAATAACCATTGATTAAAAAGGAGAAGAAAAAAAGGATGTACAATAATTGAAATGTTTAATGTTATTATGAAACTCCCTGTTTAAGTAAAATTTATCAATGTATCCATTCATAACAAAAATATTTATTTATTTGTTTATTTAAGATTTTATTTATTTATTTGACAGAGGGAGAGAGACACAATGAGAGAGGGAACACAAGCAGCAGGAGTGGTAGAAGGAGAAGCAGGCTTTCTGCCGAGTAGGGAGCCCCAATGCAGGCTTGATCCCAGGAATCTGGGATCATGACCTGAGCCAAAGGCAGACACTTAATAACTGAGCCACCCAGGCACCCCACAAAAATATTTATTGTATGTATGTTATATGCCAGGAATTCTACTAGCACTGAAGATATAAAAGCAAGTTTTTTTAAAAATCTTATCTTACTGGAGTTTACGGTTTATATTTATGAAACAGAGAGCTAAAATAAATACTTAATCAAATGTAAAAGTGCTGATTTTGTGAGTGTGACAAAGGAGAATCAGGTGATACCATTAGTTAGAATCTAATGTACCAAGGCATACAGACACAAATTTAGGGGTGTAAAACAACAACAAAAGCATTATTCTGTTTTGGTTCTGGAGGTTAGAAGTCCAAAATAAATTTCACTTGGGCTAAATTCAGTTTCAGCAGGTTGTTTCCTTCTGAGGTCTCTACAGGGAGAATTTGTTTCCTCGCTTTTTTTAGTTTCTTGTTTCCTTGTCTTTTTTAGTTTCTTGTGGCCTCCTTCTGTGTTCTTTGGATATGACCTCTTCCATCTTCAAAGCCAGTCACTCTAATCTCTGCTTCTGTCTTCACATCACCTTCCCCCATGACTGATTCCTCCTTTGCTCCACTTAGAACCATTGCTATTATATCGAACTCATATGAATAATCCAAGATAATCTCTCCATTTCATGATCTTCAATTTCTTCACATCTACAGTCTTTTTGGTCATATAAGGTAACATTCACAGGCTCCAGAGATTAGGATGTAGACATATTTGGGGGGACTATTATTCAGCCTACCACAGGAAGTAACAGAAAATTTCCCTATGAGAATGACATTTGTTTTAGATATGATGTATAGATATTAGAGCAAGGGGAGGAGGGAGAGAATGTGAAAATACTCTTTTATGGAAGAGATTACTATGTCCTGGTGAAAGAAAAGGAGGTTGGTCAGATAATGCTAGCATTGAGTACTGGGAGATGCTTTTTGGATAAACCAGGGGAGACAGGTAGGCCCATTACCAGATTTGTAATCTGAAAAGATCCCTCTGGATGCAGAATAAATAAGGTATCCCTTAGAATGGAATGGGATGGAGCCCTTGTTGGGGGCAGCAGAGGAAGAGGCAGGAACAGTAAAGAAACCAAATCGTTTCTTTCAGTGATCTGAACAAAAAAAATATCAGTGGATTTTATCTGAGTTGGGCTGATAAAAATAAAGAGAACCAGATAGAAGACTGAGAGCTATTTAAATGAGAGGTAGAGAAGATGAACATATACTTTATTATTGAAACTAGAAAATCTTTCAGAATGGAAGGGAGAGCTAAACATAACTCAGGTTATGGAAAGGCAGATGAGGAATGATGTAGGAAAGAGCACTAGGGTTCAATGCTGATGGCCAAGAAAGAATTCTTGAGACATTTATGATGCAAAAAGGTGGTTTTATTAAAGCACAGGGACAGGACCCATGCACAGAAAGAGCTGCACTGGGGTCATGAGGGGTAGCCCATTATCTACTTTAACGTAGGGAGGGGTTTGGGATAGCTTAAGTCTCTAAGCAATTTTGGAAGCAAGGCTTCCAGGACCTTGAGGGGTCTAGCAAGTATTGGGAAAAGGTCATTTATTACCATCCAATAAAACCTTAGTTACAAGACCCTTCAGATGTATATTGGTGGACCATATGCTTGAGGGATGATTACCAATAAATATCTTGGGGGGGTTTAGAGATAAAGGAAGTTTCCATAGGAATTTTTATGTGTTAAAGTAGACTCACAGAATTCTAGGGGTTGGGCCAAGATTGTCTTTTGCCTTTAACAAAGTATCAAAATCGAGGCAGTTCAATCGCTAAAGGTCTGTCACTCTGCTTGTTTCAAGGATTTATCCAATGTCTATAGGTAGAAAGGAAATTTAATAACTTCTTCTGCCTTTGTTTCCCACATCAGGAAGACCGTGATCATGATCTAAAAGACATCAAGTAGTAAAGGAAACCAGAAGAGTTTGAAAAACCTATAGATATAAGCAAAATAAGTCAGTCAGAAAAAAACAAATATATGATTTCACTCGTATGTGAAATTCAAGAAACAAAACAGATGAATATAGAAAAAGAGGAGGAAAAATAAAACAAGACAAAGAGAGAGAGACAAACCCCAAGACTCTTAAATATAAGGAACAAACTAAGGATTGGCAGGGGAGTGGTAAGGGGATGGGGTAACTGGATGACGGGCATTAAGGATGGAATGAGCACTGGGTGTTATATGCAACTGATGAATCATTAAATTCTACCCCTGAAACTAATACCATACTGTATGTGAACTAACTTGAATGTAAATAAAATCTTGAGAGAAAAAGAAAAAAGAAAGAAAGAAAAGTTATAGACATTAGGTGAGAACTTTTGGCAGCTAATCCTAAAGATACTCCTATGATTACATTACATTCCCATTTAGTTGTACAAGGGGGAAAAAAGGATATATCCATTGGAAAAGTAAAGTATAGATTACTGAACACATTTAAACATAATTCAAGATACATCCTGAAGCAAATGTAATTTTGGTTCTCCTCATTTTCTGTGAAATATGATTTTTGTGTGAAAATACCACAATAGGCCAGACATCCAAACATCTAAAATCTCTTATCAGGCCACACTTAAAAGGAGAGGATTATGTCTCCAAACAAAATTATACTTGGGCACCTACTAGACTTTGCAGACTTTATAACTGACTTGCACAGAAATAGAAATTAGAAAGTCTCCTTAGAAAAATAGTATATTTGTGGAAGCTATCTCACAGACTTTACAAGGAAGTCTCAAAACTTAAGATATATCTCATGTTCTATTTGACCTACCTGATAATCTCTGAACTATAAATCTCACCACCTATGTGCCAGCCCACTCTTCAAGTGGTACCCTATTTATATAATATGATTCAGCAATCCCATAAAGATATTTTGGTTGAACTCAGATGATGTTGTGCCCTCACCCCATTAAGTGCTATTTTATTTGTTCCACAAAACCCTATCATCAAACTCTACAAATAGGATTGTGATTTGTTTTCTCAACAATTGGTATGTGCATTCAGTTCAACCTGGTTTTACCTAGACTCCACTTTGGCCCATCAACTTCCCCTCTTGGGAAAAAAAAAAAAAATCTTAAGACAACTGAAGAAGGGTAATATTTTGGTTTCAATTTAAGACTCCAAATGAAAACTTGGTGTCAATTTCTTCTTTCAATTTCAATTGAATTCAATTCAATTTCAGTTTCAATACTTCAATTTCTGTCTTTCAGACCCCTTAATGTTTATAAAATGTCTCAAAATTGGGGGTGGGGAATCCTATGTGAGGATTGCATAGAATATAGACAATGTCATTATTACCACATATTTTCTTGCCCTTGAGACTCATGAGATTATATGGTCATGTTTCAAAACAGAGGAGTCCTATACTTTCAAGGTAAAGTATGTATGATTTTGGTCAAAGAATATTATACTTAATCCCTAGAGTCATTCTAACATCTTTAACATTACTCAAGGATCTAGCAAATAAAGAAATCAGGAAACAGGTAATTTGGCTAATAGTTCCAAACTCTTTTCTTCCATACTATTCAAAGTTGGAATTGGATCCATTGTCTTAGATTAATTTGGACATTTTAGTCTGCTAATTGAAAGTATACAACAAACTGTAGTCATCATCCTTTTCTTAGAATTTGTAGATACTACTGTTTTAGCTCACGCTGCTATAACACAATACTGGATGGTTTCAATGACATTTATTTCTCACGGTTCTGGAGACTAGGTAATCCAAAATCAAGGTGCTGGCTATCATGAAATTCCCCTGGCATAACTCAACTTAAATCTAATTATCACTCAAAGGCCGTACCTCCTAATACGATCACATTAGGGATTAAGAAGAACAATATTTGAATTGGGCAAGGGGTGGGACACAAACACTCAGTCCACAATAATAACAGTGATCGAAATATTGCAGAACTTTTTCCATCAAATGATCATTGAGAGAGAGAGAGAAGGAGAGGACAGTAATAGTTGATAACAGAGGCTAAAACAGACACTCTCCAAAACACAATAGATGATGATAATGCCTCAAACAGCAGTACAGATCTGAAATAATCATGCTCCGCATGTTAATTATCTTTCCTTCAACTTAAGCTAAAGAGGGATTAAAATGAAGGTCTGCAAATTGAGACCCTTTGCATCAGCATAACTATACTGGTGGGACTGAAAACTGATACCACCTGTATGAAAATAATTTAAGAATTTGCACCGGGAAATTCTTGACCAGGAAAATGAGACATTAAGCCTATATATAACTCTACTACATATGTTAGGAAATTACTGAAAATCGATAACACCTGGGCAAATAGTTTGCTCATTTCAGGAAGCAGTTCTCTTTTTAATAAAACAATTTACTCATCAAGCCTCACCTTAACACCTTCTATGTCCTCCAAGCCTGAACTATTTTATGTAAACTTCACCCAGTCCTAATCAATTCCTTACTTTAAAAGGCTTATTATAACTTCTTGAGCCTAACCAAGAAAGCTCTGAAAATAAATTTACCTAATTTCTATCTGTTGAGATATTACTATTGAGGTGGTATTCTCCATTGCTGCAATAAATTTAATGACCAACAGACTTTTCTAGAGGCAGACTACAGTAGCATATTTCAATGGTTCTTGACTGGCACACTTAGTCTTGCCTAAAGACATTTTTTGTTTACCTGCATCTATGGCTCCTAGATGGGTAGACACCATGAATATTGTTAAATATCTTAATGCACCAGATAACAAATAATTTTCTAGTCTAAAATATCAGTAATGATGAGGTTGAGAAACCCTGATCTACTTAATTTGATTGCTATGAAAATTCAATGAGATAATGATGAGGATAATTGGAGGGCAGGCAGGGGACAAGAGTCCCCCGCCTAAGAGGAAACCACCTTAAGGAGGATTTTACACCACCCTGGAAGGAGTCCTCCACCCTTTCCCATATGATAGATAAGTGACAAGAATCTGGTTGGATGACAGGTGAAGGGAAGGTTAATCAAATTAAAACAGCCCACCAACAAGCCCATAAAATCCCCTGGACTTAAAACTTTGGTGGCAATCCTCTTGGGTCCCCTCCCTCCTTGGGAACTTTGTACTATCACTTTGTTATCACTCAATAAACCTTTCTTCACTGTCCACCACTCTATCTGGTCTACCCCTTCATTCTTTGAAACAGTGTAACTGAGAACCTTGGGTACGGATAGAAAAAAAATACTTTCAAAATTTGGCATACAGCCAACATTACATATGTTATTCATTACCATTATTATTTTTATTAGTATTTATTCTATCAGAGTGTTTAAGAAGATTCTTTATGGACATTTGGTAGCTATAAAAATAAAGAAGAAAAAATATTCTTAATTCAGCAGCATAACACTACATACATTCTCATCACAGAAAAACAGAATCACAGTGGAAAGATATACTAATTCCATAACTGCAATGGCACAAATAACCATTGTGTAGCACTGTCCTATTTTTCAAAATTTATTTATTTATTTATTTATTTTAAAGATTTTACTTGTTTTTGAGAGAGAGAGAGAAAGAAGGAGAGAGAGCCTTCTTAACCAACTTAACACTTAACCGACTGAGCCACCCAGGCACCCAGCACTACCCAGTTTTAAATGGGAAATGTCAAAATGCATAAATGCATACAGTTTTGTCTTTAAAAATTTTAGGAGTCCAATAAATAGTTTATTTTCCCACAAGTGTTTAAGCATTTTCAATATGATATGCATTAGGTATTACAATATTTGGAAATGTTATTTAAAATATAGGCCCTCAAAATCCCTTTCAGTATTTTTATATCATAATATTTATCTCACACTGGAGAAAGTCATTTTAGATTTCAATGCTTGTTCACTGTATTATTTCTTAAGTGCATTTTACTCCTTTTCTCATGTAAGAATGTGTTCTTTTCCAGATTTGGTAGTATTTTTGGTTGGATTAGGTACAATGCTTGATATGTTTTGGAGAGTCCTTGGAAACCAGAATCCAAAAGCACATCTTAAACAACTGACTATATTATTCAAAGACCAGTAGCAGTAATGTAATAAGACCAATAGCCCAACCTTTTATTTTCTTTTGGTTTCACTTAATCCTGAATTAACAGCCTTCACAATCCCAATGTGTTCTGGTAGAGCTCTTCCTCTAAAAAGGTCAGTCAAATTCTCTCCCTTCCTAGAATTTGAGTCTCAAGCATCATGGCAAAAAGACAACAGGCCATTGAACAGCTGTCTTTACAACACTGATGTGAAAGAGACTCGTCATCCATTCCTGACTTTCAGTCTGGGTTATCCTAATCACTATACAGATGATCAGAATTAAAAAGAAAAAAATTGTGATTTCTAATGCCCTGATAATGAATTTATTTTAATGTAGCCTGAAAATAGTCATATCCTGTTGCTTATAACCAGAGGCTTCTCACTGATACATTATCATGTATTCATCCACATAGGCTCATTCCAAAAGCCTTCCATGTTCTGAATTAATTTCTGAAAAAGAAAGAGGCAACAGTTCCAAGCTGCATCAGACTTAGTGAAATGTATCAGCAGCTGCAGACCAAAGGGCTCTCTTTAACATTCTAACAGGGTAGAAAAAGCTGCTACAAAAGGCTCCTGGTTTTCAGCCACACCCCAAACCCTGGAATGGTAATACCAGTCACGGTATTGTCAAATATGAAGGAAACAATGCATTTTATTATTAATGTCCTTCTCACATCCTATTTTTAAAGAAAGTCTATGAATAGCAATTCCTGGCAGAATCAACTCTACCCTGACACTCTCCACACCCTCTAAAGCTGCACCCTGCAATAAAATGAAGATTGAAAATTGAATGTCATCAGAACACTCATGCCATCAGGGCTATAAATATTAATTCCAGAAACGACTACAAGGAAACTTAGAGGAAGAGAAAAAGTCAGTGGCTAGCAACGGAGAGAAAAGACCAGGTTGGGGGAACTGGAAAAAGACGTTAACTGTTTAAATTATCTTCTTACTTGAAAAAGCTGTGACAATAACGATTAAGAAGGCTTTGGGCTAGTTATTCAGATAAGATTATTATTTTGTTATCTTTTCTCAGTCTACAACCTTCTTTACATATCTCTGTGCATAATCATGACCATTTATGAGCCAGTACAGTTCATGCCAGCTGAAAGTATGAGTATAGATTAATGCTTTGGCTTTACTTTATGGTTCTTATCTCTCCACAGCCTGGTGCTTTTTAAGTCTGACCTAACTTTTTTCAAACTTTGGGCCTCAGGGCCCATGCTAATTTACATAAGAGTTTGAAGAAGTAACACATCATAAAATTTTCATGTATAAATTAAAAGACTTTGATGAAATGCACTAGTTAAACTTGGTGATAAATTCCTTTTACCACCCATCTGGTTTAATTCTATGAGATGCAATGTAGTCTCCATGAAGAAAAGAAATAGAAAGTACCAGAGGGGATTTTTTTTTTCAACTTGGAATATATAAAAAGCTGACAGATTCTACAGGGTTTCCTGTAAAATATCCCTTAATATTTTTTTACTAGCTACTTTGCTTACATTGAAGTACAGAAACGACTGAAAATATGACAAAGCAGCAAAATATTTACAGATGTCAGAGCTAATCTGACTTTAATGAATAGTTCTTTTCCTTAATCAGAGTTGGAAAGATTAATTAAGTTCCTATTATCTTCCTATTTAAGAGCAGTTAGTGGATAACATATGAAAAAAAAATTTAAGAGCAATGATGTCTACCTATAATGCTTTAAAAAAATCTATAACTCATTTCTGTGCTTTCAGCATTTGTCAGGCAAATAAATACATTATAAAACATGTACTAACTGTAATAGAACTAGAAAAATAGAAAAAAGAACTACTAAGCTCTGTGGCTACTTTGTTTTGAGGTCTTCTTTCTCATTGATTTTAAACAGTAGGATATGCATGTCAATATGAAATTATTTAAAGAGCTGATTTGCATATTCCATACCACTAAACAGTATATTAGAAAGAATAACATCTTAAAAGAATAAGAAAAGCTCATTTTAGTTGACTGGAGTTTTTATTTTTTGCTTTTGTGACTTACTTTCTTGCTTATTTCTGTTTTATTTTTTGTAATAATAAACAATAGGCAAGCAAGAATGTTATAGCTTGACTATTTCCCTGGACAAGTTCATTTGCAAATAGCTTATTTAAGTAACTAGTATGACAGAGGAAATTTCTTACTGGAGACAATGTATTTCCTAATGATTTATCACATAGCTCTACTCAGCCTAGTAAATAATAAAAGGCAATTGAATTAGAAGTTACATTAATTTGTTGTATTTTCTTGTTTCTTTGATAAGATAAACTCCCTCCAGCATAATGCTAGAGTTCTCAATACATAAGATAATTTTTTACATTGCTCAATCATTTAAAAAAAAGAGAGAGACAAAAAGTACTGTCTGGCTTCCATTAGCAAATCTGTTTTATCAGATTCAAGTCAACCAAACAAGTTCATCCTAAAGATTTTACTTATTTATTTATTTTAGAGACAGGGAGAATGTATTTGCACACAGGGGCAAGCATGGGTAGGAGTAGAAGGAGAGGGGGAGAATCTCTGCAGAGAATCTCAACCAGACTCTCTACTGAGCATGAAGCCCCACATGGGGCCCAATCTCAAGACTCTGAGAGATCATGACCCAACTCAAAACCAAGAGTCAGATGCTTAACCAACTGGGCTACCCAGGTGCCCCAACCCAACAAGTTTATCTTATATAATCAATCATTGATAAAACTGCCTCCTGACCAAACTTTAGTTAGGCTCCTTTGAAGCCCTTTTTTCATCTAGGCTTCAACTTCAGCCTGCCTTCAACAAAGGAAACTTACTCGGTTTAGCAAGAATCCCTTCTCCCTTGATATCTGATACCCTTGATACCTGCTCAAGTTCCTTATCTTCTACCCTTGATATTTGATCACCCTGGTGGACTTCAGCAAGAATCCTGTTGTTTGTTTGGGAAGAATCCCCTTGAAATCTTCTCTTAAATGATTTTCCATTCGCTGACCCCTTCCTCTGCTCCTTGGCTATAAATACCCAGTTGTCTTTGCCGTATTTGGAGTTTTAGACAATCTTTTTCTTCCTTATTGCAGTAGAGGTGCCCCTATTGCAATAGTCTTGAAGAAAGTCTTCCTTACCATTTTAACAAGTGTCAGAATAGTTTTCTTTCTAACACCATAGATGCCTGATTTATGTTATAATGAATCATTAGATTACAGGTGGATTATAGGTACAACTTAAGAGTTCAGTTCATAAAAGGAGATATTGGTTTCCACAGTTATAAATGATAGAATTTGTGGAAGGATTATAGAATTTTTTTTTTCCTCTCCTGCCTTTTCTAGCTTAGGGTGGGGATTTAGGACTACTTTGCCAAAAATTTAGAGATAACAAATACACTCTTAAACTGATTTGGCAAATAAACTCAGAAATCTAGGTAATAAAAAAAATAGTAAAGAACAGGGAAGGAAGTTGAAAGTCAAAATATAGACCAATGGCTCTGCCACCTTCCAGCATCTTTTATCTTCAACTGAGAATGGTATTTAATGTGGTGGCTTGAGCTATTTGGGGTTATGACTTAGTTTTTCTGGGTGTCTCCCTGTTTATAGGATATATATATGTCATTAAACTTGTTTGCTTTTCTCCTGTCAATCTGTCTTTTATTACAGAGGGTCTCTGCTAAAAAACTAGAAGGGTGAAGGTAAATTAATTTTTCTCCCCCACATATTCTTTATCCTCCTCTCATCCCCAATAAATCTTTCAATCCTCTTTTCTCTTCCCCTTCACAAAGAAGACTCATGAAATAAACATGCCTAGTTTTTACTTCTTTGCCATCTATTTGCTCTTGACAACTGTTAGAAATGTGTATTTTTGCTAAAGTAGGCAGTTAGTCAGGTTATAACAGGATACTGGGAGGTCAGCAGTGAGGAAGTTATGGGCAGCTATCAGGAAAGTCAGAGGCCTATCTTGGCAGCAGCACTCCACAAGAAGCCAGATCGAACAAGACAGGCCCAAGATGGCAAGTGCCATGACAGGAATAACAAAATTAGGAGGAAAAAGTGTGAAACCCTACTTCCCACCTGAGGTAATGAATATTGTGCCCTCTAGTTAACAACTGTCGATAAAAGATAGAAACCCAACCTCCAGATACACAGCACTCTATCTCTCTTAAGCTCCCCCACTCTCAAGACTTTGCTTTTCACTTCAATAAACTTTCCCACTTGTGTTACTCATCAACTGTGCTGTATGTATGTCCTTGAATTCATTCTCATTACAAGACAAGAACCATCAGCAACTCTTTTGGGTCTGGTTGGGTTGAGGCTACAGGGTCCAGAGTCTCCCTGGTTCACCTGGCAATATTCTGGCTCCCCTAACTCATTGAAATTATTGTTGTTGTTGTTTATTCAAATTTATTTACTTGGCAGATAGATAGTGAGAACACAACCAGGCAGAGCAGCATGTAGAGGGAGAGGCAGGTTCCCTGTCAAGTTGTAAACCCAATGCGGGGGCTTAATCCCAGGACCCCAGGGACCGTGACCTGAGCCAGAGACAAATGCTTAACCGAATAAGCCATCCAGACGCCCCTCATTGAAATTGTTCTTACCAAGGTCACTAGTTCTTCCTTACTTTTAAATTTATTGAATATCTTTGAGTTCCTATTTTTCTTGATCTTAAACAATTTTATAATACATATAACCCTCCAAGTTTAGAAATGTTCTTTGGCATCCATCAGCACTGGTTCTTCTTCTGCTGCTGTGTTCATGCCTTTTTAATCTCCCTTGCAATGTTGTGCCTCCCAAGACTATCACTTAAACACCCCATGAGTTTTTCCCCCAAGGAAACTCATTAGCCTTCTTCTGTTCTCATTGCATATACTCTCTGTGAGTGTCCTCAATCACTTCACTGACTTTAGCTACCATCATTAAACTGACAATGCTCATATTTTTTTCTATACTTCTTATGCCATAACAGATTCAAAGCCATATATCTAATTACCTGCTTGATACAGTCACATTTCAAATTCAACATATCACAATGGAAATAACTGTCCAAAGAAAGTAACTCACATAGTTTTTCAGGGAGACAGATGTCATTATAGTAGCCAAGGTCTTCAATAAAGAAAAGCAGCCACTGCTTCTCTGAGAAGAGAAGGAGATGGAGAAATACACATAGATTTGGGAGAATAAGTACCTAAACTTCAATCTCTTTCCACCCTCTGATTTTCTACTGGTGTTTTTACCATTGATTAACATAATTGGGATGTATGGGACAGGGTAACTTATTGATGCAGTCTCGAAAGTTGGGCCTTCCCAGGCACAAAGCAGGGTGAAAAAGGGTAAAGTGTGAATATCACTTATGACATCCAAAGAGTTGGATAGTGTCAAACAGTAGAAGAACACATATTTCTGCTTTAGCCATCGTAACTGAGCAATCCACTACATTTAGCATGAGTGCATCTAATTTTTTAGGGTGAACTCACTTATTAATTCTAACATTATGTCTGAATATTGTTTTGATCTTCTATATACATAAGCATAAAATAATGATAGTTTTGTTTCCTCTTTTCACTGCTTATTACCTGTAGTTTCTTTTTACTGCTTTAATTAATTGCCAAGAGTCTCCAGTATAATGGTGAATGCAAAGGTTGATAGCAGGTACCCTTGTTTTGTTTCTGACCTCTAAAAAAACACTTTAAGATTTTCAACAAGCATGATGTGTATTGTAAGATTTTTGTAGCTATCTTTTATAAAATTTATAAAGGATCCATCTATTATTAATTTGCAAAGAATTTTTATCATAAATGAATGTTAAATTGTACTACATTTTTCTTAATCTGAGATAAACATGTAATTTTTCTTCTTTATTCTGTGAATATAGTAAAATACATTGATTTCTTAATTTATTTTTTTCTCCTTTTAAATATATTACTAGAATAAACACATTGTTCATACAATCTATTTTTATTTACTTACTTAACTACTTATCTCAGTTACTCAGAGAACTCTATTAAAAATCTCCCTTGACAATTGTGATTTTTACATTTCTCTCTGTGGTTCTGTTGATTTTCACTTCATAAATTTTGACCCTATGTTATTAACTAAATACAGTTTTTAGAATTTGTATATTTCTTGGGGTGCCTGGCTGGCTCAGTCAGTTACATGTCTGACTCCTAATTTTGGCTCAGGTCATGATCCCAGGGTCATGAGTACAAGCCCCACATTGGGCTCCATGTCTAGCTTAAGATTTTTTTCTCCCTGGGGAGAGGAGCAAAATGGTGGAAGAGTAGAAGATCTACATTTCGTCTGACCCCAGGAATTCAACTAGATAGTTATTAAACTTTTCTGGACACCTACAAACTCAAAAGGAGACCAAAGAAAAGAATAGCAGCAATTCTATGAACAGAAAAGCAACCACTTTCTGGAAAGTAGGATGTGTGGGAAAGTAAATCCAAGGTGATATACGGGAAGATAGACCATGGAGGAAGGGAGCCTCTGTCAGCTGTCTCCTGGCAAGTGACAGAGCAGTGCAGCACAAAATCAGAACATTTAGAAGTCAGCTCCGTTGAGGGATGTCACTCCAGTTGAGGAGGGGATTGGAGCCTTCTCTGGGACATTACGTTCTCAGGTCCCTCAGGGCCACAGAAAGCCTGAGTGTGCCTGAGTGCAGCAGAGCTCCAAAGTATCAGAGCAGGGAATCCAGCTACAGAAACAGAGACAAAGAGGGGGCTCTTTGCTTAGGGTTGCCATAAACCATGATCTGAGGCAAAGCAGGCCACTGCTCTTCAAGCAAGGGCCTCAAAAGTGGCAGATCTAGGAGACTTACTTTCCTCCACTGGGCAGAGTGGCACAGAAGCACAGCACAGGAATCTGCTGGGTTTGGAGACTCCAAATGGAGCTGTGCGCCAGAGGTAGAAACACTCCGTCACAGGCTGGGTGAGCTCAGACTGTGGCCAGAAACCAGGGAGACAGGAGTGACTGACTACGTTTCTCTGAGGGTTCACTGAACAGGGGGACTGGAGCTCTTGGCTCCTACAGTTCAGAGATTGGGAGGCCACCATTCTCATTCTCCTACTCGGAAGATATATGGAAAGCAATCAGGAAACAAAAGCTACCAAAAGGGAACCCAAGCAGATTACTTAGCCCAGCCCCTGGCAAGGGCAGTAGAATTCCCCCTGAGGCAAAGACATTTGTGAATCACTGCAACTGGCCCCTCCCCAGAAGGTCAGGAAGAACATCCAGCCAAGACCAAGTTTACTGATTAATGAGAAATGGAAAACTCCAGTGGTAGGCGAATACAGAACATAGATTCATGGCTTTTTTTACCCATGATTCTTTAGTATTTCAAAATTGAATTTTATCTTTATTTTTTTCTTTTTTTATTCTTTTGAATTTTTCCTCTTCACTGTTTTAATCAACATCTTAACTTAGCAATACATTTTTAAATATCTTTTTAAATTTTTATTTTTATAGTCATATTCTATCCCTTCATTGTATTTAACCTTATTTTTTGTATATATATGTTATTCTTTCTATAAAGTTTTGGGATACAATTTCTTCTAACAGACCAAAATATACCCTAAATCTAGTGTATGGCTTTGTTCTAGTCTCCTGCCTGATCATATTCTCTCTATTTTTTTAAATTTTATTTTCTTTCTTTTTTCAACCAAATTCTTACCTTATCAATTCCTTTTATAAAATGTTTTTTAAATTTTCATCCTTATATCATATTCTTTAAAATTTTGGGACACAGTTTTTTCTAACAGACCAAAATACACCCAAAATCAAGTTTGTGGCTTTGTTCTATTCACCAGCCTGATCATATACATATGTGTGTATATATACATATATCTTTTTCTTTCTTTCTTTCTTTTTCTTCTGGTTTTGGGTCTCTTCTGATTGGTTTAGTATATATTCTTCTGGGGTTATTGTTACCCTTTAAATATTTTGTTATCTCATTCATCTATCTTCTCTGGACAAAATGACAACCTCAAAAAAATAACAAAACAAAAACAAAAGAAAACAAACAAACAAACAAAAAACCCAAGAGGCAGTACTGACTGCTAGGGACCTAATCAATACAGGCATTTGTAAGATGTTGGAACTAGAGTTCAGAATGACAATTATGAAGATACTAGCTAGGCTTGAAAAAAGCATAGAAGATACTAGAGAATCCCTTTCTGAAGAAATAAAAGAACTAAAATCTAACCAAGTAGAAATGAAAAAAAGCTACTAGTGAGGTGCAATAAAAAATGGAGGCTCTTACTGCTAGAATAAATGAGGCAGAAGAGAGAAATAGTTATATGATTAGATATAGAAGATCAAACGATGAAAAATAAAGAAGCTGAGAAAAAGAGAGATAAACAACTACTGGAACACAAGGGGAGATTTTGAGAGATAAGTGATACCACAAGACAGAACAATATGAGAATAATTGGGATCCCAGAAGAAGAAGAAAGAGAAAGGGGCAGAAGGTATATTGGAGCATATTATAGTGGAGAACTTCTCTAATTTGGGGAAGGAAACAAGCATCAAAATCGAGGAGGCACAGAGAACCCCCCTCAAAATAAATAAAAATAAGTCAACACCCCATCATCTAATAGTAAAACTTAGAAGTCTCAAAGACAAAGAGAAAGTCCTGAAAGCAGCTCAGGAAAAGATGTCTGTAATATTTCTAGAATGACAGAAATATTAGATTGGTAGCAGACCTATCCACAGAGACTTAGTGGGCCAGAAAGGACTGGCATGATGTACTCAGAGCACTAAACAAGAAAAAATATGCAGCCAGGAATACTATAGTCAGCTAGGTTGTCACTGAAAATAGAAGGAGAAATAAAACTAAAAGAATTTGCAAACACCAAACAAGCTCTACAGGAAATATTGAGAAGTTCCTCTAAGCAAAGAGAGGTTTTAATACTAACATAGAGGGACAATATACAGTATCAGTCACCTTACATGCAACATAATGGCATTAAAATCATATCTTTCAATAGTTACCCTGAATGTAAATGGGCTAAAAGCCCCAATCAAAAGACACAGGGTATCAGAATGGATAAAAAAAAAAAGACCCATCAATATGCTACCTGCAAGAGACTCATTTTAGATCCAAAGACACCTCCAGATTTAAAGTGAATGGGTGGAAAACAATTTGCCATGCTAATGGACATGAAACGAAAGCTGGTGTGGCAACCTTTATATCAGATAAATTAGATTTTAAGCCAAAGACTATAATAGGAGATGAGGAAAGACACTATATCATATTCAAAGGGTTTGTGCAACAAGATGTAACAATTTTAAATACAATGTCCCTAACATGGGAAGAGCCAGTGACACAAACCAATTACCAGAAACGAAGAAACACATACAATAATGCAATAATAGTAGGGAACTTTAACAAAGCTCCCCTACTGAAATGGACAGATCATCTAAGCAAAAGATCAACAAGGAAATAATGGCCTTAAATGATACCCTGACCAGATAGACATCACAGATATATTCAGAATATTTCATCCCAAAGCAACAGAATACACATTCTTCTCTAGTGCACATGGAACATTCTCCAGAATAGATCACATCTTGGGTCACTAATCAGGTCTCAGCCAGTACTAAAAGATTGGGATCATTCCCTGCATATTTTCAGACCACAATGCTTTGAAACTAGAACTCAATCACAAGAGGAAAGTTGGAAACAACACAAATACATGGAGGTTAAACAGCATCCTACTAAAGAATGAATGGGCCAACCATGAAATTAAAGAATTTAAAAAAAAATCATGGAAACAAATGAAAATAAAAACACAACGGATCAAAATCTGTGGGACACAGTAAAGGCAGTCCTGAGAGGAAAGTATATAGCAATACAAGCCTTTCTAAAGAAACAAGAAAGGTTTCAGTACATAACCTAACCCTACAACTAAAGGACCTGGAGAAAGAATAGCAAAGAAAGCCTAACCCAGTAGGAGAAGAGAAATACTAAATATCAGAGCAAAAATAGCAAAAATCAATGAAATAAAAATCAAAAGAACAGTAGAACGGATCAATGAAGCTAGGAGCTGGTTCCTTGAACGAATTAATAAGATTGATAAAGCCCTGACCAGACTTATCAAAAAGAAAAGAGAAAGGACCCAAATTAATAAAATCATGAATGACAGAGGAGAGATCACAACCAACACCAAAGAAATACAAACAATTATAAGAACATAGTATGAGCAACTATACGCCAGCATATTTGACAATCTGGAAGAAATGGATGCATTCCTAGAGCTATATAAACTACCAAAACCAAACGAGGAAGAAATAGAAAACCTGAGCAGACCCATAACCAGTAAGGACATTGAAGCAGTTGTCAAAAATCTCCCAAAAAGCAAGAGTCCATAACCAGATGGCTTCCCAGGGGAATTCTACCAAACATTGAAAAAATTAATACCTGTTCTCCTGAAACTGTTCCAAAAAATAGAAATGGAAGGAAAACTTCCAAACTCATTTTATGAGGCCAGCATTATCTTGATCCCAAAACCAGACAAAGACCCCATCAAAAAGGAGAAGTAGAGACCAATATCCTTGATGAACATGGATGCAAAAATTATCATCAAATTACTGGCCAATAGGATCCAACAGCATAGTAAGAGGATTATTCATCACGACAAAGTGGAATTTATTCCTGGGCTGCAAAGAATTCAAGGAATTCCTCAAGGAACTCAATATCTGCAAATGAATCAATGTGATACAATACATTAATAAAAGAAAGAACAAGAATCATATGATACTCTCAATAGATGCTGGAAAAGCATTTAACAAAGTACAGAGTTCTCTCTTGATCAAAACTCTTCACAATGTAGGGATAGAGGGTACATATCTCAATACCATAAAAACCATCTATGAAAAACTACCAGTGAATATCATTCTCAATGGGGAAAAACTGAGAGTTTTTTTTCCTAAGGTCAGGAACATGGCAGGAATGTCCACTCTCACCACTGCTATTCAACATAGTACCAGAAGACCTAGCCTCAGCAATCAGACAACAAAAAGAAATAAAAGGCATCCAAATTAGCACAGAGGAAGTCAGACTCTCACTCTTTGCAGATGATATGATACTTTATGTGGAAAATCCAAAAGATTACACTCCAAAACTTCTGGAACTCATACAGGAATTGAGTAAAGTGTCAGGATGTAAAACCAATGCACAGAAATCAGTTGCATTTCTATAGACCAACAAAAAGACAGAAGAAAGAGAAATTAAGAAGTCGATCCCATTTACAATTGCGCCCCAAACCCTAAGATACCTAGGAATAAACCAAACCAAGAGTCAAAGAATCTGTACTCAGAAAACTAAAGTACTCATGAAAGAAATTGAGGAAGATACAAAGAAATGGAAAAATGTTCCATGCTCATGGATTGGAAGAACAAATATTGTAAAAATAGCTATGCCATCCAAAGCAATCTACACATTCAATGCAATCTCTATCATAATACCATCAGGGTTTGTTTTTTTTTTTCCCAAAGAAAGGGAGCAAAAAATCCTAAAATTCATATGGAACCATAAAAGACCTCAAATAGACACAGGAATGTCGAAAAAGAAAACCAAAGCTGGTGACATCACAATTCCCACTTCAAGCTCTATTACAAAGCTGTAATCATCAAGAAAGTATAGTACTGGCACAAAATGCACACATAGATCAATGGAACATAACAGAGCGCCCAGCAATGGACCCTCAACTCTATGGTCAACTAATCTTCAACAAAGCAGGAAAGAATGTCCAATGGAAAAAAGAGTCTCTTCAACAAATGGGGCTGGGAAAATTGGACAGCCACATGCAGAATAATGAAACTGGACCATTTCCTTACACCACACACAAAAATGGACTCCAAATGGATGAAATACCTCAGTGTGAGACAGGAATCCATCAAAATCCTTGAGGAGAACACAGGCAGCAACCTCTGAGACCCCAGCCAAAGCAACTTCTTCCTAGAAACATCACCAAAGGCAAGGGAAGCAAGGGCAAAAATAAACTATTTGGACTTCATCAAGATCAAAAGCTTTTGAACAGCAAAGGGAACACTCAACAAAACCAAAAGACAACCGGCAGAATGGGAGAAGCTATTTGCAAACGACATATCAGATAAAGGGCTAGTATCCAAAATATAGAAAAAATTTATCAAACTCAACAGCCAATGAACAAATAATCCAATTAAGAAATGGGCAGAAGACATGAACAGACATTTCTGCAAAGAAGGCATCCAGATGGCCAACAGACCCATGAAAAAGTGTTCAACATCACTTGGCATCAGGGAGCTACAAATCAAAACTACAATGAGATACCACCTCACACCAGTCAGAATGGCTAAAATTAACAAGTCAAGGAATGACAGATGTTGGCGAGGATGTGGAGAAAGGGGAACCCTCCTACACTGTTGGTGGGAATGCAAGCTGGTGCAGCCACTCTGGAAAACAGTATGGAGGTTCCTTTAAAAATTGAGAATAGGGGCACCTGGGTAGCTCAGTCATTGTCTGCCTTCAGCTCAGATCGTGATCCCAGGGTCCTGGGATCAACCAGGCTCTCTGCTCAGTGGGAAGCCTGCTTCTCCCTCTCCAACTCCCTCTGCATGTGTCTCTCTCCCTGTCAAATAAATAAATTTTAAAAAATCTTTTTAAAAAAAAGTTGAAAATAGAGCTACCCTATGGTCCAGCAATCGCACTACTGGGTATTTACCCTAAAGATATAAATGTAATGATTTCTGAAGGGGCACATGCACCTGAATGTTTATAGCAGCAATGTCCACAATAGCCAAACTATGGAAAGAACATAGATGCCCATCAACAGATAAATGAATAAAGAAGTAATGGTATATATATTAAATGAAATACTATGCAGTTATCAAAAAGTCTGAAATCTAGCCCTTTGCAGCAATGTGGATGGAACTAGAGGATAATATGCTAAGTGAAATAAGTCAATCAAAGAAAGACAATTATCATATGATTTCTCTGATATGAGGAATTTGAGAGGCAGAGCAGGGAGTTGTAGAGGGGGATAGAAGGAAAAAAAATGAAACAGGATGGGATTGGGAGGGAGACAAACCATAAGAGACTCTTAATCTCAAGAAACAAATTTAAGGTTGCTGAGGGTGGGAGGAGTGGGGTGATGGAAATTGGGGAGAGAATGTGTTATGATAAGTGCTGTGAATTGTGTAAGACTAATGATTCACAGACCTGTACCCCTGAGACAAATAATACATTATATGTTAATTTTTTAAAAAGATTTTCTCTTCCTTTCTCTCTGTTCATCCCAACCTCTCTCTTACTGTCTCAAAACATAATTTTGAACATAATTTTTCCCGCTCTTTAACTCCTTTTAATAATAATAATTATTACTATTATTATTATTTTATATTTCTTGGTAATTTTACCATTATTTTATTACAGTGAAGTGTCCTTTTTTTTTAAGATTTTATTTATTTACTTGAGAGAGAGAGCAAGAAAGAAAGAGCATGAGTAGCTGGGTGGAGGGGGTTGGTGAGTGGCAGAGGAAAAGGGGAAGGGCAGTACTCCTTGCTAAACAGGAAGCCCAACATGGAGCTTGAACCCAAGACCCTGGGATCATGACTGGAGCCAGAGGCAGTTGCTCAACCATCTGAGCCATCCAGGTGCCCCTGTTTCTTAAATTCTACTTGGTTGACATTAGTATAGTTACTCCAGCTCTCTTATGTTAGTTGTTTATACTTGGTACATTTTTTTTTCTTATCTTTTGCTTATATATTTTATGTAAATTTATATGTTAGATGTATCTCATGTAAGTAGCACATATTGGGGATTTTAACAATCGGGTCTGACAAAGTTTTTCTTTTAAGTCTCCTTTAACCAATTTCTATGCATTATGGTCACAGATATATTTGGGTTTAAGTATAATGTTTTTGTGTGTGCTTTATTTTCATATCTCCTCTCTTAAATTTCTCTTTTTTCTTGCCATCTTCTGGAGTATTTTTTCTTATTCCATTTTTTCCAGTTAGCTTGATGTACTCTTTTTTTAATTTCTGTGATTATTACCTTTGTAATTATAACCTACATTCCTGATTTATTAAAAATCTAGTATTAATTAGTAATTTGCTCTCTTTCCAGATGATGCAAGGAGCATTGAAAGAGTGTAACTTGATTTATCTCCATTTGAATTATTTGATATTATTTCCATGTATTTCAAATCTGTGAATGTTTAATTTTCTTTAAAGATTTCATTTATTTATTTGACAGTGAGAGAGATCACAAGTAGGCAGAGAGGCAGGCAGAGAGAGAGGGGGAAGCAGGATCCCTGCTAAGCAGAGACTCTAATGTGGGTCACAATCCCAGGACCCTGATATCATGACCTGAGCCGAAGGCAGAGGCTTAATCCACTGAGCCACAAAGGAGCCCCATTCTGTGAATGTTTAAAATGAGTGATTAAAACTCAAGATATTTCATTATTACTCATTTGGTATTTATTCATATTTACTTGTTTTATTTCACTCCTTTTTGAATTTCTGAACTTCCATCTTTACCTGAAGAACACCATTATTTTTGGCAATACGTATCTAATGGTAATAATTTTCTGTTTTTCTCTGAAATTATCTTTCTTTCAATGAATTCCCAAAGGATATTTTCACATAGTATAGAACTCTAGGTTGAGCTCCTCTTTGAACATAATTTTTCCCGCTCTTTAACTCCTTTTAATAGTTTCACTTTTCCTTTTGTCTTGTCCTCTCAATTACCCTTTCCAGCAACATCAAATAATCCCAAATCTGGGTTAAACTTTCTGGTCCTCCCCCTTTTACCCAATTCTGATTTAGTAATTCCTCACAACTTATTAGTACTCCAATAGCATGAAAGAGATAACTTTAATAACTGTATTAGTCAGGATTGTCCAGAAAAACAAACCAAACAGAGAACGAGAGAGAAAGGAATTGCCTTATGTGATTATGGAGGCTGACAAGTTAAGTCTCATGATCCTCAGAGTGAATTAGCAAGTTGGAGATCCAGAAGGGTAGATGATACTGTTCCAGTCTAAAGGATGGCAAACTTGAAGCACAAGACAATCCATTGTGCCAGTTCACATCCAGTTCACATTGGAAAAACCAATGTCTTAGTTTGAAGGTAGTCAGACAGGAAACATTCTTTAACTTCTTGTCAATGAAGATTTTACTCACACCCTTTGGTTTTTAGTATTACAAACATGGTAATTCTTATGCATGCCTCTTGGTACAGGATGTTCTGTATGCAGAATATTCTCATTTGCAGAATTTTCTCTAGTTTATGGCAAGAAGTAAATTTTTTGAGTCTTAGTGTAAGTCCATGTTTAGGTAATGAGTAATTGTTTTAAAATGTTATTGACCTAATTCAGTTCACACATATACCAAACAAGTTCCTATTATTTTACATTATTATCAACACTTGGTATTTTCATACTTAAAAATTTTTGTCAAGCTGGGCCATGAGATTAAGAATCTGTTTTATTAATTTACATTGATATACTAATACAATTAAAAATATTTAAGGGGCACCTGGGTGGCTCAGTTGGTTAAATATCTGACTCTTGATTTCAGTCCAGATCATGAACCCAGGGTTACGAGATGGAGCCCCACATTGGGGCATGCTTAAGATTCTCTCTCTATCTTTGCCCTTCCACACTCTTATGCTTTCTTTTTATCTAAAAAATATATGTATTTTTTCATATGCTCACTAAGAAGTTATTTTCTTTTCTGTAAAATGCCTCTTCATATGTTTTGCAGATTTTTCTAAAGCTTTGTTTAATTTTTTTTCTGTTGATTTATGAGTTATTTATATATGCTGATACCAAATATTTATCAATTTTATGCATTGCACATATTTTCTCCTGCTTTGTGGCTTAGGTTTTCAGTGTCTTTGTGGTGCCCTGTGGAGAAGAGCATTTTTAATTTTTAATGTGTTCTAATTTAGCCAACTTTTCTTCTATAGTTAGCACCTTTTGGAATTAATAAATTCCTACCCACCATGAGGTCATAAAATTATTCTTCATTATTTTCTTCTGTTTCAACTTCCTTTTATATTTAAGAACATAATAAATCTAAAGAAAGTATGCTTTTTCATTTTTAATTAAGAAACAAACTTAATTTTTTCTATAGAGCTTGTTTATAGTATCACCACCATTTGATGAACAGACTTTCTTTTCTCACAGTCATCTATCATATATCAAGTTTCTAGCATGCTTGAGTATTTCTGGAGTCTCCATTTTGCCTTATCTATGCTAATAGTTAGTGGCTGTTATTTTAGGCTTTAATAGGTACTAAAATCTGATAATATGTGATAAAATATCTCCCACCTTATTCTTCTTTGGGAGAATCTTTGTTCTCATTAGGCCTTTGCTTTTCCACATTAAATTCTAAAATTAGTTAGTCAACTAATTAATGGGTTGTTTAAAACTTCGTGTAATATTGACTTGAAATTATAGCAGACACAATATATTCATCAAGTAGTCCATATACTTCTATTTTGGGGGGACTATGAGAGGAACAATGGACTATGAGAGCAAGTATTGCTCTTAACTTCTAGGGTTAAGCATTTTTACATGGGTGTGATTTCTCCATATTCTCTCTTCCTCTGACTTGGTAATGAGGTGGTGCATGGGAAATGGAAGAGAGTGAATCCTTAAGAATGAGATGAGGAGAATGGTTTTACTGTGTTGGGAGACAATTATCCATTGGTTTCTCTTGCTTCTGTCCATTTTGTAAATAGAGGCACTTGCTGACTTTGGACTATCTTTTCAAAGGGGTTTAAATAGCAAACAACACTGGAGAATAGAGATCGTTTGGCTCCATTGCACAGGCAGACATACTTATTCCCTAGCATAAAATATTTAGGTTCTTTAATCACAGGGTCCCGCTCCTGTAATGCAGTCCACTGAGTGTGAGATATAACCTGGTCCTCTAAGTTGTCCTTTGGGAACTTGGCAAAGGGAACAAAGCAAACAAGGTACAGGCTACTTGCTGTCCTGTGTAATAAAAGTCCATTATCTCTGGTGGATATCTCTAATATATAGCTTGCAAGTAGGGTAAAATACCAGATCCTTCACAGCTCTTCACATATTGAATTCAATATTATATTGTTGAGAAGTAAACATTTTTTGGTGTTAAACCCATGGGACTTTGGTATTTTTTTTTTAATTTTTGTTTTATTTATTTGACAGACAGAGATCACAAGTAGGCAGAGAGGCAGGCAGAGAGAGAGAGAGGAAGAAGCAGGCTCCCTGCTAAGTAGAGAGCCCGATGTGGGGCTCGATCCCAGGACCCTGGGATCAGGACCTAAGCTGAAGGCAGAGGCTTTAATCCACTGAGCCACTCAGGCGCCCTGGGACTTTGGTATTTTTATGTTAGGTCTGAAAGCTTAATCCAACCTGATACACAATAACATTGGATCCTGTTTTGTTTTGCTTTTTTCTTTTTCTTATTCTTGTGGAATTATTTTTTTCTTATCCTCCTGTACTGCATAGGGTCTCCAGTGTTGTGCTAAAAAAAAGTAAGACCAGGGGCATCCTTTTCTTTTTCCTAATCCTAAAAGAATGCTTCTAAAATTCCTCCATTAAAAATTACATATGCGGTTGGTTTTTGGTAGATGTTTTTAGTAGGTGAAAGAAATTCTATTCTCTTTTTATTGAATAAGAGAGTTTTAATCATGAAAGAGCATTGAATTTTATTACAATCTTTTTTAAGTTCTCATTGAGACATGTTTTCTCTTTTAATACATTACATATTTTCTAATGTTAACTGACCTTTGAATTCCTAGGACAAAACCAACTAGGTCATGATGTGCTATCATTTTTGTACATCAATGAATTTGTTTTGCTAATAATTTGTTTGGATTGTCTCATAAATATTCATGAGCAGAATTTGCTTGCACATAATTGTTTATTTGTCAATCTCTTGCAGAATAATTATGGCTTCTGAAGCAAGAACCATATCTTATTCATTTTTATATCTTCAATACTTAATAAAATGCCTGGCACACATGTTATGCTAATAAGTGTTTTTGAATAAATGCACAATTGATTAATCATATTCCAAGAAAGAAATAAACTTATAGGTAAGTTCTAATTCTCAACTTAAAATGAGATAATCCATATTCATGAAATTTGCCTATTGACTTTTCCTACTCTCTATTCGCTCAAGCCATAGATTTGAAAGAAAGCTTTAATGCCTTGTCATCATCAGACCCTATCAATTCTATTCCAAAACATCATTCTAATATCTGCATTTTGTCAATTTCCATTCCACTAATATAGAACCACTCACTTCCACCACCTGCCTAGACTTATAAATGTCTAATTGGCTTCTCTACTTTCAGTATCCCCTCCCTCTATTTATCATTCACAAGTCAAAGTGATCTTTAAAAAAATAAATAATAAAATTGTTACCTGTTCCCATGCTTAAAACCAGCCAGTTGTTTCCCACTATACTTAGGATAACAGATTAATAAACAATATAGCTTATAAACCACATACCACATAACATCTTGCCCACCTCTTCTTGTGCCTTTAGTGCCTTGTTCACTACCTTACAGCAACGGTGACCCACAGTCTGTTAAAATGCATCCCACACATTTACTGCAGCAGTTCTCTCTTGACTCTCTTCCTGACAGACAGACAAATGCTTTAAATCTCAGTTTAGGGACTTCTTAGATTGCCAGGTCTAAATTCGCTCTCTCCCTGATTTTCTCTTTGTAACTCTTTTCAGTGTATAATTATTTGTATTTGTAAAACTAATTGTTCAGTGATTTTCTACATTTGCATACTTGACACTGTAAATGTATGGAACATGTCTAGTTTGCCTACCACTATATACCCAGCTCATAATTCAATGCCTTGAATTTAGATATTACTTAATATTTTCAATGAACAAAAGAAGGAAAATATATTACAAGCTATAAAGCTATTTGTAAGTCTTGTTCTAGTCTCTCCACTTTGGAAATAGTACACTATGTAGGCAAGTTAAAAAAAAAAGTGTTAGCTACTTATAATGATGAGATTTGTGAATAATGCTCAAAAATTAAATAGGAATGTGTTGATAATCAATGATATCTGATATAGCCATTAAATATTGTGTTCATGTGAACCATGTCAGTAAATGCAATGTATTCCTACAACTACATAAATATAGCAGGTGTCTTTCTTACATTCTAAGCTTTATTTGCAGTTTGTTCAGACATATTTGGGAATAACTGGTGCAGGCCCAAAGAAAGCCTATTTGCATAAATTACTTAAGATTCCTGAAGAGAGAACTCAGTCTAAAAAGTGGAAAAAACAACAACAACAACAACACTCTAATGAACATGACCTAATATCAAATCTTGTCTTCAGGAGGACTAGGTGATTTTTAAGAAAACATGCTGCTTGTTATCCAGATTTGTCTCCTGGTCCCAGATACTTAAACTGATACATCAGCCTTGCATTGCTGTGTTTGAAAATTAAAGAACCTTTTTATTAGAAATCTAGTATTTCTGAGAGTTACTATATCATTACTGAAAATAGTCTGTAACCATATGTGAAATAGCCTTCAGAAGGTCCTAAACATTTTAAAGGCTGAATAAGAGAGAAAAGCAAAGTGTAAGTTTTGTATAATATATATGATATATCAACCAGAGTTATAAGATAACTGAATCATATAATTAACTATTGTTTTATAATTTATCAAGTTACATATATGTATTTTCAAGTTTAATCTACTTAAACTTATGTCTTAATCTTATGTGGTAAGATTTGCTGCATCATTGGGACACCTGGGTGGTTCAGTGGGTTAAGCCTCTGCCTTCGGCTCAGGGCATGATCTCAGGGTCCTGGGATGGAGCCCCACATCAGGCTCTCTGCTCAGCAGGGAGCCTGCTCCCTCCTCTCTCTCTGTCTGCCTCTCTGCCTGCTTGTGATCTCTCTCTCTCTGTGTCAAACAAATAAAATTAAAAAAGAAAAAAAAAAGATGTGCTGCATCATTAAAAAGAATATAAACATGCTAGTGTAAAACTATTGTAAATCTGATACAGAACTTTGAATGAATATTTCTCCATTTTGAGATAAAAGGAAAATCTTGTTACTACTGTTGGAAAAATGAGTTAATCAGATAGAAAACATTTGTTAACCTTAAAAATAAAATAGCCAGTTAGTTTACCAGCACAATGAGTTTATTTGAGCACAGCAGAAAAATTGCAATTCAGAATATGCAAACTTTGGTGAATCATAGGCAAGTCTGGAAACAAAAGAGAAGAATATTCTTTTATAAAGAAAAGAAGGAAGTTGTAGGGACTGTTTATAATGAAAGTCCATTGAAAGAGAGTGAGAGTTCAGGGATGCGGCAGTTCTCATTGGCTGGGTTGTTGTTGTGCAAGGAAAAATTCTTCCTTCCTCCTGGTAGGAAAGGGTAGGAAAGGAAGCTTTTTCTTGTTGGGAAATGCAGAGTGTGTTTTCTCCTCCTAGGGTCTGCACACTGTAGCAAGGTGTAATGTGTAAGAGCTCCCTGTTCAGGGTGTCTGGACTCCATTTTAAATAAGGCTCCTTTTATTCATTTTCACACATCCAAGCACGGGAGGCCATGAAAGGTGCTTTTCTAAGATGAAAGCAGTGTAATCAAGAATGAGTAACACTCTGGTAACGGGCAATCCAAAGGACTATCAAGAGACTGACAGATGATACTAGAGATGAAATATCTATAAGATGGCTTGGCTAGATTCAATCAGAAAACATATATCTCTAAACTGGTTATTTTAAATTAAGATTTTATTTAAAGGAAGGATTTTGAAGGTTTTATGAGAGAAGGAACAAACAACAACTGAACCTGTGCTGTGGACAGAGTGAGCAAAAAGAGTTCTATAAAAACATTATGATACACTGCCAATACCTTTATCAAACAGATCAGATTTTTGTGAACAAATATTTAATAGAGATTACTTGCTAACATTTAGTAATGTTCTTCCTATAAGTAATAGTTTAAGATTATTATTAAAAATAAATGAACTGTGGTTCTATCTCCTCATATTATTATGCATAATCACTTAACTGGACAACTTAATTCATCTGAGTTATACTCTTTCCTAATCAATATCATGTTAGTGAGCTATTGAAAAATAGCTTCAAAAATGTTGAAGACACTCATAAGTATTCAGGACCATATAACCAATTCCCAAGAGATTTTTGTTACAGAATTAATGTGTCCTAATGGTGTTCCATTAGTAATTAAGAGAACTGAGCACTTAACTCAGAGTTTTGCTCTATAAATAATAGTGGATAATAAAAAGACAAGTTATAGTATCTCCCTTTTACCTTTTCCTTATAATTAAAAACTATCTGCATATCTTGTCAAGACTGTCTTTTCTCAAAGTATAAATAGAGATGTGTTCAATTGTTCCATTTTTGAGAGAAGCAACATGCTTCTTTAAGATCTTACAGTAATAAAATGGTGAGCTGAAGCAGAAGATAGAGATCAGATAAAGAATGAAGTTTTGATGAGACTATAAAGAATTTTCAGATAGAAATAGAATATAGGTCTAAAATGTAAGGCAGAATGCATTTCTACACCAGATGTGTGAAACACATGAAAGAGTATTATGTATCCTCAACTAAAATTTAGGAATCCCAAACCAAATCCTAGTTAATTAAAAAATAAGCAGATCTCTATATTTTAACAAAACTCAGGCAAAAACAAGGATCCAAAGTTGCAATGCATATGTTAGGAGGCTTCTCATTTGTGCACATCAGGAATAATGATATTCCCTAAAGATAACATGACAGCTTCTTCCCAGATGCTGAAGCAGTGTTCCTTATTCTACAGGAATGAGATTCCTCAAAGTTCATTCCAAAAAGATCCCAAATGAGAGAGGTGTCACTGGAACACTCACCTTATGCCTAATTAAAGTACAGGCTCCATCTATCCCAAAAACCTAAACTAGATTTAGATTTATTTATCAGGATATCACTTAAATCCAAATCACTCCTAGGATGTTTCGAAGTCTATTTTTTGAACAAACAGATGTGTGGATTCAACAAAGAAATTGTAATAGCAGGAACATTTCAGTAACTCTAAGGAATCCACCTAAAAAACTGTTCTGAAACATAAGAATATTTTGAGCACAACTTGCTAATTTTTCTCCCATAATTTAAAAAATAATTTATCTGAAAAATGTCCAGATACTATCCACTAAATTCATTTCAAGGATAAAATTTTTTGTCTTTGTGTTTTTTGGGTTTTTTTTTTTGTTGTTGTTGTTGTTGTTGTTTTGTTTTAATGCCAGCCACTTTGTAAGATAGCTTTGGTAAAAAGACAGAATAGCCACATTGAAAAGGGTTAGCACAAGATAAGCAAATTTGTAATTACCTGACCTGATAGTAAGCACTCCATATTCATGATATCAATTTGGTTTTCTCAAAAACACCTCTTTCCTTCCAATTTTTCAGGTATAAATCTCTCCTATCAAGCTGTGCTGATATAATGGATGTTTTTTCTCACTGTGTGTGTCCTTCATACAGACAAGGAACCCATAAAATAAAATAATAAGAATTCTAAATTTTAAGAATAAAATAGTTATGTTAACGTTTCATCAATCAAGATTAAATAAGAAGGACCACTTGCAAATAATTATTTCAAGGATCATAAACAAAGTTCAAACAGAAAAATACTTAAAAGACAGATCAATGAGACTACAAATGAACAAAAATTCTATCCTGCCAAAAGTGCAAATGCTTCAGGAATCAGGCAGATAATACACAACTGAAGCAAAAAAGGTGGAGATGACAGAAAGCAGGGTGTGTGGGAGGAGCTGGCTCTGGTGAATGAGAGAGATTGTATCTTATCCAAAGGAGGAAAGTTGGCTCCAGTGTATTTCAGCCATGCAGAAATGAGAGCTCAATGTTATAATACTTCTCATTTTTAATTTTTCAATAGAATCTAGTAATATGGA
Source organism: Mustela nivalis (assembly GCF_964662115.1). Taxonomy (NCBI): domain Eukaryota; kingdom Metazoa; phylum Chordata; class Mammalia; order Carnivora; family Mustelidae; genus Mustela; species Mustela nivalis. The sequence goes on along the minus strand of NC_139025.1, from coordinate 56,578,740 downwards.
TTATTATATAAAATGTTCAGATTTTACGTATTGGCTTAAAAAAAAAAATGAGTACTCTGTATGCCAAACCAAACATCATTCTGGGCCAGATTCGGTTCTTGGGCCACAAGGCTGTTACCTCACAATAAAAATGGGAGACAGGCAAAAATATTTAGAGATAGAATTGCAATGAGAAGATGGGTAAAACACTATAAGACCAATCAAACAGAGGTAGTGAAGGTATACAATCAAGTAGCTTCTGGGGAGCTGGGTGGTTCAGTTGGTTAAGCATCTGCCTTCATCTCAGGTCATGATCTCTGCCCATCCTGGCATGGAGCCTGGCTTCTGGCTGCCTGCTCAACCGGGAGTCTGCTTCTCTCACTCACACCCTCTGCGCCTCCCCACTGCTCATTTTCTCTCTCTGTCTCTCTCAAATAAGTAAACAAAATCTTAAAAAAATAAGAATCTGCAATTACCTTGGAATTAAGTGACATAAAATACAAACTATAGCTACCAGGAGTGAATATGCTTAGTATTCTCATTCTTCTAGTTCTATGTAGTATAAATGTCTCTTTGATATTAACAATAAGTTTCTTATACATATAAACATTTTATTTACTATCAGCAAGTTATAAGGCTAGATCATAGAAATCTCCTTATCCCTTCTAAAACTTAGTAGTCAGGGACAACTATACGCTCTTCTCTCAAGAGTCTGAGTATCCTATTTGAAAAGAAGATTTAAAGTTGTCTTTCTCCCGGGGCGCCTGGGTGGCTCAGTGGGTTAAGCTGCTGCCTTCGGCTCAGGTCATGTTCTCAGGGTCCTGGGATCGAGTCCCGCATCAGGCTCTCTGCTCAGCAGGGAGCCTGCTTCCCTCCTCTCTCTCTGCCTGCCTCTCTGCCTACTTGTGATCTCTCTCTGTCAAATAAATAAGTAAAATCTTAAAGTTGTCTTTCTCCCATAACATATACATGTTTAAAATGTGATTTTAATAATTACTATTAATATCTCCTAAAATGGAATATATGGCAACTTTCCCCATAACCACCAAAAACACCACTTAAATCACAACTATTCGAGATCTTTATAATATTAGTGATTTAGTTGTAATTATGGTAATTTTTCATAGAAATTTTAAATTTCTTTTACACATATTGTTTTATTTATCCTCATAACAATAAAGTTTTATGATAGAATTATAAGTAAATTAAGTTATATATGAATAAGTGAGCTATCCAGAGTCACAAGCTGGGACTTGAATTAAAGTCTCTGACTAGCAGTCTCTTTGTCATTGTATTATACCACAATTCCATAGAGCTCACTTGGAAGACTCTGAAGTTACAAATAAGATTATAGTGTAATGTAAGATGAAAAGAATATGTGTTCATAAGCCATTTAGAATTTATCATCTAGCATAAAATATGAACAGCAACAGAATCCTTTTTAGACATAGGTAAAGTATAAATAATAAATAAATACATTAATAAATAATGTTCTATAACAGAAAATGAAAGGCAAGTTGCATGTGAAAAGATTTATGAGGCCAAAGGAACACATGGTATGTATCACAGATAAAGGCATTTTGATGAGCAAAACTGCTGTTGGAATGCAATTGCTGTCTTAGCATTGTAATCCCTTGCTTTCTAGCTCCTCAATATGAGAGAGAAAATTACCAAAGAAATAACAAGGAATAGAACACTACAGGGAATTTTACTTAGCAAGCTGATAATTAATACCTGTCTGATAATTAATACAATCCTGAAATAAGACAAGAAGTAAGGCAGAAAGGGACCTAGTATCATCTTTATTACTGATTCAGACTGTGGCTTTTATTTGAAGGTAATTGAGTTTCCAAATTATAAAAAAACAAATAGTATTAGTTAATTTATGCCCCCAAACCTGCAGTACCAGCCTAGTCTACAGCCAGTTTTCTCTTGTGGGGTAGAGCCTCCAAACACAGAGGAAAAGAGGAAAACACTCACCACAGGCTTCTCCCTCCCGGAGAAAGGGAAGAGATTAAGTCATTCTTCCTTCCCTAAGGAGGAAGGGGTGAGAGGGTGAGAGAAGCTAGACGGATAGACTATCAATAGTTTCCCATCAAGGGAAGTGAAAGCTAGATCTGGGAAGAAGAAGACTTTTCTGAAAGACTCACAGGAGCCATGAGGTAAAAATTCTGTGAAGCTAAGAAAAATGGGAAAGAATGGAATAGAGCATAGGGTGTATACAAAGCACATGGAGAAAACACTGAGATGTTTCCAGTCATTTTTGGTGGGATTGGCCTCTGAGCATTAAAGTATAAGATCATTAGGCAATTGGTCTAATAAAGGTATGCAATTGGCCTAAAAGGATAGAATATCTCCTCAAAAAAGGTTTGAATGAAGAGAAGTGCCATTTACACAGGGTTAGTCATTGCTGCAAAGAGATTTTTGAGGAGTAACAGAAGCAAACACTGACAAATCCCATTCAGGAGCAGGCTAAGAGTACCTGGCCGTGTTTTGACTCACAGACTTAATTCTGGGGCAGTTATAACCCCAATTGCAACACTGAATGTATCAGGTGATTATAGTCTGGTGCAACTAAATATTCTAATCTTCCATCTAAGTTTCCTTATGCTAAGTGCATAATCAGTAAGCTGCATGTTGATTATTATTAGAGTTCACCTTTAGGGATGCTCTTAAAAAGAAAATGCAGTGATCACACTGATATGAGCATACTAGTTCTTTTCCAAATGTGGTTTTATTACACATTGCAAATTAATATATTTTCTTTTCCATCTAATGCCTCACCCCCTTGTGAAGTTAGTTAAGGTGCCCCTGGTGACCCTGACCTGGTGCTATTACTGCTCTTGCACAGATCTCTCACCTTTACATAGAACTTTACATACAGTTCACATGACAGCATATGGCTTCTAATACTCTATCATAAGACACATTGCAGCTTCCACCTTGGTCTTTTAAACCCCTCCCTATGGGGAAAGTCAGCCATGATGCTGTAAAAATACTCAAGAGAAACTGAGGCTCCTAGCCTTATGTATTGTCAGCGTTAGAAGAGGACCCTCCAGCTCCATTCCAGCCTTGAGATGACCACAGCATCAATTGACATTGGACTGCATTCAACTCACAAGAGATTCCAAGCCAGAATCTCTCTGCTGAGCCATTCTTAAGTTCCACATGAACCGTGAGAAATAATAAATGATTATTCTATTATCACTAAATTATAGAATGACTTTAAATGCAGCATTAGGTAACTAACAGGGTTAGTATACTGTCTTCTGATACAAATCTCTTCCAGGTATATCTATTATAGCTATTATTTAAATACTATTAACTCTGTGTAGAAAACATTCTAAACTATTACAGATAGATATATAAATTCATTTAAGCCTCAAATCAATCCTATTATTCCTGTTTTATAAATATAGAATCTGGGATGCAGAGAGTAGTTTGGATAATGACACACAGCTAGAAAATCTCATAACTGAAATTCAAACACAGAGAAGTCTTGATTGAGAGGACATGCTCTTACTCTGTCCACAAAAAGGAAGAGATAAATCAAGGTTTCTGAGCTGCCCACTTAATAGAGAATTCACTAAACTGAATGCTATCTTTCTCCTATCTTTGCATCTAGCTAACTGATCTTGCCTAGCAACATCCGGATATCTTCAAAATGCACATAAATTGTGGTATGCCAAGACTGACAGAAGAGGTGCACAATGGAAAAGAGTACTAATTAGTCCTAATTATGCCAGATGGCTGCAGGGAGATACACAAGAAAAGCAGGAAATTTGGAAACAAACTTTTCCTTCACAATGTTGTGATATGTTCTTGACACATGAAAGAGGTTATTGTATTGACTTTTATTATGTCCAATTTCTAACCCATGATTCATGTACACTTGGTCACTCAATGCTTCCACAAGATATTGGCTTTTGAAATGGATGGTTAATACTTTCAATCTTTATGTTTTCATATCCCACATAGACCTGGTATACAGACTTTTGATAATCACAATCCAGAAAAAAGAGAACTATGATTGAATTATTTGGTGTTGTGTTAAGGCATGGTTGGCTATTTCAACAAAAATAGAACCTTTGTTACATAGCACACTGTGAAAAGAACTGTCATATTAACCACTTACTGTTTTCTTTTCATCTTCATTTATGTCACATGAAATATGCAAATATAATTTCTGTCAAAACAGAAAACGGAAATGATTCATTAAAGAAAACTAATATTGGAATTTATAATTAAATACTGGCATGACCCTTGTGATAATTGAAATTCCAGCTCTGTCCATTTTATTGTAAAAAGTATGAGTCAAGAACAACTAACAAATATTTTATAATCTTATTTTGTTCTATAAAATAAGCTATCTTTGAAAGGCAATATGATTATGAAGTTTGTAGACCTCAATCAAAAATCCACCTCTCTCAGTTATTAATCTGAGTGAAACACTGTGTACAGGTATGCTCACCACTTGTTTGCCTACTATAAAAGGATTGTATCTGGAGCACTTGCAGTGGCAGCTCTGAGAGTAGAAGCCTCACCCATTTGAAGCTGGGCTTGACCATGTGACTTTCTTTGGCCAATGGAATATGAGCAGTTATTACATGGGTCGATTCTGAGCAGAAGCTTTAAAAACCATTATGTTGTGTCATCTGGGTGGCTTGGTGGGTCAAGTCTGACTCTTGGTTTCAGCTCAGGTCATGATCTCAGGGTCGTGAGATGGAGCCCTACATCAGGCTCTGTGCTCATCAGGGAGTCTGCTTGAGATTTTCCTTTTCTTCCTCTCCCTCTGCCCCTTTTCCACTCATAATCTCTATCTCTTTAAAATAAATGAGTAAATCTTTTAAAGTCATTATGTTTCACAAACTAACTTGCGCTTTCTCCTCATGAGAATCACATGTTTCAACTAGGGGATGCTACTTCACACTGAGTAAGTGGCTAATACTTAAAAGTATATAATGTGAATAAGATACTTCTTACTGTAAATCACCGAAATGTGGCATTAAAAACAGTAAAAGCACAGCCAAACTAAGTATTGTCTTAGTTTTTTTATTTATTAAACATGAAGAATGATTCAGCCTTATAGCATCACACTGAGCAATAAATACATGTTCAGGAAATGGTAGATTATCTACCTAAAAATTTGTGCATAGCCTTATGATAAAATACAGTAACACAAGTGAAGACTCTTTTTTTTTTATTTAACATGAGATTGTTGTGCTCTTAAAAGATATTGTTATGATAGATATTTGAAAGCTATTGTTTGAAAGATATTGTTATACCTTTGAATCAGAAAAGTAAATTTTGAATTCTGGCCCTGTTATTGACCTCCTCAGTGCCTCTGTTGTCACATCCATGAGAGGGAGTCAATAATACCAATTCTAGCTTCCTGTCGATGTTTGCAAAAGACTTTGATGAAAATCCAGAAAATTATATAACAGGAATCTAGATTGTCAATAATAGCAACTGAAAATTGGTAACATTTTGTCAGATGTGCCTCTTTTAAACAAAAAGAATTAATGAAACAGCAATTACAGATACAGTTGAAGTATTCATTTCACTGATGCCCAAGAATTTTCAAACTTAAGAACATAATAATTAGAAGAATTAGAGATGGCGCATATACTCTCTCAGGCAACCTAATTGATTTGGAATTAATATTGTTAATGTCCTAATACAATATTGAAGATGATTTATATTTCAATTTTTACATTCATGAAATTTGTGCCTATTAAATATGAAAAGTGAACTGAGATATGCACACCTGCTCAATATTTTCAGCCATTTATTGTCTTTACCCCTCATGCACCAACTACCCTCCTCAAACCTAGAAATCAAACGAGTTCTGGATCCAGGTGCTTCGTATTATGGATTTTTTTCCCCCATTACAAAGCTCTAATTCTTTAGTAGATTTCAGTGAGAGATTTCTTGGCACAGAAAGGAAGCACCTGCTAATTTGAGCAATTTCATTAGCACTCAGGCAAGCAAAAATATTCTGTAGGTGATTGTAGTCCTAGTATCATACCACAACCAATAATTTGTTATCATCTTATTCCTAATTTGTGATTTACAACTTTTTCTGTTGTTTACCTGCAGGGAGAGAAGATCAGTATTCATAATAATCTCTAAATGTTATTTGAAATATTATGGAATCTTGAGTATCATTTCTATTTATGATTATTTGGGTTAATGTAAAGATGCAGTAAAATCAGTTGATTACTTTGGACATAGTGCACTTTGTCAATACAGCTGATTAAGAAGTAGAAATCCAGATAATCAAAAGCTGTGTTTATCAACAGCAATCATTAAGGAAAAAATAATAATTTAATGACTGCTCTTTCCTTAAATTGACCTAAGTGACCACTTTTTGTGGCCATGTTATCGTGAATTTCAGTCATAAGGACTACATGTATGTGCTTGGTATAAATTTAAAGCTACAGTATTCCCCACTGCCCCACCCTCACCATGGGCACACTCATGCATTATGCACTCTTGGGAAATCTGTGGACATCTAAAAATTAAGGGATAGTCATTCCTATTTTTCAAGAAATATATTTTTGTTTGACCAAAGATTGTGTGTTATTCCTCTATCTTACTGTTTTTATCAAGAGCCAATAGAGATAAGCTGCACTATATTATCTGATAACCAATGCACCCTTGGTAGCCAATTGGGAATTCCTTTTTATCTGAAAGAAGAAAAATGCTGGATAGTGAGGTGTGTAATGAAACATACATGCCACTCACAAACTTCAGCAAATCCAATGAATATTACAAGGAGTTTTTATTTTAACTAGGGAGGGATAGGAACACCAAGTTGAACAGTGTATAGTGCTTTGTGTTACATAGTTTATAATCTAGTGTAAATGTAGTTGTGTGGAAACAAAAGCCTGGACAAAGAGTAAGACTGGTTGATAATAACCCTATAAAAGGAGAAATGTGATGTAATACTAGAGAAAAAGTTTAAAAATAAATATTATAGGGGCACCTGGGTGGCTCAGTGGGTTAAAACCTCTGCCTTCAGCTCAGGTCATGATCCCAGGGTCCTGGGATCGAGCCGTACACCGGGCTCTCTGTTCAGTGGGGAGCCTGCTTCCCCCCTCTCTCTCTGCCTGCCTCTCTGCCTATTTGTAATCTCTGTCTGTCAAATAAACAAATAAATCTTTAAAAACAATAACTATAAGAGCACTGAAAGGAGCAAGAGTATCTTTTTTTTTTTTTTAAATTTAGGATCACTGTCACTTTAAAAAGTTCATAGAGGCTGCAGTGTAAATTAGAGGTGGGGAAAGTGGGATTTGTGGAAAAGAAAGGTACAACTAAGATGTAGGAAGAGTATGGATTATAGCATTGAGAGTAGAAATGGAAAAATGTGCTTATATACGCATGGGAGGGAGTTTGTATGGCCACAGGAGGGAGGGTGCATCCTCCTCCGCTCCTGGAGTCATGGTTTAGCAGAGCAATTACCAGGTCTAACAGACGTGAGTTTAAATCCCAGCTCCTTCACTCATTGGCTGCATGACCTTGGCAAGGGGTTTATCTCCCTTCTGGCTTTTATTCTTCTTAGACAATCTCAGATTGAGAGGAATGTTATAATAAAAATGACACAATGCACAAAGCCCTTAGGTTCAGTCTTTTTTTTTATTGTATATTAATCATACAGTACATATGTACAGTACATACAAAAAGTAATCAATCATTACTTTATGATGTCGTGTTCCATGATTCATTGTTTGCGTATGACACCCAGTGCTCCATGCAATCTGTGCCCTCAATACCCATCACGAGGCTCATCCAACCCCCAACTCCCTTTTTTCTAAAAGGGACTTGATTGAGAGGAATGTTATAATAAAAATGACACAATGCACAAAGCCCTTAGGTTCAGTCTTTTTTTATTGTATATTAATCATACAGTACATATGTACAGTACATACAAAAAGTAAATCAATCATTACTTTATGATGTCGTGTTCCATGATTCATTGTTTGCGTATGACACCCAGTACTCCATGCAATCCGTGCCCTCAATACCCATCACGAGGCTCAACCAACCCCTAACTCCCTTTTTTCTAAAACCCTCAGTTTGTTTCCCAGAGTCCATAGTCTCTCATAGTTCATCTCCCACACCAATTTCTCCCTTCATTTTTCCCTTCCATCTCTTAATGTCCTCCATGCTATTCCTTATGTTCCACAAGTAAGTGAAACCATATGATAATTGGTTCAGTTTTTCATGTATTTACAAATCTTTTTAAAATAACGTACACAAATCAACAAAAAATGTGAATTTTAGAAGAATGGTTATTGATATGATTATTGTATTGTTCTGGTATTCTTATTGTTTATTGAGTAGATGAGGTCAAAAAGTTGTTGAACTCTTCTCATTGTTAAAATAATAAAAATACCTACAAACTAAGACTTTGCTTGAATCTAATTAGAAATAACATCCTCTTTCTATAGAAATAACTTACTTAAAATTATTATCTACCATAAGTTTAGGTTCCCTGAGAATTATATGGGCAAGATCACCAATAACAACCTAATGACTAAAATCCTCTTCTCATGGGGTACCTGGGTGGCTCAGTGGGTTAATCCTCTGCTTTCAGCTCTGGTCATGATCCCAGGGTCCTGGGATCGAGCCCCACATCGGGCTCTCTGCTCAGCAGGAAACCTGCTCCCCACCCCCCACCCCCGCCCTCTGCCTGCCTCTGTCTACTTGTGATCTCTGTCTGTCAAATAAATAAATAAAATCTTTTAAAAAAATAAATAAAATCCTTTTCTCAGTCATCCTGTTTGCCATTTCTCTGCAGCATTTGGTACAATCAGGCTTTCCCTTTGGAGTTTCACTCACATTCATTTCTCAGAAGACTTTATTAGTTCATTTCCTACCTCATTAATCATTCTTTTTCTGTCTCCTTTGATAATACATCTTCCTCCTCTCCTACCTTCAGGGAGAACTTTCTTCAGGTTGTCCTAAACTTGTTCTCTCTCTCTCTCTTTTTCTCTCCCCAACCAGACCTCCACCCTTTAAAATCTCCCTTTCTCCTTCCCTCTCTGTCAATTAGAACTTGCCAAGTGGTTTGTCATCCCTCTCACTGTTATTCCTCTCATACAATCTCTAATTTGGAAGGAATTTGAAAGAAAAGTTAGAGTATATGTATCTTAGGAAACTATATATAGATATAGATACATCATATTTTTATAATCTTAAACAACTCATTCTCTCCCACAGATTAAATGATAATGCTTATGACAGTGACTTCCAAATCTTATCCCCAGTTCGTACTTTTTCCTGAGTACTTATACCTCATTTTTCTAAAGACCTTTCCTACTGGCATCCTAAATTTAACATGCCTAAATTATAATGTATTGTTTTCCTCTGAAACAAAGTTTTTCTTGAATTCTCTTTTGATTTATGGTTGTACCCTTTTAATTCTAAAAATTCCCAAATCATATTCACCATCCATTTTTAATGTTTTCAGATCACATCATGTAGGCACTCTTCATTTGCTTTGTTACCACCATAATGCTAAATCCTGCCATCCCGTACCTGAGTATTGCCCTAACTGAATGAGTGAGTATTCCATCTACAGCCTTTCAGTAAAATCATATTTTGTCAGGAATTTTTTTGCACATCTACATCTACTATCTACTACATGTCCATCTCTCTGATGCTTTTGGTAAATATCTTGGTCATAAAATGCAGAACTGAGGATACACTAAATACAGCATTCTTCCTTTCTTTTAAAAATAAATAAAATGGCTCTCCAAGATTATATCAGGCTCTGAAAAGGAGCAGCCTTGCTGATGGAGGGGGTTTACTTGATCTGGTGTAGAAGAAAAAAATCTAATAGTTTTTAATAAGTGATCTTAGTGAAAAGTAAATGGGCAGGGCTAAACATTTAAAAGGAAATCCTAGATATGAGAGAGGCATTGAGGGGCTTGATAATCTCTCCATACATCCCTTAGCAAACAGCCAGGCTACATGTATTCCAAGGGAACTGAAATCTTTCCATGTATGCCTGACTTACCAGGAAGCTGCATTTTGTGCAGAGGAAACAGGACAGTTTAGCAAAATATAAAAGCCAAGGTAGACTCTAAAAATGCCCCAAATTTGAAATTTGCTTTTAACCCACACTAAGATCTATTGGTAAAGGTGAAAGCCTTCCTGGTTTGAAATGTTTGAAGACAACATATGATCATTTACAAGGTGATCACAAAGCTAAGCAGAGGAAAGTGTCACCCCCATGAAGCCAAGCAAAAAAGTTGTTAAAGTGGGAGATTTTGCAAAAATACTGAGCATAAACATTAGTGACTGCCCCCCATGAGAGAGACAGATTCTTCAAGCTTAGTCCAAGCAATTTAGTAAAACAAATTAATCAACCAACAAGCAAAAGGTAAATAAAAATAAAAACAAGGCAAGGACTGTATTTTAATCATTTTTCTATTTCCATTTCCAATACTAGTGCTCAAAAACTGTTAGTTAAAGGAAATAATGAGGAGTACCTTCCATAATTCAGTGCTACCAGGGCGACTTCCATCCCTGGTTCTGAAGTCCCCACACTACCACCCACTGCAGGCCTGTTTAGACCTGTCCTCTCTTGTAGAACTTTCCTGTACTATGCTGATTTCATTTATTTTATACAAATTATATATATTTAAGATATACAATATGATGATTGATATACCTTACGTAATGATATAACTACTAAAAACTTAATTTACATATCATCTGCTTACATAGTCACCTTTTGTGCAGTGCTTTGGGGGAGAGAGGGAATAGGAGCATCTGAAATTTAGTCTCTTAGCAAATTTCCAGTATGCAATTCAGTATTATTAATTAAAACCATCACAAATATATCAGAACAACTTTTCAAATAATCTAAACTGAGCAGAAACTGCTTTCTCAGTCTGTGAGAAGGAAAGTGAGATTTAGATTTGTCTAAAACTTAAAACCCCTATGTACTTAAACTTAAAACCCCTTCATGTACTCTGTGAATCCAGAACCAAAATTTTGGTGTTAGTTCTAGTAAAATTAGCTGATACTGACTTGATATAACATGGTAGAATATTAGATTGGTAGGAGGGATTATCAAATACTTCCAGCATTGATAGTTGAGGATGACTCTCCTGAATTCAGATATTTATACCCAATCTATTTTTATCTCTGTCTCTCAACCAGTCCTGTTTTAGCACTTATGAGCCAGAAAACATTCCAAATTTTTCATATTCTCAATTATATTTTAATATTGAAGATGAACTCCTAATTTATCTATTGTCAAATATTTTGCCTCATAATGAATGCAGAGAACCTATTACCCAAGTTCTCAAATCCACTTTGGCCTAATGGTGCTTGTAAATAATACATTTGCATAATGAGCAATATTTATAAAAGCCAATTACCGCTAATATGGATGACCTTTTGGCATCAAGTAAGCTAATAACCTTTGAAATATGGACTAAATTACACAGTGCTAAAGCAAAACTTAGGTATAATAGAAACCAGAACCCCTTGTAAACATAAGAATGAAGGTTATTTTCTATTTTGGCTACACTTTTAAAGATGTGTTAATTAGATATGTGATTTTAATTAAAAAATTAATTCCAACTCATTTTCAAAAAAGAATATTAAAAAAGAATTGTGTAGAAATGATTAAAACTAGATGTAAGAAGCTTTTTTTTTTTCAAAATAATTTCTCAGGACACAGAATTAACTTTAACATTAAATACTATGATTTAGACATTTTTAAGATATTAATTTGCTAAAGATCATAGATACTTTATATCTACAGCCAGATATAAGATTTTGAGGTTTTTACTGATTGACATGTGCTTAATCTTAGGAATAATGATTAATCAGGTTGAATTTTTACTTTTTAAAATGGCCAAATTATAAAAATAAAAATATAAATAAAATAAAATGGCTAAAATAGTGTCTGCTTATTAATTCACTATTTTCATAAGCTATAAAACTAACCTATTTTACCTAATGCTGGTAGAATTACAGTTCACTTTACTAAGACACTTTCATTTTTATGCATTATGTTTTAAATTGGTTATTCACAATTATGTGTGATCTACAATGGCAGCCTGACCATGATGCAAGAGTGTTATAGAACCACAGAACTGCTTGTGTATTCTAACTGGAAAGTATTCATGCAAAATATATTGGAATCTGATTTTTGCTTTACTGCTGCACTCTTCTTGAACTATTTCGGAATCGAAATTCAATTATCCAGACAAAAATAACATTCAATTACATATCAAATAATTTTCAGCATCAATAATATTGCTAGGGGCATGCTTTCTTGGATCATGTCTAAGCTGGGTAAAATTGTCAAAGTAAAATTATTTTTCAGTTATCCACACACTTTGATTTTCTGCTTTATTTTCACTTCTTCGTGACTTTGTACTTGGGAACCAGAGCTTTCACAATTATTCAGTGATTACTCAGGTCCACCCTTTGTCATGATAGTACAAGCCGTTACTTCATTCCCCGTCCATCATTCTGCTATGTAACTTTCTTTATTTTCCTTCTTAGATCAATCACATATATCCAATTTTCTCAACACTTGTCCTTGGCCACAAACAACCAAAATGTGTTGAGTTAATTATAGTCATTTAATTTTTAAAGATATAGTTATGTGCAAGCCCACTGGGGGACACCTGAATGAATTGGAATTTACTTTGTGAGGAGACATGAGACCAGTAGTAGAGTCACAAGTATACAAAGCCAAGTTTAGCAAGTGTTATCAGTATTAATGTTGAAGGTGATGATATTGGGCCTTATTTTTGATTCCTGACTTAGTCGTAATCACTGCTCAAAGATTTTTACAGAGGAACAGGCATTAAAAAGTTATTTTTATCTGACCCATCTTGAAAAGTATCATGAATAAACTGCCATTTACCCTGCTCTGAAGAAAAGCTGATTTCTATATATAGAACTAAAATGTAAAATATTTCTAGGTAAGCTGGAGATAAGTCAAATAATTTTACTTGAAAGCAACAATAATGTAATGACAAAGGAATTTCTGATAAAATTATAAGATATCTACATTAGAAAATCACAAGTCCCAAAAACAAGATCAAAACTGTTCTGGATATTGAAACATGTGAAGATGTACTCAGGCAGCGCTAGCTGTGTCCACAGAAAGCAAAAGAAACCTATCGCAAACCAGTTGCTATAGCAAACATATTATTATTGGTGGAAATACTGTTTAATAAACTAACATAACCATGACATAACCAATCAGAAGAATAAAAGTATAACAGCTAATGCCACACATTTACTTATAGTCATAAGCATATTTAAAGATCTTGGTCTTCTGTTTTAAAGCTGGGATGTAAACATTGTCATGGGCACATTTCTTCTCCAGGAGGAATAGGGAATTTTGATAGAGAATTATCAAAAGGAGAAATTCAGGACAAAGGATGGTGTCAGGCCAATAAATTCTTCAGGCCAACAGGCTTCTTCAATAGTTTTTTTTTTTTTTTAAATTCAAATATATCTCGTATAACACATTTATGTATAGTATAAGACCTATTGTGAATGATTTTTGTGGATTATTCTTCATATCCTTACTTTTTAGCAAGGCTTAGTTTTTAATTGTCAAAAAAAGCCTTGTACAATGTGTTGAAAAATATACAGTCTACATTGAAAATAGTAGGTGATGATGTTAGTAGTTTTATTTTTGCCCCAAACGCTTTTTATTTTCTGCTCATTTCTCAATTTTGTAACTTTTCAGATTGCCCAACTTTTTAAGCTCCAGGTCAGTAGGCTGAAATGCTGCAAAGACAGCTAACTTATAACTCAAAGCCTGAAGACTATATCATACTCTCTCAAAGAGATCAAACGTCTTTAAAAACTCCGCTGAAGGGAAGAGGGGAAAAATGGGTCAAAAGTTTTGCGTTTGTGCTATTTTCAGTGAAAACATCCCTATTATCTAAAACCTCTAACCAGCAGTTAGCTATCAATTCAGCAAGAGTCACTTCATGACTAAGAGCAAAACATAAGGATCATCCCACAGTAAAGGAAGCTTTATGCATTGGTGTTAGTGAACACTCATAGCTAGTATAGCATTAGGCACTGAAGGCCACACTCTGCACTGCAAACTCCTCCCTAGTCTCCTGGAGCTATATCCTCATTCCTTAAAGCTTCCTCCCACACATATCAACACCCAAAGTCTTTTCTCCACATTTTTGTTCTTTTTAAACTTTGTATTGAAATGTAAGGTAGAAAATGTGGAAGTAATCTTTGAAGTACAATTTACAGGTATCTTGCCTGATCAGTTTTCACAAAGTACTATTGTAACAGCGTCTGGATAACAGAATATTCCAACATCCCAGAAATGGAACACGTTAAAAATAAAACTTTCTCCAAGTTTGCTACTATGAGTAATAAAGGTGATTATTTTATGATCTGTTAGTTATATTTGGGGTTTTTTCCAAATTTGTTCAAAAATCAGTCTACACAGATATTTTTTTGAACAGCCCTCAGAGACTCTAACAACTGCATGTGGGCATCTGATTTCTAGCCTAACTTGGAACTAGAATATATACATAGCTAATGAAAACTGAATAAATTCTGTATATGTGTCAACATCAATTTCCTGATGTTGCTGTTGTACTATGAGGAAACTGCGTCAAGTGTGCAAGGGACTTCCCACTACATTCTTTGGCAATTTCTTGTGAGTCCAATTATTTCAAAACAAAAATTTAAAATAGTAATTCCAAATTTCTGAATGTTATTTTAATGAAACTCTTCTAGTCTGGTTATTGTACAATGCTATTGTATTGACTGAACATAGTGATCATGTTACTTATATTAAAATTAATAATAACATAATAGTTACTGTGTTTACTTTGTGCCAAATATTATGCTTAGAGTTCTCTATGGATGATTACTTTTTTAAAAAATTTTTAAATTTTTATTTTTTATAAACATATAATATATTTTTATCCCCAGGGGTACAGGTCTGTGAATCACCAGGCTTACACACTTCACAGCACTGACCATAGCACATACGCTCCCCAATGTCTGTAACCCCACCCTCCTTCTCCCAACCCCCCTCCCCCCAGTAACCCTCAGTTTGTTTTGTGAGATTAAGAGTCACTTACGGTTTTTCTCCCTCCCAATCCCATCTTGTTTCATTTATTCTTCTCCTACCCCCTTAACCCCCCATGTTGTATTTCCAATTCCTCATATCAGGGAGATCATATGATAGCTGTCTTTCTTTGCTTGACTTATTTCGCTAAGCATGATACCCTCTAGCTCCATCCATGTTGTCGCAAATGGCAAGATTTCATTTCTTTTGATGGCTGCATAGTATTCCATTGTGTATATATACCACTTCTTCTTTATCCATTCATCTGTTGATGGACATCTAAGTTCTTTCCATAGTTTGGCTATTGTAGACATTGCTGCTATAAACATTTGGGTGCACGTGCCCCTTCGGATCACTACGTTTGTATCTTTAGGGTAAATACCCAGTAGTGCAATTGCTGGGTCATAGGGTAGTTCTAATTGCAACATTTTGAGGAACCTCCATGCTGTTTTCAAGAGTGGTTGCACCAGCTTACATTCCCACCAACAGTGCAAGAGGGTTCCCCTTTCTCCGCATCCTTGCCAGCATCTGTCATTTCCTGACTTGTTAATTTTAGCCATTCTGACTGGTGTGAGATGATATCTCATTGTGGTTTTGATTTGTATTTCCCTGATGCCCAGTGATATGGAGCACTTTTTCATGTGTCTCTTGGCCATCGTGTGTCTCTTTGATAAGTCTGGATGTCTTCTTTGCAGAAATGTCTATTCATGTCCTCTGCCTATTTCTTGACTGGATTATTTGTTCTTTGGGTGTTGAGTTTGCTAAGTTCTTTATAGATTTTGGACACTAGTCCTTTATCTGATATGTCATTTGCAAATATCTTCTCCCATTCTGTCAGTTGTCTTTTGGTTTTGTTCACTATTTCCTTTGTTGTGCAAAAGCTTTTGATCTTGATAAAATCCCAATAGTTCATTTTTATCCTTGATTCCCTTGCCTTTGGCAATGTTTCTAGGAAGATGTTGCTGTGGCTGAGGTCAAAGAGGTTGCTGCCTGTGTTCTCCTCAAGGATTTTGATAGATTCCTTTCTCACATTGAGGCCCTTCATCCATTTTGAGTCTATTTTTGTGTGTGGTATAAGGAAATGGTCCAATTTCATTTTTCTGCATGTGGCTGTCCAATTTTCACAACACCATTTATTGAAGAGGCTGTCTTTTTTCCATTGGACATTCTTTCCTGCTTTGTCGAAGATTAGTTGACCATAGAATTGAGGGTCTATTTCTGGGCTCTCTATTGTGTTCCATTGATCTATGTGTCTCTTTTTGTGCCAGTACCATGCTGTCTTGGTGATGACAGCTTTGTAATAGAGCTTGAGGTCCAGAATTGTGATGCCACCAACGTTGGCTTTCTTTTTCAATATTCCTTTGGCTATTCTAGGTCTTTTCTGGTTCCATATAAATTTTAGGACTATTTCTTCCATTTCTTTGAAAAGGATGGATGGTACTTTGATAGGAATTGCATTAAATGTGTAGATTGCTTTAGGTAGCATAGGCATTTTCACAAAATCTATTCTTCCAATCCAGGAGCATGGAATATTATTCCATTTCTTTGTGTCTTCCTCAATTTCTTTCATGAGTACTTTATAGTTTTCTGAGTATAGATTCTGTGCCTCTTTGGTTAGGTTTATTCCTAGGTATCATATGGTTTTAGGTGCAATTGTAAATGAGATTGACTCCTTAATTTCTCTTTCTTCTGTCTTGTTGTTGGTGTAGAGAAATGCATCTGATTTCTGTGCATTGATTTTGTATCTTGACACTTTATTGAATTCCTCTACAAGTTCTAGCAGTGACGGAGTGGAAGCTTTTGGGTTTTCCACATATAGTATCATATCATCTGTGAAGAGTGATAGTTTGACTTCTTCTTTGCCAATTTGGATGCCTTTAATTTCCTTTTGTTTTCTAATTGCTGAGGCTAGGACTTGTAGTACTATATTGAATAGCAGTGGTGATAATGGACATCCCGGCTCTGTTCCTGACCTTAGTGGAAAAGCTTTCAGTTTCTCTCCATTGAGAATGATATTTGCAATGGGTTTTTCATAGATGGCTTTGATAATATTGAGGTATGTGCTCTCTATCCCTACACTTTGAAGATTTTTGATCAGGAAGGGATGCTGTAATTTGTCAAGTGCTTTTTCAGCATCTATTGAGAGTATCATATGGTTCTTGTTCTTTCTTTTATTAATGTGTTGTATCACATTGATTGATTTGCGGATGTTGAACCAACCTTGCAGCCCTGGAATAAATCCCACTTGGTTGTGGTGAATGATCCTTTTAATGTACTGTTGAATCCTATTGGCTAGTATTTTGGTGAGAATTTTCACATCTGTGTTCATCAAGGATATTGATCTGTAGTTCTCTTTTTTGATGGGATCCTTGTCTGGTTTTGAGATCAAGGTTTTGCTGGCCTCATAAGATGAGTTTGGAAGTTTTCCTTCCATTTCTATTTTTTGGAACAGTTTCAGGAGAATACGAATTAGTTCTTCTCTAAATGTATGGTAGAATTCCCCCAGGAAGCCATCTGGCCCTGGGCTTTTGTTTGTTTGGAGATTTTTGATGAATGTTTCAATCTCCTTACTGGTTATGGGTCTATTCAAGCTTTCTATTTATTCCTGGTTCAGTTGTGGTAGTTTATATGTCTCTAGGAATGCATCCATTTCTTTCAGATTGTCAAATTGGTTTGTGTAGAGTTGCTCATAATATGTTCTTATAATTGTTTGTATTTCTTTGGTGTTAGTTGTGATGTCTCCTTTTTCATTTATGATTTTATTTATTTGGGTCCTTTCTCTTTTCTTTTTGATAAGTCTGGCCAGGGGTTTATCAATTTTATTAATTCTTTCAAAGAAACAGCTCCTAGTTTCATTGATTTGTTCTATTGTTTTTTTGGTTTCTATTTCATTAATTTCTGTTCTGATCTTTATGATTTCTCTTCTCCTGCTGGGTTTTTGGTTTCTTTCTTGTTCTTTCTCCAGCAACTTTAGGTGTAGGGTTAGGTTGTGTACCCTAAACCTTTCTTTCTTGAGAAAGGCTTGTACTGCTATATATTTTCCTCTCAGGACTGCCTTTGTTGTGTCCCACAGATTTTGAACCATTGTGTTTTCATTATCATTTGTTTCCATGAATTTTTTCAATTCTACTTTAATTTCCTGGTTGACCCACTCATTCTTTAGAAGGATGCTGTTTAGTCTCCATGTATTTGCGTTCTTTCCAAATTTCCTCTTGTGATTAGTTCCAGCTTCAGAGCACTGTGTTCTGAAAATATGAAGTGAATGATCCCAATCTTCTGATACCGGCTGAGGCCTGATTTAGGACCAAGGATGTGGTCTATTCCGGAGAATGTTCCATGTGCACTAGAAAAGAATATGTATTCTGTTGCTTTGGGATGAAATGTTCGGGATATATCTGTGATGTCCATATGGTCCAGTGTGTCATTTAAGGCCTTTATTTCTTTGTTGATCTTTTGCTTGGATGATTTGTCCATTTCTTTGAGTGGAGTGTTAAAGTCCCCTACTATTATTGTATTATTGTTGATGTGTTTCTTTGATTTTGTTATTAATTGTTTTATATAGTTGGCTGATCCCACGTTGGGGGCATAGATATTTTAAATTGTTAGATCTTCTTGTTGGACAGATACTTTGAGTATGATATCGTGTTCTTCCTCATCTCTTATTATAGTCTTTTGCTTAAAATATAATTGATCTGATATAAGGATTGCCACTCCTGCTTTCTTCTGATGTCCATTAGCATGGTAAATTGTTTTCCACTCCCTCACTTTAAATCTGGACGTGTCTTCAGGTTTAAAATGAGTTTTTTGGGGCACCTGGGTGGCTCAGTCGTTAAGCGTTTGCCTTCAGCTCAGGTCATGATCCCAGAGTCCTGGGATCGAGCCCCGCATCAGCCTCCCTGCTGGCGGGAAGCCTGCTTCTCTCTCTCCCATTCACCCTGCTTGTATTCCCTCTCTCGCTGTGTCTCTCTCTCTCTGAAATAAATAAATAAAAATATTTTTAAAAAATAAAATAAAATAAAATAAAATGAGTTTCTTGTAGGCAAAATATAGATGGGTTTTGTTTTTTTATCCATTGTGATACCCTGTGTCTTTTGATTGGAGCATTTAGCCCATTAACATTCAGGGTAACTATTGAGAGATATGAATTTAGTCCCATTGTATTGCCTGTAAGGTGACTGTTACTGTATATGGTCTCTGTTCCTTTCTGATCAACTACTTTTAGGCTCTCTCTTAGCTTAGAGGACCCCTTTCAATATTTCCTGAAGAGCTGGTTTGGTGTTTGCAAATTCTTTCAGTTTTTGTTTGTCCTGGAAGCTTTTAATCTATTCTTCTATTTTCAATGAAAGCCTAGCTGGATATAGTATTCTTGGCTGCATGTTTTTCTCATTTAGTGCTCTGAATATATCATGCCAGCTCTTTCTGGCCTGCCAGGTCTCTGCTGCCAATCTAATATTTTTACCATTGTATGTTACAGACTTCTTCTCCCAGGCTGCTTTCAGGTTTTTCTCTTTGTCACTAAGACTTGTAAATTTTACTATTAGGTGATGGGGTGTGGACCTATTCTTATTGATTTTGAGGGGGGTTCTCTGCACCTCCTGGATTTTGATGCTTGTTCCCTTTGCCATAGTGGGGAAATTCTCTCCAATAATTCTCTCCAGTATACCTTCTGATCCCCTCTTTCTTTCTTCTTCTTCTGGAATCCCAAGTATTCTAATGTTGTTTCATCTTATGGTGTCACTTATCTCTCGAATTCTCCCCTCGTGGTCCAGTAGCTGTTTGTCCCTCTTTTGCTCAGCTTCTTTATTCTCTGTCATTTGGTCTTCTATATCACTAATTCTTTCTTCTGCCTCATTTATCCTAGCAGTGAGAGCCTCCATTTTTGATTGCACCTCATTAATCGTTTTTTTTTTATTTCAACTTGGTTAGATTTTAATTCTCTTATTTCTCCAGAAAGGGTTTTTATATCTCCCAAGAGGATTTCCCTAATATCATCCATGCCTTTTTCGAACCCGGCTAGAACCTTCAGAATTGTCATTCTGAACTCTAGATCTGACATATTACCAATGTCTGTATTGATTAGCCTAGCCTTCGGTACTGCCTCTTGTTCTTTTTTTTGTGGTGAAATTTTCCGCCTTGTCATTTTGTCCAGATAAGAGTATATGGAGGAACAAGTAAAATACTAAAAGGGTGGCAACAACCCCAGGAAAATATGCTTTAACCAAACCAGAAAAGATCCCAAATTGTGGGGGGGGGGGGAGAAAGGGGATAAGAAGAGGTTCAGAAAGAAAAAAAAGAAAAGAAAAGAAGCAATTTAAAAAAGAAAATGAATAAAGAAAAAGTATAAAAAAGAAAAATATATATATTAGATAAACTAGTTAAAAAACGTTAAAAAAGAAAAGGGCAAAAGTTTAAAAAAATTTAGCAGAAGAAGAGAAAAAAAATTGAAAAAAACAAAAAATATTAAGTTAACTACAAGACTAAAGAATCATGGGGAGAAAGCCATGATTTCCATGCTTTGCTTTCTCCTCCTCTGGAATTCCGCTGCTTTCCGTGGTATTGAAACTGCACTCCTTGGTTAGTGAACTTGGTCCCAGCACGATTTCTTGTTGATCTTCTGGGGGAGGGGCCTGCTGTAGTGATTCTCATGTGTCTTTGCCCAGGTGGAATTGCACCGCCATTACCAGGGGCCGGACTGAGTAATCTGCTCAGGTTTGTTTTCGAGAGCTTTTGTTCCCTGAGCGCTTTCAATAGAGTTGCAGAGGATGGGAATGAAAATGGTGGCCTCCCAGTCTCTGGCCTGGAGGAGCCCAGAGCCCGGGGCCCTACTCCTCAGTGCACCCTCAGAGAACAGCAACCAATTACTCCCGTCTCCGTGGCCTCTGGCTGCACTCCGAGCTAACCAAGCCTGAGACCGGTTCAAGGTAACCCTGAGCTGGGAGCTCACTCCACAGCTCTGTCTCTGTAGCCGGCTTCCCCGTTCCAATACCTGTAAGCTCTGTGACACTCAGACATCCTCATCCTTTTGTGGCCCTGCAGGACCAAGGCCACGTGACCCCACGTGGGCTTCACCCCAGTTTAGCCTCTAGAGCGATATCTCTCAGCTGAACAGATTTTTAAAAGTCCTGATTTTGTGCTTCGTTGCTCCGCCACTTGCTGGGAGTCAGCCCCTTCCCCCAGGGTCTATCTTCCCGTTGCCTTGGATTAATTTCTCCGCCAGTCCTACCTTTCAGAAAGTGGTTTATTTTCTGTTTCTAGAATTGCTGTTCTTTTTCTCTTCGATCTGCCATTGAATTTGTAGGTGTTTGAATCTTTACATTAGCTATCTAGCTGATCTCCTGCTACCTGAAGTAGTCTCAGCCTGCTACTTCTCTGCCATCTTGACTCCTCCCTCGATGATTACTTTTTTAAAAAAAGATTTTATTTATTTATTTTCCAGGGAAAGAGAGACAGTGAGAGAGAGAACACAAGCAGGGGAAATGGGAGAGGGCGAAGCAGGCTTCTCACTGAGCAGGGAGCCCAATGTGGGGCTTGATCCCAGGACCCTAGGATCATGACCTGAGCCAAAGGCAGTCACTTAACTGATTGCGCCACCCAGGTGCCCCTGGATGATTGGTTTCAATACTCACAAGATACTTGGAGTTAAGTGTCCTTACAGAACTGAGGTATAGAGACATCGAATAGCAGCCCCAAGATCACTAAATTGCAGTGCCTGGATTTAAATTCATTTAGGCCAAGGTAACATTATCCCAATTATATAGTTACCAGACACACCAGATAAACTGCTCTGAAGACAGGCAGTCATCCAAACAGTATGATTTCTTGATCCTTATTCTCATCTTTCTTATAGGACTGCACCTTGCTGATCATAACCTGAATGTAATTTAAATCCTGACTTTAGCTTGGCATGTCAAATAATATGTTTTCATTAAGTCCTGATCTCTGTCAAGGCTTATGGCATTTTATGCCCTACTATCACTGTAGAGAAAAATAAACAATTATAGTGTAAAAGGTATATAATGAGATTAGGGGAAATAAGAAACTTGAAGCAAAGTATTTCTGAAATGTAGAAATATAGTGATTTATGTTTTATTATCATTTAAAATAAAGCAAAAATAAAGTTTGTAAAATACAATAGGAATTTTCCTATAAAATCTGGCTATTTTCTATTGCTTAAAAATATTCCAATTTTTTCTAATTTGACAATAAGTATAGACACTAATTTTAGTCATGTTCCTGAAAGTTTATGAATAATGCAATAAGTAACTATTTTTAATCCATGTTTGTTTGCCAAGAAAATGTTAAGAAGTATTTTGAATGCTTACATATTCAAATATATACATTTCTATTATGAGAAGAATCCAAAAGCATTGTGTTCAAACTAAATTGTGCATTTCACAAAATTGAAAAGATTACCAATGATTACTATTATATGTTTACATGTTTATGCACACTTTTGTGTGCATAAGTATGTAATTTTAGAAACATTATAATTTGGGAAAAATAATTTTGTTTAGAACTTTGAACATAGTATAGATAATGCTCAGTGGCTGATGTTCAATAAAGATTTGAATACATAAAAGAATTACAGAGAAATAAATTGTAATATTTGGAATAATCAAAGGAGATAACAAACTACTAGAATTTTATACCTAGTGAAAGCAACAATATTTCAAGCAAAGTTTTGTTTTTAACAAAACTGGAGAGAATTGGGAACATTATAGACTTCAGGATAAAACTTGAACTACTAATTCCATGCTAAGTTACATATCAGCGTATTTTTTTTCAAAGATCCAAAAGCACTTTTATTGAATCGCAACCATCTTCCAGGAGTATGAAATTCCGATTATAATGTCAATTATTAGTAATTTCCTTTGCCTTATATAGAACATCTCACTGATTCATGAAATCCAGTATTTAGATAACTGTTCCTTTCCTGAGGAATGATAACCAATCTACGTATCCAATAAAGATGACATTCTAGAGAAGTAAATTTGGAAAACTAATTTCAAAATTAATGACCCAGTAATTATGTTAAAAGATTATTCCATGAAGATAAATTTGTATGCTGACTCATTAGTAAAATAGCAATTGTTAGGTCATGGTACATGTTTGTATTTAGGAAAACTGAGATAAATAAGCCAATTTTGTAGGGGTGGCACAGGTCATAGTTTTGGGATCCTGGGATCAAGCCCCACATTGGGCTCCCCAATCATTGGGGAGCCTGTTTCTCCCTCTGCCTCTTCCCCCACGTCCCCAGTTCATGCTCTCTCTCTCTCTCTCTCCCCCATAAATAAATGGAATCTTTTTTAAAGAAAGGAGTCAATTTTGTAATAGTTTGGAGAAAAACTTCATTAGCAGGCATAGAAAAAATTTTAAAAATTAAATTCAGATTAGGCAGTGATCCAATATACTTTTAATTTTAATTAAAATTTGCTATTGTTATTACCAGTCAAGCTATACTTTTCCTACTAATTCAAGATCTCTTATTATATGCCATCATCACCCTTTCCACAAATGATTTTTTAAATACTTCATTCTCATATTTTGTTTCCTTCAAATAAATGTACTTTGAAACATTTTTCCATGTTAATTCCTTTTTAAAAAAAAATTTTTTTTTAGATTTTATTTATTTATTTGACAGAGATCACAAATAGAGAGGCAGGCAGAGGTAGGGGGGTGGGTGAAGTAGGCTCCCTGCTGAGGGGAGATCCTGATTGGGGGGGGCTCGATCCCAGGACCCTAGGACCATGACCTAAACCAAAGGCAGAGGCTTAACCCACTGAACCACCCAGGAGCCGCCCTTTTTAAAAAAATTTTTAAAGATTTCATTTATTTGTTTGGAGAGAGAGAGAGTGGGGTGAGGGGCAGAGGAAAGGAGAAAGTCAGAGGAAGAGAAAGAATCTCGAGAAGACTCCAGACAGCATTGACCCTGACATGAGGCTTGATCTCATGACCCTGAGATCATGACCTGACCTGAAATCAAGAGTTGGATGCTTAACTGACTGAGCTATCCAGGCATCCCCCTTATTAATTTTTTATTTAATTATAGCTGACAATGTGCATTACTTTCAGGTATACAACATAATGATTCAACTTCTCTATATGTTATGCTATGCTCACTACCAGTGTAGCTACCTTCTGTCACAATAGAATACTGCACAACATTATTGACTATATTCGTTACACTGTGCCTTTTATTCCTGTGGCTTATTCATTCCATAACTGGAAGCCTATATTTCCCACTGCCTTCACTCTTTTAGCCCATCCTCCCACCTCCCACTCTTTTGACAACCATCGATTTGTTCTGTGTATTTACACTCCTGATTCTGCTTTTTGTTTGTTATCCTTTTTTTTTTCTAGATCCCACATATGAATAAAATCACAAGGCATTTATCTTTCTCAGTCTGACCGATTTTACACAGCACAATGTATCTCCTAGGTGCATCCATGTTATCTCAAATAGCATGATCTCATCCTTCTTATGACCGCATCACATTCCAGTGTGTGCATGTTTGTGTGTTTGTGTACATAGTGCACCTTCACAACTTCCTTATCCATTGTCTATCTGTGGACACTTAGGCGTTGCAGTGATTTGGCTCAAAACAGTCATTTGACCAAAGACATATTTCTTGCTCTTTTACTGAAAAAAAAAAAAAAAGTATCCCTGTACTTTAAAGTTCAAGTCAACAATAATAGCTCATAGGTAAGGTCACTTATAAGCAAGGCATTGTACCAAATCACCTCACACCTGTCAAAATGGCTAAAAATAACAACACAGAAAATAACAGATGTTGACAAGGATGCAGAAAAAAAATTATCTTAACTGTTGATGGGAATGCAAACTAGTACAGCTACTCTGGAAAAACAGTATGGGGGTTCCTCAAAAAGTTAAAAGTAGAGTTACCCTATGACCCAGGAATTGTACTCCTAGGTATTTAACTTAAGGATACAAAAATACTGATTTGAAAACACACATGCACCCTGATTGATATTTATAGCAACCTCACCAATAACAGCCAAATTTTGGAAGGAACCCAAATGTTCATCAAATAATGAATGGATAAAAAAAATGTGTAAACAAGGGAATATCACTCAGCCATGAAAAGAATGAAATCTTTCCATTTGCAATGGCATGGATGGAGTTAGATGGAGCTAGAGTGTATTATGCTAAGTTAAATAAGTCTGTCAGAGAAAAGCAAATACCATATGATTTCACTTATATGTGGAATTTAAGAAACAAAACAGATGAATATAGGGGAAGGGGGAAAAAGAGAAGGAGGAAAACTATAAGTCTTAACTATAGAAAACAATCTGAGGGTTGAGGGAGGAGAGGTGGGCTTGGGTGAGGGATGGGATAGATTGATGATGGGTATTAAGGAAGTCACTTGTGATGAGCACTGGATATTATATGTATGTGATGAATCACTGAATTCTACTCTTGAAACCAGTATTACACTGTATGCTAACTAACTAGAATTTAAATAAAAACTTGAAATAAACACAAAAAACATTTATCCAAATTATCATTTTTAAGTTTCTAATATAGTAGATAAATTATCAATCTTACTTCACAAATGAGGAGACTTGGGGTTTGGAAAAGCTAAGTAACTTGCCAAAATCTAACCAGTAGGGAGCTGTGGGGCTAGACTATGTAAGAATTCTGACTATCAACTCTGGAGATAATCTGAAGAAGCCATGATACTACATGGAATGGGAGGAGTTTCAGTCATCCTCACCAAATCTTCAGACATGAAAATAAAAGCAACTTGGTTTTCCAAAACCAGAGCAGCTGCTTATCAGGCCAGTAAGTAACCACACTGAATGTCACACAGAGATGAGTAATTTTCTTGCTGAGCCCTTCCCAAATTCCTGACTCATAAAATCATGAGAGCAAAGAAAATATAACTCCAAAGGAGTTCAACATCAAGCCAGTCATCTCAATTGCTGAAGGCCATTTAAGCACCAAGAATTTCCAAGTAAAATGTAGAAAATCTTTCTTTCTGTTGATAAAATGATTTAATTTTTCTGAATCCATTTAGTGATATAAAAGAGGAAGTTTACTGAACTGAGAGGTAGTGCAAGTAGGATTGAGACATAGGTGTGGGAGTTTTGCTCCTGGTAGAACGTCCTTAACCACCAGGAGTATTGATCCACATCTCAAGTTTTAAACAACTGAGAAAATAACCAAATACATTTCAAGATCTACCTGTCATTCTAAATTCAAATATTAGAGAAGGTTTCCTAAACCATTATTAATGACAAGTCTGAGGAGCAATTAAGAGCATAGACTTTGAACTCAGACAGTATTGTGTTGGAATCCCCCTTATGTTACTCATTGTCCAAAATTCTGGTCCTTAGTTTTCTCACTTGATAACAAAGATGGTTGGAACTAATATTTATTTATTTTTTAAAAACACATTTAATGAACAAGTGCTAGGCATTATTGTGTGGTATGTATAGAGCATACAGTAGTAAACACATCAGATAAAACAAGTGAAACTTAAATTCTTTCTAAGGAAACAGACAATATATAGAAAGTAAATAGTGCTATGGAGAATAAGCAGAGACAAAGATCTGGGAGTGTAGAGTGTTTAAATTTTAAGAGTTATTTAGGGGAGCCCATGTTGAGAATGTGACGTTTGAACAATGCATGGAAGAAGATGAGGGAAGGCACCATCAGGTTCCTGTTTTTTAGAAAAATGCATTCTAGCTAGAAAGAACAGTAAGTGTGAAGACCTAGAGTTAGGATGTATGAGCACTCCATTACTGAGCACTGGCACCGGGTGTATTATGAACAGAGAGGTACAGGAGATCTGCACATGTTTTTGTTGTTAGAGTTACCATAAATTTTATTTTTCTGCAAAATATATAAAAACAAATAATACATGGGTCTTGGGGGGGTATTTGGAAAAAAAACTAAGGAATATCCTGACATTACAGAAAAATAGTATATTATGTTTTATTTATTCTAATACATATCATTTTGATCTATTTTGAGATGTCTGAAACTGGGATTCGGAGAATAATAAATGTATTAAGAAATTTTATAATTTAATTGACTTTTTTTCTTCCTTAGTCCTACAAAGACAGAGTGTCTCACAGTTGATGGCATTGAGGGTTCAATAAAATAGGGTAGCTATGCAAGTCACTTGAAAAAATAATGAGAACTAAAAAAGAAAACTTCTACTAAATCCTTAGTAGAAGGCAAGAGTTCTCAATTTCTGGAACAAAAGAAACAAGCAAAAGGACATAACAGTCCAAGTTCAAAAAGATGATAGAATAACACAAACCAAGATGAAAAGAGAGATGGAACATAACGTAACATAGCAATCACATGAAAACCATATTTCATTTTGAGAATTAAATGCTGCCCTGAAGATTGTAAGGAATGGAATGCCTATAGAGCAGTTATAAGGAAGATAAGCTTAAAGAAATTTTCTTTTTCCTATAACTAAGCAGAAAAGAACAGACGTATAAAATCAATGGGTGGGAAGGTGATAGCTGATAGATTTGTCACCACAAAATTGGAAGCTTCATGATAAGCATTCCTGAGGAAAAAATGACATAACAGGAACAAAAGCAGTAATTAAATATAAAATAAAATACGTATTCTTAATCTGAAATGGTACAAATATACAGAACAAGATAATTTACCATTTGCTCAGTACATAAAACAAGACTTTTGGAAACAAAAATCTACATATAAGAAAGTAAAACTAGGTTTCTCATAAATGAACACAAACCAGTACAAGCTCTGGCTTTCTTCTGTGTTGGTGAATGCCTAAATTTAAAGCAACAATGAATACAAAAAAAAATTAAGTAAATTTGTTCTAAAAATGTCATACTCAGCCAAATAATTTTTCCAATGTGAAGGCTACAACCCCCCTTCCAATTAGGTGATAATTGTGCTGGGCACACTGTTGTCACAAGGAGAGTTAATCCAAACTTCAAACTGCTTCATTTAAAGATTCTGTCAGAATCTGATCTAGAACTTTGTTCCACTCAAGAGATTTCAAAAACTTGACTGTGAGAAACAATATTTATGGAGGACTTTGTTTAGGATGTAGTACCATCCAATGTAAGAGATAAATAGTCCTCAAACTGTGTTTATGTGAACAGAAATATTCTCAGAATTATTGGTAGAGAGCCACAATGAAAAATCTCTTTGATTAAATATGTCAGGAGCTTCCTGAGCTAAACTATTTCAAACAAAATTCTCTACGATAGTACTCCTCAGAGCTTGTGAGAAAATAATATGCTTTGCAAATCTTCAGTAACATAAAGTCTCAGCATTCAAATGTATTCATTTCTATTACATCCCCAAAACACACAGAAATCACTTAACGATTCTTTCACATAATACTATTATTCCACAGACCATACTTGGGAAATGTCACTTGAGTTACTTAGTAAAAGTATGGTCTGTGGAATATTAGTTATGTATTCAAATATTATGTATGCCAAAACTGGAGCCAACTTAAATAGCCAGCAGTATGAAAATGGCTTAGACAAACCACTATATCCATGCAAAGAAATATTATACAATCATCAACTCCATAAAATGCCAAAGGAAAGAGGTATCAAAATTTATACTACAATCAAAAAGCTTAATGTCAGGCACTTATCCTACAGCCTGATTTGTCACAGCCAATTTTCATATCTTTACTCTTATTAGGGAATTTCTTGGTCTCTATAACTGTACTCCTTCAGTGTTTTTCCCCAACCTTGACAAATAGGGTCAATGTGTTCTTTGTTGTATTTTCTTATAGTCTGTTATATTTTATTTATATATTATTGCTTTATTTTGTCAATTGTAGATGTAACTTAGATAATAACTTGCCAGATATTTTTATTAATAAAATAATTATGAATTTTTAAATTATTTTTATTAAGCTTTTATTTTAATTCTAGTATAGTTAACATAAAATATTATATTAGTTTCAGATGTACAATATAGTGACTCAACAGTTCTGTACATTACGAAGCGCTCATGATGGCAAGTGTTCTCTTCAGTCCCCTTCACCTATTTTTCCCATTCCCCACCCACGTGCTTTCTGGCAATCA
Organism: Mustela nivalis; assembly: GCF_964662115.1. Classification (NCBI taxonomy): domain Eukaryota; kingdom Metazoa; phylum Chordata; class Mammalia; order Carnivora; family Mustelidae; genus Mustela; species Mustela nivalis. The sequence goes on along the minus strand of NC_139025.1, from coordinate 56,549,600 downwards.
TCAGTTTGTTCTCTATAGTTAAGAGTGTTTCTTGGTTTTTGTCTCTCCTTTTTCTTTTTTCCTTTGCCCCTTTGTTTTGTTTATGAAATTCCATATAAGAGTGTAATCATATGTCTTTCTCTGACTTATTTAACTTAGCATAATACTCTCTAACTCCATCCATGTTGTTACAAATGGCAAGATTTCATTCTTTTTCGTGGCTAAATAATATTCCTCTGTGTGTGTGTGTGTGTGTGTGTGTGTGTGTGTACCATATCTTTATACACTCATCAGTCGATGGACACTTGGGCTGCTTCTATAATGTGGCTATCATAAATAATATTGCAATAAGTATAGGGGTGCAGGTATCCCTTTGAATTAATGTTTTCATATTTGGGGGGATTAATACTCATTTGTGCAATACTGGATCATAGGGTTGTTCTATTTTTAACTTTTTGAGAAAACTCCATACTGCTTTCCACAGTGGCTGCACCAGTTTGCATTCCCATCAACAATATATGACAGTTTCATTCTCCATATTCTCACCAATATTTGTTGTTTCTTGTGTTGTCACTTTTAGCCATTTTGTTAGGTGTGAGGGGATAGCTCGTTGTAGTTTTAAATATTTCTAAATTTAAGTATAGAAAATTTAAATTTAATATAAATTTATTCACAGCAAATTTTCACCAAATTTTTCATTAGTTCAATATTTCTAAATGTGACAACAGCTCACACTTCACTGGAAAACATTACATGAGTTTTTTTCAAATTGTTTTTAAAATTAAAAATTAATTTTTCAAATTACTTTTTTCAAATTATTCTGAACAAATTATTATTGCACATGGAATATCGTCTGTGTGTATGTGTGTGTGTGTGTGTGTGTGTGTGTGTGTTGTATGTGTGTCTGTATGTGGGTAGGTTATCTTTTGTTGTGCAACAAACCACCTAAATTTAGTGGATTAAAACACCAAGACTCATAAATTCATGATTATATGATGGCAATTTGAACTAAATTCAGCTGAGCAATTTTTCTAGTCTTGCTTGTGTTCATGCATGTGACAGAGCAGGTGGCTCTGTCCTTCTCATAACTGACAGGTGTAAAGCTATTGGCTGGGATGCCTTGACTCTCTTCAAGGGATTTTCCTAACAGGCTACCTTGGGCTTGCTCAGCCATGATCTAGAACAAGAACTCTTGTAGCTCAGGCACAAATCATTTTTACTGCATCCTATTGATCAGAACAAGTCACAATACCACTGCAGATTCAAGAGAAGGGGAGCTATACCCCTTCAGTGATGAAAGGAACAGCAGCAATATGTGACCATTTGTAAGCATCACTAGTTTCTTACATGTCGAGTTTAGTAACTTATGAAATTAAATTTAAAATAGTAACTATTTTAGATAAAATGTCAAAAACAGCAGAGTAAATATTCTGAGAACACAGAACTCAGATGAGTAAAACATAAAGGATTCTTCATATTTTTTAATAATAAATTTTATCTAAAACAGATACCCTGTGTATCAGCCATCAAGGTATGCTACCCAGATCTCCCTTCAAGACAGCAAGGGCTACAAGGAGTACATTTAGCTAACAGCCATCAGCCGCAGCCTCATTGAGATTTGCTGCTGCATTCATGCCAATGCTATGTTTGCTTGGGGCAGTTCAGCTGGTATCTAAGCCTAATGAGGTTACTAGGGCCTGGCCATTTCTATCCAATGCAAGACCCCTCTTTGCAACATCTCTGCACCAGAGCCTGTTAAGATGGCTGCATGTCTCTCTATCAGTAGTCATAAATTCTTAGTACCCAATCCTTCTTTCTCCCTCCTCTCCTTTAACAGATATCAGACCTACATCACAGTCTAAAGTCTTTCTTTGCTATTTCTGCACCTCCTTTCATTTTTCTTTTGTCAACATTACCCTAATTTAGTTCTTGTGTGCCCTGCAGTGCCTCCTTTCTTGAAATATCAAACTGACAAACCTATTCTTTCTTAGTCAAAAATCTTGGCAATGACGGTAAATTCAGTTACTCCACAGTATTCTCAAAATCATCACTACCTCTAGGAAGAGTTTTTAATGTTTCAGTACATTCGTGAAGCAACATGACATTAGTTTCTGGTTATTATCAGATTACCTTTGGCATTTGGTTAGATGTTCAATAACACGTGGTCTTGACACAATCAATCCTGCATACCAGCATCAACTCCACGGAAGAAAGGAGTCTCCCTTCATATTCTGTCAACTATCTTAAAGTTTCTTCCATTTATAATGAAGTTTCCATCATAATTATGAGACCCTTTGAGATTTGCCAGGTATTTTATAACTTACATTTGTATCTACTAAGGAACAAGGAAAAGGACTTCACTAGATCTACCATGTGCACGTGGTGAACTCCTACAAGATTTGTATCTTTTTAATATAAGTGGGAGGACAAGCATGTCAGAAGACTCTTTTTAATTTTGCAACTCAAACAAGCACCTAATTCATTCAATCCTGTATTGGTTTACCAGGGATGCCCTATAAACTATAACAGACTGAGTGGATTATACAACAGAAATTTATTTTCTCAAAACTCTGGAGGCGGTCCCTGAGTGACTCTGTTAGCTAAGCATGTGACTCTTTTTTTTTTTTTTTTAAAGATTTTATTTATTTATTTGACAGACAGAAATCACAAGTAGGCAGAGAGAGAGAGGAGGAAGCAGGCTTCCCGTTTAGCAGAGAGCCCGATGTGGGGCTCGATCCCAGGACCCTGGGATCATGACCTGAGCCGAAGGCAGAGGCTTTAACCCACTGAGCCACCCAGGCGCCCCGTGCATGTGACTCTTGATTTCAGCTCAGGCCATGGTCTTGGGATTCTGGATAGAGACCTGCATCAGGTCTGTGCTCAGCACAGGAGTCTCGGATTATCTCTCTCCCTCTTTCTCTTCCCCTCACACTCTAAATACATATATACATTCATATAGACAGACAGACATACACAAACAAACAAACAAACTCTGGAGGCTAGAACTCTGAGATCAAGATGTTGGCAGGGTTGTTTTCTTCTGGAGACTTCTCTCCTTGGCTAATAGATAGCTGCCTTCTCTGTCTTCACATAGTCTTCTCTCTGTGTCTGTCTATGCCCTAGTCTTTTCTTATAAGGACACCAGTCATAGTAGATTAAGGCACATTCATATGACTCATTTTACCTTAATTATTGCCTTAAGTTTCTTACTGTAAATATAGTCACATTATGAGGTACTAGAGGTTAAGATTTCTACATATGTATATTGAGGGTACACAATTCAGACCATAACACTTCCCTTCAGTATTGCTTTCTTCCCCTGTAGCCGGGGGATCTACTCTCAACTGGAGAAATAAAAATTTCATGATCATATATTTTTCAATAATTATTGCTTAGACAACAAGTGCCTTAGCAATAAAAATCTGATAATTCTTTTTTTTTTTATTATTCACTTGTTTTCTACTCCACCAGTCTTTATCTAAGGGCAGTATGTTGCTGGTTCCTTCTTTTCAATTTTGTCTTTCGGTCAAGATGGTATGAAGGATAAGAAGAAATGATCAATAGGAAAAACATATCACTTAATATTTCATAATTACATCCCAAAGCTAAAGCAAAATGTCTTAGGTATTGTCTATGTCAAAGTTGATTATTTTAATATGTTAATTAGAATGTCAAAGATAGCATAATCTAAAAACTTACCAGAATCAACATATTATTAGCCAGTTACTTCCCCTTTCTGGTGAAAACTATGACAGAAACCCTTTTCACAAAATTATATATCTTTGTTGCTCCATGTCATAAATTGGCTTTACATTTAGTATAGTTAGAACAGGTAGTTGACATTTCTTTAATGAGTCACACCTTGTTCAGTTTGAGTATGAGTTCAGTGCTATTTTCACACCTTCAGAAATTTTTGCTTTCCTCAATGTGTATTCACAGCTGAAGCTAATAGATTTATAACTAGTTTTTGAAGCACCAAAATGATTCTGAGTAGCAAAAGGAGACAGAATAAGAAATCAAGGAATTAATCTGCCAGTAGTTATTGTGGAGGTCTTTATCAGGTTGTAAGTATGCTTAATGAGAACCATAGATGACTGTGAATTTTATGGTTAATCATATTCTACATTTCCTTATTATGAAAAAATAATCTTCTTTATTTAAAATGTAAACTAAGTTGTCATTGTTAGGTAATTTAAAAGATCCAGTTAGAAAAAAAAAGATCAAGGTAAGTGTCAAGAGTTGTAAATTATCGTCTCAGAGTTGCCAATAATTAGTTATTTGACCTTGAATTCTTTCATATAACCTTCCTGAATTCAATTTTCCCATCTAAAACACAAAGATAATAAGATAGATGATAAATTTATTAATTCTGGTCCTCAAATGGTGACTCTTACGAGATCTAAAGTACTGATGCCACACTGCTTCTAAGATGAACCCACTATTGTTATAAAATTTCTGCCTAAATCTTAATCTTTTTTGTTGAATTACCAAGATAGTGTTGCCTACAATTCTTTTTTTTTAATTAACATATAATGTATTATTTGTCCCAGAGGTATAGGTCTGTGAATCGTCAGGCATGCACAATTCACAGCACTCACCATAGTACATACCTTCCTCAATGTCCATAACCCAACCACCATCTCCATACTCCCCACTCCCTGGCAACCCTCAGTTTGTTTTGTGAGATTAAGAGAATCTTATAGTTTGTCTCCCTCCCAATCCCATCTTTTTTCATTTTTTTCCTTCCCTACCCCCCAGCCCCCCACTTTGCCTCTCAAATTCCTCATATCAGAGAGATCATATGATAATTGTCTTTCTCTGATTGACTTATTTCGCTCAGCATAATACCTTCTAGTTCCATCTACATCATTGCAAATGGCAAGATTTCATTTCTTTGGATGGCTGTGCAGTATTCCATTGTGTATATATACCACAACTTCTTTATCCATTCATCTGCTGATGGACATCTAGGTTCTTTCCATAATTTGGCTATTGTGGACATTGCTGCTATAAACATTTGGGTGCACGTGCCCCTTTAGATCACTGCTTTTGTATCTTTAGGGTAAATACCTAGTAGTGCAATTACTGGGTCATAGGGTAGCTCTATTTTCAACTTTTTGAGGAGACTCCATGCGGTTTTCCAGAATGGTTGCACCAGCTTGCATTACCACCAACAGTGTAGGAGGGTTCCCCTTTCTCCGCATCCTCTCCAACACTTGTCATTTCCTGTCTTGTTAATTTTAGCCATTCTGACTGGTGTGAGGTGGTATCTCATTGTGGTTTCTATTTGTATTTCCCTGATGCCAAGTGATGTGGAACACTTTTCATGTGCCTGTTGGCCATCTGGATGTCTTCTCTGCAAAAATATCTGCTCATGTCTTCTCCCCATTTCTTGATTGGATTATTTGTTCTTTGGGTGTTGAATTCAATAAGTTATTTCTAGATTTTGGATACTAGCCCTTTATCTGATATGTTATTTGCAAATATATTCTCCCATTCTGCCAGTTGTCTTTTGGTTCTTTGTTTCCTTTGCTGTGCAAAAGCTTTTGATCTTGATGAAGTCCTACTAGTTCATTTTTGCCCTTACTTCCCTTGCCTTTAGCAATGTTTCTAGGAGGAAGTTGCTCCAGCTGAGGTCTCATAGATGGCCTGTCTTCTCCTCAAGGATTTTGGTGGATTTCTTTCTCACATTGAGGTCTTTCATACATTTGGAGTCTATTTGTGTGTTTGGTGTAAGGAAATGGTCCAGTTTCATTTTTCTGCATGTGGCTGTCCAATTTCCCCAATACCATTTGTTGAAGAGACTGTTTTTTTTCCATTGGACATTCTTTCATGCTTTGTCAAACTAGTTGACCATAGAGTTGAGGGTCTATTTCTCGGCTCTCTGTTCTGTTCCATTGATCTGTGTCTGTTTTTGTGCCAGTACCATACTGTCTTGATGATGACAGCTTTGTAATAGAGCTTCAAGTCTGGAATTGTGATTCCCCCAATGTTGGCCTTTCTTTTTCAACATTCCTGTGGCTATTTGAGGTCGTTTCTGGTTTCATATAAATTTTAGGATTATTTGCTCTTTTTCTTTGGAAAAAGTTGATGGTATTTTGATAGGGACTGCATTAAACATGTAGATTGCTTTAGGTAGCATAAATATTTTCACAATATTTATTCTTCCAATCCATAAGAATGGAACATTTTTCCATTTCTTTGTGTCTTCCTCAATTTCTTTCATGAGTACTTTATAGTTTTCTGAGTATAGATTCTTTGCCTCTTTGGTTAGTTTATTCATAGGTATTTTATGGTTTTGGGTGCAATTGTAAATGGGAATGATTCCTTAATTTTTCTTTCTTCTCTCTTGTTGGTGTACAGAAATGCAACTGATTTCCATGCATTGATTTTATATCCTGACACTTCACTGAATTCCTGAACAAGTTCTGGCAGATTTGGAGTGGAGTGTTTGGGGTTTTCCACATAAAATATCATATCATCTGCAAAGAGTGAAAGTTTGACTTCTTTTTTGCCAAATTGGGTGCCTTTAATTTCCTTTTGTTATCTGATTACTGAGGCTAGGACTTCTAGTGCTATGCTATGTTGAGTAGCAGTGGTAATAGTGGGCATCCCTCCCATGTTCCTGACCTTAGTGGAAAAGCTGTCCATTTTTCCTCCATTGAGAATGATACTCACTGTGCGTTTTTCATAGATGGCTTTGATGATATTGAGGTATGTGCCCTCTATCCCTACACATTGAAGGATTTTAATCAAGAAAGGATGCTGTACTTTGTCAAATGCTTTTTCAGCATCTATTGAGAGTATCATAAGGTTCTTATTCTTTCTTTTATTAACGTATTTTATCACACTGATTTGCAGATGTTGAACCAACCTTGCAGTCCTGGGGTAAATCCCACTTGGTTGTGGTGAATAGTCCTTTTAACATACTGTTGGATCCTATTGGCTATTATGTTGGTGAGAATTTTTGCATCTGTGTTTATCAAGGGTATTGGTCTGCAATTCTCCTTTTTGATGGGGTCCTTGTCTCATTTGGGGATGAAGGTAAAGCTGGCCTCATAAAATGTGTTTGGATGTTTTCCTTCTATTTCTATTTTTTGGAACAGTTTCAGGAGAACAGGTATTAATTCTTCTTTCAGTGTTTGGTAGAATTCCTCATGGAACCCATCTGGCACTGGCTCTTGTTTGTTGGGAGATTTTTTGATGACTTCTTCAATCTTCTTACTGGTTGTGGATCTGTTCAGGTTTCCTATTTCTTCCTGGGTCCGTTTTGGTAGCTTATATAGCTCTAGGAATGAATCCATTTCTTCCGGGTTGTCAAATTTGCTGGCGTATGGTTGCTCATAATATGTTCTTATAATTGTTTGTATTTCTTTGGTGTTGGTTGTGATAACCCCTCTGTCATTTGTGATTTTATTAATTTGGGACCTTTCTCTTTTCTTTTTGATAAGTCTGGCCAGGGCTTTATCAATCTTATTAATTCTTTCAAAGAAACAGCTCCTAGTTTTGTTGATCTGTTCTACTGTGTTTTTTGGGTTTTGTGGTATTTTGATGTTGTTGTTGTTGGTTTGTTTTTTGGTTCTATTTCATTGATTTCTGACCTGATTTGTGTCCCAGGATGTGATTTATTCTGGAGAATGTTCCATGTGCACTAGAGAAGAATGTGTATTCTGTTGCTTTGGGATGGAATGTTCTGAATATATCTGTGATGTCCATCTGGTCCAGTGTGTCATTTAGGCCTTTATTTCCTTGTTGATCTTTTGCATGGATGATCTGTCCATTTCAGTGAGGGGGTGTTAAAGTCCTCTACTATTATTGTATTATTGTCGATGTGTTTCTTTGATTTTGTTATTAATTGGTTTATATAGTTGGCTGCTCCCATGTTAGGGGCACAGATATTTAAAATTGTTAGATCTTCTTCTTGAACAGACCCTTTTAAGTATGATATAATGTCCTTCCTCATCTCTTGTTAGAGTTTTTGGCTTGAAATCTTATTTATCTGATATAAACATTGCCATCCCAGCTTTCTTTTGATGTCTATTAGCATGGTAAATTGTTTTCCACACTCTCACTTTAAATCTGGAGGTTTCTTTGGGTCTAAAACGAGTTTCTTGTAGATAGCATATTGATTTTTTTTTTTTCCATTCTGATACCCTGTGTCTTTTGATTGGGGCATTTTGCTCATTTACACTCATGGTAACTATTGAAAAATATAAATTGAGTGCCATTGTATTGTCTGAAATGTGACTGTTACTGTATATTGTATTTGTTCCTTTCTTGTCTACTACTTTTAGGCTCTCTCTTTCCTTAGCAGACCCCTTTCAATATTTCCTGTAGGGCTGGTTTGGTGTCTGCAAATTTTTTTAGTTTTTGTTTATTCTGGAAGCGTTTTATCGCTCCTTCTATTTTGAATGATAGTCTAGCTGGATATAGTATTCTTAGCTGCATGTTTTTGTCATTTAGTGCTCTGAGTATATCATGCCAGTACGTTCTGGCCTGCCAGGTCTCTGTGGATAAGTCTGCTGCAAATCTAATATTTTTACCATTGTATGTTACAGGCTTCTTGTCCTGAGCTTGTCTCAGGATTTTCTCTTTGTCATTAAACTTGTAAGTTTTACTCTTAGATGATGGGGTGTGGACCTATTTTTGTTGATTTGAGTGGGGTTCTCTGTGCCTCCTGGATTTTGACTTTTGTTCACTTTGTCATATCAGGTAATTCTCCACTATAATTTGCTCCAATATACCTTCTTCCCTGCTCTCTTTCTTCTTCTTCTGGAATCCCAATTATCCAAATATTGTTTCATCTTCTGGGATCACTTATCTCTTGAATTATCCCCTCATAGTCCAGTAGTTTTTCTGTCTTTTGCTCAGCTTCTTTATTCTCTGTCATTTGGTCTTTTATATCACTAATTCTTTCTTCTAGCTCATTTATCCTAGCAGTAAGAGCCTCCATTTTTTATTACACCTCATTAATAGCTTTTTTGATTTCAACTTGGTTAGATTTTAGTTCTTTTATTTCTCCAGAAAGGGCTTATATTTCTCCAAATAGGGTTTCTCTAATTATTCCATGCCTTTTTCAAGCCCAGCTAGCACCTTGAGAATCATCATTTTGAACTTTAGATCTGACATATTACCAGTGTCCATATTGATTAGGTCCCTAGCCTTTGGTCCTACCTCTCGTTCTTTTATTTGTGAGTTTTTCTACCCTGTCATTTTACCCAGATAAGAATATATGAACGAGGGGTACCTGGGTGGCTCAATGGGTTAAAGCCTCTGCCTTTGCCTCAGGTCATTCCGGGGTCCTGGGATTGAGCCCTACATCAGGCTATCTGCTCTTCAGGGAGCCTGCTTCCTCCTCTCTCTCTTCCTGCCTCTCTCTCTACTTGTGATCCTTGTCTGTCGAATAAATAAATAAAATCTTAAAAAATAGAATATATGAATGAAATACTAAATACTAAATGGTGGCAAAGACTACAGAAAAATGTATGATAACCAAATCAAAAGAGCCCCCATATTGGGAGGAGAAAAAATGGGGTAAAAAGAAATTTTAAAAAATATATATATTATATATATAATAATATATATATAAGCAAACACTTCTTAATATATATATTAAGAAGTGTTTGCTTATATTTCAAATGTCCCAAGTTTGGGAAATAGACAAGCTTCAACTGGTACCCTTAGCCTGTGCTCGTTAGTGTAATACCCCGTTTTTTTAAAACGCACTTGATGAAATCTTGTTAGCACTTCCAGCACTGAAGAAACAAGTATTGGCAAACCGATCAAATGGAGGCTAACATAAAAAAGCACCAATTTACCCCAGGGCCTTAGAGCCATAGTAACCATTTTTAGCACTGTATTCGATCAATACAATAGATATCCTGATTTTAAGTGCTTTGTATTTTCAGAGTGATTCGGCCTCCATCATTCTGTTAATGCAATTGCTCCGGAGGCATGCATTTCTTCAGTGCTCCAGAGATCAGGACCACGAGACCTCAGCACCAGGGAGATTTTGTCCCGTTCCTCAACTCGTTTACTGAGCGACTGCGTTCTAGGCAGAGGATTCGCTAGCACTGCGTGGGTGCCTGCATCTCCTGCAGAACAGCCAAGAGGCAAGCATGCCAGGCCACGATCACATACATATATTTGTATGTGTGTGTGTGTGTGTATATATATATATATATTACTGGCAAATAGAACAGAGTCACCCACTTGATTTTGGGTGTATTTTGCTCTCTTAGAAGAAACTATCTCCCAAAATTTTAAAGAAAGAAAAACTTATATATATACTAAAATAAGAGTAAACACAATGAAGGAATGGAATATGACTGTAAAGATGATAATTTAAAAAATTCTAAAAAAGGAATTGATAGGATAAGTTGGTTGGAAAAGGAAAGAAAAAGAAAGTGGAAAGAATTTGCTCAGGCTGGAAACTAGAACAGAACGCTGCACTAGATTTAGGGTATATTTTTGTCTATTGGAAGAAATTGTATCCCCAAATTTTTTTCCAAAAAATTTTATAAGAAAAAACCCTATATGTATACAAAAAATAAAGTTAGATACAATGAAGGATAATATATGGCTATAATACTGGAGGTTTAAAAAGCTGTTTGTTTTTTTTTAAGAAAGGTATTGTTAAAATCAACTAGTTAAAAAACATTAAAAGGGGAAAGAGGAAAAGTTAAAAAAATTAGAATAAGGAAAAAATAAAATTTAAAAAAATGTAATTACCTTCACAAGACTAAAGAATCATGGGGAGAAAGCCAGGAATTCCATGCTTTGCTTTCTCCTTCTCTGGAATTCTGCTGTTCTCCTTGATCAGTGAGCTTTGTCTTGGCTGAATGTTCTTGCTGATCTTCTGGGGGAGGGGTCTGTTGTAGTGATTCTCAAATATCTTTGCCTGAGGAGTAATTGTACTCTCCTTATCAGAGGCCAGGCTAAGTAATCTGCTTAAGTTCACTCTTGGGAACTTTTGTTCCCTGAACACTTCTCCATAGAGCTCAGGAGGACGGGAATGAAAATGGTGGACCTCCTGTTGGGTTTGTAGGTGTTCAGAATGGTTTGATAACTATCTAGCTGAACTCCTGTGACCTGATGTCATCTCAGTCTGCTACTCCTCTGCCTTCTTGACTCCTCTGTCTTGCCTACAATTCTTCATCAGATTGCCTGTCTTCATGTCTCTTCCAATATATTGGATAAGGGTTTCTTTGATATATTCTTATTCATTTACATTTATTCAGCATGGGTCAACTATATGCCCAGTAATATATGGGAAAGATTTTTAAATGTATGAAAGATTTTGGATTTTACCTTTATGTGGATTGTAGTATAGTCTTGGGAAAACTAACCAATGAAGAAAAAATTAACTTTCCACTGGAAGTTATATTAAGCCTTGAGAACAATAAATCTATCTACTTATTAAAAATATATAATTACACATAAATATAAAATTAAGTGCTATATGATCCTTCAGAGATTATATTTGTTATCAAAATAAGTAACCTAAATTTGTGTTCTTTTCAGAAAAAGAATAGTGTCATTATGTAATACAGGGAAACTTGGAAGCATTTTCCTAAAAATTATTTTAAATGAACTGAAAAAATGAGTGGACATAGGTTATAAAAAATGTCTTGGAAATCAAGTTAGAAAAATATTATTCTCAAAGGAAACTTTATTTTGATAGTAGATATCTGTTTATAGTATGATGAGCAGAAAGAGCCTTCGGGCTACAATGGAAGTAAAACCTTAATTTATCTTCAGTGAAGTTGTTAGAATGATCTGCATATCTGGTCTAAATAGTTCCATAGAAAGAGAATATCCAGAAGAGAAAGTGAAAAGAAAATAACAAAAATCCATGCTAGTTATTATGGACATTTTATTTTCATGTCCTCAAAATTATTAAATTAGATATATTAATTCTTTTTACCATCTTATTAATCTCTGCAGATAATTGGACAAATCAATAAAATGTACAGAGGAGCAAATTCATGTAAAATTGCCTGAAAAGTTTTATATTATTGAAATCATAGTTCTATACTGCTATTTTTTTTTTTTCACAAAAATTCAGCTTTCAGTGAAACCCGGCAGAGAAAATATATATGCCTGTGGGGGGAGGCATATTTCTCACCTTTATGGGCACTGAAAGTGCATAAGTTTTACTCACAATCTATTGTATATAGCTGCAGTCATAAATTTTAAAGGTTCAAGAATTCACTTTTCAAATGAAACAATGACCATTCTTCTACTGAAATCCCTCACTATGTCCCCAAAGAAAACATTGCATTCCACACTTTCTACAATCATTTTGCATACATGATTTTCTTGATATGGGAATCAGAGAGACTTCACACTGCTAAATACTGCTTTCTTTTTTAAAGATTGAGTAGAGTTTTCTTTTCAAGGGACTGAATTATAAAAGACACTAGTTCATCCTGGAAGTCTGTGAGGCAGAATAAAAAGTTCATATGTAAAAGAGAGGGGAAAAAATTTCAAGAGCAGAACATTTTGTCCAGAGATAAACAAGAGATTTCTTCCAAAATAAGAAAGCATTAAACCAGGTTTCATAGAAAATGAATGAAGCAGAGAGAAGTTTTTTCCTCTAAAAATGGTATGATGGATCTTGTCTAGGAGTGTATACACCTGGATTAAATGACCAAATTGGAATGGGAGACAGGTTAGAGTAACAAGGGAGTGAGAACAAAGGCCAGCACCACGTGAACATTGAAGATAGTAATGAAACACAGGAAGAGAATAAATTCAATAGGAAATTTTTTTTTCATTTTTAAGAATTTCTTCAAATTCACTGATTAGGTTGTTAAATCAATTTAAAATTTATGAACATATTCCTGAAAAATTAAAATGAAGGTTTAAAATAGAAGAAAATGATTACTATCACATTAATAAATATCTATGAAATTCCTACCAGTACAGGGGTTGTGCAAAATTTGATCTTCAGGTTCTTTTAGGTAGACAAATGGATTATACAGTCACATTTATTTTGACGCCAGTTAGTCCTCAAGGTTAAGGTCATGAAGTAAGGAATATATTCAGTGTAGTTAACTTATTCAGTGAAAAAGTGTATGGCTAGAATGTGAGATTTGCTGAGTGGTAATTTTTTAATTAACTACCTTATTTAATTAACTGCCTTGTTTTCTTTCCAATGACTTATTTTTCTTTTTTTTAATTTCTTTTCAGTGTAACAAAATTTATTGTTTATTTACCACACCCAGTGCTCCTTGCAATTCATGCCCTCCATAATACCCACCACCTGTGACGTATTTTTCTATGTTAAAAATAAAAATCTTGGGTCACCTGGATGGCTCAGTGGGTAAAGCCTCTGCCTTTGGCTCAGATTGTGATCTTGGGTCCTGGGATCAAGCCCCACATTGGGCTCTCTGCTCAGTCAAAGGCCTGCTTCCACCTCTCTCTCTGTCTGCCTCTCTGCCTATTTGGGTTCTCTGTCAAATCTCTACTTGGGGTCTATCAAATAAATAAAAATTAAAATAAATAAATTAAAAAAATAAAAATATCTATAAGTTGGAACTCAAATTTCTACTATGCTATATTTTTTTCTTGTGCATTTTGAGAAAATAAAGTGTTTGGAAGATAAGGTTGTTGTTTGTTTTAACATATAAAGTATTATTTGTTTCAGGGGTACAGGTCTGTGAATCATCAGTCTTACACAATTCACAGCACTCACCATAGCACATACCCCTCCCAATGTCCATAACCCAGTCACCCTATCCCTCCCTCCCACCCTCCAGCAACCCTCAGTCTGTTTCCTGAGATTAAGAGTCTCTTATGGCTTGTCTCCCTCCCAATCCCATCTTGTTTCATTTTTTTCCCTTCCCACCCCCCATGACCCTCTATCCTGTCTCTCACATTCCTCATATCAGAAAGATCATATGATAATTGTCTTTCTCTGATTGACTTCTTTTGCTTAGCATGATAACCTCTAGTTCCATCCATGTCAATGCAAATGGCAAGATTTCATTTCTTTTGGTGGCTGCATAGTATTCCATTGTATATATATACCACTTCTTCTTTATCCATTCATCTGTTGATGGACATCTAGGTCCTTTCCATAGTTTGGCTATTGTGGACATTGCTGCTATAAACATTCAGGTGCACATGCCTCTTCGGATCACTACATTTATATTTTTAGGGTAAATATCTAGTAGTGTGATTGCTGGGTCATAGGGTAGCTCTATTTTCAACTTTTTGAGGAGCCTTCATGCTGTTTTCCAGAGTGGCTGAACCAGCTTGCATTCCCACCAACAGTGTATTTTCTTTCTCTGCATCCTCACCAATATCTATCATTTTTGACTTGTTAATTTTAATTTTAACCATTCTGACTGGTGTGAGGTGGTATCTGATTGTCGTTTCTATTTGTATTTCCCTGATGCCGAGTGATATGGAGCACTTTTTCCTGTATCTGTTGGCCATCTGGATGTCTTCTTTGCAGAAATGTCTGTTCATGTCCTCTGCCCATTTCTTGATTGGATTACTTGTTTTTTGGGTTGAGTTTGATAAGCTCTTTCTAGATTTTGGATACTAGCCCTTCATCTGATATATCATTTGTGAATATCTTCTCCCATTCTGTTGGTTGTGTTTTGGTTTTGTTGACTGTTTCCTTTGCTGTGCAAAAGCTTTTGATCTTGATGAAGTCCAAATAGCTCATTTTTGCCCTTGCTTTGTTTGTCTTTGGTGATGTTTCTAGGAAGAAGTTGCTGCAGCTGAGGTCGAAAAGGTTGCTGCCTGCATTTTCCTCAAGGATTTTGATGGAATCTTGTCTTGCATTGAGGTCTTTCATCCATTTTGAGTCTATTTGTGTGTGTGATGTAAAGAAATGATCCAGTTTAATTCTTCTGCATGTGGATCTCCAATTTTCCCAACACCATTTTTTGAAAAGACTTCTTTTTTTTTCCATTGGACATTCTTTCCTGCTTTGTTGAAGATCAGTTGACCATAAAGTTGACGGTCCATTTCTGGGCTCTCTGTTCTATTCCATCAATCTCTGTGTCTGCTTTTGTGCCAGTACCATACTGTCTTGATGAAGATAGTTTTGTAATAGAGCTTGAAGCCTGGAATTGTGATGCCACCAACTTTGGCCTTCTTTTCCAACTTTCCTCTTGCTATTCAGGGTCTTTTCTGGTTCCATATAAATTTTAGGATTATTTGTTCTATTTCTTTGAAAAAAAATTGATGGTATTTTGATAGGGATTGCATTAAACATGTAGTTTGCTTTAGGTGGCATAGACACTTTCACAATATTTATTCTTCCAAACCATTAACATGGAACATTTTTCCATTTCTTTGTGTCTTCTTCAATTTTTTTCATGAGTACTCTTTAGTTTTCTGAGTACAGATTCTTTGCCACTTTGGTTAGATTTATTCCTAGGTATCTTATGGTGTTGGGTGCAGTTGTAAATGGGATCAACTCCTTAATTTCTCTTTGGAAGATAGGATATTCAAATAATATTATGTGTGGTTCTTGGTCATAGTAATGTTCTATGATAGGATTAATAAATATATGTGTTTGAATATTTTAGCATATTATGATATCAAAAATGTAAGTTTTATGTTATGCATATATTTAGCTATATATAATTGACATATGATCAATTTAGGTGCAGAAATGTAAAGGAAGATAATTCATCCAATTTTTGTAAGATGTCTTTATGAGATTAAAAGCAATTGTATTTTGGATTGCCTACTTAGGTGAAAAATTCTAGCTATTAATTCACTATAGTAAAAGTGACACAACTGTGAAACCAAACAGGATACAATTTTATTGAGTTATTAATTTAAAAATAAAAACAGAAATATCTAGAAAGTGATTATTCTTCTTACCATTATTAAAACATAATGATGTTGTTACAGTTAATGCTGTAAATATACCAAAATATTTTCAAGTCAGAAGGATTATATTATAATAAATATATCTAATTACTTTAATAGAAAATAGTATTTTTCTTTTAATGTCTTGAGAAAATTAAAGCACTTAATTTTACATATTAATAGTGCATTTAATTAAAACTAGATCAACTAATCAGAGAAAAACATAACCAGGACTTCAATTGGTAACACCTGGGTCCAGATAACAACTAAAAGATCAATCCTACTTTGGAATCCGGTAGAAATTCTAATCATGTTTAAATTTATTATACATAGGAGAGCTAGTTGAAGGTTACTCTTTTACTATCATAAAAGAATATTTGTTAAGCATTTACTTTATAAAAGGGTTATTGAAGGAGAGGCCTGTGTCTTGGGAAGCTGTGTCTCACACAGATGAAACAGAAGGTTTGATACACGCATGTTCTCTGCTCTTCCCTTTCGACTTGAGAATTTTTTGTTTACTTACATATATTTTTTTCTTTCAGCCCCACTCCTAAAAATATCACTTACATGATATCCTGCTGGCATAAAGAAAAAAAAATTCACTAGTCATGGAAAAGTTGTTTTTTTTTTCCCCTGCTCATTGCAAATATAGTTTCCTAAATTGTTTTCTTAATGACTTTAGAAACTTCTAAATAATCATGCAGGAATCAAATGACCATGCATACATGTATTATTATTATTATTGTTATTGTTATTGTTATATGTACAAACTTTGACCACAGGGCTGAACTGTGTCCTTTTATCTTTATATCCCTAGAGCCTACCACAGTCCTCAGCATGAAGAGATGCGTACCTCTGTTAACTACATTAACAACCAGATAAATAAATATCAGAGTCACAAAGCTTAAGGCCTCTCTGCAACCCAGACACATTAGAAAGGTATTTGACTATACTGGGATTCATGAATTTAAATACAATCATATATTTAGTGAACTATTGAACTTGAGGTCATTTAGTACTGTAGCTTCTTGTTTGGGATTTGAGGACTCCTTTGCATGGGAAATTCCACATTATTTAAAATAAATAAAATTCCAAGGTTCTTTATATTAGCTGAATTTTTATCAATTATGATGATTTCGTGAAGGCAAAAATATACGACACTAGTTAATTTTTAGTATATACAATTTGAATGTATATATGTATAGGATTTAAATAAAGCAGTATTAAAAGGTAAGTGAAAAGTCTGCAAATCACTTCTTCAGTGTTAAGTGATTTGTCTAAGTCAGATAACTAGTTAGCAAAAAAGCAAGGACAAAATCCACTTTTTTGAAATAATAGGGAAGTTTTTTCACTACAAAATAGAAATAGCATCTAAGGAGAAAAAATAACATTACCTTTCAAATTTAATAAAGTTACAAAGGTGGAAATCATGAATTTATATTTCCTAAATAGTAGCTAGATTATAAAGATATACAAGGCAATTATCTTTAATTGCCTTAGAGAAAAAGGATTTAGGATGAAAGAGTAGGTTATGGGTCTAAGGCAAACAATTCATTCCTTTAAAAAAATGATAATTATTTTTTTTTAATTTTTTTTTATAAACATATATTTTTATCCCCAGGGGTACAGGTCTGTGAATCACCAGGTTTACACACTTCACAGCACTCACCAAAGCACATACCCTCCCCAATGTCCATAATCCCACCCCCTTCTCCCAAACCCCCTCCCCCCAGCAACCCTCAGTTTGTTTTGTAAGATTAAGAGTCACTTATGGTTTGTCTCCCTCCCAATCCCATCTTGTTTCATTTATTCTTCTCCTACCCACTTAAGAATCCATGTATTATTTTTTTATTTTAGAATAATTTTAGATTTACAGAAATATTATTAAGATAGTACAGAATTTTCTATGTATTACATACACAATTTCCCCTATCATTAGCAACTTAAATTACTATGGTACTTTAGTTATATAAAATTAACTAATTTTGATATATTATTAATTAAAATTCTACGCTTTATTCAGATTTTCTTAGTTTTTACATAACATCCTTTTTATGTTCTGAAATCCCATCCATGGTGACACAATATATTTGTCATGTCCCCTTAGGCTCCTCTGGGTTCTGATCATTTCTCAGGCTTCTCTTATTGAGTACTATGATAAATTTTGAGAAGCATTGATCAGAAATTTTGCAGAAAGCTCCTCAGTTAAATTTGATTAATAATTTTAGTTTTTCAAATCAAACCAAAATGAACCCCCCACTCACGTGGTCCCCTAACTCAATGTGAGTAGGATTCTTACAAAAGGGGAAAATCTGGGTACAGATAAACACATGAAGAAATCACTGTCTGTTTAAAGCCTCAGAAGCTTCTCAAGTGAAATCTGAAACTGACTGCTGTAGACAGAGGGTATGGAGAGTTTGAAGAAAGAGCCTACTCCAAATTGGTAGGTGGCAGGAAACAAGGCGACTTACTTACCAGGCTTGTATTGAGTAGCCACAAGATGAGTAGATCTCTAAACCTGCCCACTAGAATTGTAAAAATTCAGATGGTCTCAACAACATATTGTTCTCTCAAGGCTTTGTGCTTAAAGAAAGTTCCCACTGTAGGAGTGATGGGCAGGGCATGCATTCAAAGGACAGGGGAGGCAATGAGAAGCCTCTGACTGCCAAGGTCCAGCTTGTAGGTCAACTCTAAACACCTCCTCTCAATGATCTCCTTCAATAAACACCGTGTTAAGAGTGGAGTGAATATCTCCTGGCTACAAGCTAAGGAACTACCAGGACCTAGGAGAGACACCTGGAGCAGAACCTTCCCTACTGCCTTCAGAGGAAACATAGACCTAAGTTTATCACAGTCTCAGATTTCTGGTCTCCACAACTCTGAGACAGTAAATTTCTGTAGGTGAAATTGTGAAGCTACAGTTTGTGATACTTATTATGGTCACCTCTAGAAACCAACAAAAGCAGTTCATAGTTGTTGACATGTTACCCAGGAGGAAACAGTTCATTATTAGAGTGCAGTGTTACTGTACTGTTGCTCTTACATTTAGTCCTTTTAGAAATCCATTCATTTACAGAGTTATTAGGTGTGCAGCCTATTTTCCACCCCTTCACTGAGGTTGTTTCACATGAGTGTTTCAAATGATTAGATTGTTTTGCCAATTCTGCATTCTATCCTTGTATCATTCAATTCCCAATTTTATTTTTAATTTGTATATAATGAGGCTCACATTTTGTGCTACAAGATTCCAAAGGGGTTGGCAAATATATGGTGTCGTTTACTCAACATTACAGTATCATACAGAACAGTTTCATTATCTGAAATAATCCTATGTTTCACCTATTCAAACCACCCTACATCTTCACCAGTCCAATTCCTGACAAATACCGATCTGTTTATTGTCTAATTTTGCTTATCCAGGATATCATATAATTGGAATCATATATTAAGTATCTTGTTCATACTAGCATTAACTAAACAATATGCATAAAAGATTATTCCATGTATTTTGGGGGATGATAGCTCATTTTTTATCACTAAGTAGTAGTACATGATATGAATGTATAACAGTTTGGTAATCCAGTCACCTACTAAAGGACATATTTATTGCTTCTAGTTTGGGGAAGTTTTGCATACAGCTGATTTAAACACTTGTATGCAGGTCCTTGTGTGGAAATAAGTTTTCAAATAACCAGGGTAAAAACCTAGGAGTGCAACTGCTGGTTCATAATATCATATTTAGCTTTACAAAGTGGCTGTACTATTTTGTATCTTCATAAGCAATTAATGAATATTTTTGTTGCTCTGCATTCTTGCCAGCAATTGGTATTGATAGAATTGGAGATTTGAGCCAATCTAACATTTGTACAATGGTACCTCATTGCTTAAATTTGCAATTCTATCATGACAAATGATATTGAGCATCTTTTCATCTGCTTATTTTCCACCTTTTTTCCCCACTATATAATTTCTCTTTTTTTAATGGTTTTATTTATTTGACAGAGAGAGACAGCAAGAGAGGGAACACAAGCAGAGGGAGTGGGAGAAGGAGAAGCAGGCTTCTCGCTGAGCAGGGAGCTCAATGTGGGGCTCACTTCCAGGACCCTGAGACCATGACCTGAGCCAAAGGCAGGTGCTTAATGAACCAGCCACCCAGGCGCCCCACCTATATAATATCTATATTAAAGCAACTACTTAGACTAATTAGACTTTTAATTTTTTTTATTTTTTAATACTTTCTCTCTTTTTTAAAGATTTTATTTATTTATTTGACAGAGAGAGAGAGATCACGAGTAGGCAGAGAGGCAAGCAGAGAGAGAGAGAGAGGGAAGCAGGCTCTCCAGTGAGCAGAGAGCCTGATGCGTGGCTCGATCCCAGGACCCTGAGACCATGACCTAAGCCAAAGGCAGAGGCTGAACCCACTGAGCCACCTACTAAAACTTTCAAAATAATTTTTACTTATTTTCTTATTGTTGAGTTTTAAGAGTTCTTTATATTTTAAATATTAGTCCCTTATTCCTTTATCAGATATGTGTTCTGCAGATTATTTACTTCCAGTCTATGGTATACTTTTTCATTTTCTTTATAGTATTGTTTATAGAACAGAAATTCTTAATAAAATTCAACTTATTAATTTTACTTTATTGAGTAACAGATTTGGTATCAAAAATACATAAAGAATGCACATAATTAAATAGCAAAAAAATAACAACAACAGCAACAACAAACAGCTCCTTCTTTAAAATGGCAGGAGATCTAATAGATATTTTTCAGGGCACATGGGTAGCTCAATCAGCTAAGTATCTACCTTCAGCTGGGTTCATGATCCCCAGGTCCTGGGATTGAGCCCCAAGTCAGGCTTCCTGTTCAGTGGAAAGCCTGCTTCCCCCTCTGCCCTTCTACCTACTTTTGTGCTCTCTCACTCTCAAATAGATAAATAGAATCTTTAAAAAAAAAAAGCTATTTTTTCTAAAAAAAGACATACAAATGGCTAAGAGACACAAGAAAAAGTGCTCAGGATCACTGATCATCAGGAAATGAAAATCAGAGCCACAATGAGCTATCACCTCACATCTGTTATAATGGCTATTCTTCAAAAAGACAAACAATAACAAATGTTAGAAAATAGTATGGAAGCTTCTCAAAAAATTAAAAATAGAACTATCATATTATCCAGTAATCCCACTTCTGGATATATATTCAAAAGTATTGAAATCAGGATCTTGAAGAGATATCTGTACTCTCATGTTCATTGAAGCATTGTTCACAATATCCAAGATAAGCAAACAACCCAAATGTTCACTGATAGATTATTGGATAAAGAAAATGTTGTAGGGGCACCTGGGTGGCTCAGTGGGTTAAAACCTCTGCCTTCGGCTTGGGTTGTGATCTCAGGGTCCTGGGATAGAGCCCCACATCGGGCTCCGCTCAGTAGGGAGCCTGCTTCCCTCTCTCTCTCTGCCTGCCTCTCGTCCTACTTATGATCTGTCAAATAAATAAGTGAAATCGTTTTTAAAAATGTTGTATATATGTACAATGTAATATTATTCAGCCTTATAAAAGGTTAATGCCATTTGTGATAATCATGAATAGATCTAGAAGACATCATGCTAAGTGAAATAAGAAAAAAGTATACCACAGGACAATTACTGCATGATTCTACTTATATGCAGTATACAAAATAGTCAAACTTAAAAAAGCAGAAGATAGTGAGGGGGAAATGAGAAATTGTTCAATAAGTATAAAGTTACAATTACACAGGATGAATAGTTCTAGAGGTTTGCTGTATAACATAGTACTTGTAGTTAACAATACAGTATTACACACTTAAAAACTAGTTAGGAGGTTATATTTCATATTATGTGTTCTTACTACAAACAAAATAAACATACAAAGAAAACATAGAGACTCAAGAAAATTTTGGAGATGATGAATATGTTTATTCTTTTTTTTTTTAAGATTTTATTTATTTATTTGACAGATCACAAGTAGGCAGAGAGGCAGGCAGAGAGAGAGGGAAGCAGGCTCCCCACAGAGTAGAGAGCCTGATGCAGGGCTCGATCCCAGGATGCTGAGATCATGACCTGAGCCGAAGGCAGAGGCTTAACCCACTGAGCCACCCAGGTGCCCCTGTTTATTCTTTTAATCATGATGATGGTATCACAGTTATATGCATATATCCAAATTCATCAGTTTATATAAATACGTGACATGTTAAAATATTAATTATGCCTTAATAAAGCTGTTAACAAAAAAAAAAGAGGCAAAGACATTTGCAAATCCCTAACAAAAAAGTCACAAATTAGGTGAACTTAAATTGAGGAGATTGTCCTGTATTATCAGGAGTCCCTAATGTAATTCCAAGGGTCTTTGTAGCTGTAAGAGGGAGACTGTAGTGGTAGTGTCAGAGTGATGCAGCATGCGAATGACTTGACCAAAAATTGCTGGCTTTCAAAAAAGAAAAGTCCACAACCTAAGGATTCAGGCATTTACTATAAGCTGGATAAAGCAAAGAAATGCATTTCCCCCTGGAGTCTTCAAAAGGAACACAGCTTGATGTTAGCCCAACAAGACCCATTTGGGACTACTGACCTCCAGAACTCTAAGACAACATAAACACAGTTGACCTTTGAACAAAGCAGGGGTTAGGGTGCTACCCCACATGGAGTCAAAAACCTGCATATAACTTTTGATTCACCAAAAGCTTAACTACAGCCTACCGTTGACCAGACGCCTTACTGATAAGAGAAACAGTCAATTAACACATATTTTCTGTGTCATATGTGTTATATATTATATTCTTCAATAAAGTAAGCTGGAGAAAATAAAATGGTATTAAGGAAATCATAAAGAAGAAAAATGCACTTACAGTATTGTACTGTAAAATGTCTGCATATGAGTGGACCTGCATAGTTCAAACCTACATTGTTCAAAGGTCAACTGTACATTACTTTAGGCCCCCCAGCTTGTGAAAATTTGTTATAACAGCAAGAGAAAACTAATACATGAAGTGTTTATCATCCAAATTTGTTCTTCAGTATTGTGCTGGCTACTCTAGGTATATTCCTTTAATATATAAATGTTAGAAGTAGTTTGTTAATATTTATACCTCTTGCTTGATTGGTATGGCTTAAAATGAGTCTATAGAGAAAGTAGGGAAGGAACACTTGGCAGACTCAGTCAGTAGAGAAGGCTACTTTTGATTTCAGGGTATTGAGTTCAAGTCTCATACTGGCATAGGGTTCACTTAAAAAAAAAAAATAAAAGACGGTATAGATTATATTGAGAAGACCTGACATGTTAACTATATTGAGTTCTTTAATCCTCATATGTGGAGTATATCTCAATTTATTGAGATACTGATTTCCTTCATCTGTGTTTTCTAGTCTTTAGCATATTGATCTTATACATATTGTATTAGACATATACCTATTTAATTTTCTTCATGGTATTCAAGTGGTTTTTATTCAGTTTCTAATTTCAGTTGTTTATTGCTGATAGTTACAACAAAGCAATTGACTTTTACAGGTTAACATTTTTGTCCTATGATCTTGCTAATGTTGTTTATTAATTCCAAGATGGTTTTTGTTTGTGTTATTTCTAGAATAAATATTTAGGGTTTCTACATATATAATCATGTCATCTGTGAATAGGACAACAATTCCTTTCCATTTTTTATAACAACTATTTCTTTTTCTTGTGTTGTTGAACTAGCTAGGACTTTACATATAATGTTCGACAGGAATGCTGAGTGAGGACATTCTTACCTTTTTCTGATCTTCCAGGGCAAGTGTTTACTCACCATGGAGTTTGATGTTAGCCATACGTTTTTTACAGATGTTCTTGATCAAGTTTAAGATCCTATCTATTCCTATTTTCCTGATAGTTAAAATCATGAATAGATATAGGGTTTTTTCTTTTTTTTTTCTGCATGAATTTATATAATCATATATATTTTCTTCTTCAGCATGCTGAAAAATTTGCATAACTGTAATAAATCCCCTTTGGCCATGATGTATAATTGTTTCTATACATTGTGATAATCTATTTGCTAATAATGAGGATTTTTGGATTTATGTTCATAAGCGTCATTATAGTTTTCCTTTCCTATAAAGACTTTATTTTATTTTAGTACTGAGATAATAATAATGACCTCATAAAATGAGTTAGGAAGTACTAACTCTGCTTCAATTTTTTTTTTTGAAGACATTTAAAGAATTGATATATTTTCTTCCTTAATTGTTTGGTAGAATTCACTAGAATATTCAAATGGGTCTAGTGCATTTGGTTTGGGAAAGTTATTATTAATTCAATTATTTTAATAGATATGGGCCTATTCAGATGATTTATATCTTCTTGTATAAATTTTGTTAGTCTTTTTGTTTCAGTAAATTAGTCCATTTAATCAAAGGTATCAAATTTATGAGAACAGAGTTTTTCATTTATTATTTTTTAGCTTTTATTTTTTTTTATTTTATTTTTTTTCCTATTTCTTTTTTTTTTTAATTGTTTTTTTTTTAATTTTTTATTTTTTATAAACATATATTTTTATCCCCAGGGGTACAGGTCTGTGAATCACCAGGTTTACACACTTCACAGCACTCACCAAAGCACATACCCTCCCCAATGTCTATAATCCCACCCTCTTCTCCCAAACCCCCTCCCCCCAGCAACCCTCAGTTTGTTTTGTGAGATTAAGAGTCACTTATGGTTTGTCTCCCTCCCAATCCCATCTTGTTTCTTTTATTCTTCTCCTACCCACTTAAGCCTCCATGTTGCATCACCACTTCCTCATATCAGGGAGATCATATGATAGTTGTCTTTCTCTGCTTGACTTATTTCACTAAGCATGATTCGCTCTAGTTCCATCCATGTTGTCGCAAATGGCAAGATTTCATTTCTTTTGATGGCTGCATAGTATTCCATTGTGTATATATACCACATCTTCTTGATCCATTTATCTGTTGATGGACATCTAGGTTCTTTCCATAGTTTGGCTATTGTGGACATTGCTGCTATAAACATTCGGGTGCATGTGCCCCTTTGGATCACTACGTTTGTATCTTTAGGGTAAATACCCAATAGTGCAATTGCTGGGTCATAGGGCAGTTCTATTTTCAACATTCTGAGGAACCTCCATGCTGTTTTCCAGAGTGGCTGCACCAGCTTGCATTCCCACCAACAATGTAGGAGGGTTCCCCTTTCTCCACATCCTCGCCAGCATCTGTCATTTCCTGACTTGTTGATTTTAGCCATTCTGACTGGTGTGAGGTGATATCTCA
Organism: Mustela nivalis; assembly: GCF_964662115.1. Classification (NCBI taxonomy): domain Eukaryota; kingdom Metazoa; phylum Chordata; class Mammalia; order Carnivora; family Mustelidae; genus Mustela; species Mustela nivalis. The sequence continues at coordinate 56,524,500 of NC_139025.1, read as the reverse complement.
TTGTGGTTTTGATTTGTATTTCCCTGATGCCGAGTGATATGGAGCACTTTTTCATGTGTCTGTTGGCCATCTGGATGTCTTCTTTGCAGAAATGTCTGTTCATGTCCTCTGCCCATTTCTTGATTGGATTATGTGTTCTTTGGGTGTTGAGTTTGCTAAGTTCTTTATAGATTCTGGACACTAGTCCTTTATCTGATATGTCGTTTGCAAATATCTTCTCCCATTCTGTCAGTTGTCTTTTGATTTTGTTAACTGTTTCCTTTGCTGTGCAAAAGCTTTTGATCTTGATGAAATCCCAATAGTTCATTTTTTCCCTTGCTTCCCTTGCCTTTTGCGTTGTTCCTAGGAAGATGTTGCTGCGGCAGAGGTCAAAGAGGTTGCTGCCTGTGTTCTCCTCAAGGATTTTGATGGATTCCTTTCGCACATTGAGGTCCTTCATCCATTTTGAGTCTATTTTTGTGTGTGGTGTAAGGAAATGGTTTTTTAGCTTTTAATGTACATGGCATGAGTAGTGATAACTACTCTTTCTTTGCTAATATTATTGTACGTCCTCTTTATAATGTACGTCCTCTTTCCTTATTTCATGTCTTCATAGCTCATTTGTTTTTAGCACTGAATAATATTTGTTTGGATGTACCATAGTTTATTTATCTATTTACCTACTAAAGGATGTCTTGATTGTTTCAAAGTTTTGGCAGTTATAAATTAAGTTACTATAAACTCATGTGGCCATGAGTTTTCAACTCCTTTGGTAAATACTGAGGATCACAGTTGTTGGATCATATGATAAGAGTATGTTTAGTTTTGTAAGAATTTGCCAAACTGACTACTAAATCGGCTGTACTATTTTGCATTCTTACAGGCAATGAACAACAGTTTTTGTTTCTTCAACTTTTCTGCTGTAAACCTTATTGCTTTCTACTCTAATATTCGTTATTTGTTTCCTTCTGCTTGCTTTATGCCTAAATTGTTTTTCTTTTTCTGGTTTTCTAAACAAGCAGCTTAGGTTATTGTTTTTAGATCTTTTCTGATGAATTGCATTTACTGCTATATATTTCCCTGTTATTGATACCCAGTTTAATTCCATTATGGTCTGTAATTATACTTTCTGTGATTTCTATTATTTTAAACTTGTTAATGTACCTATTAATATCTAGGATGTTGTCTATCTTGATGAATATTCCTTCTAGTCTGAGAAGAATGTGTAATCTGCTGTTGTGGGATGGAGTATTCTATGACCATCAATTAGATCAAGTTGGTTGATAGTATTGATTAAGTCAATTATATCCCTGCTAATTTTTTGATTGCTTGATCTAATAATTTCTGAAAGAGGATTATTGAAGCATCCAGCTATAATAGTAGTTTTTCCTGTTTCTCCTCTCAGTTTTATCAGGTTTTGTTTCATATATTTTGACAACTTCTTATTAGAAACATACATGTCTAATATTGTCTTTGTCTTCTTGGAAAACCGAACCCTTCATTAGTAGGTACTGCCTCTCTTTATTACAAATAAATTTCCTTGTTCTCAATTCTGCTTTCTCCAAAACATAATATTGCTACTTCATTTACTTTTAATCTATCAAAGTCTTTACATTTACATTTCTTAAGTTTTTTTTTTAAATCCAGTCAGTTAACAAACCATGTTATGTTAGTTTCAGGCATACAAGATGATGATTCAACACTTCCATATGTCACCTGGTGCTCATCATGGAATGTGCACTCCTTAATCTCATCACCTATTCACCCAGCCCTGTACCCACCTCCTCTGTAAACCATCAGTTTGTTCTCTATAGTTAAGAGTCTGTTTCTTGGTTTGTTGTTTTCTCTCTCTCTTTTTTTTTTTTTAACCTTTGTTCATTTGTTTTGTTTCTTAAATGCCACATATGACTGAAATCATTATGGTAGTTTTCTTTCTTTGACTGACTCATTTTGCTTAGCATAATACTCTTTAGCTCCATCCACATCATTGTAAATGGCAAGATTTCATTTTTTTTTTTAATGTCTGAGTAATACTGAATTGTATACCACTACTTTATCCATTCTTCAATTGATGGATGCTTGAGCTGCTTCCATATCTTGGCTATTATAAATAATGATACTATAAACATAGGGGTGTATGTATCCCTTTGAAATGGGATACAGTTCTTTCTCTTTATTCTTTGCATATTTATTAATGGGTTTGATATATGTTACCATTAGGTTTTTATCTAACCTCTTCTGCAAGTAGTTTGAACCCATTTTTTTTCCTTTCCTCCACATGTTTTAGGTATACATTATTATATTTTATATATTTTTTTGTGAATTTCTTGACTGATTTTTTTAACAGAAATATTCATTTTTACTGCTTTTGTGTTTTACATCTCTAAGACTCTCATTTTGGGTCTCATTTCCATTCAAAGAGTTCTTTTTAATATTTCTTGCAGGGCTGGTTAACTGCTCTCAAACTCCTTAATTTTGGCTTACTTGGGAAATTCTTTATCTCCCCTTCCATTCTGAATGATTGCCTTGATGGACGTTGTGTTCTTGGCTATAGATTTTTCTTATTAGCCCTTTGAATATATCATGCCATTCTTTCTGGCTTGCAAAATTTCTGCTGAAAAGTCTTCTGCCTTAATGAGTTTTCCTTATAAGTTACTGACTTATTTTGTCTTGCTGCTCTTAAAATATTTATCACTATATTTTGCTAATTTAATTACCATATATGTTGCCTTGGGTCTGCTTTTGCTGATTTTAATGGGAGTTCTCTGTGCCTCCTGATCTGGATATCTGTTTCCTTCCCCAGATTAGGAAAGTTTTCAGCTATTATTTCTTCAAATAATTTTTCTGTCCCCTTTCCTGTCTCTTCTTTTTTTTCTTCTTCTGGGATTCCTATAATATGAATATTATTACATTTGATGGAGTCACTGAGTTTTCTAAGTCTATTCTCTTTTTGTGTAATTCTCTTTTCTCTCTTTTGCTCAAAAGAGTAATCCTTAATATCATTGCTTTACATTTTCTATCAGGCATGTTACTTATACCTGTTTTGCTTAGATCTGTGACCAAAGTCTTGTCCTATTGTTTAATTTGGGATAAATTTCTCCCTCCCCTCCTTTTATGTGCCTCTCTGTGTCTATTGCTGTGTGTTAAGAAAGTTGGCAATGTCTTCTGCTCCTGGAAGTAGTGACTTTATGAAGAACGGTTTCTGGAGTGCCCTGCAGTACAGTGTTCTCTGTTCATCAAAATCTAGTACTTCAGGAGAGTCTCCTGTGTGTTGCTTAGGCCTTGTTATTGTGTCTGGTCACTTTTCCTTTCAGTGAAGTCATCTGCACTGACTTTGCATGTTGGGGGCTGTGCTTGTTCCCTGTGGTGTTAGTGGGACCCATACAGGCCAACTCTGAGTGGGTGTGTCCACCGGGGAATTTGGGTGTGGGGCAGTAGTGTTAGTAAAATTTGCACTGAGTCACTAGTCCTATGCTAGATCCCCTGAAGAATTGTGGGGGCTAACATCTGTGTGCTGGGGCAGCCAGGGGTGTGAGGCTAGCCAAGTTGGGTCTATCATGTTACTGTAGCTATGGGTGCACAGCTGAGTGTGGTGATACAGTTGGGTGTGGCACATGGCAACCATGCACTCAGCAGCATGGTATGGTGTGCATAAGGCTAAGACAGAATTTTCCCTGAGTGCAGGGCCAAAGCTAGAAGGCTTGAAGTAGGCAAGTCCTCAGGAGAACTTGTGGGCAAAGCACACTGCTAGCAGATTAGGTAGCAAATGTCTGTGCAGCACTACCTACCACAGGTTGCTCTGTGTTTACTCTGGGGGCAGGGAAGGAAAATGGCACTTGGAAGCTCTCTTATTTTTATAGAAATTCCACAATACGCTCTGAAATCAGTATGAACAGATCTGTTTCCTGTTTGCCCCTGCCATTGTATAAACTGCCATTTATATGTCGCCTCTTTGTGCAGCCTGTTGTCTCCTTAAGGGTGGCAACTCAGCTATCATTCACCCTCCTGACTTGCCCAGTGCTCAGTCAGCTGGCTGACTGTTAAAGCTCTGGGCTCCAAGTCCACTGGTCTTAAAGAAAAAAAAAAAAAAAAAAACATGGAATTCAGCCCCTCTGATTTTTAAAGCCAAACATTATGGGGATTCATTTTCCCTGTGTAAGTTTCCTGTACAGGGCCTGTTTCTCTGTTCTCTCTACATGTACATCTCCCTGCTTCCTATGGGCAGCCTCTCTCCATTTTTCTGACCTTTCTAAACTTTCAGATACAGCTTCTCTATATTTTGTTGTGGAATTTGTTCCACCAGTCTTCAGATTGATCTTCAGCTTATTGACTTGGATGTGAGCTGATATCTGGTTGAAAACTCAGCTATAAGTTTATAAGTTTATCTTAAAGTCTTTATTGAGGGACGCCTGGGTGGCTTAGTGGGTTAAAGCCTCTGCCTTCAGCTCAGGTCATGATCTCAGGGTCCTGGGATTGATCCCCGTTGGGCTCTCTGCTCAGCAGGGAACCTGCTTCCCTTCCTCTCTTTGCTGCCTCTCTGCCTACTTGTGATCTCTGTCTGTCAAATAAATAAATAAAATCTTTGTGAAGTGTGTAAACCTGGTGATTCACAAACCTGTACCCCTGGGGATAAAAATAAATGTTTATAAAAAATTAAAAAATTAAAAAAAAAAAATAAGTCTTGGGGCACCTGGGTGGTTCAGTGGGTTAAGCTACTTGTGTTGTGATCTCAGGGTCCTGGGATCGAGCCCCGCATCTGGCTCTCTGCTCAGTGGGGAGCCTGCTTCCCCCAGCCTCTCTGCCTAATTGTGATCTCTCTCTCTGTCAAATAAATAAAATCTTTTTTTAAAAAAGTCTTTATTTAAGGAAGTTTTTTGTATACACCATATAGTTGAGTCTTTTATGGTTATAGGCTGACAATCTCTGTCATTTAATTGGTATATTTAGGTCGTTCATATTTGAGTGTTATTGATGGAATCAGATTAAGATCTAACGCATTTGTGTTTTCTATTAACTGTATTTCCTCTTTGTTTCTTCCTCCCATCCCCTCTTCTGTCTTCTCTGGGTTTGAGTATTTTATGTAATTCCATCTCATTTTTTATCATATCAATTATACTTCAAAGGAATCTTTTAGTGTTTCACAAGAGTTTCCAATATACATTTACAACTATTCTAAATCTACCTTCACATAGCACTAGAGTATTGCACATATAGGACAGGTAAGTTATAAAAGAATATTCCCAGTTTCTCCCTCCCATTATTTTTGACATTGCTGTCATTCATTTCCCTTATCCACATCCTATAATCATCCAAGACGTTGTTACCATTAATATTTTGAAGAAAAAATTATCAGATCAATTAAGAATGAGAAAAATAAGAGATTTTACTTTACCTTCATATATTTCTTAACATTCTTCTTCTCCTTATAGAGAACCATGTTGCTGACCTATATAATTTCTTTCTCCCTGAAACATTTTTTCTTGAACATTTCTTGCAGGAATGGGAATCTTCTGTAGTTTTGTTTATCTTAGACTTTTTTCTCTATTTTTGGATGATTTTACTGGATATATAATTCTATGTGTGTATGGGGGAGGATTTGCATTATTTTACTGGATATATAATTCTATGTGTGTATGGGAGAGGATTCTTTCAACACTAAATAGTTCACTCAACTCTTTTGTTTGCATGGTTTCTGACTATAAGCCCACTATAATTCTTATACTTGTTACTATATAAGGAACATTTTTCATTTCTCTGCCTTCTTTTAAGATTTTCTTTGTTTGTGGTTTTCTGCAGCTAAATACTATATACAAACAATCAGATTTTTTGGTATTTATTTTGCTAGATGTTCACTTTTGCTCTTACTGTTTTAAATATTTTTTCTGCTTCATTGTATCTTTTTATTATTATTATGTATATGTTATACTTTTTAAAAATTATCAAATATTTCTTGCATATTGTATTCTAGGGTTTTTCTCCTTTTTTTTCTTTTCTTTCTTTCTTTCTTTTTTTTTTCCTGTATGCATGCCAGTTTGGGAAGTTTCTATGGGCGCATCTTCAAGCTCACTTCTTCTTTCCTTAGTTGTGTCCAGTCTTCTCATGAATCTATCAAAATTTCAAAAAATTTTTTTCTTGAAATGTACATTTTTTGAAATGTATCTTGTTCCTTTGCAATCTCTTAGAATCTACATCTTTCTGCTTTCAGACCCATGATTTTTTTCATATTGCCTGCTTTTCACATTATAGCCATTAACATATTAATCATTGTTATTTTAAGTTCCCTGTCTGGTAATTCCAACATCTGTATGATATTTGTCTAATTTTGATGTTTGCTTTGTCTCTTCAGACTCTGTATATTCTTTGTGATGCCTTGAAATGCCTTTGTTGGGGATGCCTTATAACTCTGTTGTTGTTGAAATAAAGACATGGATTGAATAATGGGAAGTGAAATAAATAGACTGTCAGTGTAAAAATGTATATTTACTAGATAGGAGCTGAGCTGTGTTTAATGTTTGATGTTTGGAACCAGAAGCTTTAAATGTTCATAGTATTCTTACTTTGGTCCCCATTCTTGAATTTGTGCTTCCAGTGTACCTCCTCAGAGAAAGTCTGTGCTTTTCCATTCTTTGCTCTATAATCCACTCTTATACTGATACCATGTTGATTTAGTGTTACAGTGTGGACAGGAGAAGCATTCTATAGCTTTATGATTAAATCTCAGTCTTTCAGTGAGCCTGTGTCTCTTGGCTTTGACCTTCACTGGTATTTTTTGTGGTGGTATAGATATATTTCTCCTTAGGTAAGTCAGGAAGCCTAGAGGAGGCTGAAGTGGGTGGGAATTCTCTTCCACAGGTGAGCTAGAGCTCTGACAAACTATTTTCCCTCTGAAGAGTAGACCTTTACTACATGGAACACATTATATAACATATAACACATTATATAGAACATATTTTCTTCTGATTCTTCATGATTACTCTTTCCTTACCCCTGCCAGAGCTAAGAAGTTATCTTTGTCAGATCCTCACCATAAGAATATTATAGGGTTTCTGAAAGGAAAGCCCATAAAAATGTGAAAGACCTTATAAAATTGTGGTCCCCAGAGTTTCTAACTATGATGCTAGTGCATACTTAGCCTCCAGAAATATGCCAAGGTTACACCATTTAAGTATTCCTACTGGCTTGTTTTTTTGTTTGTTTCTCCAGGCAAGTATATATTAACTATGACTCTCCATACTCACTTGTTTGTCCAGATTTAGGACAATAGTTTATCCTGAAACCTCAATTCTCTAACATGCCTAAGAAAAAGTTTGTTTGTTTTTTTTTTCTGTTAGAAAGGATTGGAATAATGACATGTTGGAGTTGAAACTGTAAGTCTCATTCCTCTTTCAGTTACACAAAAAGCTGCAACTTTCATACCGCTATTGAAAATTTTGTTCTTGTTTTGATAAGTTCAACTTCAGAACACTTCTTTTAATAGAAAAATCCTGTAATATTTCCTATTACAGTTTAGAAAATGTATGAAAAAATACCATCAATTTTAAGATAGCATTATAGACTTCACTTTACCCAATGTGGCTAAATGTTTATATTGCCTTTTATGCCAATAAAAAGAACATTTGTTTTATGAAGGAATATATACTTTTCCCATAAGGGAAAACAAATTCATATAAACTCTATTTCCTAGATTTCTTCCCTTATGTGGCCAAGTGCTAGGTGATAATATATTTTGCTCTGCTGACATCAAAATTTACTTGCATCAACCACTGATATTCTCTGAATCAGACCATAAAGCCAATAGCCAAAATCATGATCCTTACTTTCTTTGCCTATTTCAAAATTAACCAAGCTAAGGCAATATCTTGTTAGAAATGTTGTTCTTTGACTACCTAAAGCAGTAAAGTCATGAAATGAAGGTATAGTTATCACCATTTGGGTATCATTATATTTTTCCACTTTAAAACCTAGTTCAATGTGAAAACTAAAAATAAAAAATAAAAACCCAATTTATTTTGCATTTCAGTCTTCCCAACTGCCTTTCTTTCTTCCACTTCAAAATGGGATTGTTTTCTTCAGCTGGTATCTTCTTTTCATTCATATATAACTGTTGTGATTCCCCTTGATGGATGACTTCCCTTGAAAAGCTTATATCACTCTCAGAGATTTTAGAAAGTACTATTGCTGTTAGGGCCAGACTTTCTACATGAAGTCTCCTAGGCTCTGTACAGAGAAGTTGTGGACTGAGTTTCTAGGAGGCATGATTACTTACAAAAAACAACACTTGGTTTTATCACATGCTCACTTTTGGCTTTTCCATATTTTAATCTTAGCTCATCACTGCTGTGCTTGGGACAAACAACTCCTATACTAGGTGCTTAAGAACAGGTCAGTGAAAGGGATCAGCCTCTCACTTGGAACCCCATTCTCATCCACACTCAGGAGCAACAAGTTTTTCTAAGGTCCTAAATTATTCTGTTCAGACCATCAGGACAATCCATATTCTACTATACTATAATGTTTCCTTGGCGTAAGTCTCAGATGTTGTTTACTACTAGGATAAGAAATCAAATACCTTTGCTGTGCCTGGTACTGAGCTACCCCATGGTTGCTGCATATCCTCTTAAGAACAGTTCCCATGTTTAGAATTATTCAGCTACTTCCTCTTCCTGTAAGTGTTTCTAATCATTCAATATGTCTTGTTTTTCCATGCAAGTGTTTATAAATATTGTTTTTAGGATAAAAAGGAAGATCTAGATGATACCTAAGTTCCCTTTGAGATTAGATTTAATAATTAATCCAAATGTCTTTTTGAGAATGTACTTAGGGGAATCTGCTCATAATCTCAAATTTTATGTGATTTTCTTATAATTTACATTTTGCATAAATTTGCCAAATAATCAGTGTCATAGTTAGAATATGCCACTTGTTGTTGTTGCTCATTCCTTTCACAGAGATACTGGGATATGAGTAACAGAAATTCTTACCATACTTTATCTAAATAACAATTTAGTAGAAGAACAAACAAGAAAGTTTTGTCCCATGTAAAATAAAATTTACACAATGATTTCGTTTTCCATCTTTGCATGTTCAATTCTCACATAGGTTTAAAAGGTTGGGTCAAAAAAGAAAGAAAAAAGTTGGTTTTAAGCATCTCCCAAATTCAGTTTCCAGTACCTCCAAAGACTGCAACAACTGTTTGACTTTATTCATTTATTCTTTATTGTTTCTTTTATCAATCTGTTCAGAAAGTAATTACTTAGACACTGAAGAGAAGACACAGTCCCTCTTCCCATGGAGGAGATCAACAAGTAAATAATTGTAATTCAGTGTGTTTAATGCTCTGTTAGGAAACAAAACAAAGGGCTAAGAGAGTGTCTAAGAAGGGTACCTATGTCTCCTTTGGGAGGTGTGGATTATCAGGAAAGGCTTCTTAAGAGATAAACTGAGCATAATCCTGAAGGATCAGTAGGAGTTGGCAAATAAACAAAGGTTAAAAGGAGAGGTGCTTGGGTGGCTCAGTGGGCTAAGCCTCTGCCTTCCACTCAGGTCATGATCTCAGGGTCCTGGGATCAAGCCCCACATCAGGCTCTCTGCTCTGCAAGCAAGGAGCCTGCTTCTCCATCTCTCTCTGCCTGCCTCTCTGCCTACAAATCTCTCTCTATCAAATAAATAAATAAAATCTTAATAAAAAAAAAAGGATATTCCAGCAAAAATAATCAGCATGCACCAAGGTACAGAGGAGAAATAGAGTAAATTAGGGAAACAAATTCTTGGGACATGGAATTTTTAAAATGAAGTAATGTGATAAATGTGGGCAAAGTGTTTAGGGAGAAGAAGAGCATAATTGAGAGCAACAGTGAGAGCCATCTCCTGCCTCCTTTCTCCTTTCTTCCTGAGATCAGAAACCCGAAGTCTCCTTTCCACAATGTTCTTGCTATAATCCTGTTCCAGAGTTTCTTCATCTAGAGTAGTCTTATTAAAACAGTTTGTATTTTTATTTCAAAATTGTTTTATGTCTTATTCAAAAATTTTTTAATCTGGCAGTCTGGTAAATCTTTAAGGAACTGAAATAGATGAAATTATCAATCTGAAATGAACAAGGGGGACTGGAGGTTATATCCCATGGTGGAAATAAGATGAGACCTAAATCTGAACAGATTGCAGAAAACACCATCAGGCTTTTTTTTTTTTTTTTTTTAACTAGCTCAGTATAATATAAAACCATGTGATCTTTCTTTAATTTCTTCTTTCTTTTCTACTCAAGCTGGTGAGAAAGTGGGAGAGCAAAAGAAAAACTGGGATCTTAGAGTCATAAGTCTTGAGAAGTCCTATTAGGATGAAAATGATGGAAGGCACACATGGGTAGCTTAGTTGGTTGGGTGTCTGCCTTTTGCTCAGGTCACACTGATACTTTAGTCCTAGGATTGAGCCCTGCATTGGGATCCCTGCTCAGTGGGGAGTCTGCTACTCCCTCTACCCCTCACCCTGCTAATGTTCTCTCTCTGTCTCTCAAATAAATAAATAAAATATTTTAAAAATAAAAAACTAAGATAAAAGGAAAATGCTAGTAATTTAAAATGTATAACAGGGGTGCCTGTTTGACTGTCAGTTGAGCAATTGACTCTTGATCTCAACTCAGGTCATGGTCTCAGAATTGTGAGATCAAGGCCCACATCAGGCTTCGTGCTTAGCAGGGAGTGTGCTGGAGATTCTCTCTCCTTCTCCCTTTGCTCTTCCTCCTGCTCACACACACTCTCTCTCTTCCCCTCTCTCTTTCTCAAATAAGTAAATAAATCTTACAAAGCTGAAATTTATAACATACAAAAAATCAAAGCAAATGTTGGTATTTAGCAACACTATTCATATATCCCAAACCTGATAAACTTATTCCATAGATGGAGAAGCCACATATTGACAAATGTCAAAGCAAGATGTACTAACCTTGACACTATTAACTGTTTGGGCCATATAATCATTTGTTGTGGTAGCTGTCCTGTGCATTGTAGAATGTTTAGCAACATTATAGGCCTCTATTCACTGCGTGCCAGTCTCCCCTCTCCCTCCAAGTCATGGTAAATGAAAATAACCCCAAGGGTTGTCAGAAGTCCCCTGGGGGATAAAATCCTCTCTGGCTGAGAACCACTTTGCTAGATTCTAGTAGATAAATGAATAAGAATTCACTCTTCCCCTCAAGAATCATACTGTCTTATAGGAAAGAAAGATTTGCTAAACCTTTATTCTAGTTCACCTAATTAAAAGCAGGTTGTGATTAGTATTAAGGAGAGAATTTTTGATATAATTTTATGAGAAAATACAGTAAACTAATTCTGAAAAGAAGGAAGTGGGAAGCAAAATCAGTAAGTCTTTTGCAGGGCCAGTTTAGACTAAGTGGTGTTTGTGTTTGGCTTGGCTGCACAGATTCCAGAGAAAGTGATGGAAAGAAACATTGAGTGCTTGTTTTGAAAGATCATCATTGCTATGATGAGAAATTGGCTGCTTTCTTCCACTGAGCCCTAAAAAACTAATTAATATGTTAGAGCCTATTGGCACAACTGTTGTGTCATGAATGTAATTTTTAAACTTTATTTTAAAATATTTCTTAAAAATATTATGAAACAATAATTTACTATTACTTGTGCTAGTAACACTAGAAGGAAGCCCAGGTTAGTGATGGTTATCAAATTACAGGTATACAACTCCAATGAAATGGATAGCTTTATGAATGTTAGCCTTAAAAATGTATTTCAAAAACATGGATTCTACTTTTCTGTTTTGCTAATGAAAAGACAACTTTAAACAACAAATGCTGAAAATTATTTAAGAGGTATTTATCACATGTTTTAACAAGTAAACCAAAATATAAATATACATTGAAATAAAGACTCTGATTGCATTAGACGATCTACAAATATTTTGGGCTGATGAACACAGCCAATAGCTAGATTAGGGTTGGCTTTTGGCCATGAACAGAGTGGAGAGCCACTTGGATCCTCCCAGCAAGGACTCTAATTCTTAATTAGCAAAGACAATATTTTGGTTGTGCACTCTTTGCTTGAATTTGGATAATATTTTGATAATCAAACAATCAGAAAAATTTTATTCAGCACTACTCTGTTATCAGTCTTTTAAAAGCCAAGTAGAACATCTTTGTTAATGAAGAATTATTATTCATAAGTGAGCCCAAAAAAGCCACACACACAGTATTCTCCTTTCTTAATATTGGCATATGAACAGGGAATGCACAGCTGGCCCTTGAACAAAATGGGTTTGAACTGTTTAGGTCTAATTATACACAGAATTTTTTATAGTACAACTGTATATGAATTTTCTCTTCCTTATGGTTTTCTTTTCCCTAGATTATTTTATTATGAGTACAGTGTATAATACAGATAATGCAGAAAATATGTGTTAATTGACTGTTTATGTTATTGGTAAGGCTTCCAGTTAACAATAAGCTATTAGTAGTAAAGTTTTGGGGAAGTTACAAGTTCCTTGCAGATTTTTAATTGCACAAGGAGTCAGAATCCCTAGTCCCCAACTGTTCAAGGATCAACTGTAAATACTTAAACGAAAAAGGCTTCAATAAATATAGCCTTGATGTTTTTCATCTATATTATTTATATCCCATATTTTAAAAATAAGTTACATTTATTTTTCTTTTCTCTCTTCTGTTGTCTTTTTTCCCACACACCTTTTGATATGTTCACACATGTGGAAATATAAAATAACCAAATAAACAATTAAATGTAAAGCACACCAATTAGTAATAAATGGTATGAAGAAAAACAAAGGAGGGTTAAAATTGTAGGGTAGACTACTGTGGGAAGGGAAGAAAGAAACAAGATGAGCCACGTCTTACTGTAGCACAGACCTGAGGAGGGAAAGGAACCATCCAGGTAAGCATGGCGAAAGAGTGTTTTAGACAGCACTAACAGGAGCAAACCTAACAGTAATGCAAGGAAGCCACCAGAAGTTCTTTACTACTTTTCCCACAGTATTTCAAATATGCTGACCTCATTATAGGGGCTCACTAAGTATTTGTTCAATCAGTCCAGCACTCTAGAGCTCAGATAGTGTGGGATAGATTGTAGAATATGGAGAAAAGAAGTTCCAGAAAGGACTCATAGGCTATTCTAAAGCCAAACCCAACCAAAAAACAAACAAACATACAAAAAAAAAAAAAAAAAAACCAAAACAAACAAACAAAAAAAATAAGACTCTTAGTCTGAGAGAAATAGGACAAGTCATTTGAAGATTTGGAAAATGGAAGTGACATTATCTGACATATGTTTTAATAGGACCCCCTGATTTGCTTTTAAAGACAGGACAGAAGCAAGGAGAGAAATGATAGTATTTTAGGGCAGAAGCAAGGGCAGAAATGGGCAGGAGTAGGAAGAGAAATGATAGCATTTTAGACCAAGATAGTCACAGAAGATGTTGTAGAAATGGTCAGATTCTATATATGCTTCAAAGATGTTAATTGTAGGATTTGTTAATAGATTCATGAGTATGATAAAAAAAAAAGAAGAGTCAAGAAGGCCCCAAAGTTGTCCCTAAATATGTGTAAGAATGTTTTGAGGCATCTGTGAGAGTTGTGTTTACTGAGATGAAGGCTGTGGGAAGAGAAGATGGGAAAGAGTTATGGAATAAAGAGTCTGTTTAGGAATATGTTGAGTTGGAAATGAGTATTAGACACCTGTGTGAAGTTGAGTGGACAACTGGGTATGTGATGCTGAAGTTCAGGCTAGAGGCTTAGATCTAGGAGCTCTTGGAATAAATGGTATTTAAAACTATGTGGAGAGATCATCAAAAGAGTGAGGGTATATAAAGGAAGTGTTGGCAACTGAACTCTGGGACATGCCAATATTCAGAAGATAGTGAATTCATAAATGAGACTGAGAAGGAATGCCAGTGAAGTGGGAAGAGAATGAAGAGAAAGTCCTATAGGGTCATGTATCAAGAAGGAGAAAGTGATGAAGTTAATACATCACTAAAATGAGAACTAATAGATCAAATAAACACTGAAAATTGACAGGATAGTCAATGGTGATTTTGACAAAATCTGTTTCGCAGATTGACAAAACTGGTGGAAAGAAAAGCCTAATTAGGGAAGATTCAGTTGAATAACCAGAAAAGAGGGGCACCTGGGTGGCTCATTCACTTAAGGGTCTGCCTTTGGCTTAGGTCATGATCCCAGAGTCTTGGGATCGAGCCCCGTTATAGGCTCCTTGCTCAATGGAGTGTCTCCTCTACACTTCCCCCTGCTTGTGCTCTCTCTTTCTCTTTCTCTCTCAAATAAATAAATAAAATATTTTTAAAAAGAATAAAGGGAGAGGAGTTATAAATAACAAATGTAGACAAATATTTTAATAAATTTTGCTTGAAAGCGGACGGACAGATTGAGTAGTGCCTGGAGGTATATGTATGCTCAAGATTTGTGTCCATTTGTTTTAAAAAGAATAAGATTACATCATATTTGTATGATCATGAGAATGAGTCAGCAGAGTGGAAAACTGGATGATTCCGAATAGAGCAGGAACGCATTGCTAAAGTGTTGAACTTGAAAGGATGAAAGCCAGTATGACCAAAAGAAGGGCTGGTCTGAGATGTGAATGAGCAACTCACCCAAAGAGAAGGGAAGGCAGAGAGAGAACATGGGTAGATTAGTGATGTGTATAAATCATTTCATTTCTTTCATTTTTTTCAGTGAAACAGCTAAGATCACATACAGGGAGTAAGGAGGAGGCGGGGGTGTTAGAGGATTAAAGAGAAGAGAAAGGGGGCAACAGCAGTGGTCTGAGTGGCAGTATGAACATACCAGGAAATGTATTCAACTTGCTGAGAGTGCCTGGGGCTCACTTAAGATGGTGCTCATTAATTTAAAGTGACATCAGTGGACACAGTTTTGTCTTCTTCTTTAACCATGTTGAGCTACCTGGTGTGAACATGGAGAAGGTGGAGAGCGGGTACAACCAGATTGAGAGTGGGGATTTGTCACAAGTACACAATATATGCTATGTGCTGTACATGCACACGATAATAACTTCACACTGAAAAAAATACTCATCCACATGCACATGCATGTAAAAAGACAACATGATCCTATTTATCTACTTAATCTTTTTTTTTAAAAGCTTTTATTTATTTATTTATTTGACAGAGAGAGACACAGAGAGAGAGGGAAACAAGCAGGGGGCAGTGGGAGAAGGAGAAGCAGGCTTCCCGTGGAGCAGGGATCCTGATAAGGGGCTAGATCCCAGGACTCTGGGATCAGGGCCTGAGCTGAAGGCAGATGCTTAGTGACTGAGCCACCCCGGCACCCTTAAGATTATCTACTTAGTCTTAAAACAGCAAATTAAATTACCTGCTCTTTTTTGGCTACACAATCTCAGTCATATTTAAGATATACAGTTGTCCCTTGAACAACACAAATTAGGAATGCCAGTCCACCACGCAGTTGAAAATCCATGTACAACTTGATTTCCCAAAAACTAAAGCACTAATAGGTTACTGTTGACCAGAAAATTTACCTATAACAGAAACCATCTATTAACACATATTGTGTATGTTGTATGTACCATATATTACATTCTTACAATAAAGTAAATGTAAGAAAAGAAAATGTTCATAATAAAATCATAAGAAAAAAGAAGATACATGTATAGTACTGTAATGAAAAATATAAAAAATCCATGTACAAGTGGACCCACATCATTCAGACCCATGTTGTTTAAGGATCAGCTTATCTCCTTCCGGACACTGATACTCAATTTATTGTACTTTCAGCACAGGTCAAATATTAAACCCCTCTGCCTTTCTCTCTCTCTACTCAGCCCTCTTCTTCTCACCCACATGCAAGCACTGTAATTTGTTTATCTATGATAGAAAAATAAAGGGTGCCTTGACCCTGGGCAGTCATCACCATAACTGCAGCTCCAAAGCAAGCCTCATAGCTTCACATCTGAGAACTACAGTTCCCTCTAGTGGAAGTAAGTCCTTTCTTTTCCCTGGAGAGTGATGAAAAAACACACTTTCTCTTTCTATGGTGACATAGTCATTGTTCAGTTTTTAAACATTGTGTTTCCTATCTCCAACAGCTATGTTGGCAAAATGGACTGAAGACAATATAAGACTAATCTTGAATATAAGACTAATCCTGAAAAAGAAAACAAACAAAAATAAATAAAAATGGATTTTTTTCACAATTGGCTCTCATTGACTGGTAAAAAAGCAATTTTATGAAGTTTTTGACTAGTTCATTTATAGTAATGTGTGCATGATAGGAACCTGGCAGAAACTCTTCTCATTTGGAACAATAATGTCTGAGAAAAAAAGCAGAACTTGCTTTTAAAAACATATTTTTGAAAGGATTCTTAATAGGAGGTTTTTCAAATATATTGGAGGCAATTCAGATGTTTGTGAAGAGGAATTCTTCATTATTATTCTCATCACGATCATCAGTATAAAAATAAAGAAAGCATTTAGCAATGAGCTCTGTGAAATTTAAAGTGATTAACATTGTTCAAGTTCATGCTTTTTAGTACTGAACATTTTTCAGAGTCTACCTGTATTCACAATTCTGACCATTTCAGGGAAAAAATTATTTTAAGAAAAAGAATTGAGTAATCTCTAAAATAAGAGATGCAGTCTAATGGATCTCTAGAGGAAGGGGTAAAAAATAAATATATGAGTTTCCTCCCGTATGTAATCAAAAGCCTTGTGAACTTGAAACCTTCTGTGTATTCACTGAATATTTATTCTACCTTGCACCATGTTAATTGTTGGAATCTAGCAGTATACCTCACTGAATCTCAATTATCCCATCTGTAAATGGGAATAATAAACCTAACTTCTGATCTTAATAGATTGCTATTAAAAATGGATAAGGTGGGCTCCGGGGTGGCTCAGTGGGTTAAGCCGCTGCCTTCAGCTCAGGTCATGATCTCAGGGTCCTGGGATCGAGTCCTGCATCGGGCTCTCTGCTCAGCAGGGAGCCTGCTTCCCTTCCTCTCTCTCTGCCTGCTTCTCTGCCTACTTGTGATCTCTCTCTGTCAAATAAATAAATAAAATCTTAAAAAAAAATAGATAAGGCTACATGAAAAAATAAGGCCACATACAAAAAATGTAGATGATTAAAGACAATTTAAATGTGAAATACCAATATTAATCTCTAGGTTCTCTTGATTAGACATTCTATTTAGAATAAGTTGGTTATGTAAAATTTTGGTGGAAATATTTGGAGAATATATTTTTCTTTTCATCAGACAATGGATTCTCTAAAGGAAAATTTTACTAAACCCTCATTCTCTTGCTATTTCTGCTAATAAGAAATTATAAAATACACCTTTAGGATAAAAGTTATGTAGATTTGCTTTCAGTGGGAAATAATTTCTCTGAAAGGACTGTTTAGGGTAAACAGGAAAACTTTAGAGATACTCAAAAACAGAACAGGCTTAAAAAATAGAATTGCTTTTGCTAAATGTCCTTTTTGTTTGTCTTTGTGTTTTTAGATGTTTTTTATTTATTTTTATTTTTATTTTGGTTTATTTATTTTTTAATCAATGGGGGACTAGATCAGCGTTGTTAGTCCCTCCATGTTTTGGCTAAATAGTTGGCATTATCATTGTCAGCCTTCGTTGTTTACCTAACCTCTGCCCTGATATATATATTTTTTCTTCATACAAAGTATATCAGAATGAAACATGTGGTAATCATGGTCAGGAAATGGGCGGAGGGAATGAGTAGGTGAACCAAATGAAGTTCAAATGGCTTAGTGACCGAGTGTCAACAGAAAGGAAACAAGGTCAGGGACCAGTTTTCAAGTGGATAAATGACCAGGTGGATCTCTGAAGACTGAATAAGCATCTAGAGGACCCAGAAGGTTAGATCTGTGATCTAACCCCAATAATAACGGTAATGATCATATTAGGATTTATCATATTATGTGATTATTGTGATATTATGGGATAAGTGAAAAATAGGAGACAAGGAGCATATCCATAACCTCCAAAAGAAAAAAGATTTTTCAGTGTTAGAAACAATTTGCTTGTCTTGCACAATAGAGTGGTTTTTGTTTTAAATAGAACACAAAGGCACCAACTTCATGCATCATCTGGTAGGCAGGGAATGTCATATTATTCTTTTTTCAAATTCAGTTTGAATTTGAAAAAGCTCATTAATATGATATCTAACAACTACCGAGTACTTACAATATGACAGGTAATGTTCTGAATACCTTTAATCCAGGTAACAACCTATGAAATAGTTATTACTTTTTTCCTGTTTTATAGATAAGGAAACTAACACAAAGAAGTTAAGTAACTTATGTAAGGCCACTTCGCTAGGAAGTTTTGGAGTGGGCTTTAAGAGATGGGCATTCTGATTCTAGAACCCATACACTTAGGAAAAAGAATAGTGAACATGGGAGTCATCCTTTGAAATCCATAATGTGTTTTCACCATGTGAGGAGGATCAAGACAAATAGGAAATTGAAAGTCTTCCCCAGAAGCTTACAATCCTCTTCAGAAGTCATAAACAACAGGAAATCATAATTTTAATTGTCTGTAATTTAAATTGGAGCTTGGTTTATATAAAATAGAATAGGTGTTTTTTATTGTTGTTCAGAAGGCTTTAAATGCAGTAAAATTCTGTAAGATTTTTGATATGTACTTATTCATTAATTGTTTCTAATAAATTCGGTTCCTTTTGTTTTCTTCACACAATTATGTATTATGGACATTTTCCCGGGGTAGCATGTACAAACCTACCAATTTGTAGTTGTTGTCTTGCATTACAGTTTATTATGCACCATAATTTCTCATGCTCCATAAATTATTAACCTGGCTTCTATTAATGGGCTTTAAGTTTGTTTTCAATTTTTCATTTTTGTAACTGATAAAAGCAAACTCTGGTGTTTCTGAAAACATGTGTATAAATCCATACATATGTTTGTGCAGTTTCATAAGGATTTATTCCAAGATTCCTAGGTATAGCCTTGATGGGACAAATGTTGTATATATATTTTAAACTATAAATAATATTGCCAAATTCTTTTCTAAAAATGAATCAACTTTATAGCTCACTAACAAGGAGCAAAATGCCAACATTCCTTGCCAAAACTTAATATTGTTTTGTCTAAAATTTTAGTCGTCCAAATCTGTTTAAGAAAAGTATCATTTGTAAGAACATATGACTGAAATAAAGATTCTGCTTTTTTGTTAGAACTAGTTAACTGACCTCGTTTTAAAAAAACTATGGGGAGACATGAAGTGAAATGTAAATGTTCTGAACTGAGTCTCAAAGTTAATTTCTGCTAATAGTTCTGACACTCCTCATGTGACATATAGTGTTCTCCCATTTGCTTTCCTTTTTTAAAAATAGACTTCATATCAGTGGTGATGCAACATGGGGGCTTAAGTGGGTAGGAGAAGAATAAATGAAACAAGATGGGATTGAGAGGGAGACAAACCATAAGTGACTCTTAATCTCACAAAACAAACTGAGGGTTGCTGGGGGGAGGGGGTTTGGGTGAAGGCAGTGGGATTATGGACATTGGGGAGGGTATGTTCTTTGGTGAGTGATGTGAAGTGTGTAAACCTGGTGATTCACAGACCTGTACCCCTGGGGATAAAAATATATGTTTATAAAAAATAAAAAATTAAAAAAAAAATAGACTTCATTTGGAGTAACGTGGGTGGCTTAGTTGGTTAAGCATCCAACTCTTCATTTTGGCTCAGGTCAATTTGTCAGGGTTGTGGGATCAAACCCCATGTCTGGCTCAGCAGTGGATGCGGAGCCTGCTAAGATTCTCTCCTTTCCTCTCTCTCTGTCCCTTTCTACCCTCCAAAAATAAAAAATAAAAAAATAATAAAATCAGATAAAATAAAATAGACTTTATTTTTAGAGCAATTTTAGGTTCACACCAAATATATGTTTATAAAAAATAAATAAATAAATAAATAATTGAGAGGAAGATACAGAGATTTTGTATATATCTTTTGCTTCACACAAGCATTGCTTCCTCCACTATCCATGTTCCCCACCGAAGTGGTACATTTGCTAAAGAAAAAACATTGACATATCATTACCACTTAGAGTCCATAGTTTTCATTAGGGTTAACTCTTGGTGCTGTACATTCTATGGACCTGGACAAGTGTATAATGACATGTACCCACCACAATAGTACCACATGAAGTATTTCCACTACCCTAAAAATCCCATGTGCTCCACCTGCTTTAGTTACTATATCCTGGACATCTCCTCATATTATTGGTATGCTTTTTTCCAACAGTTAAGTAGTATTCTCAAAATAAACTTATATTTTATTAAATCCACTTCATACTGATAAATATTAAATTATTTTTCAGTTGTTTGCTATTATTTATAAAACCATAATAAACATTCTTGTATATAATATCTTTGGGCACTCTTGTGAGTATATCTGCAGGATAATGAAAGATTTTTAAGGAAGGAGAAAAGATGAATGAGTCAATGACTATGAACATTGTCATGCACAGAAATATATAACAATGTTAAAGAATAAATGGGAAAGAGACAGGAAACTAACATTTATTTGGCTTATATCATGTACCTAATGTGTAAACAAGATTTTTTCCTGTAAACAAGATTTTAAGTTAACAAACATCATCCCCATGTTTTAGAGAACTGACCTTAATTAAATTTACAAGAGAACAAAATTATTCAAGTGCACTCATTCATATTGGGAGATGAGGCTGTCATTCGAACCAAAACACGTAACTGTATAGCAGCCCTGAGGTTAAGGGACTTGCTCCTGTCACCTGATGGCTTTGTGGTGCAGCAGATTTTGAACAGACTGGCCAACCAGAACCTGCCCTCTTCGGTATTAAACTACACTGTCTCCAAAAGGAAAAGTCAAAAACCAGGTAGTCTCTACTAGACAGCCTAATGTTCTATCTCAAAAAGTTACCACAACTAGGATACAAGCATTGGAAAAAAGACAGAGACTCAGGTATCATAACCTGGGGAGATTCTTCTCAGTCTGGTTGCAAGAGTGAATTGTTCTACAGTTCCAGGGAACTGGCCCTGCACGTGGAGGTCAAGCGACTGTGAAAACAAAAATGTTTACAGTCGTTTAATATAGGGAAGTCTTTGAAAGTGCTATTCTGAGATCTGGAGAAAAATTGGCATTATAAAAACACTATAAAAGTGGAACTATAGGGCGCCTGGGTGGCTCAGTGGGTTAAGCCGCTGCCTTCAGCTCAGATCATGATCTCAGGGTCCTGGGATCGAGTCCTGCATCGGGCTCTCTGCTCAGCAGGGAGCCTGATTCCTCCTCTCTCTCTCTCTCTCTCTGCCTGCCTCTCTGCCTGCTTGTGATCTCTCTGTCAAATAAATAAATAAAATCTTTAAAAAAATAAAAGTGGAACAATAATATAATGAAAGTGTGCCCAAGCAATATCTATCATATTAAATGTACTAAATAAACATTCATTAAAATGTTTATTATTTAAAAAGTTATGCATATTTAATAACAAGTTATGTTAGAGGTCTTTATTTACTGTTATGTTCGTTACCATACAGTACATCATTAGTTTTTGATGTAATGTTCTGTGATGCATTGTCTGCATATAGCACCCACTAGGTTTTGAATAAGTTTCATTAACTCACTGGAAACTTCATAATTTCTAAAATTCCCATATTAAATAATAATAAATAAAAACATGAAAATAATTAACTATTATGAAGAGTTAGGAACTTTAAATGCTGCCTTTTTGAGAATATTAAATTAGACCAAACTAAAGCTACCAAATCATAAATAGATTTTTCTTAATGTATGTAAAATCCTGAACAATTATAGAATTTTCTATAAAATTACCTATTTAAACCAAGTTCTAAATTATTGTGCTTCAAGAGCTTCACTATATGTTAGATATGCATTTTAGTTAATGGAGTGTACAACAATTAATAATTTCAAGTATGGCTGAATTCTGTTAACAGAGGAGAGAAGAATGAATTATGTTATCCATCATAGCTGGTCTATTACAATGGGAGAATGTATTTTATACCACTGTGCACATAGAAACATGGCTTATGGCTTAACATAATCCATCAGTGATGTAATTATATCTGATTTTAATGGAATATAACACGTGACAATCCAGTTGTACAAGACAGTTCATAATATGATGCCAGACATTCTTGTTTTATGAATAATTTTATCATGTTTATCATATCAAATAAAATTCCTTTAAATAAAAAATAATCCCTTTACAGAAATGTACTCTCTAATATATTTTGAACACTTTTTCAGGCACATAAGAAGTTAGCACAGTTGAACGATGAAGCATTTGAAGCAAGTAATGGTAAAATATAATGATCTTCATACAGCAAGCCAATTCTAGAAATTATCATTCAAGAATAGGATTTTCAAAGCTGATAGAGGAAAATGTATAAACTCGAGAGAAGAAAGTAATGCCTTCTTGTCCTATAAAATAAAAAGAAGGAAAGAGAAGTATCTCCACATTGTAGCTTTGAAATTATTCCTCTGGATTCAAAAGGAAGATTTCTGTAAACTATAATCACAAAGCACTAAATTACTTATTTTAATTCAACCAAAATTAAGTGAACTCCTAAGAAGCAAGCCCTGGATTTTGCAGTGGTTAAACACACAGATGCCAGGGTTATCCCAGCTGGATTCCGGCACTTAATCAGCAGTGTGTCTTTAGCAAATTCCTTGGAATTCACTTCCTTCATCAGTGCTTCAATTCCCCCATCAGTAAAACATGGGCTGATGCTAAGAGTAACAAAAATCCCTTCAAAGCTTTATGAGTATTTCGAGTCAACATATGCAAGGCACCTAGAATAGTGTCTAGAACACAGCAGGTGCTACATAAAGATCAGCTGTTATTGTTAGTTTTTCTAAATAGAGAAAGATTTTTTTCTGCTCAAGAAACTCATAGTTTATTCCACATTTAAACGCGTCTAGAGAGTGTCAGAGTGCCTCAGATCTTACAAGGAGAATGATAGGCATCACCAGGGATAGGATTTAATATTTATATTTGTACTTCTAGGTTATAGCATGTCAATATTAACTTCAAAATATTATAAATGTCCTGGTAAATATCCTTGATTGAATTTTGATTAGAAGCCTGTGATAAGATACGTTTAGCAAAGTTATTCACTCTTTAGTATTTTATGCAATTTGACTATGACTGAATTTTCCTTTTGCAAGGTTCTGTAAAGTTTCATACAGAAAGGCACTTGTAGAATGTGTGTAGTGACCAGCAACCCACTGCTATCTAGCTAATTTAAAAGACGGTGAGAGAATTGGAGCCATAGTCTATGGCTTTTAAACGTTAAAACACTACTTAATCGCTGCTGCCATCCATCTGCAGCCCTTTCCTGATCTATAAAAGATCAATACCTATAATATTTAATGTTGGAGACTATTCATAAAAGCCAAGTAATCTACATGACATTTTCCATGTTTTTTTCCATTTTATTTTATTTTATTTATTTTCAGTGTTCCAAAACTTTTTAGTATTAAAGCACAATTGTGCTTGACACAATTAAACTAGCCTGAAGACTTGCCAGACATTTTAACTTGATAGGACACCTCGTCAAATACTTAGGAGTGGGTTGGTCTCTGGATAAGTATCTCTGCAACTGTTCTTAACCTTTTTTTAATAGAAAATACATTGTTTTGTTAATCAAAATATGCAAGGTACTGTTTATTTTGTAGGTGGCAATATGTAGTGTCATTCAGGATTCTTAGGAGATTAGGTTAGCTAAAAAGTGTATTTGAAAATCTCAAATTAAAAATGATAGAGCACAGGTGCTATTCTTGTCAAGGGTTCACTCTCCAAAGCCTTTATAATCAAACATCAATTTTTTAAAAATATTCATTTATCTTTCCCATTAAACTGTAATCTGATTTCTCTTGATAGTACAACCAATTCTAGTTCTGGTAATCAGGCTTTTACAACACTTAGCTGCCCTAGAGACTTGACATTTATTAGTCCCTGGAGAAGGTGTGTGTAGAACATAGCAAGATCTACACTCCCATAAATCATGAAGCAGTAGTTAAAACCAGAATCATGACCTAGAAACGCAGTCAGCAAGGATCCAAACCATATCTTTTAACAAATGTAAGGGGGAGACTTTTTCAAAATTCTATAAGAATAGTAATAGACTTGGTAGGAAATAACTCAAGTACAAAGACGTGGAACCCTACACCAAAGAAGCCACAGGAAATGAAAGCGGGTTGACCAAAACTGTAAAAGATGTCTACTAAAGATTGATAACTCAGATTGCTAAAGAGCAGTTACTCACAGAGCAATAAAGGGAAGAGGGGTAAACTGTACTTGAAAGAAAGCTTAAGAAGGAAAGATATCATTCTCATTTCATTTTGATTTAAGTATAAACATTACCTAAATGAAGAGTCCCTGAATTTTAGAATTCATAGAGATAGATTTATTTCACAATTAGCCACTTTCAAGCTTCTCAAAACATCACTTTTAAAAGAAATGTTATAAAATATATATCCAGAAATGGAATTTCAGAACTGAATTATCTTTATTCTTCAATGAAAGTCATCTCACATTGAGTCAGAACCTGGCTTCAGAGACATCAGGTTTATCACCAATTTGTGTCTCCCATAAGAGCTGTGGAGAATGATAATGTTTCCAGAGGGACTCTCAAGGATAAATAGAAATTTTCTACTGGGAATTGAAAAATCCTTTCTTCTTTATGGAATCTAAATCTGAACAAATCTAAATTTAATTGTGTTTGTATGTATGTGTGTAGGTACACAGTGTTAGATATGAAATGATTATTGATTTTGGTCTTTTTATATTGTCCCAAATATGTTGTTTACTAAAATATTTCTACTAACCTGAAGTTCATAGTTAATTTTACATAATTACATATGTTTCTTTCTGTATTCTTCTTAGTTGGAAGAAAAATGATATTAAAGAAAGATAACATTCTTAAGAGTCAAAACAGATATGTGTTCCTCCTTATTAATTTTCTGAATTTCATCTTTCCTCATTATATGTATATTACACGGAACACTAACTCAAATATGCCAAGCACTACAGCAAATGCTTTAGAGACATTCTGTTTTTTAATTTTCACAATAATCCGAAGAGATAAGTCCCACTTCTATAGTCATTTTCAAGCAGGTAAACAAAGTATGTAATCTGCTTAAGAACATGTCATATGCAGTAAATGTTGGAGTCAGGTCTCATATCAGATGGGTTGACATCAGAGTCTACGTGTTTAGCTATTATGAGATTCAGCTTTCCTGGGAGATAAAGTCCTTGAACACATAAGTCCAGTGTATTCTAGAGTCCTACAGACTGAGTTCAAACCCTATTTTACCATATATTCAAGTGAATTTTTGGTTCCCAAGAATGCCATCTTTCTTCAATATCATCTTCCTTCCAACTGAGAAGAACATAAAGAGAAGCATACATAATTATGTAGGTGTGTTAATTTAGTGCTTGTAATGGGTCTATGAACCAGGTATTTCCCATATTTTTTAACAGATAGATGAATTGAGGCTTAGAAAAATTAAGTAAAAAGTTACCCAACGGAACACCACTGGTAAGTAGCACATATTGTTTTGACTCCAAGCCTCTGTTCTTTCTAATACATGGCACTGCCACTCATTTCATTCTTATTTGATCATCCCAACAACACTGTGAGATAAATCTTGTTACCTACATTTTTATAAACAATGGGACAGGTTAAATGACTTGTCTGAGTTCACCAGGTATTGGAACTGGTGTTCTAGTCCAGGTCTGTTTGACTCAGCTCATTTTCTGTGATAATTCATTGTCCCTAAAACATTCTTGTAATCAAATTGCCCATCATTTTGATATTATTTGCAGAGTAAAACTTTATTCATTTTAACTTTTGCTATAGGATTCTGCTTGCATATAGGTGAATCTCAGACACAAACTGGACCACTTTATAGCAGTCATTGTTTTCCTCACCCTAATCTAAATGATTCTTGGAAAACATGAAAGACTAAGAAAGGCAATAGCCAAGAAGGTGATACTGCCATATATTTGGAAAGTTTTGTTTTGGAAATGAGTATTAGTATTTGAGTTTTTTTTTAAGTGGATCTACTTAGATACTCACTTAAATAATCAAAAATGCATATTTTATTTGTTCATACATTTTTCTTTTGTATCAAGGAAGTATTTAAGGAGTCTTCAGTACTTCCTCTGTTAATATTGATTTCTAGAATGTATCTTTTTTCAAAAATGAAATTAATGGTTTTAGAAGCAATTCTTAATTTAGAGATTATATTATCCATGGCACTGATAGCAAACAGATGGCACACTTAAATTAGGTTTATCTGAGGTAGGTTTATTTGTAAAGCAACAAATTGCAGAGGATAGGAAAGTGGGAGTGGGGGGATCACAAGGACTAGAATATAACAAGAAATCCAGCCGAGACCAAGTTCACCTACCAAGGAGTGCGGTTTCAATACCAAGGAGAGCAGCAGAATTCCAGAGGACGAGAAAGCCAAGCACGGAACTCATGGCTTTTTTCCTGTGATTTTTTTTTAGTCTTGCAGTTAATTTAATTTTTTCTTTTTCATTTTTTCTTTCTTTTTTTCTTTTTCTTCTCGCCTTCGGGTAAAATTTTTTTTTAACTGTTACCTTTTTCTTTTTTAACGATTTTTTACTAGTTTATCTAATATATATATTTTTCTTTTTTACATTTTTCTCAGGTGTTTTCTTTTTTTAAAAAAATTTTTTTTCTTTTCTTTTTTTTTTCTTTCTTCCTTTTTGAACCTCTTTTTATCCCCTTTCTCCCCACTCACGATTTTGGATCTCTTCTAATTTAGTTAAAGCATATTTTCCTGGGGTTGTTGCCACCCTTTTAGTATTTTACTTGCCCCTTCATTTACTCTTATCTGGCCAAAATGACAAGACGTAAAAATTCAACGCAAAAAAAAGAACAAGAGGCAGTACCAAAGGCTAGGGACCTAATCAATACAGACATCGGTAATATGTCAGATCTAGAGTTCAGAATGACAATTCTCAAGGTTCTAGCCGGGCTCGAAAAAGGCATGGAAGATATTAGAGAAACCCTCTCGAGAGATATAAAAGCCCTTTCTGGAGAAATAAAAGAACTAAAATCTAACCAAGTTGAAATCAAAAAAGCTATTAATGAGGTGCAATCAAAAATGGAGGCTCTCACTGCTAGGATAAATGAGGCAGAAGAAAGAATTAGTGATATAGAAGACCAAATGACAGAGAATAAAGAAGCTGAGCAAAAGAGGGACAAACAGCTACTGGACCACGAGGGGAGAATTCGAGAATTAAGTGACACCATAAGACGAAACAACATTAGAATAATTGGGATTCCAGAAGAAGAAGAAAGAGAGAGGGGAGCAGAAGGTATACTGGAGAGAATTATTGGGGAGAATTTCCCCAATATGGCAAAGGGAACGAGCATCAAAATTCAGGAGGTTCAGAGAACGCCCCTCAAAATCAATAAGAATAGGCCCACACCCCGTCACCTAATAGTAAAATTTACAAGTCTCAGTGACAAAGAGAAAATCCTGAAAGCAGCCCGGGAAAAGAAGTCTGTAACATACAATGGTAAAAATATTAGATTGGCAGCTGACTTATCCACAGAGACCTGGCAGGCCAGAAAGAGCTGGCATGATATTTTTAGAGCACTAAACGAGAAAAACATGCAGCCGAGAATACTATATCCAGCTAGGCTATCATTGAAAATAGAAGGAGAAATTAAAAGCTTCCAGGACAAACAACAACTGAAAGAATTTGCAAATACCAAACCAGCTCTACAGGAAATATTGAAAGGGGTCCTCTAAGCAAAGAGAGAGCCTACAAGTGGTAGATCAGAAAGGAACAGAGACCATATACAATAACAGTCACCTTACAGGCAATACAATGGCACTAAATTCATATCTCTCAATAGTTACCCTGAATGTGAATGGGCTAAATGCCCCTGTCAAAAGACACAGGGTATCAGAATGGATAAAAAAACAAAACCCATCTATATGTTGCCTCCAAGAAACTCATTTTAAGCCCGAAGACACCTCCAGATTTAAAGTGAGGGGGTGGAAAAGAATTTACCATGCTAATGGACATCAGAAGAAAGCAGGAGTGGCAATCCTTATATCAGATCAATTAGATTTTAAGCCAAAGACTATAATAAGAGATGAGGAAGGACACTATATCATACTCAAAGGGTCTGTCCAACAAGAAGATAGAATATAAATCTGAAGCCATCACCACCCCAAGTCATATGTGTGTGAGGGAAGAGAGAGGTTGCTGGAATTGGGAAGGATGGAGAATTGTGTAGAAAAGGCCACTCTGAGTAAGCAGTGGCCTACTCTGACCAGACATACCAACCGAAGGTAATTGCAGAAAATGATAACAAGAGAACTGCTAACCCTACAATTCTATCCTCCTGCCTTTCCATCTTCTTTCAGTCTCAGAATGGCCTAAGCCTACTGGAAGTCAGAGGGCATGGGGACCCAGTGAGTGATCTGGGTCATATAGTCTTCTGGGGGAAAATGTAGGATAGAGAAGGGCAGAGAACAAATCTGCAGTCTCAAATGAAAATATTCAATCAGAAATTATCACTCATATTAACTCATTATTTTTATAAAATCAACTAGGATACATGCATATGCTACTACAGTATATCAAAACTTTAGAATGACATTAACTGTGCTTAATAATGGCTAACTATAAATATTTTTACTCTATCTCCTAGTTGGAAAAACAAAGGGATTCAGAGCAGTTTTTTAGAAAACAGAGGACTTTGAGTTAGGATTCCTACATTTAAGTCATTCATTAAAAGGGTGATCTTGGGCAAATCAGTTAACCTCTCAAAATTTAAGTTTCTGTTCTGCAAAATAGAAACACTGTGTGCCCTACCTGTCTCATGGGGTTGTGGTGATAGCCTATTGGTTACAGTGTATGAGACAGTATTTAGAGTGCTAACTTCCATAGCACATATACTAAAATTGGAATGAGACAGTATTTAGAAAATATAACATATTATGTATTTTCAAGAAGCAGGTGCCACATTGAATTAGGTCACCTGCCCAACATAATTTTAAGATCTGTTTTTGATTCTTCTTCTTTTTTCTTTTATTTTTTTCAATGACATAGAAAATTTATTATGCTTCTTAGAAAGAAGGCATTGTAGATGAACAAGGAAACTCATATTAAGAAATTATATCAATACACTACTTAGATAAATATGAATGTACAGTTTAGCTTAACCTGAATGTCCTTATTTCTAAGCACTGCCAATTGGCTTCTTTCTGAATAACTGAGAGTCATCTGTGTGATAATTACCATATAGTCACCTTACATATATGCCTAGTGTATTTCTACCAGAAAAGTGTAGCAAGTGTGCTTTGCCATTCTGAAAATTCCAATCCCATATTAACAATTGTGCTTTTTTAGATAAGAATATTTAAAAACTCTAGAAGCATGAACTAATTTACATGTTTTTAAACATGGAATTAAATGTTTGTCACCTTACTATTTTCATTTTGTATACTCTTCCTGCCTTATTGCCTACCCATGACTCTACCCATCAGCCTTAAAGAAATAACTTCTGGGGCATCTGCATGGCTCAGTCAGTTAAGAGTTGAACTCTCAATTTTGGCTCAAGTCATGATCTTAGTGTTGTGAGATCAAGCCCTGAATCAGGCTCCATGCTAAGCATGGAGCTTGCTTAAGATTCTCTCTCTCCCTCTCCCTCTGACCCTACCCCCCCTTAAAAAAACAAATAGCAGTGCTAACAAGAGTGTTAAAAATTACATATTCAATTAACGAATGACTTGAAGAACAGACTTGTATAAGGATAATGTTCTACTTTTACTAGTCTATTTCTGGTTTTCCCCATTGGCCGTGATAAACCTGAAAATAATCATTGTTTTGATATAGTAAGAGGAGTGTACCAAAAATGTACAAAAGAAATGGCTGGATAACTAATAGTTATAATAACATAGATCTGACATCATAAATCTTTCCAACAGAAAAAAAACCTTGCAAATAATAACAAATCTGTTATATTTTATTGTTTCTTTTCAGACTAACATCAGCATTTGTTCATAATTTTATCATGTAACTATTCTTTCACACTGCACTTTTTGCCTCAAAAGAATTAGATACTAAGGAAGATAAATGCCCTTTATTTTTTGCCAAGATGAAAGAATTCTCCACTAAATTTGTTCTATGCTAAAATAAGATAAGAATTAAAACACATAAATTTGCATTCTCAATATAAAAGCTTACATTTAAAAAATCAAAGTATGAGTTAGTCGTGTCTTTTAAGTCTAGAGACATTTAAAATTAGGGCTGCAGTTATGGGCACTCAAAAAAAAATAGACTTTATTCGCTTCAAGTCACAATTATTTTCACTTAGAAGTTTCCTTTTCAGACCAAAATTTCTCGACCTACCATTATGTTGAACTGACATAATTTTGGACTATTTCATTTAATGATAGAATTATATGAACATTACATTAATTAATCTAATGTATTTTATTAAGTCCATCTTTCTTCAACCATATATTTTTTTAAAGATAAAATGTGAAATCTTATGTTCTTATTGTGTTTTTTTCTAATCCACACAAACACACACACACAAAACAAAATCATAGTTCCACTTTACCCCAGAGGAAAGACTTTATAATAAGAAATATAGCAAACATATTTTCAGTGAATTTCATATAGTGTTAAGGAGATAGAATTTCTTAAAGTCCAAGTATTTGTAACAAATTTGAAAAGAAAGAAACATGAAGAGAAATTCCTAGAAAATCTTGTTACAAGATTTATAGAATCTTGCAGAGGGCTCTATGTTAAGCCTTGAGCATTGAGAAACTGAATTATTTTCAGTTATCACATAACCCTGTAGAAAAGCAGTGACTAATAAGTTATAACCCAGTCCAGCTAAGAAGGATGCAACAGCACAAGTCACAAAGAGGTAAGTAAATATAGGGAACTAAGCTAAAGAAAGACTTGTTTGGGACAGGATGGGTGTTCCTCTTACCTGTGATATGCTATGGTTGAGGGGAATCCATACTATGGCACAATCTGATGCATTCAATTTTTTTTCCTTTCAAAGGACTTTTAAAATTTTTTAATTGACATATGACATCACTTAAATTTAAGGTGTCACACAACATCTTGAATAACATGTCAGTTGATACATATTGGGATATATATATATATATATATATATATATATAGCGTTATGATCCCTACCATACTGTAGTCCACACCTCTATTACATCACATAATCATCATTTACTTTGCAGTTAGAACATTGAAGATCTAGTCCCTTGGTAACTTTGAAGTATATAATACAGTTTTGTATCATAGATCTAAGTCTTCTTTGAGACAAAGAAGCAAAGGTAAATCAAGTTTAAGGAATGGTCCCATATTACACAGCCAATATGGACCAATTCAGAAACAGTTATATCTCCTGACAGTCTTTCTCTCCTATCACTTTACCTATTTCTCTTCATAAGGTGTCTGTTGAGCAGAATGCCTGGAGCTGAGGTAGAGAAGAAGCCAAACCCCATCAAATACAAAAGTAGATGTATATACAATTGTGTAAGCAGTTGCTTATGATTCTTAGGTTATCATGAACATGAGGGCAGAGGCATAGTTAGCTGCAGAGGACATTTTGTAGTAAAAGTCTCACTTCTGGGCCTCGTGTTTAAGACTATTTTTTCCCAGTGTCAATCACAACTTCCCATGTCCTCTATTTTCATAAAGCACTATAAAAAGATAAATCCTATCACATAATAACAAAGCATAATGCAATTTTTCTAAATCAAGATAGAAATTTTGTGAAAAAATTCTGACATTCAACTGCCTAACTTCAATTTTTAGCCCTAGCCTGAGTAAAGGTGGGCAAGTCATTTAATCTCTCCATGACTCAGTTTCCCAAATTGCAAAATGAGGATACTAGTAGTATCTGACTGGGTTGTTGTGAGGAGTATAAGATTAAAAATGTCTAAAGCCTTCCAAAACTGCTTTGTATACCGTGAACCCCATACTAAGCTTTGATCATTATTGTCATTTTATTATTAAACTTTAACGTATGTATCCACCTCTAAATAAGACTAGGGATACATTTTTCTTCCTTGAGTTTTTATGATATACTTAAGATATATAAACAAGACGTGTTAGCATTTTTAAGGCATGTATTTATGACTCAGAAAGCGGTAAAGAGAAAGGAAT
The DNA here is from genome assembly GCF_964662115.1 of Mustela nivalis. Lineage (NCBI taxonomy): Eukaryota > Metazoa > Chordata > Mammalia > Carnivora > Mustelidae > Mustela > Mustela nivalis. The sequence continues at coordinate 56,492,280 of NC_139025.1, read as the reverse complement.
ACAGTGTAATGGCAGTTAGGATGTCCCAAATCTGGTTTGTTATTAATCCTACCACTTGTAGGCTCATTGAGGGCAGGACAATTGTAGGATCACCTTATTTTTGAAATAAGTTCAAATGACTTACATGAGCCACTTGATAATTCTGCTGTGTTATCTTGTTGCTGTGATAAGCCTCAGAATTTCTAATGTTTATATTTTTAAAATTGTCCTACTTTAGTGCCCACTATCTTGTTTCAAATTCTTCCCCTTTTCAAAGAGAGTATCTCACACTCATCCCCTTATGCAATCTCATTTCTCTCCTTTTTTTTTTTTTTTAAGATTTTATTTATTCATTTGAGAAAGAAAGCACAGAGGAAGAGGGAGAATCAGACTCCCCACTGGACAGAGAGCCCACCCCCACTGAGCAGAGCCCATCGTCGGGCTCAGTCCCAGACCCCAAGATCATGGCCTGAGCCAAAGGCAGACTCTTACCCAACTGAGTCACCCAGGCGCCCCACAGTCTCATCTCTTATTCATCCCTCTTTGTAATTGTTTTCCAATCTGACTTTTGGCTCCAAAGTACCTGAAGGGTATTTCTTCACTCCTTGGAGGAATTGTATACCTAGTAAGGGAATGCAAAGAATATAAATAAAACAGCCAGTACATCCTTGGATTGGCAAAAAGGTGACCTAGTACTCATGAGCTATCCTCCACCACAAAAGAATCTCGTGAACTGATCTGTTCTTTCCCTTGTCATATATTCATTTAACAAACATTTACTGAAATCTATTCCATGCAAGGTACTGTGCTAGGCAGTCTCACATTGCCTTCCCAATAATACTATCTTCCTACTAGCAATACTATCTCTTTTAAGATTTTATTTATTTATCGGATAAAGATCACAAGTAGGCAGAGAGGCAGACAGAGAGACAGGGGGAAGTTGGCTCCCCGCTGAGCAGAGAGCCTGATGCGGGGCTGGATCCCAGGACTCTTGAGTTCATGACCTGAGCCGAAGGCAGAGGCTTTAACCCACGGAGCCAAGCAGGCGCCCAGCAATACTATTTTTATCAACTAGCAATAGTCATGCCTTGAATAATCCTCACTGGATAGGATACCACTACTGTGCAAAGCTGACAGTACTGTGTACTGTTATCAACTCCAATTTATACACAAAGAAGCTAAGATTCAGAGGTTTTAGGTAACTGCCCCAAGATGGTATGTGTTAGACATATTTTACTGAGGTTTCCAAGAAGAATAAGCCAACCAGATCATATTCATATAAGAGTGGAGCAGGCCATCATTCACTCATTCATTCATGCATGCATTTATTTGTGTTATTGTTGTTGTCCTGCAGAAGTTAATTGTATGCCCAACCTTGTACTAGGTATTAGGGGAAAGTCTGCTTTTAGGAAAAAGGGTAGTATTACTTACCGGTGCTGATACTTTATGTATGTTAACTCACCTAGTTTAAGAATGCGCTGGCCAAGTTTTGATCTAGAAGAGTAAATTTAAAAAGAGTAAAGAAAATAAAATAAATTTTTTTCTGGCTCAAGTCTAATATCCTATACCATTTGGACCTGATTGCTGAGGTTCAGTCATTCTTTTTGAATTGTTGTAAGCCTTTGATAAATTTTCAGAGGTTTTTTTTTTTTTAAAGATTTTATTTATTTGACAGAGAGAGATCACAAGTAGGCAGAGAGGCAAGTATTGAGAGAGAGAGAGAGAGAGAGAGAGAGAGAGGAGGAAGCAGGCTCCCTGCCTAGCAGAGAGCCCGATGTAGGACTCGATCCCAGGACCCTGAGATCATGACCTTAGCTGAAGTCAGAGGCTTAACCCACTGAGCCACCCAGGCAGCCCTAAATTTTCAGAGTTTTAAAAAGAACTGACTGACTACTTTTGCTATTGTTCTCATTGGTTTTATGGAATAGCAGAATTCTACAGGTCTTAATACATCATTCCAGAATTTCCTCCCTGTGATGGTTTTAAACTCACTTCTTGTATGGGGTTTTTGTCATTCTTAGTGATCAAGTTCACGTTATCCTACAGTTGCAGTAACTGAGTCTTGGCTCTGATTTGTAACAGTTCAATATCTTCATTGTGGAGGTGGTGCTACCTTGTTTAATCCATCTTCCTAGAGGGTATGTTGCTAAATCCTCGTATTGATTCCCACTCATTTAAAGACTATGTTAGGGGCACCTGGCTGGCTTAGTTGGTAGAGCATATGACTGTAAATCTTGGGCTTGTAAGTTCAAGACCCACAATGGGTGTAGAGATTACTTAAATTTTTTTTTAAATCTTTTAAAAAATACAGATTATTTTAGAAAGGTAAACAAGCCCCTTGTTACTTCCTGTGTATATATATCTGGCCCAGAACTTGGGAAAAATATGAAGTCATTCCTAATGTTCTTTTATATTGGTACTGGTGTTATTTTTTGTAGAGAGTGTAACTTACAGAGAAATAAATGGCTTCTGTCTGGGCCTTGCTCTTTGGACCTAGATTTACAGGGGGAAAGTCCCAAGAAGAAGTATTTAAAAGATAGCTGTTTCCATATGAAGGTAAGAACCCCAAGATAAAGATAAGAAAGCTATACTTTTAAAAAAGAACAGCTTTATTTGCTACTGCTACTCTGCTACTCTGCTACTCTGACTTTATTTACCTTTTATTATAACTAATTTCTTAGTCAATTCCTATGTAGAAATTTTAGATTGGCCTCTGGTATACTATCAGCCTATGGTGGAAGGATCTTACAAATTTATATTTGGATGTTAAGGGGAGTACCAGAAACCCTACACTCAATGGGGTAGACAAAGCAAATCAGTGAGAGGGCTCCAAGGAAAAGTCTATCTTTCAGAGTAAAAAAAAAGGGTAGAAGGTTCACCACGCCTCACATAGATAATTCCCTGGTAACCTTGGGACATTGGAAGTTCTTTTAAGGAAACCTAGATTTTTCATTTACATAGATATTATATACTAACTACCCTGACCTCCCTGCCCAACTGCAGTCTGGCTTAGATGTCCCCCTGCTGGACCCCCACCTCACTTTGTGCCCATTCCATATTCTTCAATAGCCCTTCCCTAACCCTACAGAATTACAGGATTTTGACTTGCCTTTGTTATCTCAACATCTAGAATAAAGCTTGGTGCTAATAGATGCTCAATAAATTGCATGTGGAACTTTTTTTTTTTTTTAAGCATTTCTCTTGTTTGTTCAGACTTCCTCCCATTACTGCCCAAAAGTCTGCCAAGCTTCATTATTCATTTCAGTAGGATTTTCCAAGGCTATGTAGTTCAACTCATCTGACTTTAAGATTTACTACACTATCATCTAGATCTCTTTTCCCACTGTCATTTTATCTTGATTCAGATTTTCCTATAAAACACACTAGTATTGTTTTTTCTTCCCTTAGCAAGGATCATGTTGAGGGATTTATACTTCTTGAATCAATTTCCTCTTCACCCCTTTTCTGCTTCTTGTCTTTCTTCTTTTAAATACTGGTGAAGCTATACATAAGTTATGACAAACTCTTAGTCTCTATATAAATAGTTTCCTCATCTTCCATAATTTTAAAACTTACTTTACATTACTCATCTATCTCATTCTCTTAAAGCTTCTCCCATATTTGTAAAACCCTGCTCATGCTTGAACCTATACCTGCTTTCTGAGAGCTCCCTTTTCCGTGCACTGCCATCTACACTCCTCACAAACAGCTCAGCCCCACTGGCGCATCTGTGATGTTAATCAGCTATGATAAAAGAACGGCTTAAATTAGGATGAAGGGCAGGTGGCCACTTTCCTGCGATTTGCTCCCCTGCTTTCACGTTTGGATCCTGAAATACTTCTTTCAGCACAAACTGCATTCCTTACCAACCAACCTTATGTCTAATTTGATCTCTATGTTGTTACTGTGTATAACATTGTTATTTTATACAGTGACCATAACTCTGCCTGGGGTCACTATCTAGTGCAGGGGGTGAACACTGACTCTTTTTTTTTTTTTAATGTTAACTTACTATCCTTCTCTTAAAGCCTCCCCACTCCCTCCCCCCCTCCCCCACTAGCATCCCAGGCCAGACAGGAGTGCCTATTTTCTCTCTCTCTCTCTCTCTTTTTTTAAGTAAGCTCTATGCACAAGACGGGACTTGAATTTATGACCCTCTAGATCAAGAGTCACAAGCTCGACCAAATGAACCAGCCTGGTGCCCCACATACTCCTGCTCAAACTTTGTGAGCTACTGCACATATTAGTGTGTACAGATAATGGGGATTTCAGCCTCAGTTTTGCTGGGAACCATACCTACCTCCTCCCTCTCTCTCCCTTTCTTCCATTCTTCTGATACCCTTTTCTCTCTTCTGACTTCCTTCAGTCCCCTTTATCACTCACATCTCTAGCCTAAGTGTCGCTTTCTCTCCTTGGTTGGTATTCAGCTTCTCTTCATTTTTCATACCACAAATTACTTCAAATTTTACTTTCTTCTCTGCTTGCTCTTAAGACAGTATCTGACCCAGTAATGTCATTCAGTAACACCAACTTCTATTATGATTTTACTTCTACCCATTCCAAACCCTGGGAAGACCCAGGATCTAAGATTTTTCTCTGATATCCATTTCCTGTGCTTTGTACACTGGCTCAAGTCATTTCTTCCTCTTTTACCAAAATGTGTGTGTGGTGGGAGTGGAAAGTTGACACAATGTCTGAACCTATTTCCTGGCATGTGGAGATGCCATGTAAATTCCTACCACAACTTTTTGGGTCTTTTTTTCTTCTTTAGAGAGACAGAGAGAGAATGCGTGTGCATGAGGAGATGGGGACAAAGAAGGACAGGAGAGTAAGAGAGAGAGAATCTCAAGCAGGATCGCTGCCCTGTGTGGAAACAAAGATGGGGCTCGATCTCACAACCTTGAGATCATGACCTGAGCCAAAAATCAAGAGTCAGAGATGTAACTGACTGAGCCACCCAGGCGCCCCTTTCCTGGTCTTTTTGTGCCCATCTTTGCCTTCCAACTTTGATTTTCTGTTCAATACATAGAGCTTACCTCTTTCATGTAATTTCCCTATCCAGTGCAAGGCATAATATTGTTTTCCTTTGGGCTCTTAAAAATGTTTCACCCATGTAGTCCCTTGCCTGATTGACACTTTTTGGTATGCCTGTGCTCCCAATTTAATCAGATGCCTTGAAGACCCTGTCTATTTTATGAGCTAAGTGCACACAAGCTTATATATACATATTCATACTCACAACCCCATGAATGAATAATTTTCCTTAAGTGCAGAATAATTAGTCAGAATCTAAGGCCTTATAGCAAGTTAAACCAGAAGACCAAACAAAGCACAAATTTACAACGGCATCATAAAAAACCTTGCACGTTCATAAAAAATTCTGCCAGCCCAAGGACTGTTCAATTAGACTCTTTGGTGGTAGAATTTATTCTAAATAAAACCTCACCTCCATGCTGTGCCATTTCTACATAAGAATTGGAGAGAACTATGTAGATCCTGCACCTGTTGAGTTATACAGAAAATCGGCAGGAAACCAAGAGTGCAAGTGCATGTGATTAAGTACAAAAGATTAGAATAAAAACCTTAGGTGGCTATGGATTCTGCTGTTCTTTTAACTCTCCATGCTCTTCTACATCATATATGATTAGTGGGCAAAAATCACATAATAACAAATTACTAGCCTTATGCTTAAGGTTCTTAGACAATGCATATGGCTTGAACATCTATGGCTATTCTGAGCATACAAAATGATTAAGCCAAACAGAAAGGTTATCATGTTGTGCTTATGAATTTTGGTAACTCGTGACCTTGCGTTATGCATGTCTGTGATTCTGGAGAGCAGATTTAGGTGAAGTTTTGTGGCGGCTCCTGCCGGGGCTAATCAGGAGAGCTGCTGAGACTAAAACTGAAGTGGAAGTTGCAGCTGCTTGGGAGATGATTTTCATTAAAGCTGCCTGCCAGGGTCAACACAGAATCCAGACTGGATTTTGGAAACAAAATGTGACACTTGCAAGGCACTTGGGCACAGGATTCAGAATATTCTCATGGTGGAATTGCATCTTTTTACCAAGAATGGAAATAAAATCTTTAAACAATTATTGACATAGAGTTCACCCTAAAATACACAGTTAAATGTGAACATTTCCATTATTTCCTTCTATCTAATAATTATAATACATATATGGAGATTCTGCCATTAAATATAGATGTCTCCAGGGTGCCTGGGTGGCTCAGTGGGTTAAAGCCTCTGCCTTCAGCTCAAGTCATGATCCCAGAGTCCTGGGATCAAGCCTCCCCCCCGCCCCCCAATCAGGCTGCCTGCTCAACAGGGAGCCTGTTTCACTTCCTCTCTCTCTGCCTGCTCCTCTGCCTACTTGTGATCTCTGTCTGTCAAATAAATTAAAAAAAAAAAAAATAGATGTCTCCAGCATTTGAAAATGAGTTACAGCTATTGATAGATCAAAGTATAATCCTCAGTTGTGTTAAAGTAATGAAATTGTGAGTAATGAAATACATGTAAAGATATTGGTAAAAATTTGTGATTTGTTGAAGGACAAAGGTTAATCTTAAATTTATATATCACTGTACTTTTTTCCTTGGCTTAAAAAAAAAGTGGCTTAAAAAAAGGTGGGTCTATTTATAGAATTCTTTTTAGTAAGTTAATAGATGCATAGGAAAAGAAAAATATGACTTTTGGGAAACCTGTAATAGATATCCGAATTTCTTTGGCCATTAAGGTATTTTAAGACATTTGTTAAATCATGTTATCTTTGTTATTTTAGTGTTAGTATACAGATTTTAGATGATAAGATGATGTCTATAAAATGATACAATTCTTTGTTAAAATAAACATAGTGCTTAGAAACTAGGTTGATAGCATAAAGACAGGAAGTATTATTTTCCAAGAGAGATAAAGTGATGATGAGTCACAGAAGCGCTGTAGTATTGGGTGCCTGGGTGGCTAAGTTGGAAGACTGAGCAACTCTAGATCTTGGGGTTGTGACTTGGAGACTCATGTTGGGTGTAGAGATTACTTTTTAAAATAAATAAACTTTTTAAAAGTGTATTATAATAATATAATAATTGTATTTGGTTTCAGGCTTAAAAATCCCCCTTCCCTCCATTGCTTTATCCCAACAAATACATTATTTGTTTAGATGCACGCATATCATATTTGATTTTTTTATAAAGATTTTTATTTATTTATTTGAGAGAGAGAGAATGAGCATGAGAAGTGAGAGGGTCAGAGGGAGAAGCAGACTCCCCACCGAGCAGGGAGCCTGATATGGGACTCGATCCCGGGACTCCAGGATCATGACCTGAGCCGAAGGCAGTCGCTTAACCATCTGAGCCACCCAGGCGTCCCTATTTGAATTTTTTAATAAGCTAAATTTATTTGAGAAGTAGTAAAGAAAGATCTTAGTCCAGGACTATTTCACGCCGTCCTGTATCTACACAACTTCCAAGCCTCTTGGACATTCCTCCTATGCCTTTGAGAGTAGCTACTAGGATTCCACCATTAAGCCACAACTTTGACATACACCTTATGCTCAATAAATATTAGCTTACTACATGAATTTTTCTAGTTTCCACTACCTCAATCTATGATCCTTACCAGGCTGTGTTCCAAAATTCAGAAAATCTGAGTACTTAGAAGATTTTACAGCAGTGCCAGATAAGAAACAGACCTGTAAATTTGTAATTGCTGACCAGAAAAATTTAGATTGTTGTTAACAGCATATAATTATATCTTTTTAGATAAGTGCAATAAAATGCTTCTTATTTTAGTCACTGGAGTCTGTTTTATTTTTTAATAACTAAAAGGAAAAATGAAATCAAACCATAGAATCCCTGAAAAGAAGAGTTAGTTTTTCAATACTTTTCAAATTGCCATTAAGGGGCAGTAGTTAAGGATATTACTATCTTAGAAAATACAAGCACTTGTTCTTCAAACACAGAAATGTATTGGTATGAAATCTCTCAAGGTAATATAAATCCTAGAGGAGGCATAAATTTACCAAGGAAGAAAAGAAAAAAATGATACTGCTTGATAAGACGAAGCTGCCAAAAAGCAATAGGACCTGCCTATCCTCATTCACGAGATTGACACCTCCGCTTGCAGGTGCCAAACGATAAGTTCTTAATGCGTATGTGTCATTTGAATGTGTGTGCATAACAAGTGAATACAAACACGAGTTTTTTAATTAAATTACTAAGTCCCTACGGAATGCTAGTCATTATATCAGCTCTCCCACTTCGATCTGAGAATAATTCATGTGGGCTTAATAATACTCACTACATGGTAACTGCTCCCAAATTATCAGTTGTTCTCTTCAGTTCCACGCACCGACTTCTGTTATCTAGACCAGGGTTTTCTAATTCACTATCCTACCCTTGTTTGCCCTTCTGACGAGCACATTTACTCCCGCTTTTATTCCGCTTCTTTCCCTTCATAACGTGCCGGGTTCACTATTGGTGCTTAATTGTACAATCTGAAACGGAATTTTGAAATAAGTTTTCATATGTTAAAATCTCTCTCTTCTCGGGCTGAGGCTGAGACAGTGAGTAGTGGGAAAATGTCAGACACTATGACAGGGTCGGTTCATGCATTATCTCCCCAATATGCCTGGTATGTAGCTGCGTTTTCTGCACATTCTGAAGACTGGCTATGTATGAAAATCTGCACTTAAAATTAATGGCCTTATATAGAATTGTTGTATGCATCAGATATATATAGAGAGAGAGGTACATAGATATAAATATAGATAGATAGATATAGATAGATATAGATATAGATACGATAGTGAATAGGCTTTTCATACCTATAATCTAGTTATATTTTGGACTGTATAAAAAAATTCCTTACCTAACATGATGAACTTGTGTAAATTTTATAGAAATTTTAATTGGAAATCTTTGGTTCCTTTCATTTAAGAATTTCTGTATTTAAGAATCTCTCCCTCTCTTTTTTCTTTTTTTGTCTTTTACAAAAGGCAAAAGTTTGTTGTCTGTACAACAACAATCTCATGAATGGGGATAGGCATTTGCTTTGTTCCTAAAAGTCCACATATGAGTGAAATCATGTGGTATTTGTCTTTCTCTGGTGTCTATTTTTAATTTTTTGAGGAACCTTCATGCTGTTTTCTACAGCGGCTTCACTAATTTGCATTCTTATCAACAATGTACGAGAATTCCTTTTTCTCTACATCCTTATCAATACTTCTTATTTCTTGTGTGAGGTGTGAGGTGAAATCTCATTGCAGTTTTGATTTGTATTTTCCTGATTTTGAACATGTGTCTGTTGGCCATTTGTATGTCTTCCTTGGGAAAAGATCTGTTAGGACACTCGGCCCACTTTTATTCAAATTATTTGTTTTGGGGTCTTCAGTCATATAACTTGTTTATATATTTTTGATATTATCTCTTTATCAGATACATCGTTTGCAAAAATCTTCTCCCATTCAATAGGTTGCTTTTTTGCTTTGTTGATGGTTACTTTCACTGTGCAAAAGCTTTTTATTTTGATGAAGTCCCAAAAGTTATTTTTGCATATGTTTCCTTTGTCTGAGGAGACATATCTAGAAAAATGTTTCTGTGGCCAGTGTCAAAGAAATCATTTGATAACAAAGAAATGTCAAAGAAAGGAGTTTTATGATTTCAGGTCTCACATTTACCTTTAATCAATTGGGAGTTTATTTTTGTATATGATGGAAGAAAGTGATCCAGTTTCATTCTTTTGTATGTGGCTGTCCATTTTTCTTAATATCATTTGGTCTTTTTCCTATTGTATATTTTGCCCTCTTTGTCATAGATTAACTGATCATATAAGTGTGGGTTTATTTCGGGGCTCTGTATTCTGTTTTATTAATCTATGTGTCTATTTTTGTGCCAATACCTTTGTAGTAAAAAAAAAAAAAAAAAAAAAAGGAAGAAAGAAAAGAAAAAAAAAGAGCTTTGTGATATACCTGGAAATCTGGAGGATTGTCATACCTCCAGCTTTATCCTCCTTTCCAAAGACAAGATTGTTTTGGCTATTTGGAGTGCTTTGTGTTTCATATAAATTTTAGTACTATTTGTTCTAGTTCTATGAGAAAATGTTGTTGCTGTTCTGATAGGAATTGCATTAAATCTGTAGATCGCTTTCAACAGCATAGACATTTTAGGATTACTGGTTTTCCCAATCTATGAGCATAGAGTATCTCTCCATTTGTTTGTGTCATCTTAAATTTCTTTCATCAATGTGGTATAGTTTTTGGACTATAAGTCTTTCATCTCCTTGGCTAAGTTTATTCTTAGGTACTTTATTCTTTTTGGAGCAATTGTAAATTTATTTTTCTGCTGCTTCATTTCTAGTGTATAGACATGCAACAGATTGATGATTATTAATTTTATATTCCACTTATGTAATTTTAATGATCAAAAGTTATTAGTTATCATTTAAATCATTACATTATATACATTAAAAATATATTTGATTTAGAAAGATTGTTTTCAGTGGAATCTCCTAAAGTACACATTAATATTTCTTTTTTTTAAGTTTTTTTTTTTAATTTGTTTATTTGACAGACAGAGATCACAAGAAAGCAGAGAGGCAGGCAGAGAGAGAGGGGGGAAGAAGGCTCCCTGCCAAGCAGAGAGCCAGATGTGGGGCTCGATCCGAGGACTCTAAAATCATGACCTGAGACGGAGGCAGAGGCTTTAACCTGAGCCACCCAGGCACCCCCACATTAAACTCATGATAGAAACAAGTTAAAGTCACATACAAACTTCAAAATTCAAATTTTCTTTTTTTTTATTTTATTTATTTGACAGAGAGAAATCACAAGTAGACAGAGAGGCAGGCAGAGAAAGAGGAGGAAGCAGGCTCCCTGCTGAGCAGAGAGCCCAATGCTGGGCTCTATCCCAGGACCCTGAGATCATGACCTGAGCCAAAGGCAGAGGCTTTAACCCACTGAGCCACCCAGTTGCCCCAAAATTCAAATTTTCTGCTGATTTATACCCTGACCTTTTATTTCAAAGAAAACTAATGTCTTCAATATATTTTTCTACAAACATCATGGTAGAAGTTTTAATAGTTAATAAATATATAAAAAGTGAATATCAGGAGGAGATGGAGGAGAAGAGAATGGCATTAAATAATATAATGATGCATATTTGTCAGTATGATAAGTTTGAAAATTTTATAGTTATATATAACTATATTCTGCTAAAAACTTTAACTTGTTTACATATAGAACAGTTGGAAAAAATTCTGTTGGTATAATATTCAAACTTCAAAAAACAAATTGCAGACCAGGTGACAAGCAATAATTTTCAGTAAATTATTTGAATTTTAATATCTTAAAATCCTCACTGGAATTTTATATCACTAATTATGATAGAGAAGAATTCTTAACTTCAAATGTCAGCAAACATATGTTAAAAATGATTAATACTGCAAATATGCAATAATAATTCCCATATTACTCTTTCCCTTCCTTTCTCTCTCTTTCTTTCTCTCTCTCTCACACAGAGAGAGAGACTCTATGTTGGGAACAGGGTTTTTTTTTAAGATTTTATTTATTTATTTGACAGAGATCACAAGTAAGCAGAGAGGCAGGCAGAGAGAGAAAGGGGGAAGCAGGCTCCCTGCTGAGCAGAGAGCCTGATGCGGGGCTCAATCCCAGGACCCTGAGATCATGACCTGAGCCAAAGGCAGAGGCTAACCCACTGAGCAACCCAGGCGCCCCTGGGAACACTTTTTTTTAAGTCTAATTAACCATTTTTACCTTAGTTATAACAATTTTTTCAATAATAAATTTGTGGTAGACAATTACCACTTTACTGACATTTAGGCAACAAAGGGTTAAGTAAAATTAAAATATCAAAACTCTGTGCCTATAGGAATAGACAACTCTTGGAAAAGTTACCAAATTTCTCGATTTAGTAAAAATAATAGTGTAGTGAATTTTATGTAGAATTGTAGATATTGCTATATAGATTATAAGGAAAATTTTCACAAATAGAGTAGTGGAGAAATAAGGGGGAGAAAAGGAAATTGCTAAAGAATAAAAACATGTACAGGATATCAAATACGTGTAGCTAAGGTCAGTAAACACCATGTGTTAGAAGTTAATGGTATTTCCAGAAAATGCATGCATTTAAATTCAGGAAATCCATTTTATTTTGTTTTAATTCCTGTATAGTTGACATAAAGTGCTATATTAGTTCCAGGTATACAATATGGTCATCCAACACTTCCATAAATGACCTTGTGCTCATCACCACAAGTGCACTCCGTAATCCCTATCACCTGTTTCACCAATCTCCACCACCACCCCCTCTGGTAACCATTGGATTGTTCTCTCTAGGTGAAGAGTCAGGAAATCTAGGTTACAGTTTTAATTTCTTAGAGGGCTAGTTCTAAGAATGGTTGAATAATAACCTCCCAAAGTCCACTCCTCCATAAAAGCAACGTGAGCAATTGAAAACATTTCAAAATCAACAAATTTTGAAATCAACCTTTCAGAACTTTGGAAATCAACTAAAGGCCTATGACAATCCAAAGTGTGTTTATTCAAGAAAAATGGCTGAATCTCAACATGAGCAAATGCTCTTATTTGATCTACAAGTGCTATGAAAAACCAAACATTTGGAAGCTACTGGGTAAGACAAAATGGGGTTGTACCTCCCGCCAAATCCCAGAGAATCCTCACTATGTGATCTGACCTGTCTGGCAGCTACTTAAAAGCTCCATTCTCAAGGGATGACTTTATTTGATCTGATTTAGGGCCTGCTCTGTGAAAACCACTCTATCCTTGGGACAATTACCAAAAACTATTAGTAATACTTGTTTGTCATTATAGCTGCCTGGGTAGCATTACCAATTAGTGCTAATAAGAGGCTAATAAAAAAAAAAAAAATTAAAGGATGGGGTGCCTGAGTGGCTCAGTAGGTTAAGCAGTCAGCTCTTGATTTCAGCTCAGGTCATGATCTCAGGATTCTGGGATTGAGTCGCACATCGGACTCTGTGCTCAACAGAGAGTCTGCTGGAGGTTTCTCTCTCTCCTTCTACCTTTGCCCCTTCCTCTGCTTGAGCTTGCTCTCTCTCGAGTAAATAAATAAATCATACAGAGAAATTGGGAAATGACCTGTCAATAGGGACTTAAAAATGCCAACATATTTCTGGGAATCTAGAAAGTCACATTCATGTGCTGAGTGGTGTACATACCAAGGAAAGACCTGAGAAGGTCCTAATCTCTGACCACTCAATGATCTAAAGGGCATGTACAAGCAAAAAGTGAGTACTAAGGCAGCCTTGTCAACTTCTTCCCAGAGCATTTAAGGAATACCCCAATACAAACATGGCACTTCTCAGCAATGTCTGGGAGACTTACTGATCCAGGCATTGAAGGGAATCTCTTTTTAATCACTAGCTACCACTAACTGAAGCAAGCAGAGGTTTCAGTAGCACATATGGCAAAAAATACACCCTCTTCAGACTATATCCTGCAAAGTAACCAAATAAACAGCAACAATATCAAAGCCTAGGGAAGAGAGGACAATATGACTTCCAGAATTGGAACATTGTACTCTTTAAAATGTCCACTTTTCCAACAACAAATATATGACATGTGCTAAGAAAAAAATCAGAAAAGCATGAACCATGCATAGGAACAATAGCAGTCAATAGATAATGACCTTAAGAAATCCTAAAATCTGTGCTTATTCAACAAAGACATTAAATCAGCCATTTTAAATATGGTTAAGGAACTAAAAGATAGAGACATATGAAAAAAATAGGGACATATAAAAAATGTATTTCCAATAGAAGATATCAATAAAAAGATAGAAATTATTTAAAAAATCAAGTAGAAATTCTGGAGTGAAAGTACAACAACTGAAATAAAAAAATTCTTCCTGCTAGCATCAGAACAGCGGATGTGAGCAGGAAGCATAAATCAATTTGGAAAGAAGTCCACTGATTATTCCACTTATGAAACTCGGAACAAGAATGGAGAAAAATGAACATAGCCTCAGAGACCTGTGGGACAGCATTAAGTATACCATCATGCATGTACTGGAAGATCTTGAAGAGAAGAAGAGAGAGGGGGAAAATTTGAAGGAATATTGGCTGAAAACTTCCCAAATTTAATGAAAAACATGAATCTGCACAATTCCAAGTAAGATAAACTCAAAGATATTCACACGTAAATATATCATAATCAAACATTTATATGCCAGACAAGTGCAAAGAGAGACTTTGAAAGTCTCATCACATACAAAGAAAGTTCAATAATATTGACAACTGATTTTTCAGAAACCATAAAGCATAGAAGGCAATGTAATGATGTACTTGAAGTGCTGAAAGAAAGGGTATTGACAGCACAAGAATCCTACATTCTGAAAAACTATATTTTACAAATTAAGGAGAAATGAAGAATTCCAAGATAAAAATTGAGAATTTATTGCTAGCAGTAATGCCCTGGAAGGAAATTCTTCAGGCTATAATGAAAGGAAATTTGGGGCATCCAGGTGGCTCAGGTCATGATTCCAGGGTCCTGGGATCAAGTCCTGAATGGATTTCTGTATTGAGCCCCCCACATCAGGCTCCCTGCTCAGTGGAGAATCTGCTTCTCCCTCTCCCTCTCCTCCCAACCCCACCACCACCACTCCACTACTCATGCTCTTAAATAAGCAAATAAAATCTTTTTTTAAAAAAGAAAGGAAACTAGATATTATCTTGAATCCATATAAAAAAATTAAGTGCATTTGTAAAAGTAATTACATAGAAAAACATAAGAAAGGGTGTAAATGTAGCTTGCTCTTTTTTTTTTTTTTAGAATGTTTTTTGTTTGTTTGTTTGCTTTTAGTTTCAGAGGTAGAATTTAGTGATTCATCAGTTGCATATAACACCAAGTGCCCTCCTCAATGCCCATCACCCAGTCACCCAATCTCCCCACCTACTTCCCCTCCAGCAACCCTCAGTTTGTTTCCTATAGTTCCTCATCTCTTACAGTTTGCCTCCCTCTCAATTTTCATTTTATTTTATTTTTCCTTCCCTTCCCCTATGTTCATCTGTTTTGTTTCTTAAATTCCACACATGAGTGGTGAAATCATATGGCATTTGTCTTTCTCTGATTGCCTTATTTTGCTTAGCATAATATTCTTTACTTCCATCCATGTCATTGCAAATGGCAAAATTTCATTCTTTTTCATGGCTGAGTAATATTTCATACCAGGATATATACCACATCTTCCTTATTCAGTTATCTGTTGATGGATTTTTGGACTCTTTCCATATTTTGGCTATTGTGGATATTGCTGCTCTACACCTTGGGGTGCACATTCCCTTTCAAATCACTATGTTTGTATCCTCTGAATAAATACTTAGTGGTGTAAATGCTGGGTTGTAGAGTAGTTCTATTTTTAACTTTTTAACTTCATACTGTTTCTAAATTGTATTTCTCTTATCATTATTGAAGCGGAGCATCTTTTTTTTTTTTAATATAATTTTTTATTTTTTATAAACATATATTTTTATCCCCAGGGGTACAGGTCTGTGAATCACCAGGTTTACACACTTCACAGCACTCACCAAACCACATACCCTCCCCAATGTCCATAATCCCACCCCCTTCTCCCAAACCCCCTCCCCCCAGCAACCCTCAGTTTGTTTTGTGAGATTAAGAGTCACTTATGGTTTGTCTCCCTCCCAATCCCATCTTGTTTCATTTATTCTTCTCATACCCACTTAAGCCCCCATGTTGCATCACCACTTCCTCATATCAGGGAGATCATATGATAGTTGTCTTTCTCTGCTTGACTTATTTCGCTGAGCATGATACGCTCTAGTTCCATCCATGTTGTCGCAAATGGCAAGATTTCATTTCTTTTGATGGCTGCATAGTATTCCATTGTGTATATATACCACATCTTCTTGATCCATTCATCTGTTGATGGACATCTAGGTTCTTTCCATAGTTTGGCTATTGTGGACATTGCTGCTATAAACATTCGGGTGCATGTGCCCCTTTGGATCACTACGTTTGTATCTTTAGGGTAAATACCCAATAGTGCAATTGCTGGGTCATAGGGCAGTTCTATTTTCAAGATTTTGAGGAACCTCCATGCTGTTTTCCAGAGAGGTTGCACCAGTTTGCATTCCCACCAACAGTGTAGGAGGGTTCCCCTTTCTGAAGCGGAGCATCTTTTTATATGATTATTGGCCCTTTAGGTTTCTTGATTTTTAATCGTTTTTCATATCCTTACCACCTTCCTCCCCCTCCCCAACTGGGTCATTTTTTTTCTTTTTGAATTATAAAATGTCTTTCTATATCCTGGATGTTTATTTTTGTGCATATGTTTATTCTCTGTCCTCACAGACTTCGTAGTCAAATGAAGAAACAGAAAATGGAGTTCAGTGGGTGCCATGAGAAGTACAGAGGGATAATGGGGTATGGGGAGAACTTTTAAACCAGATTTCTGGGGAAGTGGGAGGATATCCAGAAGTGATATTTAATCTGAGATCCAGGGAGAGGGGTAGCCAGTTGGGAAACTAGGCCATCTCTAGAACAATTTTTCTTTTTTTCTTTTTTTAAAATATTTTTTCAATTTTTCTTATTATTTATTTTCTCACCATAGCACCTACCCTCCATTTGTAACTCTTTTATTCTACTCTCTTATTTAAAATACAACTACATGAAGCAATATTTTAAAAACTGCGTTGATGGTGTTATAATGGACAAAGGTGTAATTTGTGTGGAAAACATTGTACAAAGAAAGAGGGGAGATGGAGCTATATTGAAACAATTTTTTTAATATGCCATTGAAATTAGCTTGATCTTAATCTGATTTAAATTGTCTTAAATTAAGATGTAAATTGTAATCCCAGGGCAACCAGTAAGAAAATAACTCAAATTTATATGGTAAAAGAAACAGCTACAGGTTTAAAGTATAAAATATGAAAATGAGACAATTCAAACAATCAGTAAAATCTGAATTTAAAAATCAACCATAATTAACAACATCCTAAAATAATCACTTTACTATGTTGGTGTTTACTTAATTAAAAAGGTCCATATGTATTTGAAAACATAAGTGTGTTTTAATTTAACATGATATTGTAAGCCTTTTTTGGTCTTAGGTTTGGATTTGAAATGTGTGGTGGGAAATTTTAAAATATGTTTTCCATACATTGTAGAATCTCTACATACACACGCAAACAGGCATTTTATTCGTTACATATGATTAAAATGTAATAAAATGGATTCCTGATGTGTCCATTTATGTTAAACATATAAGACATTTTTAAGTAATTGCAGTGATTTCAAAATCAAGAACTGAAAGTTGAAATCAAATCCAAAGGTCTATTTGCACTGACATGATTTAAAGTGCTACCAACAACATACATGATAAAATGTATCTTTTTCCTAGTGATTTTTATTAATCTGAAAGCAAATTAAAGAATTCTTTAACAACAAAGTCTTGTAAAGTGAATTAATAAGCAAAAGCTGATATAATTTAAAATAAATTAAGTGTCCATTCAAGTGCTTTTGGTCTGTGGGCCCATGCAAATTTGCTTGGAGAAGTTATTCTCTCAGCATTCCCTTCACATGTGGATTTGTGTGATGTTTGTTTTCACTAAGAAGGAGAAAATGGAAAAGCTATTTCAGAACCAGATTTGATTGCTTTGAAAACAAACAAACAAGAAGTGCTTTTTTTCCTTGTGGCTTTGGGCTAATTGCTCCTCCCTTCAAATCTCTGTTTTCTTGTTGTTTTTTTTTCCCCCCTTTATCTATTTTCAAGGTAAATTTAATAGCTTATGGGAAAAACTTGTTTAATTTACTTCCTCTCTTTGAAAAAGGTTTCTTTCTATATCTCTTCTTTCCTTACTCTCTGAAGTCTGATTTTAGTTTTATCACGTTAAGGAATTAATAATGCATGTGACTGATTTTTTTCTGATATTTTTTCAACTTTTAAGAGGTTGTGCTTAATGATCTGATCCCAGAAATGACATGTCCTCATTTCAATTCTGCCTCTGAGAAAAACTGTATTATCTCCAGAGAGCAATGATATAGCCTTGTACATTTGTTATCTATTGCCCTGATTATACCACCGGAAGAGAGAAAAGCCCATTTCAGGTTAAAAAACAAAAAACAAAAAAAAACTTTGAGTAAAAAAAAAAAACTTATTAAGGAATTTACATAATTAATTTTAATGATATGAAAATACAACATGTATATGTTCATACCCACCGTAGCTGGTGGGTATGAACAAATACTTTCTTTTGAAATATCTGTAACTAAGTGACTTCTTATGTGTTATTTTCTTACACAAAAATAATAGCTAGTGTTAAGGAACACTTACTAAGAAGAGACATGATTCTAGGCCCTTGGCATGTGTCAATTACTTTAATATTCATAGTAGTCTAGTAGATAGTTTACTGCATTTTAGAGTAGAAAACACTGAGATAAGGGACTGGTTAAAACATGTGCCCCAGGGGGCATCTGGTGGCTCAGTGGGTTAAGCCTCTGCCTTCGGCTCAGGTCATGATTTCAGGGTTCTGGGATCGAGCCCCACATCAGGCTCTCTGCTCAGCAGTGAGACTGCTTCCCCCTCTCTCTCTGGCTGCTGCTCTGCCTACTTGTGATCTCTGTCAAATAAATAAATAAAATCTTTAAAAAAAAAAAACAAAACTGTGCCCCAGGGTTTTACTACAAGTAACCTTGTGGTAGACCCTGCAATTTTAACCTCTATCTGTTGTTAACTATGATTATCAATGGAAGAATTGCATTTAATATCAAAAATAGATAATGTTTTCTAGTGGACAAAAGATAGACAGATATGTGGTATTATAAATAAGAGTAAGGATATAGACGTTTGCTTAGAATAATAAAATTTAGTGGATGTCAGAGTTCCTCCCATGATTAAAACTCTATTCACCATAAAAGAGTAAGTTGAAGCAAGATTTGGAAGTAGAAATTTGCCAAACATACTCTGGAGGCTGGTTTGTCTAAAACTGGATGCCAGATATCAAATCTGAATTTGTGAAAGTATGTTCTTGCTGATTCAATTTAATGCAAGGTAATCTTAAACTAACAAACAGTAATACTTTTAAATTCCTTAAAAGTGGGCTAGTAGTATAGATTTTTATATTTTTATGAAAGAATGAAAATTGTTCTCTCAGGTATGTATTAAATTAATAGTTGTGTTTGAGTCAGAGACCTTCCTAAAACATTAATTTATGGATTTAGGATAAATTTATAATCTTCCTAAAGTCTGTTCAAATGAAAACAAAAGAAACAAAATCATTTGAGGCCATCTTCATAATAATTTTTTTTTAAAGATTTTATTTATTTATTTATTTGACAGGTAGAGATCACAAGTAGGCAGAGAGGCAGGCAGAGAGAGAGAGAGAGGGAAGCAGGCTCCCCACTGAGCAGAGAGCCCGATGTGGGGCTCGATCCCAGGACCCCAAGATCATGACTTGAGCGGAAGGCAGCGGCCTAACCCACTGAGCCACCCAGGCGCCCCTTCATACTAATTTTTAACATAATTTTACATTATGTACTAATTTTATGCTAGGCACTCTTCTTTTTTTTTTTTTTTTTTGGGGGCTTTTTATTTATTTATTTATTTATTTATTTATTATTTTTTATAAACATATATTTTTATCCCCAGGGATACAGGTCTGTGAATCGCGAGGTTTACACACTTCACAGCACTCTTCTATGTGTTCCGCAAATCCTACTTCATTTCATCTTTCTACAAATGTGTGCAATGGCTATAGTCATCTACATTTTTTTTTAAGATTTTATTTATTTTTGTGCATGTGTACACATGAGAGAGAGAGAATGAGCCGGGGCTAAGATGGGGTGGTGAGGGGGTTGGGCAGGATTTAGTGGGAAACCCAAGGCGGGACTTGATCCCAGGATCCTGGGAACATAACTTGAGCCAACGGCAGACACTTAAACCACTGAGCCACCAAGATGGCCCTGTCATCTACATTTTATAGATGAAGAAACTCAGAGAGGTTTAACAGCTTGCCTGATGTAGCAAACACAGCTAAAATGTGTCAGACACAGGAACAAAACTTAAGACCTGGTTCCTTAATTTCTTATCATATCCATTATCCTATATTGTGTATTTGGGCTTTTAGAATTGTCATCAGTTATCATTCTTTCTCTCTCTCATATACACACACAAAATAAAACAATCCAGAACTCTAAACAGATCTCACATTTTATTGATAGGTCAAATCATCCAGGGGCACTATTAGAAAGCTGATTTGATATATGGTTAATGGAAAAGTTATATGAATAACTTGTAGAAGCAGTGGTCCTACAAGGAAGATTGAATTACTTATTTAGTTATAACTATAACTATAACTAAATTATTTCTATTTATAAATATAATATTTATATTTATAAATATAAATATAACTAAATATATATAAATATATATAAATATATATACAAATATATATTTATATATATTTAGTTATATTTATATTTATAAATATAAATATTATATTTATAAATAGAAATAATTGTATATATTTATATAAATAAATTGTATATATTTATATAAATAAATACATTTTATATAAACATATATATTTAGTTATATTTATAACTAAATAAGTAATTCAATCTTAATTTATATATATAAATATAACTAAATATATATAAATTACTTACTTACACTGTGATTGCTAATCATTTACTGAGTATCATTTACTGAGTATCTATCTCCTAGAATCAACATAAATATTTTGAATATTAAGGTTTTTTATTTTCAGGGTGCCTAAGTAGCTCAGTCGGTTGAGCGTCTGCCTTGGGCTCAAGTAATGATCCTTTGGCTAAAGTCATGATCAGGGGGTCCTGGGATAGAGCCCTGCCATCAATCGATGGGACTTTCTGCTCAACAGGGAGCCAAGTTTCTCCCACTCCCTCTGCCTGCCATTGTTTTGCTCTCTCTCTCTCTCTCTCTCTGTCAAAAAAAATAAATAAATAAATAAATAAAATCTTTAAAAATTTTAAAAATGATTTTTTTATTCTAAATTTATTTTCAGTCGTTTTCTTCACATCAGTTGATAATGATGTTTTAAAGTCATGGTTAATAATCAAGAAGCATTTATTCCTTTTCAAACAGAGTTGGATAAATGTAATTTTGAATTAAAAGCTTGTGAATCTGAAACGAATATATGTTCTCATCTTTCACCACGCACTAATTCCAGTAGGTAATCATTAAGCATTTCAGATTGGACATCAAGGAAAGAAAGTGACCCTACATTCAAGTGCCTACCACTGAACTTTCGTTTTCCTGTGTATTTAGGTTTGTGTCGGAACTCTTAAAAACATAAATTTACACATAAAGATATATGTGATGATCAGCCATTTATTATGGCTATGAGAGACCAAGAACTAACATTTTTATAACATTTCATAACTACAAGTTATTTTATACACTTTATATTCAAGAACCTTAAGTTACATAGGTGGGATTTTTTCCCCCATATTTTTGAATAAAAGTGAAAATGATATTCTTAGAACACTGTGATTGCTGATCATTTACTGAGTATTTTTTTTTAAGAAAATAATAATACTTCTGCACCTCAGTTTTTTAACCTACAGAACAGTAGTAATATACACCTAGTAATATACACCTTTCTTACTTCAAGTCTTTCTATTAAAATACCACGATAAGACAGGAGAAAAGAAAGTGCATACTGCAAACAGCTTTTCTTTGTCTCTGTTTTCCCATGTGAACAACATAAGCTAATGCTAAGTTCTTGGAGCATCACAGAAATTCTTTTTGTAACAAAAATTCTATTATATAAATGTTAAATGTTATTGGCTGCTCATGAACACATTCTTAACCTAGTTTAGACAGACTTTAAGCTAAAATTTATGCAGTGTTCATATTTTTCTTTCTCTCAACATGTATATTGTAGGATTAAAATTTTAAGACCTTCCACTTCTGATTCTCAGACTTGGATTCATTCGAGGTTAAGTCTGTAATGCATTGCTGTTCTCCTTCTTACTCTTAACAGGGATTAAGAGACTTGCCAGACCTATCAGGGTTTTAAGAAGAAGCATAACTAAACAATAGCAGAGTATTTATTTTTAAGGAAAATTAGTTTCATGCTATTCAGAGAGACAAACTCTGCCATGTAAACCCTAAAAAGTGTTAGTTCAAAAATGGGGTAATAGCCAGTATGCACTGGTGTTATAGAAAAAATTGATACTTCACTTTAAATATATGACCAGTAAGCTAATTTTTTATAACTCAGAAAATTGAAACCCCTTTAAAGACACAATTTCATTAGACCATAACTCCATTAAAATGTAACCAAAGGCTTGGGTCATCATTTATACAAATGGTTTTAATCAAAGAAAAATGCTTAGAGAAATGGAAGTGGCCAGTATTTTGTGTAATGCAATAGCTCCCCCATCTTACAGACTAAAGAATATAAACTAGAAATCTGTTGATATATAATATTAACAGCATCTGTATTTTATTTTTTAATCCTATTTTCCTTCCTTAACTCTTGCAAAGAAGAGAAACCTTATCATTGATGTACTTTTCCCCAAAATATCCATTATTTCTACATGATCTTCACAGAACATAAAACCCTACAGGAAATTGCAAGTATCTCAATGACTAGGGTATTTAAAAATTATCTTGTAAAGATAAATAAATACCATGGATATCCCATGCTTTGTAACATGTTCCGAGAAAATGAAATTTTCATTTATTTGATGTATGCTTTAAAAAATATATTCTTGGTTCATCTGGGGGGTTCAGTCAGTTAAATGACCAACTCTTGATTTCAGCTCATGTCATGATCTCAGGGTGATGAAATGAGCCCCTTTTGGGCTCTGTGCTCAGCACAGAGTCTGCTTGGAATCTCTATCTCCTCTCCTTCGACCTGTACCCCCACTCACGATGGCCCTCCCTCTCGCTCTCTCAAATAAATAAATAAATAAATAATATCTTAAAAAATAAAAATGATATTTTTATTCACGGTCTTTTACCCCCTTATATTTTGATTACTTACCAGTATTCAATAATTATTAGGTTGACTTAATACTTAAATAGTAAGCATTTTCAGTCTTGCAAAATAGCTAAAGAAATACTAAGCAAATTACCTCACATCTTCTTAACAGTGATTGCACAAGTTGGGGCACCTGGGTGCCTCAGTCGGTTAAGTATCTGCCTTCCACTCAGGTCATAATCCTGGGGTCTGGAATCATGTCCTGTGTTGGGCTTCCTGCTTAGTGGGGAGTCTACTTCTCTTTCTCCCTCTGCCCTTCTCCCTGCTTAGGCAAGCATTTGCTCTCTCTCTCAAATAAATAATATCTTTAAAAAATAAAAACCTTAAAAATCACTTAAGACAACTGAGATGAAAGAATTTCTTTTTCTGAAAATTCCTGAAAAATTGCATGTGAATATGTTAAAATTAATATTTCTGAAACTATTTTATGTACAATATGAATTAAAATTTGTCAATATTTAAAGTTTCATCAAGCCCTATATACTGTAGAGTTTTTCTATAGTTAGCAGTATGAAACGAATGCAAATTGTATGATAGCCAGGAGAAGGAAATGCCCATCTCATAAAAAAAAACATACTGATGAATAGAAGAAAAGAGAATTACTGATATTTCTCATTTTATAAAGTAGGTATTCAGTAGCCTACTAAATGTAAGGCAGGTTTTTAAAATTATCTTTTAATATTACATCAAAGATATGATTCCATTTGGGAAACATCACCACCTCCCCATATGCACCACCACCCAGAATTGAAAACATTTGGCAGAGTATATATTGGTCAAAGCTATTGAATGTTTAATAACAGAGCATTCAAGGACACTTAGAACCCTGTAGCCAGTTATGGTCTGGGACCAGCTTGTTGGCTAGATGCAGCCAATTATGTGCATCTCTTCCAAAATATGGTTCACTGACCTCATATAGAAGATTGAAATCGCCCAAGGTTGGATCATTTAAACCGTGGAGATTGGCAAAGGTTATATATCAAAACCTTTCCTATCTTATCCCCTCCTGCCAAGCTGGTTGTTAAACATTTACCAGTGTACTACAGCCAGTAGCAATTTCAAACCTAGAAAATACCTTCCAGCATCAAATTTCCTCTTTGGCTGTGCACTCTGGGCAACATTATCCAAACTGCTGAGATTTCTCCTACCAGTTCTCTGGCGCTATGATACATGTTCAGGTACAGAAACCTAGAACTTCTATTTTTTTTTTCACTTCTATGTTTTTATACTCACAATGTCCACATTGTTACAGAACTGTGAATTACTAACAAGAAAATGGTCAGGTACCACACTATGATAGTACTGCTTTAAAGGTGCAGGTCTTTTGGATACTGACTTTATCAAGGCTAAGCACCCTCACACTGACAAATTACTCAACACTTGGAAACGTGAGTTGAGCTGGTGCCTAATTAATAAACCTCATCACCTTTGCTTTTAGAAGTATAAGGAAAAACCAAATCCTTTTGGTTCGCAAACTGTCCCCTGTACATGTAGAGCAAGTAAAATCCAAAGAAAGAGGCAAACAACTTCAGATTGGCAGGTGGTAAGTTTAATAAGCAAAAAAACAAAAAACAAAACTTATGTATTCGTCTTATCTTAGGTGGCTGCAAGACAAGTCCAGCTCCACATTCACCTACTTCTATTTGTATAGAGCCCTTAACTGGTTTCAGTCACATATATTCTCTAAATGGTCTTAACACACATTGCTCTTTCAAGGCCGTTTCCTTGAAAATGGCTTGAAGTGTAGGAACAGTGGGCAAAACAGACATTCCAAGGTTTGGGGGGGGTAATTGAGGAGCCTCCAAATGCCCGGGTCCAGCTGGTGGGTCACTCAGTGGTCATAGCCACTTGATGACCTCCTCTAATGTATCCATAACTAGTTGGCCCCATGATGAAAAAACAAAAACAAATAGCTTAGATTTTCTAAAAAAAACAAATCACATATTTTCTGAAATTCAGTAAATCAAACATTCATTCTGAGTTTATCATTTCCTCTATTATAAAGCAATTCTCCTATTATACCACTGTTTTCTTTTTTTAAAAAATAAAAGATTTATTTATTCATTTTTTTAAAAATATTTTATTTATTTATTTGACAGACAAGTAGGCAGAGAGGCAGGCAGAGAGAGAGAGAGGAGGAGGCAGGCTCCCCGCTGAGCAGAGAGCCTGATTCAGGCCTATGCCAGGACTGTGGGATCATGACCTGAGCAGAAGGCAGAAGCTTTAGCCCATGGAGCCACCCAGGCGCCTCTGTTTTCTTATTCATAAAGTATTTATCGTTAGAAAATCAAAGTTTTTGTGTGTTAGAAGAAATACTTGAACTTATGTGAATTCCAGTAAAATTTGTGATAATTGGTGACAGAAAAACCAGTGTGTTTTTAAACTATTTTGTCATCTTTTTTGTTTTTTTTAATTAGTTTTGCATTACATGTTTTATTTTGTCATTGATTATTCAGTTTTTTATAAATATTAGTCAGCTACTAATTTGTTTGCACAACTTTTTCTTAATACATCTATCACAGAAAATTTGTACCTCAAAACACGGATATTTATATATTTTTTACTATATGCCATCATCCTCAATTTAATTTAAAATATCAGTAGGAAAATATCCTCATTTTAATTAAAAATATAAAATAAAAGTAAATAATTATGGAGTTTAAACAATATATAATAGCTTTGTCATGCTTCTAGAAAGGACTCTCTTCTGCCTGGAGCTGATTGTCTACTAATTCTTTGTATGTTGTGCTCCAGCAATTTATTTACTTTTTCATATTTTGTGTCTTATTTCTTAATGGGATCTGACCTGATAGATCCTTCAACACCCTCTATCTGCACTTACATTTTTTCATTTGAATGAATGATCCATACCCTGTTTTAGATTTCTCATCTGGCATTTTCTCCTTGATTCACACGGCAAGAGGGGCTATCCTCTAATATTATCCCACTGAAACTGGTTTCACTAACATCACTACTGATACCCGTTAAATCTTCTCCCCTCGAGAAGATATTTGCAAACAACATATCAGATAAAGGACTAATACCAAAATCCATAAAGAGCTTAGCAAAGTCAACTCTCCAAGAACAAATAATCCAGTCAAGAAATGGGCAGAGCACATGAACAGACATTTCTGCAAAGAAGACATCCAGATCGCCAATAGACACATGAAAAAATGCTCCACATCACTCAGCATCAGAGAAATAAAAATCAAAACCACAATGAGGGCGCCTGGGTGGCTCAGTGGGTTAAGCCGCTGCCTTCGGCTCAGGTCATGATCTCAGCGTCCTGGGATCGAGTCCCGCATCGGGCTCTCTGCTCGGCAGGGAGCCTGCTTCTCTCTCTCTCTCTGCCTGCCTCTCCGACTACTTGTGATTTCTCTCTGTCAAATAAATAAATAAAAATCTTTAAAAAAAAAAAAAAAAACCACAATGAGATACCACCTCACACCAGTCAGAATGGCTAAAATGAACAAGTCAGGAAATGACAGATGCTGGCGAGGATGTGGAGAAAGGAGAACCCTCCTACACTGTTGGTGGGAATGCAAGCTGGTGCAACCGCTCTGGAAAATAGCATGGAGGTTCCTCAAAAACTTGAAAATAGAGCTACCCTGTGACCCAGCAATTGCACTACTGGGTATTTACCCTAAAGATACAAACAGAATGATCCAAAGGGGCATGTGCACCATAATGTTTAAAGGAGCAATGTCCAAATAACCAAACTATTGATAGAACCTAGATGTCCCTCAACAGATGAATGGATAAAGAAGATTTGGTATACACATACAATGGAATACTATGCAGCCATCAAAAGAAATGATATCTTACCATTTGCGACAATGTGGATGGAACTAGAGGGTATTATGCTTAGCGAAATAAGTCAATCAGAGAAAGACAACTATCATATGATCTCCCTGATATGAGGAAGTGGAGATGAAAAGTGGGGGGTTTGGGGGGCAGGAAAAGAATAGAAACAAGATGGGATCGGGAGGGAGACAAACCATGAGACTCTTAATCTCACAAAACAAACTGAGGGTTGCTGGGGGGAGAGGGGCAGGGAGAGGGTGGTGGGGTTATGGACATTGGGGAGAGTATATGCTATGGTGAGTGCTGTGAAGTGTGTAAACCTGGCGATTCACAGACCTGTACCCCTGGGGCTAATAATACATTATATGTTTATTAAAAAATCTAAAAATTAAAAAAAAATCTTCTCCCCTCATTTCACTCTTTCTAATACTAATCTCTCTGCAAAAGTTGATACTGTTCTCCAACCCATTTCTTGAAATTGTTTTTGTCTTTGCTTTTCCTGATATAATTCTTTCCATCTATTAAGATATATCCTTTTTCAACTTATTGCCTCTTTTTTCATCAATTCCTTGGCTATTTTATACTTCTAGGATCTGTCTTTTGTCAGATGTTCTCACCCATACACTCTCATTTAATCCCATGATTTTGTCACCTATAAATTAATGACTCCATCTCAGATTGCTTGTCTGAGCTCAATTTATATATCCAGATACCTCTGGAGGATCTTTCTTCCAGCCCTCTTCTATTCACATATAAAACTGAGTGAATTCTCATCTAACCTGGCTTTCTTTCTACATCTGTATATTGGTAGGCTATAGAATCTAATATATTTTTTCCTGTCTCTAAACCCACTTCTCATAAAACTTACCTGAACCTCTTCTTCAAGTCTGGCTCCCATGGCTGTTTGCTAAGCAGGTAGCAGGCCATGTTATCCCACCCCCTGAATACAGCTGGGATAGTCTCCTCTCTCCTGGAGGCTGAAATTGAGACACAGACAGAACGTGGTATTATTTGTGAATGAGACGACCATATCTGGGCCATGTTCTCTAATTAACAACCCGAAATGAAAGTTGGTCTGAAAAGAAAGTTTCCTTTAAAAAACCCATGTGAAGAGAGCAGTAGAAATGAAAAACTATGTTACCCTAGTAAGTGTGAAAAATAGAGTAGCTCTCCTGTTTCCTCACAACTCCTAAGTTCTTCTATACATCTTTTTCTTGAAGATAAGAGATACTCCTGTATAGATCCACTAAACTCTGATTGCAATAGCTGTGGGGGGGGTGTCAATCTAATTTACTCTTTTACAGTGATTAAATTAGCAGTTAGGCCATATGGATATACCAGCTTGTACTTGCATCCAATCCTCTTTCTCCAGTGCATCACCAAACCTTATTTCTTACCTTAACTACTGTAATTCTCTTTGAGAATGATTTTGGTTTTGTTTTTATTTTTTCAATTCCTCCATCTTTCACACTCCTACAAGTTCAAACTTTCTAGAATAGAAATCCATATTTATTATTCTGCATAAAGCCAATGAATGGCTTTCTGCTGACCATCAAATGAAGTCAAATCCCTTTAAGCAGAGCATGCAAGCCACTGCATGTCCAGAACCTAGATAACCTTGCACTATTCTGAAGGTTTACTGTCTTGTGTATCTTTTCATTTGGCTCATGTCATTCTTGCTTGCTGGAATACCCTTCTCTACCTTACTGCCTGGACCATTCCTACTTCAAGTGTTTACATTTGCAAATCATCCCTTACCTACCAAATAGAGTTAATCATTCCTTTTTTAGGAATACACACACATACACATTTATCTATTCTATTTCTTTTATTTAAATGCTTTTTCTTCCTTCCAGAATATGAGCTGGTTGTTGATAGAAAACAGTGTTCCATTATTTACATAACATTTGTTTCTTTATTATAATATGAATAAACCCAGGAAGTAATTAGTATAATCTAAAGTAGATCTAGACTTCCTAGATCCTGATTAACCACTGGTGTTTGTGTTAATTCATAATCTATTTCACTTTCTCTCTAAGAAGAAGGATAACTTTAAAATTATTATAGTTCAGTGTTGCCTGGGTGGCTCAGTGGGTTAAGCTTCTGCCTTTGGCTCAGGTCATGATCTCAGGGTCCTGGGATCAAGCCCTGCATGGGGCTCTCTGCTCTGCAGAGAGCTGCTTCCTCCTCTCTCTCTGCCTGCCTCTCTGCCTACTTGTGATCTCTCTCTCTCCTTGTTAATTAAATAAAAAGTTTTTTTTTTTAATTTTTGTAGTTCATACTGCACCTCTTATAAATGTCAGGGAACTCATGTTAAAAGATAAACTGAGGCATATTATAAATTTTAAGAGTTTATTTGAACACAGATTGATTTGAATTGGGCAGCACCTAACCAAAGGTGATTAGAAGAACTCCACCAACAGGAGCTAGAGGAGAGATTTGTATAGAGAAGATGTGGAGGCAAAGCAAGGGAATTATTTGATCAGCTATAGCTTAACCAGTTGCCTTATTTGGGAGAGTCTAGTTGGCTATTTATGATTGGTTATTCTTAAGTTCCATGTTCTCTGATTCCAGTGCATTTATTCTGCTTTAGGGTTTGTTTTGCCAAGGCATTAGAGTCATGTTAGGCTGATGGCTCCTTGTTTAATTACTTTAAACTCATAAATCCCCAGTCTTATTTAAGTTAATGGTTCTCTTCATGGCACTTCCAATTATGCCACATATTGCTATGATTCCTTGGAACCACAAGGAACCACAATTTACCTTTTTTTAACTCCAATTCTACAAGTATTTTTAAAACCAACTTCTTTTATCCAAATGTAGGCCAGGTGATTCTCCCTTCTTTACAATAGGAGAAGACTTACTAATAGGACTGGAGTGTGGGAGAAGTAGGCGGTGTGATTTAGTTGATTCTAATCAACTAGTTACTTCTCTCCATGAAGCATGGAATATTTAGCTTAGGGTCTCTGCATGTCAGTGTTTAAACATAAAATTAGTGGTTGAAATAGCCAGTCTCCAGATGGTAGCTACACTTGTAGTGAGCATAGCATATTATATAGAGACATTCAATCACTATGATGTACACTAAGAAACTAATATAACATTATGTCAGCCATAAATAGAATAAATAATTTTTAAAGTCTATAAATTCCCCCTAACTATACATTTCTGTTCTTGAAAAATCAAGACATTTTATTAATAAACAGAATAATTTGGAAAGTAATCACTAATCATCAGCATATATATTTACTTAAAAATATATTTACTGCTTGTGTAAGTAAAATTAAATTATATTAATGAATTTCTCCCTCCCTAGGTGCAAATACAATAAAACATTCTGATTACAGTAACATACATATAAAAGTATAGGGGTAATATATGGAATTAATGTAAATGTTAATTATCTGATTTTAATTTTGAGTAAATCATTGACTTTGCAAGTTCTCAGGGTCCTAGGATAGGACTCTGTGTCAGACTACCTGCTCAGTGGGAAGTCTGCTTCTCCTTCTCCCCCTGACACTCCTTCCCCCCCTCCCCACACTGCTTTTACACTCTTGCTAGCTCTCTCTTTCAAATAAATAAATAATTTTTTTAATTGAGTAAATCAAAGATATAAGCAATAAACTTTCATATTAGTTAGAACAAGTACTTATTTATTTGGAGGTAACTACTAATAGATTGTGTTCCAAGAATGTTTCATTATCAGTTCATGCTGTTAACACCTGAAACACAAGAACTACCAGAAACAGAAAATGAAACAAAGTGTCAATTGCTTTTTCAAGGTAACTGCTAAATATAAGAACAACTTATTTTCACAGACTGCAGTTTCTTAAAGTTAGGTATTCTGTTTGATCCATGACCCAGTTGCTAGCTTAGAAAAAATAAAACAAAATACATTTAAAAAATAAATGTTATATTTATATTGAGCAACCTGTGCCATGTATGTTTTATATCTATGATTCTTTCTAAGATTAAAGTAACAAAGGAGAAACTGAGCTGTTTGAAATCACAAAATAAATGGTTAAGAAAAAAGCCTGGCACATTATCTTATGCATATTCCTATTATCTTACTGCAACATTTATGAGATATAAGAATAAATACTAAATTTGAAAATATGAAAGACAAAAATGAAGTCTTCACATTCATTACATATTAAAAATAGTTATCACCTTGTGTAAATGTGATCTACCGAGGATGTGAAACACTAAATTTGCTGACTAGATCATAGCTGGAACTACACACACACTTGGGTATATTGTGATGATGCTCACTTTCTCTTCCAAAATTCAACAACTTTGTTCAAATTCACGGTTTGCTCTCTTGGGCTACTCATTACTCTTGCCTTGCCGTATTAACATTTGCTTCTTAGTGCATACCACGGCACAGATACATTGTATTCAAGTAACAAATAGCAAATGAACCACAGTGGGAGAGATTTCATAAGGAAGAGTCAAAGCAAAACACAATCCAGACAGGTAACCGTGGGTTCATACATTTCATAAAACAGGGGGGGGGGGGGGGGAAAGTGTTTCAAGGAAAGTAAAGTTAGCTTTCCAAGCACAGTTGCCACTTGATCTGGACATTTGCTGTATAAGGGTAAAATTACCTTGCATATTTTATATAGATTAATGTTTTAGGAGCGCCTGGGTGGCTCGATCGTTAAGCATCTGCCTTCAGCTCAGGTCATGATCCCAGGCCTCTCTCCTACCCACCCTGCTTGTGTTCCCTCTCTCACTGTCTCTCTGTCTGTCAAATAAATAAACAAATTTTTAAACAATATGTATATATATATATATATATATATATATATATATATATTAACATTTATAGAAAGAAGGCTAAATATGGCTGCTCTACACATACTGTTTTTCTTCAACTTTGTTTCACTGTAAGTTCCAGTTGAGGCATTTTCTGCAAAATTTTCCAGTAAGCTCTTTCATAATAATTCAAAGAACTATTCTAATTCTCTTCTTATTCCAAGAGAATCATTCGCATGTTGCTTGGTGTTGGAAAAACAGGCATGCATTTCACCTATAAAACAGTATTCTCCTGTCAAGGAGAAACCAGAAGTGATTAAATAACAAAAGTGGGAAAGAGAAGCTAGTTGCATAGTGTAAAGACAGAACACAATAGGTAGAAATGAGTTCAGGAGGTCAAGGAATTCATCTCATACCTCACTGGCAATTTTCTAAATGAACAAGTAAGTGTAGTACTAGTGAATCGAATGAAGATTACGAAGATGAAGTCACTAGAAAAAGAAATAGTCTTATTCTAGTTCAGTGCATCAAACAAGTGTCCATCTTTAAAAATTAATTTAAAAATGTATTTTATTTTTTGCATTATGAGCATTTTCACATTTAAGACAAAGTTCAGATTTAAAGCTACATTTCAAACTTTCTACTATTCACCAAAGTGAAAAATAAAACCTTTAACGGATTACACAGATCTTTCATCTGTAGATCTTTTATCTCTGATAAATCTTCCATTTATCTCCATCTTATTAAAAGCATATAAAACAAACACCTCAGTGGGACAGTATGAAAATACTTTTGGTAATAGAGAATTAATATTTGACGTGGGGGAAAAAACATTCCTAGACAATATATAAGGAATTGTTTTTATAGTTCTAAGAGATTATTAACTTTATAATTTGCTCAATTCTTTGCTTTCCATTTTCTTTTTTAAAGACATATTGTCCCTTGTAGTATGAATGGAAACTAGAGAACAATAACATCTCTTAGTAAATGGGTCAAGAACAGGAAGAACCATGGGGTGCCTGGGTAGCTCAGCTGGTTAAACCTCAGACTCTTGATTTCAGCTCAGGTCCTGATCTCAGCATCTGGCCTGGTGCCCACCCTGGAGTTGGCTTGTCCCTCTCCCTCTGCTCCTTCCCCGACTCTACTTTCTCTTTCTCTCTCTCTCTAAAATAAATAAGTAAACAAATAAATAAATATTTTTTAAAAGTAGGAAGGACTTATTCTTCAAGGATAAAGTATGAAAATGAGTGAATTAATTAATTAATTAATTAATTCAATGCCAACCAATGTTTTTTCCTTTTGGTTATATTTATCAGCACTAGAGAAATCAAGAGTCTTAAACAACTTCTACCATGAAATGTAACAAGTCATCATTTGTAAAACTGTAAAAGCTAGCTATAGTGCTGATCACATATTTGAAAGCCATATAGAAAGGTTGCAACCTCATATAACTGTTCACAATGATGTCCTACCTCTTTCTTAGTTCCTAAATTCTATTGCTAATGAAATAACTTAAAGTATTTAATATACCTTATAATCAGTAAGTTAGGTTAATTGTTCAATAATGTATTTTTTTGGTTTAATAAGTTTCTAATTTTAGGTGCACAGTCTGTTAAACCTCTGCTTTTGGCTCAGGTCATGATCTCCAGGTCCCAGGGATAGAGCATGTTTCCTGCTCAAAAGGGAGTCGGTTTCTCTCTCCCTCTGCCCCTCCCTACTGCTTGTTCACTCTCTAAAATAAATAAACAAAATCTTTTTTAAAAAGTTTCTAATTTTATATTATCAAAGGCTTAAAACATGCCAATCTAACACAAAATAAGAATATTTTATTTTTTGGCATATCCAAGTAGTAACAAAAGATACAACAGATCGATAATAGTTAAATTAACATTGCCCATATACAAATTCATTTCAGATAAACTGGGAAAATATTATCACATAGCAACATAACACAATAAAAAGATAAAGTGTTTAAAATAA
Source organism: Mustela nivalis (assembly GCF_964662115.1). Taxonomy (NCBI): domain Eukaryota; kingdom Metazoa; phylum Chordata; class Mammalia; order Carnivora; family Mustelidae; genus Mustela; species Mustela nivalis. Next base: position 56,458,718 of record NC_139025.1, on the reverse strand, counting down.
TTATATTTTCTACAAATATAAATATTAAGGATTTTAATAAATCAGGCCAAATAATTTACATAGGTTTTTAAAGATTTTATTTATTTATTTGACAGAAAGAGACCATGAGTAGGCAGAGAAGCAGACAGAGAGAATTGGGGAAGCAGGCTCTCTGAGCGGAGAGCCAGATGTGGGGTTTGATCCCAGGACCCTGATATCATGATCTGAGCCCAAGGCAGAGGCTTAACCCACTGAGCCACCCAGGCACCCTGTATGAAACGTTTTTATTTTTATTTTCCTATTGCCCAACTTTCCATGTTCTCAACATATTTCTTAATTTTTATAACAACCTGAGTAATGGGCAAAAGACTATACATACGTAGGCCATGTGTGTATGTATATATATACATACACACACATACATATATATAGAAACCAATCTGAGAGCCAGGGTTAAGCCACATAAGTTGGAAGCTTCTTTGATTACATTCTAGCAAGAGTACCACTCATAAAGGGGAAGGTATTTAAGGAAATAGTTCTAAACTTTCAAAATACATTTTGAGGATGAATACTGTCTGAAGGCAGCAACTTGAGTATTCAAGATTTTGCACAACAGTATGTCTCAAAAATTATAGAATATTTAATATGAAGAAAAACAAAAATACCAGTAGAATGTTTTAGGCATCTTCCTGAGGGTTTTTATCTCACTTTTATGAAAAAAAATTGATCAAAAAAAGATTATTTTGAGAAACTAGATAATTTATAATATTTTAGTAAAATTAGTGATTCATTACATAATTTTAAGAAACTAACAGTAGTAAAGAAACTATTATTGGAATCGATGGAGGTGGTTTCCAGAAGTCTAGCCAAAGAAGATTTGGGCTTAATAGCAAATTGTAGTTATGAAATAAAGCAAGGTCATGTTGTAATGACCTCTTGTTGGTCTATAAGCTGCATTAGATGGTAAGCACTATTGTGGGGACAGAGACCAAGAGAATTATGGTTATTCTTCTCTCCCCAGTGCATAGTGCTGGACACTGGCTAAAACAATGAAATGAATAGCAGGGCAAGCAGAGAAAGGCCATTATATGGAAACAAAGTTTGATGGTAAACAATCACAAAAAGATTTGCTTTCATTACAGAAATCACTGGCACTCTAGCTGAGAAATAAATCCAAGTGAACTTTACCACCAACCTAGCTAAGAAAAGTGGAGTCAGTGAAAGGACCTGAACGACTAGGAGGTAAAAAATGAGTGGAGTAATGAGAAGTAACTCAGTTTCCTCAAGAGACCATAATTAAAGGAGAAGCAAAGTGGTGAAGACATTAGGAGGAAATTACCTAATCATGCTTTAGGATTTTATGTCAACAAATAATTGTTCTAAAAAATGTATCTCTTTTCATGTAGATAAAACTTATCCAACATTATTTATCTTAATGAAAATACAACTTTTAGAAAATAGTTCTTAATTCTAAATCTGTGGCCGTTTGTAAGAAAACCAAACCCTGGGGTTTCAACCAAATGAGTGTGTCACATTACTGCCGACTTGTGGCCACCTGATTGAAATTCAGGGGCAGATTTTGGAGAAAAATAAACATTAGAAAATACACTGTAAAAAACTAAAGCATAAAAGCATGCTTTTAAAATATAGTTTATTATCATGTTTTTTAGAACTGAGAGTAATATATACAGTTTGAAGAAGTTAAGTCCACAGAATTTCGACAGCTATCACCTCCATTTAATATGACTTGGAGTCTATGGGTACTCACAAATCAGGTCATAAGAATAACAATGCAACCTTTTAAGATAATTTGCTTTTCAGATAATTATGTAATGACTGGGTCCATTTTACAGTAGTGTGTCAAGATCAAAATCAAGTGGAAGGGCCCCTGACTGGCTCAGTGGGTAGAACATGCAATTCTTGATGTCAAGGGTCATGAGTTCAAGTCTTACATTGGACACAGAATTTACTTAAAAAAAGAAAAGAAAATCAAGTGGAACTATTTCTGGGTATATAAATATAAAACTTCCAAAATGTTTCTGCCAAGGTTAAAAATCAGGTTCACAGCATTTTCAAAAATATGTATAAAGTAAAATAGAAAAAATAATACCATACTTAACATTAAATTCTGTATGCAAATTTAAGAATGAGTAGTTAGTGCCTTTGCATCCTGGTTATGTAACACACTTTGCAGAAATTCTACTTTTTAGAAATTAAGTTGGCTTCATATTTCTGAAGTGGGTAAACAACTAGTCACTGACACTATAGTTTGAATTAGCATGATTTGATTGTTTTTTTAAGAATTTAATTAGATCCATCTAATAATATGACTAAATAGAAGTTTTGACAAGAAGAGGAAAATAATTCACAACATTGTACAATTATTCTCTGGATTAGGTATTTCTAGGCAGGATGTTGTGCTTTGGAGCTTCTGGGTAACTAAACGGAAGCACCAGACAACAGGGACTTGATACCAGGACATAACCAAATAATGGAAGAAAAAGAGATGGATGGATATTAAAGACAGTATCTACATCTTGCTTGCAATAGTGCCTGAGAATTGCCTTGTCTCTCCAGCAATGCTCATCTCTGAAATAACCCCTTCTCTTTGAATTCGCTTAAAAAGTTCTTGCCATGGGGTCCTTGGGTGGCTCAGCCATTAAGCGTCTGCCTTGGGTTCAGGTCATGATCCCAGGGTCCAGGAAAGGGGACCCCGAAGAATCGGTCTCCCTGCTTGGTGGGAAGCCTACTTCTCCCTCTCCTACTTACCCTGCTGTGTTCCCTCTCTCGCTACGTCTGTCTCTATCAAATAAATAAATAAAATATTTTTTTAAAAAAAGTTCTTGCCTATAATACAATCTTTAAAAATCATTACACCTGTGTTTTAATAAATACGTTTCAGTAAAGAATTTCCTTAGTAAAAGAAATGGGCACTTTCATCTAATAATTTATTAGGGTCTTAATGCAAGTTCCAGCTTTCAAGTGATAGACCTTTATCACATAATATACCCTTATCATCATCCATCAACATTAAAAAAGACAACAAATAAACAGGAAGAAAAAGAGTAAAAGTATGCTTTACACAAGTAAAAATATCACAAACCAATAAAGAATTTGTATTTAAAAATAAAGGGAAAATATCTTCTGTATCTAGTTAGAATGTTAAATAGTAAATAAATTTGATTTTTTTTTGGAAGATCCAAAATACATGAGAAATCTGTTCACTTATAAAAGAGATATGCTAGGTCTTCAACTCTGTTTAGAGTTCAGTTGATTTTTTTTTTTTTTGTAAGATCTAATTGCCACCAGAATCTGTACCTTGGAGCTTTATAGGCAGGTACAACATCAGAAAAATATTTCTAAGATAATGAAACCTCTTTTTACATTTCAAAACTATGTAGGGCACAACTGTGACAGTTATTTTTTTTTTAATCTTGATGTTTGGATTTCACTTATTTAAACTAATTTTTAAGGTTATTACTTCATTTCAGAAACTTGTCTTTCCCTATTCTTTCTTCATATCATTTTCTAGTCTTTAATTAACAGAGAACTTTATATCAGTAAGAAGAATCAAAAGCTCTTCACAGTAGTGATTTATCACCCAGACAATGTGGAAATAATTTCACCATAAATAAGATTTTAAAATCTTAAATTTGTACATCGACAAAAAATGAACTGAAAAGACAATTTATCATTCATGTCAATCTGCAGAAGGAAGAAAATTCATGAAGTACACAAACTATTAACAACAAATTTAGAGTAGATCATGCCTCTCTCACTGTCTTAGAAGAAACTCAACTGCCAAATAATAATAGAACCAGAAACTTCGGTTACCTTGTACTACTATCATTTTAACTGAAAAAACATTCACACTTCCATTTGCTATCTGAAATTGGCAAAACACAAGTTTTTCAGATGCTGGATTATTCTGGGAAAACAGTCCAACATTTATGACCATGTTCATCAGAAAAACAATCTGGGAGAGAGAAACTTGACATAATTTTAAAAATGATTTGGCATAAACATTGGATTTGGGGATAAATTAATGAAGTCAGCCAGGTATATTGAGAAAATCATTTATTTATTTATTTATTTAAATTATTTACTTATTATTGAATTAAATTACTTATTTATTTATTTAAATATATTTAGGTTCTTTTTAGATACTAATGTATAAATGGACTCTGTTCTATGAGGAATTTGTTTGGATTCTTAAAAGTTTACATAGCTGGGTAGTGCTAACAGCAGCCATATAGGCAAATCAGAAATTGCTCTATCTCTTCCCTTAGAGGCCCTCTTTCCTCTGAAGGAAATAAAAATAAAAATTACCCTTTGTTAACTTTAAGATCCTTTGGGGAAAAGTATCTTATCCTCTCCTTGAAAGTCTTGCCACCTTCTACTGACAACCCAGTAAAACAAAGCTTTCTTCTCTGTTGGCAAACTCTAATCAGCTTCCATAAGAAGGAAAGGAACAAAAGCACTGTGTGTGGAGAGTGAGAGCTACAAAACTTTACCAGTGAGTGCTTTCTTGAAATGAGATGAAACTGGGAAAGCAAAGGAAAGCACTTTCAAATATAAATGCATAACGGTGCAGAAAGGCTAAACTAAATGAAGAGAGGATGTTTTTACGAGTTTGATAGGGCTTGCAACGTAAGAGAATACTGGTAAGTTATGTATTATTACTCTTCCACATTAAGGAAACGTTGATCTCCTTTCCACATACGCACAGCTTTTCTTAAAAGCACTCAGTCATATATTTGAACTTTGCCCTGTTCTCAATTCTAGACTTCTTACAGCTGGTTGAGTATACCCCCTCCTCGCCTTCGTCTGGACTCTAGAAAAAGAAACGGAAAGAGAGAGAGAAAGGAAGGAAGGAAGGAAGATAGGAAAGAGAGAAAGAAAGAAAGAAAGAAAGGAAGGAAGGAAGGAAGGAAGGAAGGAAGGAAGGAAGGAAGGAAGGAAGGAAGGAAGAAAAGGAAAAAAGAAAAGTTATTTAGTCCAGCTATGCAAGGTCTTTGGATTTCTCATTCAACATCTCCCTATGCTTTCGTCCCCAGGACAACTGCAAACCTTTACTTCCCGGACTTGAGCGGTTCCTATCAGCTCAGCAGGGAAGGGTGGCAAGTGAGACAATCCTGAAGGAAAAAGGAGTCACCCCCGCGTCCTAAAGTATTTGGAAGTGCTCGCTCGCAGCTGCTTCACGGTGGTACTGGTGCAACTCCGCCGCCCTCCACTGAAGTCCGCGAAGTGGCCAAGTTTAAAGTGAAACGGAGATGGGAGCACACTCTCTCCCTGTCCTCGGGGAGTCCCTGGACTCGGTTCGCCGCAGGTTCTTGCCGTAGACTTTTCGGAAACTCAATTCTTATACTTCGGAGGACAAAAAGCCGGAGGGGAAGCAGTGGCGGTTTTAGTGGAGACTCGCCTGGACTGTAGCGGTGTCCCTTTGGCTTATTTTGTGAGGTTTCGTCGCACAGCCCTGTGCTGTGTGTTTGACGCTCCAGCTCTGGAACTCGGACCGTGCGGCCCCGCGCCGACTCCGCCGTACTCCCCCCCACCCCCCACTCACCCAGAGCCCGGGACCCCCAGCCGCCAAAGGACCTAGGAGAAAGAGGCACAGCAGGAACTGCAGCCCCGAAGCTGCGCTCCTCCGGAACAAAGCAGCGGCAAGGGTTGCGCGGATTCTTAAACCCCGGATCGGACTTGGAGCCCAGGGGAGGTAAAGGGAGAGCCGAGCAGAGGAAGGAGCCGAGAGCAGTTGCCACCTCACTCACTCCACCCTCGGCTTCTTTCCCCAAAGAGGCGGCTGTGTGGTCCTGCCTATGCGTGGGTGCACGTGTACGCGCTTGGGTGAGCTCAGTGGGTGTGCTCCAGTGCGAGTGCGTTTGTGCATTCTCAGGGCAACGCTAAAGCCTAGGAGAGCAATATGGGTAGCAAAATTCTATAGCACTCATTCGAGGGGACCACTGACACGTGGCTTTGCCGGGTAGCCCAGGAAGAAGTCCTTACTAGCCAGCTTCCTCCTCTGCAACCCGCAACTCTACCTTTCCTTTGGGTTCTGATGGGTGTCTGGGCCAGCCGAGATCGGAGCTAAAGGAGGAGGGGGCCCCCTGGGGCTGAAGACCGAGTGCTGGAGAACCCTTCAAAAAGAAGTGAAAGGCTCCAGTAGAAAGGCTCAGCGCAATTTCACTGGGGGGTTCCCGGAAGGAAGCTTTTTCCAGACTGGAGGGAGTGAGGGCAGGGTCTAGGAGGGGCGCTCCAGAAGTTGTGACAGAGTCGGGAGAAATGCCGGCCCCTCGACCCCTCTCCGCCAGGGCCCGGCCTAGCGTTCTCCCCACTCCCCTTCTCTTTGCTACTTCAGATATGATCTCTTTCCCACTGACCTTAGTGGTCAGGCCTGGCTGATGTCAACTACTGGGCTTGCTGTCTGCCCTTGACATACTAAAATGAGACTTGGAATGCCTAAGGCTGAGCTGAATTGTTTCCCAAATATATGTTCTTTTCAGCTTCTTTCCCTATCTGATTAGTAAGAGAAGCACTACCTACTACTACTAAGGGCACCCCGGATGAGGCCATCGCAGGTGACAGAGACCTCAAGTCAGCAGCCTTCCGTCTCACATTTTCCTGGAGGTTATATAGCTAATGACTTTTCCCACCGCTGTTAGCAGTCGCAGCTTGACCCGGTGACACTCCATTATCCCCTAATCGTGGAGGCTGTGGGTGGTCCGCAAATTTCCCTTTTACAAGACGCTGGGGACGCCTCTAGAAGTTCGTCTTTATTTCCAGATTTTCCGCCTTCTCCCCTCCCCCTCCCTGCAACGCCCCCGCGCTTCCCCAGCCTGGGAATTTCCAGGCACCTCGTGGACCCTCTCCTCTAGCCCGGGGTTAATCAATCCCGAGCATGCCCGGCTCGGAGGCGCGAAGGTAGAGAGAGGCACGGTGGCCCCGGAGGGGGTCTCGCCTGACTCTGAGTCTGGGAGGCGCGGTAGCTCCCGTCATTGCGGCGAGGGCTGGGCGCACGGCGGCGCGCCCGCCGCCACCGCCGCCGCGGCCGCCTCCATGCTGCAGCGCCGGACGCAGTCCTTCCCCGCGGGGCGGCTGCCGTTGCCGGAACAGGCTGCCGCGGGGAGCCAGGGACCCGGGCCAGCCCTGGTCGCAGCCTGGGACCTGGGCTTGAAGCTGCACGCCTGAGCTGCAGACTAGCCCCGGCGCGGCGGGCAGCGGGCGGGGCGCTGTGTGCAGCGGCGCGCAGGGAGTCGGCCAGTGTGCAAAGCGGCCCGAACTGAGGACTCTGTGTGTGTGTGTGTGTGTGTGTATGTGTGTGTGCGTGTGTATGTGTGCGCGCGCGCGCGTGTGTGTGCGTGTGTTTGCGCGTGTTTTTCCTTTTCCCTAGAGGATGTGAATGGCTTTGCAGCTGGTTGCTCCCTTAGGATTTTTGACTGTGGAGCTCTGGGCTGTGAGCACAACCCACCCATATAATCCATTTTGCACGGTCGGTTTATATCAAGAGAAAAAAGCGCAACTGGACGGGGGTGGGGCCGACCAAGGAAACCTTCTGGAAATACAACCACACATTCACAAGAGAGAATGAAAGACCTGAAGAAATTTTCATAACCTTCCCGCTGACCCTTCTGTTTTCCGAAAAGATTCGGGATCTTTTCTACCTTTTGAAGTCATTTTGGCTTTTTTTTTTTTTTTTTGTAACCCGCTCTCCAGCTAGCTCTGTGTGTGTGTGTATGTGTGTGTGTGTGTGTGTGTGCGCGCGCGCGCCTCTCTGATGCATTTGACTGTCTTTTATCCAACTGCCCAGAAGCAAATGTTAACTCGTCGGTGCCCCCTCGGTGCCCAGGTTCTCGAAGAGCAGGAAGGACGCGCAGACCCATTTTCCTGGCTGGATTCGGAACCGCTGCCTGGCTGTGGACCCGTGTGTGTGGATCGCTTTACCCAGAGGCTTGGAAAGCTCCAGTGTTAACTTGCTTCCAGGTACATCACAAGGTCACCAGAGGGTCTTGTAGCCGTCTTGTCTCCGTGCATCTGGACCTGTTTTGGCCAGAAGAATATTTATGTTTCAGTCCACATCATCTGAAGCCAAAAGTTCAGCCCTTCGAGCTGGTTTCTGTACAAACAAGGTAACAAGGATTGCTTTTCAAACTGCTTAACAAAATCCCGACTCTTCCTCAGCCCTTTCCCGGCTCTCTCCTCCCCACCAAAATGTCACCAGCTCTTGAATTACGTGGATTTGGGTTGGAGGAGAACTTGAAGGAAACGTGATCAAAAGGCGATGCCAAACCACTCTCTTTTCTGCCTGGGGTCCGGTGGGCATCAAAGCCGATCGTGAGAAGGACCGGTCCCCTCCTTGATTCTCCCTCCCCGTGCTGTGCTGGATGTGCGTGTGCAAGAGTGAATGCGAGTGCGCGCGCGCCTGTGTGCGAGTGTGTGAGTGTATGTGTGTTTGAGTGTGTCTGTGTGTGCGTGCGCGGCCGCCCTGCCTCTGCCCGTTCCCCGGGCGCAGAAACGCGGGTTTCATGGGGCGATCGCCGCGGATCCCCCACCCAGCGCGACCTGCGGGCAGCGGCGGCAGTGGCAGGAGCCGCCTTTCGGACTCCCTAGGATGCGGGTGCTGAGCTATGGCAAAGGGCAGCAAAGTGACGAGCTAGACCCGCGTACGACTGTGAAAGCCACCTGGAGCCACCTTGCCGGGATTGTACCTGCGGGCAGAAAGTCCTCCTACGACCGTCTTTTCCTCTAGAGGCACCAGGTAACAAGCAAATGACTACCCGCCTCACCCAGTTTCCTTCTGATCTTGTTTCTAGTGTCTTATCTGCATTGCAGGCTACTTTACTTATTAATGTTTCGAAAATCATTAGGAAGGGCTGGATATCCAAGGGTGCTCCGTGATGTTGTAATAAAATTTCTAGTAGGTGGGATATAAATCTATACCTGAGCACTTAATCTAGCAGTGAAAGCTAAGGGAATATGGATATGCTCCACCCTAAGTGATGATATTGGAAAGCTAGGCATGTTGAACCTGTCTGAAGATGCCAGAGATTAAAATTCCATGTTTCCTTCAGGCTATGGTTGCCACGGACCATTTGGTATCCAACACTCCCGAGACTGTGGAGTGCAAGAGGGTGTTTGGTTTCCACCCATTTCAGGCAAGGATCATTTTGACCCTTTTCTGCCTCTGGTGCCAGGTTGTTTCCCTTTCCTTATTGTGGAGGAGCTTGCCAGATCCTTTAGTAGTTGTAAATTACGCATCTGGAGACTTTAATCTGAAATGGAGTTTTCTTGGAACTTGCTTTGCATGAAAAGGAATTCATTGTCACGGGCGTGTGTGCTGAGATATGGTATTTAACTGTGAGCGTTTGCTTAGATATGGCAAAATAGATCCATGAAAGAAGTCATTTTTATATCTGTAGAAGCAAGGCTAAAACCACAACCACCATCCCAATACCATCTCCGGCTATATTGTGTCGGTTGTGGAGCTTGTGTGCGCGTGGTTTGTTTCGTTGATTTTGGTTTGCTTGTTTCTGTATAATATGTATTTTGAAAATTCTTGCCAGTGCATTGATTTACAAGGAATAGGGTGGATTTGTGACTGCCTAATTAACATATTGGGTCTGATACGTTAAAACGGAGATTCCCATGGCTGGCAGAGTCAGAACAAATTTAAGGAACTTCCAAAGCCCCTTACCCTTGCACCTTAATTCTCTTATTTCCCTTTTCTGTCACCTCTGCGTCCCCCTGCAGAAATTTCACTCCTTTCTCCAGAACATTCGGATTAAGAAGATAAAGCACTTGCAAAGTAGTCTCATCAATGTTTTATTCCATAGTGAAGGCGGTCTGAATAATTCAGCTAAGGAGTGCTCGTTTGTGTTCTGCCTTCGGTAGCTGCCTGCTGGGTGCACCCAGCGGAGGAGGATGTGGCCCGGCCGAGTGCAAAGCATCTTGCTCTTAGAGGCAGCGACTGGAGATGCGCCGGAGGTTTCTCTTTGCTAAAGCAGCTTAGAAAGTGTCGGGGGCGCTGCCTCTTTTTCTCTGCTTGCTGCGATTCTATAGATATCCATATGATGGCATTTGCAGACTACAAGCTGGCCACTAGCTAGCTGCTCTTGCTGTCCCTGCGCGTTGATGGCCTTGACTCCTCTGGAGTCTGGGCTCAGCTGCTGCTGCAGCCCTCGCAGGCTGGTGGTGCTACAAGGCCATACATGCAGCGGGCTTGGGGGCTGGGCTCCGGCATTGCAGCTGCCAGGGCCTCCTTGACACTTTTTGGGGAGGGGTGGGAGAGCTCAGCAGGCCCCCTGGCAGACAGGAGGCGCATCATGGCTGAGGTGGCGGCCTGGATCTGAGAGGAAGGAGGTGGAGAGAGACGCGTGGAGGGCAGTGAGGTCCTGCCTGACTTCCTGCGCCTGCAATCCTCCACCCCCTTGTAAATGAATATTCAAGAACATAGAAAGAAAGCTGGCTGCAAAAACGCCTTGGTACTCAAATATTGCATGATTTCTCAGGATTCAAAACCTGAAACTAAGTGTGTTTTTCCTAGATTTCCATGTTTTCCTCTCTCTTTCCTCCCTTCTTGCTCTCCTGGATTTAATTAGGTCATTCATACTCTTGTTTTATCTCCAGTTGGAATACCACTGAAAAGACAACTCCTTCCCCCAACCCTGTGCCCAATAAACCTGAAGGCAGTGAGGGCCACTCTTCAGATAGATTTGCTCTGTAAGTTCCAGCTCTAGGGAGAACCAATAAAGGGGACAGAGGGTAATTCGACTTTAACAGTAAAGCAGATCCACACTCTACTCTCTATAGACGCAAAAAGAAAAAGGTACTGCCTGAATGAAAACTAAAAATAAGTGGAAATTTGGGAGGAATTAGGTGAGGTTCCTTCCTTTCTTTTATCTTCTTTTTAAGTTAATGTATTTGTATTTCCTCCATCACTCAGCAAATCCTGGTAGAAAACTGATTGGGATGTAATAACAATCTCACAAAGACATTTCTTTGTCCCCCAAATTTCTCCAGAATATTATTACAACAGAAACTATATCATACTCATAATATTTGTCAGCAAATAAGGTCTACCTGTTTAGAGGGTAACCCAAGAAAGAAGGAATACTGGTGCAGATATAAGTACCTAGAAAAATGATGGGTTTTCTCCATCTCCCTCTTCTTTTCACTTCTCTCTGGCCTTTTCTCTATTCTGCAGATTAAGTCTTGTCTTTGTGTCCTCCTCCTGGGGGAAGGCAAAACAAATGCATTAACTGTTTGCTGAGTGCTTAGAAGCCTAAACATAGATCATGGTGTGGTTCATGTTTTAAAATGCCATTCATTTGTGCAGTTGGGAGTGTCAAAACCATATAGGCCTCCTTGCACAGAGTTTCATATACAGAAGTTACTTAAAAATGGAGATTTCTGCCTCCCTTCCCCTCTTCCTTGTTGGAGTGACAGAGGAAGATCTGAGTCCACTGACCTTGTACTTAGATGGAGCTGGCTTGTCTCACTAATGGGTTAAGACTGTCAGGTGTTAATAGGAAATTTCCCAGCAAAATGTTCTTTCCTTTTAGGCTCTCTTGTGCTTACCAACAAGAGGGGCAGAACAACAGGGCCATCAGGACACCCCTGGGAACTGATGTAAGGCTCTAGGCAGGTGGAAAGAACTTGCCACTTGACTTCTGTCCCCCACACCATTTCTGTTGTCACTTTTTCCTTTTCTCTTTTCAAGAGGAGAATGACCTTGAGCAACACCGGTCCTCTGTGCTTCACACACCTCTTTTCCTTTTCAAAATGTGATGTACACACAAATATACACATACACGCCTCACTGCTTCAGTTTTGAAATCTGAGACTCCTGTGTTTGAGTGATTTGGGAGGGGTTCATTAAGATATATCTGTGGCGAATACCAGCCAGAGGTTATTTTTTTTTCCCTTTTTTTTTTTCAAGGGGATAGCAAAAGCTGTGGTCACCTGAAGGAAAACTGTCCTACCTTTATCCCCTCTTCCATCATTTTTCTCTCTTCTGTCATTAAATGCATTCTTGGAGTGAAAGTGGCATCTGGTTATGGCATTGGTGTTTAAGTGACCATCATAGGTTATATCTGCTTTTCATCTTTTCCTCAATGACCATCAGTTCCCTTTTGTTCATTTAAACCAGTGTTCTGTTTCCTCTTGCTGCTTGAAGCACTTTAGGCTTGGTAGTTTTGCTGAGTTTTCTAGCTGGTGAAATTAGGACCCTGCTTTCTGCTGATACTATTGCTGTGTTGTTTTGTGGTTGGGAGTGAGATGATTGCAGATACCTAACAACGTCCCTGCCTCTATATAAAACTACCATGTAATAAGCTCTATATCAAATCTATTCAGTTATTTTAAGAGAAAATTACAATGAATAAGATCGCTAATAAATATGTGCCAATTTTGAGGTTGGAGGAAGACGACTTAAAACTTTCTAGTGGCTTAACTGGCTAATCTATTAACTCATCCCAGTAATTGTTATTTTTCATTTGCTTAGAAAAGTAACATACTGGCATTACTTTCAGAGTTTTGTGTGTAGGGCAATCAGTTCTAACTTTCATATTTTATTGAAGAATAAATGTATGAATATAGGCCTTTTAATAAATAGGCTATAAGACTAATGGGTAATTTTGCTACATCATTCCACTGACACACATGTGCATAGCTCTGCCTTGTTAATAAACCTTGAAAGGGAGGCCAGTTTTTATATTTCTACAGCCCACATTTTTATTCCCATAGCATCCTTCAATCAGTGAGGACTATTTAAAACCTAAGGCAGTAATAATTTGTCCATTACATGGTGTGTGCATGGTGAAATTAAGAAGAATTATGTTTATCAGTATTGAAGCTATTCTGGTTAGAAGTGAACAATTTTTGTTATGCTCTATCCACATAAATTGTATGTTATTATGAAAAACTCCAGTTTCATATAGGTATAACAAGAGATAGGAATATAAGAATTTAATTCAAAGGGAGCTAATGTCATTTTAAAGCTTTTCATCATAGTATTCTGATAGATACTGTTCTGACAGAACGCTTTTTACTGAGCTATGACATAATTGAATACTAATTATGAAGATGGTTAACAAGTGATAGAAAATTATAATGGAATTACATGGTTACATAAATGCTCTATCATCTTGCTGATACCAAGTAAACCACATGAAAAGGCTTTATGATTAAACTGCAAGCTCTATCAGTAAGGTTTCTCAGAAATTGGCTTTGATGCCCTATGTTTATTAAGTTACAGACTTGGTCACATTGGAAAGAAATTATGAATTGATTAATTTGAGTCTTCCTAGATAATATATATTTTTTTATAAAAGAAATCTTTCTAACCCTAAACCTCATGTTATTTCTTTTCTTTGTGGGGAGCATATATGAAATTCATTGCTTAAAAAAAAAAAAAAAAACTTCCAAAGGAATATTTTGAATTTGATGTTATGAAGAACAATTGCAGAATCACCATTGGATATTGACTCTATTTTAGATTTTATAGCAGAAAGGGTCTAGAAAAGAAGTAATAAGACAAACATATAAAGTTGTAAGATCTTTTTTTTCCCAACTCTAGAAGCAGTATCTGAATTCTTGGAAAGAGGCAGAAAGAAAACGCTGATTAATTCAATATATACTCCATCAGTACTAGTGCATTTAATCAGAGATAGTAGCCAAAGCAGAGTTGTTTGTATTACTCTAATTTTACTTTACCCTGTGCATCTCTTTTGAGGAAATACTAAAGAGACCTAAAGATGCATTGCAGTAGCTCTCTGTATTTTATTCTCCATGTTGACTTATCATTTCCTGTCTTAAAGTAGGTTTTCCATGAATCTTAGTGGTGTTGCTTTCAAAGTTATAGGATATTTGCAATAAAGTGATTTATTAGTGGGAACATATCAACTCTGTTATGAAAGTTTTCACTTTTCTGGAAATATAGGCTGTGGTATTTTCTTAGTCATTATACCTCTTTTTGTTATTTTTTTCAATGGTATTAAAATTAGGTTATCAAATGATTTATATGGATTTGTATAACAACATTAAAATGCGTATGATTTACATGGCAATATTGAATATTGCACAGAGTAGTACATCTGCTTTTTTAATTTTTTTTTTAATGTGGATACTGTTATAGCTATTCTATTCACAGATACTTTAAAGTGCCTCATTTAATAGAAATGTGCCTACCTTTACATTGAAATTTAGGGGTTATTTATGGGAATTATGTAGGATATTTGCCATGTATTGGCTGTTCAAATGTCAGGCACTTTAACAATTTATAACTAGACATTGAATTCTGACCTCAGGGAACTTATTTTCTTAGTAACGGGAAGGATGTAAACAGATACATAAGCTTGAAAGTAACTGATTTTTTAAATTTTATTTTGATTTTTTTTTGCTTTGTAGTGAGAGAGAAGACATTTGGAAATTGCTACTGTGTTTTATGGACGTTGATATTGTGCAGTACTTAGAAGCATGAACTTTGGGATTTCACAAACCTATGTCTTAGGCTTTGTAACTTTGAGCAAGTCTTGTTACCTCTCTGAGCCTCAGTGTCCTCACCTATAAGATGAACCTAATATTAGAAGACATTTAACTGTTATCCTTACCATCATCATTGCCATCATCATTGTCATTTCATCGTTAGCAATCCTGAGGGTAAAGGAGAAGACTAAAGGGGTAGTAATTAGATGATGTCAAAGCCTATGCTCGGGGTCCTAGACCCTCAGGGCTCCGGAGAATGCTAAAGCTCATTCAAACCAAGGACCACACAGTCCACTGTCTTCAGAGGCCAAGCAGATGTAAATCTTAAACCCAGGAAATCTGGCTGGGCTTAAGAAATTATAGGTTGAAGGATCTCTGCTACACTGGTGAGTGCATGATTTATCCAAGACATTCAAATTTAAATTCATTTTACCCTGTGATGGGTCTAGCATCATAAAACATCTGTTATTCTGACATCTGTTCAAATTTAAATTTTATCTAAAACATCCCTACCAAGTGGTCATCTTGACTGAACTTGAGTACCCTCAGTGATTCTAAAATCACTCCACCTAAACTGGATTATTCCATTTTATATAGGCTAATTATCAAATTTATTTTTGGAGTTGAGCCAAGCATCCGACATCCTTGGCTTCTAATTAATTTTAATATGGAAGGATGGATACACAATAAGTCTAATTCCCAATGACAGTACCTCAAATATTTAAACTGAGTTACTTGAGATGCCCAAACCATGATTGTTTGCTTATGATTAAACATAACTAAACCTGGGTGCCTGGTTGGCTTAGTTGGTTAACTGTCTGCCTTTGGCTCAGGTCAAGACTGGAATCCTGGGATCTAACTCTATGTTGGGCTCCTTGCTTAGTTGGGAGTCTGCTTCTCCCTCTCACCCTCCCTACTCCCATCCTTTCTCTCTCTCTCAAATAAATAAAATCTTTAACCAAAAATAAATAAATACATAAATAAACATAACTAGACCTAAACTGATTTGGGATGGTTTTCTATGTGTCATGATTTCAAGCCCTTTACGTTTTATACTCAAAAAATGTTATCTATCATACATCTTCATCACCACCTCCAGTTTGTTTGTCTCACGTTACATGAAAGTGTGATAGCAGCTCCAGCAAACCACATGGGTTGACTAGCGTAGCATCCAGCAGAACCATTTCCTTGCTTTTGGAACAGAAAAAGCAGGTACATGCTATGCTGTAATTGTCCATCCAGCAGTCATGTCACACTTACTGTTTGATCAAGGCCATCTCTCCTTTTGAGCCCAAACAAGGCATTGGAGTTCTTTACATAGACCTTTAAGATGCTACAGCTCATCAATCCAAGTTCAGTAACGAGATTAAAATTATTTTCCTTCTTTGCCATTCTGAGTCAAGACACTAGTGAAGATATCTGAGATTGGAGCATCTGAGTGCCTCAGATGGTTGAGCGTATGACTTTGTCTCAGATCATGATCTCCAGGTCCTGGGATCAAGTCCCATGTCTCAGCTCCAAGCTCAGCAGGGAGTCTGCTTCTCCCTATCCCTCTGCCTCTCCTCCTTGTGCTCTCTCTGTTGCTGTCTCTCTCTTTCAAATGAATAAAAGAAATCTTTTTAATAAAAAAGTCTAAGTTCACTTTTACATGCTATTTCTCAGTTTATAAACATTCACATTGTATGATTTGCTCATAATGGTCATATTACTTAATTCTTCTCCACTAAGTACTGAGAGAAAAAGTAAATTATAAAGATTATAGTGGTATTCATAATGTATATGAGAAACAATGAAATGGAACAAGACAAAAAGAGTGGATTTTCATCTTATCCTAAGGTGATGGAAGGATCTGGCTGCATCTTGGGTTCTCTGATCTAGGAAAGAATGACTCAAGACTCATTCTTTGATTCTTTTAAAAACATTTATTCGTCATTTAATGCATGCTTCCCTATTCGGCTAAGTAACTATTTCTCCTTTGAGACATAAAAGCCAAATGGCATAGAAGCCACTCTGGGGAAGCTGTGATCTAGAGTGAGAACCAAATGTTCTCTCAGAGGCACAACCCTAGTCCTGAGTCAGTCTTGATGATACTCTTATGTCTTTGCCTCTTAATCTACCCTTAAACCTACATGATACTGATTTCTAGAATAGTTACTAAGTCAGTTGTGTTACCTCCTCTATAATTGAATAGAATTATGTCATATGAAGGCTCCCAGCAGTTTCTCCAGCCTCCATATGAGGTCACCTGATTCCTAATAAGGGGGAAATAATCTGAATACAGAAGGAAATGACAGTAAAACTCCCTTGATCTCGTGTCCTTGCAGGATGAGTCTTGGTTACCAACATTCTCCATAACCTTGAATATTATTCTTTTTAGGCACCATGTTTAAAAATGTTTCTTTTAAAAGGTTTACTTTTAATGCAAATACTAATAATTATTAAAATTGACCCACAATTCTAAATAGTTAACCTTTTCTTAAAGAAAGGCCTTAAAGGCCTTTGTTGTATATGTTAGTGATTGCAGAATGCCCTGAGGGACCAATTCATGGCATGTTTAAGGAAGTTTGTACTGATAGGAAAGTTTCCCCCAACTTTCCTTTCCTGTCTGTGTACGATTTTTCGTTTTTTTTTTTTTTTTTTCTTTGCTCTCGTATTAAACTTTTTCAGTGGATGTGTTTTCTTTTTTAATTCAGCAATGGGAACTTAACAAAATGACAAGTTTGTTAGATATCTTTGTGAACTAAGAGCCTAATGATGAATAACATTCCAAGATCTCATCTGCAAAGGAAAGCACATGAGTTTTCCTTCGTGTATTTTATATGGAAAGTACTGGAAAATTCTAATATACCTTGGATAAAAAATATAATAGATGATGATCATCGTAAGTACATTTTCTGAGTATATTCTCTGTGCCAGGTGCTGTTGGTTTTTACCTACTTCTAATCCATGCAACGAACCTACAACTTAGGTAGGATTATATTCCTTTCTTTGGAGGAGCAAGTTGAGGCTGAGCATAGTTTACTCACTTATCCACGAGTATATGACTAATAGATGATAGGGCTAAAATTCAAATTCAAATATTTCTGATTCTAAAGAGGGTGCTGTATCTGCTATATCTAGGAGATTTTTATTCTCATCTGCCTCTTAAAACTGTTTTCTGTTGATAGTTACAAAATATGTTTTTAACCTCCTTCAAGGAGTAGGGCCATCCTTTGGATATGCACCTTATTCTTAATTTCTTTTTCTTTATGGTACTCTGTGTATTACCATATTTTATGTCAGGAGTCTATGAAAGGCTTTACAGATACCTATTAGGAGATTTGATAGTTATTTGTGTGGAGAAATATTTGATCCTGGGCCTGGGGTATAAGTATATCCTAAACTTTTTTTTTGCTAAACTAGACTGTGTGATTTCGGTGATTTACTCTTTCTAATTTCCAAATTCCATCTGCAAAAGGGAATTGCAAGCCAGCATAAACTAGCTGGTAGTTCTTAAGTAACTAATGAATAATTGTTCCCTGTAACACTTCTCCCAGTACAGAAGAATCAGAGAATTCTGTAAATGTTAGGATCAAATGGAACTTGGAGATCATTAATGATCATTTATCATTGAAATGTTTGCATTTGTCTAATTGTGCTCTGCATTCCACTTACCTCTTAATCCTGTTACTATGTTATTTATGCTGCTGTGACAGTCATTAATGAGCGCTTCAATCTTTACCCCCCAGTTACCTCCTTCCTTTGAGACAGGGCCAGAAAAAAAGTCAAATAACAAACTCATTTTGTCATCTTGAATCCAGATTTCTATGCTGTTATTTTGATGACAGAGGGGTCTGGCAGTCAGCCAAAATCTCATGCTTAAGTATAGATACATTTGTTGGCAGAACAGACCTTTTCTAGATTAAGCTCTGTGGTGTGTTCCCACCTGTGATTTACTTTCTTACTTCCTCTGGTGAATTCAGTATGGCCACAAATTCATTACAGATATTCCCATCAAGAGTAGATGTCTCTTTGCCTTCCCCTTGAATCTGGACTGGCTTTGCAGTTTGCTTTGAGCAATAGGTGTGGCAGAAGTAATGTGGTACCATTTCCGGGCTGAATCCAAGAGATCATACAGCCATTACTCTTGTCCTTCTGGAAAAAAATGTTACCATCGTGTGAAGAAGTCCCGGGTCCCCTGCTGGAAACAAGTGGTCCAGCTGACAGCCAGAACCAGTGGCAAGACACGCAAATGAGGCCTCCTTACATCATCTAGATACAATTCAGCTTCCAGGTAATTATAGTCGCAAGAATGACCACAAATGAGACCAGCAGAAGAACTAGCCCAAACTCATAATCTACAAATCAAGAACAAATAAAATGCTTGTTACTTTAAGCCCCTAAGTTATGGGGCAGAAATAGATAACTAAGACACTCTTTTGGGTAATGGGATATAGCCAGCCATTATGCCTATTTTGGAGGACAACCCTGTCTCTCCCCCTATTCTCCTTTCTTTAAAAAAATATCTGTTTATTTATTTGAGAGAAAGAGAGTGTGTGCATGCTCATGAGTGAGGGGCAGGTGGAGGGAGGAGGGAGGAGGGAGAGAAGCAGACTCCCTGCTGAGCATGGAGGCCAAGGTAGGGCTCCATTTTCAAGACCCTGAGATCATGACCTGAGCCAAAATCAAGAGGCTGGTGTTTAACTGACCTGATGACCTAGGTGTTTATACTGTCAACAAATATTTGTTAAAGATCCACAAGATCTAGGCATGCTGCTCCCATCCATGGACTCATGGACTTTTGAAGAAGAATACATTCCTTTCTTAAACTTTTGGAAGTATTTGCTGGTTCCTCAAATGCCTCAGATTTCTTCAAATTTCCTTTTCCTAAGGTGTTTACTAACATGGCTGAATGTACATGGGAATTAATTGTGATTTGCCTATTTACGACTGTACCTACTTGTCCTTACATTAGAGAAGCTTCTCTGAAAGGGCTTTCCTCTTAGGCTAGAGATCATGCCATCCACCTAAAGCCCAAGGGAGAATTTATCTTTGTTTCTCTAAGTTGCATTTTGGGCTTGGTTTGGTTCAGAATGACATTTTGTTGTTTCTCCAAGATTTTATTTTACCTTCTAATTATGTTTCAGTGACTCATATTTACTATCCATTTCTTTTGTAAATTGAATCTAGATTGCACAATTACTTTATTCTGGGACTTCATACACCCTCATTTTATTTAATGATGTTCTCATTTATGTACCAAATTATTCTACAGGCATTTGACATACTGTCAGAAGTATAAGGTGCAGGGTGTAGACCATGGGGCAGTATAATTATAATTGCTTCATAACTTTCTGATTATTATTTATTTGTGAAAAATACATAGTTACAAAATGAATGCAGTCAAATTCATTGTTTTAACTTTTAGTAAAAGAGATACATTTGTGAAGGGATGCATGGGAATGCAAGTCACATTCACCTAAATATTTTCTATGGAGGTGTTCCCCAGTGGATTTGAATATCTTCCTGGAATATATCAAATATGAACTATTTTATTTACATTTTCTTATTGCTATTATTTCTGTGATTTTAAAGTTTAATGTAAGGCAGGTAAAGTATGTTGTAGTAATCATTTGAAATTCCGACTAGAGAATTCTAAAGTAACAATACATATTCTATCTGATGCATGTTGCAATGTACATAAAAATTTACTTTCTTAACATGATGTGTATCAATTTTCAGGATTCCATCTGCAGACTCCAGAGTGAGTGTAGTGTCTCAGCCTGTCCCCTCAGTGGTCATCAAACTTGTAGGGGAGGAAAAATAATTTTCCCTCTACCCTTCAGTGTTCTCGGGTAAAACCACCCCCTACCTCCCCTACCCCCCACACCTGGCATAATAAAAATACAGATGAACAGGAGAAAAACAGAAATTTAACAACATGTATACCCCCTGTATACATAGAAGAGTCCCAGGAAAACTGCATAACTCTTCCAAATGGCCCAAGCCATCACCTTAAATACCATCTCCTGTTTTTGGCTAAAAAAATAAAAAAAACAAAAAGGTGTTGGAGGGGAGGGGAAGCTGGTTGGGGGAGATTGCCAGACAAAGCACAGTAAAGGTTGTTACGGGTATGGCTGTTATGTAGATTGTACCTCTTCCACTACCCTTAAGAATTTTTAGAGATTTAGTTAATCCTCCTCTCTCTGGTACAGAAAGGAAGACACCCTTACAAATGGGAGACTTCTCTTATAAATGTGAGTGTCTGCTACAAAAGGGTAATTTCTACTTGGTTTTTGGAGGCTTTCCTTTGCTATTTCTTAAAAATAATCAACCTAAATTAATCTTTATGCCAGAGGCATATTTTGGGGTGGCAAATTCTCCCCTTCCCTTCTTTAAGATTTCTTGGCAAGTTTTGTTATTTTGGGGTAACAGATTGAAAGTGGTCAAGCCATAGTCTGACTGTAAAATATTTAAAATGATAGAGGCACCCAGCTGGCTCAGTCATGGAGCATGCAATGCCTGATCCTCAGGGTTGTGGGTTCCAGCTCCAAGTTGGGTGCAGAGATTACTTAAGAATAAAATCTTGTAAATAAATAATTAATTAATTAATTTTAAAAAATGAAATGAATGGTTCTAATAAAATTTAGCTAAAGAAAATTGTATCTATTAATCATAGGGAAGCTATATCACACCTGTAATATATATGTAATGTAGGCTTTATTTTACTATAACAAAATAGTAAGATTATTCATCCACAAATACACACATCTTGTTTATTTTTATAAAATACTAAATCATTATTAATATGCACGCTATATATTGTACTGCTAGCAGTTATCACACTTAAAAAGAAGATTGTGAATAAATCCTTCTGGAAAACAATCACTTTTTATTCACTGTCAAAATTTATAAGAAAGAAAATGACAATGAGTGAATTTTAAATATTAATTTTGAAAGGTCAGGTTGCTTCTTTTTCTTTTCTCTTTGTAAAACAGAAATCACACAGATCCTGAATAATTGTAGCTTTGCATTTATTTTCATGGTCTGTTTTTTAGCATTCTGAAGTGTGGCATTCTGCATTATGACTTATGCATTTCTTAAAATCATGCATTTTTTTTGATAGGACTAAGTCCATATTTTCTGATCAATTTCCTTTCTAACCTTTCTACTATAATTTAATTTAAATGTCATAGGCAGTAATAATGAACTGAGTTTTAACTGGGACAGGCCATCATTTTGTACTGATTCTCTGGTAGGCGTTCAGTTAGAAGAAGGAAGTAATAAATCCTGGCTTGGGGTGAGCCAGGTCATTTTGAGGGCCACTGCTTCAACGTAGGGTCAGCTCAGCTGTTCAGACTCAGCCTTCCATCTCCTTAAAGGCTCATTGCTGTTCCCTCAGGACTGCAGTATTCCTATGGTCATTAAATAAAGAAACTTCCATTTGACAAATAAAATGGCTAAAACTAATACCTGTGGGGATTTTGAAAAAAATGTCTGTGTGTTTGGGTTCCTATTGAGTGGTACCTCAGAGCAGTAATCAAACACATTTGTGATTTTTAGGGAACTCCCAACATAATGTAGTTACGCGTATAGGGACGCTCTATTAAATTTTTTTTTAAGATTTTTATTTATTTATTTGACAGATCACAAGTAGTCAGAGAGGCAGGCAGAGAGAGAGAGGAGGAAGCAGGCTCCCCGCTGAGCAGAGAGCCCGATGTGGGGCTCGATCCCAGGACCCTGAGACCATGACCTGAGCCGAAGGCAGAGGCTTTAACCCACTGAGCCACCCAGGCACCCTATTAAATGGTTTTAATAATCAATCTTCAGTGTCTTTGTTACAAAATTCATGAACAAACTGTAGCTCTCACTATGTAGCTTTAATTGGTAACCATAGGCAATTATGTACTCATATTTCTTTTTTTTATTATTTGATTTTTAAATAATCTCTACACCAAACACGAGGCTCAAACTCACAACCCCGAGATCAAGAATCACATGCTCCACCTACTCAGCCAGGCAGGGGCCCCCAATATGTACTCGTATTTCTATTATATTTTCATTGCGCTGGGCAGGCTTCTTAAGGTATCATCCATTCTTTAGGAGTTTGATATTTGCCTTTATCTTAGTGGAGATAGAAACATCCCTTTTGTAGTCTATATGGCTAGCATAAACCCTAAAATTTACTAACTAATTATAGTGAAATCACAACTGTGCATTCTTCATTGAGAAGAAGTTGGTGGCAGCCTGTGAAGAAAATAATGCAGTGTGGTTAGCCAATGTTCCTGTTTCCTCTATTGAAATGTGACTAGTTTAATCAATTACATAGGCAGCAAGAAGTTCCTAAATTACCAAAAAGGAAATGGTTCCTGGCTACTATATGTAAGAAATTTAAAATCAATTATCTCTAGCTTCATCTATCCAAGGTTTGAAATAATTTCATTGGGGAGGAAGAATTTCTTGTCTTCTTCTAGGTCCTTCCAGCTGGATTGAGAATCAAATTGATGTGAGACAGGTTAAAAGGAGAAAATCAAATTTAATGTTGTATGTACTAGGAATGCACACAGACATGGAAATTCCAAAGACAGCCAGGCAAAATTAGGTATATATGTCATTCTGAACTGGCGTGAAGGGGGAGGGGTGTGGAACCTCAGAGGGAAGGAAGGCAGAATTGCACTAATAAGAGGAGCCGATCTTTGGTAATTAGATGTTTTCTCTGCCATATAGTTGGGTCTCTCAGATAAAAATAATCTTTGGTAATACCCTCTATTCTGGGAAAGACCTCCCATTTAGATTCCTTTGTGTAGTGAAAGGAGGGACAAAATTTTCTCAGAAGCCTTCCGGGTCTGCGTTCGGCACAAAATAGTCCACATGTTGAAGTGGCATATTTTGAGGGCACCTCAAAAAAAAAAAAAAAAAAAAAAAGCATATTTTGTAAATCTTTTATGTATAGGCCAAGACATTGTGCTTTTAATCAGTCAGTGCGAACTGAAATTTGAATGACTCGTTTGTTTTCCTGCAATTAGTTCTTTTGTGGAAGTATCATTGCTATTATTTAACTAAAATCAACACTAGATTCTTCATAATTGTGAACAAGGAGGATGTAATGTAATATCATATCATTTGCAACTTCTTCCGGTGATTCTACAGAGGGAAAAACATTGAGCTGGAAGGTTATTAGCAAAAATAGAATATAGCAAGAGATATAAAAATAGCACTCTCTCCCCTGTCTTTTTCAGTCTGAGCAGAGCCCTCATTCTATGATGCTGCATGAAATCTGCAAAGTGCTGTGAGATTCACTTTTAATTGAGGTAACCCTGAGCTTTTTGAAGTATAACCAGTGACAGACCAAAGTGACATTTTGATTAAACAGCAGTTGAATTATGAAATACTGTTACTCTACATCACTGCTGGCAACCTTAATTGGAGTATAGAGTCTAACTAAAGGTACAACAACAAAGCAAAAACAAAGGAACAAATAGCGGAATCATGGTACCTTTTTATATCGGTTCTCTCACAGTTCACACATACACAAAGACTTATAATTTTCTTCATTCCATTCTTTTGTTCTTTTGTTTGAATCAGTAAAGAATGTCCTCCTGATTCTTTTTTCCTTTTCTCTTTGTCTAGTTCTAAAAATTGACTAATTCCACTTAAAAGATCTTAATTACAGTATAATCAGTTGCCAGTTTAATTTTTAATGAAGCAACTCTAAGGATATACTCTTTGCTAGTATTTGCATTCAAATTTTCCTAAGATATAGATTGCTGTATTATCTTGATCATGATTAAGTGATGGATATTTCGAGATACATTAATGAATCAAAGAGGAGAGGACAATTGCAGAGTGCTTTTCATTACAGAGTACTTCAGCATTGTTAAAGGATAGGATCAAAGTATGGCTTTGAAATTTATTTCACAGACACAGCTATGCAAATCAAATGTACATCACAAGAAAGTTTATTGCAGTGTGATTTATAATAGCAAAAACATATTTATAAAACACTGTATAACCTAAGTATTTATCATTAATGGGCAGGTTTCTTCATGGAATATTGTGCTGCTCTTTAAATAACAGAATTAGAGATGCCTGGTGGCTCAGTCAGTTTAGCAGCTGCCTTTGGCTCGGGTCATGGTCCCAGGGTCCTGGATCAAGTTCTGCACTGGGCTCCTTGCTTAGCTGGGAGCCTGCTTCTCTCTCTGCCTGCAGCTCCCCCTGCTTGTGCTCTCTCTCTCTCTCTGACAAATAAATAAATAAAATCCTTATAAATAAATAACCGAAATAGATCTATATTTGTTGATAAAGGAAGCTGTCCAATATATATGGTTACATAAGAATAGAAGTTATGGGAGCTATAATGTTACTCTCTTTGCATAAAAAATATACCTACATGTATACAGATACACGTAAATATATATTTATGAATTAACATTCTTTGGAAGTATACATAAACACAAAAAAAGTAGATGGTATTTTCCTCCAGGTAGGAGGGTCAAGTGATTTTTCAATTTTATACTTTTATAGAGTTTGACACTTTTTTACTTTGTACATGTAACAATTCATAATAATAAGAAGCTTAAATATAAGGTTTAAATAACCATTACTGTTATAGATCAAATAAAATTAAAAATGAATTTTCTAAATAATGAAACTATATGCTAGATGTTATACTATTAAATAAGTCAATAAAAATATCAATGATATTTATAGATTTGTTTTTTATAAACAAATTGTAGAAATTTAGCAACCAAGCTTATCTAGAATATTGTTTGCACTCTTTAAAACAAACTAAATGCCTCTTAAAGGAAATTTCCTTAACCATATGAACTATCAAACAATGCTCAACTTCTTCAGAGTTTTTGTTCTGCCTTATATTGCAAACTTTTAAAAGGAAACTATAAAACTCAAGTATTTAATTTAATCTAAAGTAATAGGAAAATTTGACTTCCATGATAAAAGATGTTTCATTCTGGGTTTTAGTTAAGTTCACATCTTTATGTTTCTGAAAATTGGAATTTTGAGCATTTTGTGTTAGCCTCAGACCCCAGCACAATGTTTGCCATATGGATGAAAGATTGGATCGTTAAATAGAGAAAGAATTAACTTTTTTTCTAGAATCTTAATGTAACTTGAAGATAAAATTATGTTTTCTAATTTACTCCAATTTATTAAGAAACTAAATAAAACAAAACCAAACAGAATTATACAGGAGACTCGTCTAGAAGATTGATAATGAGGAAAGAAAATACCACTAAATTCCACATTAACAGAAATGAAAGTATTATTTGAATTTTGTACGGAAGTGTGAAGCTAGGGCACCTGGGTGGCTCAGTGGGTTAAGCCTCTGCATTCAGCTCAGGTCATGATCTCAGGGTCCTGAGATCGAGCCCTGCATCAGGCTTCTGCTCAGCAGGGAGCCTGCTTCACCCTCTCTCTCTCTCTGCCTGCCTCTCTGCCTACTTGTGATCTCTCTCTCTCTGTCAAATGAATAAATAAAATCTTTTTTTAAAAAGTATGAAGGTAAACTTTTTTTTTTTAAGGGGCTTAATCCTGCGACCCTGGGATCATGACCTGGACCGAAGGCTGACGATTACCTGACTGAGCCACCCAGGTGCCCTCCTCCTGACCCCCCTTTTTTTTTTTTTTTAAAGATTTTATTAAGAAGCTACACTTTTGAAGCCTATTTCATCTTCTATTTAACAAAAAAATAATTAGTAATTGCAACTATGCACATTCCTAGAGTAAGCAAAACACTCAAATCTTATCATTCCTATTTACATTTTCAAATAATAGTTATCAACAGCATAAAAAGATAGCTTTTATTCCACATTTAACTTTCACAGTATAATTCTAAGAAAATTAATTTCTTAAAATTTATTTTCCACTTTTTTTTGAGCTATAGTTCAAACACTGTGTGTCACCCTTTTGAAGTATACAATTTCGTGGTTTTTATTATAATCATAAGGTTGTGCAACCATCACCACTATCTAATTCCAGAAATTTTTTATCTCTCCCTAAAGAAACTCTGTATCTATTAGCAACCATTGCCTATTTCCCCCTCCCAGGAGGTTAAGTTTTTTTTTGTTTTTGTTTTTGTTTTTGGCAGGGGGTGGTGGGAAGGGAGGGTGGAGAGAGTGGGCAGAAAAAAAAGTAAAAGGAAAAAAAGTACATTAAAAACAAACTAGGGCTTTTTTTAAAAAAATAATTTTCCTGAGGACCTTTTTAAATTTTTGTTCTTTTGAAGCATTCTTGTAGATATTTTTTTCATTTATCAAGATTTATTCTGGGGCGCCTGGGTGGCTCAGTGGGTTAAGCCGCTGCCTTCGGCTCAGGTCATGATCTCAGGGTCCTGGGATCAAGGCCTGCATCGGGCTCTCTGCTCAGCAGGGAGCCTGCTTCCCTCTCTCTCTCTCTGCCTGCCTCTCCATCTACTTGTGATTTCTCTCTGTCAAATAAATAAATAAAATCTTAAAAAAAAAGATTTATTCTGTAAAATCCTCTTTTGTCTACACATTTGATTCTAGTAGTTATTCCACACCATTCATACAATTCATGAAATCCTAATTTTTATAAATGAAATTGCAGTTTGCCATAGATATGCCACGTGTTTATAATGAGAAAGTAGTGATAAAGAAGTTGACAATATGGTCAAAGATGTAGCTCTGGCTATATTGATCCATCTGACCATCTATCTATAATAGTATGAAGTGGAAAGAATAATTTCAGTGGGGTTAATTCTATAAGTGAATAGTTCATCAGTGAATATTGTCTTAGAGAGATACTTTTTGTTGATATAACAATCTTGTAATTTCAGTGACTGGAGTAAAGAATACTAGGTTAAAAGCCCTTGTGTATCAGTTGAAAATGTATATATTTTCCCCTTTTAGAAAGAGAAACAATGAAATATACTTGAAGTGTCCGTTTATGCAATTGATGATTGCACATGCTGTATATTAGGAGCTGATTTTATTTATTGCATATAAGGAAACTATTGTGTTCTCAGCATTTACCATTCTAGGTTTTAGTGACATTGGACAGATACCTTATTTCAACATTGCTAAGTTAATATTTTGTTGCACAGCAGATCCAAGCCCTGTGAAGAGACTGTTTTGTCAAGAGTGTACCTCATCTGGTCTCTCAGTTCGGAGTTCTTGAATCTTGACTCTAACTTTAAGTTCCTTTTATCTCTCATTTCTCCTTAAGAACATTTACTTCTTTCTCACTAAGATATCAGTAGAACCATTTATCAGAGTAGGTAAGATGAAATAATTCTAAACTGGTCCTCTTTTTCTGTGGTTAGGTTCTGTATCTTTAACTTACTGATTTGTTTGTCCAATAAATATTTATAGATAACATTCCACACTTACCTGAAATAGCGGTAAGATCTGAAGATCCAAGAGGAGACAAGAGAGACATGATTGTTGTCCTGGTTGAATGTACAGAGTAGCAGGGAGAAGGATACTTTGAAATTCATGGATTCAATTTGTTGAGCACCACTTAGGTATTATGGGTCTCATACTGGTGTTGGCATTAAAGAAATAGAGTTGGTTTGCATGTGTGGAGATTGTTATGACACAGGAAGTCCAGTGTTCTCTAAGGACATGCAAGGTGGGATCCCATCTGTCAGGCTTACTTTCTTCTGGGTCTTCTGTCAGCCCATGTTCCATGTGGATGGAAGATGGTCCACTTCTATCTGGGCTGCTGTTCTCTCTCCTGTAAATTCTCATTTAATCTATAAACTTCTAAAATTCAAATGCTAGGCTAGATTCATCACCAGCTGTTTAAAAAAAAACAGTATTACAGGATTATATATACATGTGTGCATGTGTGTATATGTGCATGTATGCATGTGTCTCTGTATTTGCAAAAAATACTTTCTCTAGTTATTTATGAGGTATGAATATTTTTCTGCATTTTTTTTCTGTTTTAGATAATACAGACTGCTGTGACTCAAATACTGGCTTAAAAATTTGTTTGAAGAGTATTTCCTGCTAATCAAAAATGTATTGCCCTATGGTTATTTCTTCTTTTACACCATCAGATAAATTATCCTACAACTGGAGCCTGAAATTTACTGTTCAATCAACTTTGGGCTCACTTATTTGTGGGTTACGCTGCCAAACAATTTTATGGCCTTGAAAGACTTCCCTATTACTTATTTGTAAAATAATTCTATTGTTTTACTTCAACTCATTCTCCTGAACGTAATTACATTTTCAAAGTTTCCTGTGCATTATTTAGGTCAGAAAAATACCATTTTATTTTTCTGGGTGGAATTTTCAAGTTGGGTGGTCAGTATAGCTGGTACAAAATCTTGTCCAAGTATCACTAAACTATTTGAAGCTCTAAATATACTTAGCTATTTCATATTTCAGTCTTTGATTCTACTCTTTCTTTTTCCTAAAATATCATTTTTCTCATTATCCTCAAATTATTTATTCAACAAAATTTCCAAAATGTCCTTTTGGGGAAGGCTTCTCTGATGCCTCGAAGTTGAGGCTGTTGTAACATATCTTTGTTTCTTTACTACCCTCATAGCATATATCCCAGAGAGCCTTCAGGTGGTTCTCAATATTCCCATGCCAATGCAGTGAATGGCTATTCAGCATCACAGCATTTTTATTTATTTTTTAAATCACAGCACTTACACAGTCTATTTAAATCATTTCCTTATCTTTCTCCCCACATATAGTAGGCAGACTCTGATGTCTTTGACAGCATGATATATTTAACATGTTTAAAATTTACTTTTTATTCAAATGTGTAGAAAAGTGTTTGAAATTATTCAGTGAATTATTGAAATGAATCACTCATATATGGGTAAGGAGGTAATGGTGACACAAAATGTGGGCAACAATTTTCTCAAAAAATTTCCCCGAGTGTGTTGATATCAAGCTAAATATTTGCTATATAGTAATACTTGAAGACTTATACTAAATAAAGAAATACTGGGGAAAACCAGGAAGGACCTATATACACATTCCAAGTGAAATTAAAGAAAAAATTTTCTCTGAGTTGAATCAGTTTAAAGCAATGACTTCTTCAGATATATAATTATCGTTCTGAATTGGCTGTTAGACCATGTAAATTTAGCAAATACTATAAATGTTTATCATTTCAAAGTTATAATTTGAATTATTGACCCTTTTCAGGGATTTCTGAAGGCTGCTTTTGAGAAATACATGACTTTAGAACAGATCTTTTTCTTGGACTACATTCTCCCCATTTGTTTGAGTCCCTATTATTTCCTCAGAACCCAGAAATTCTAATTCCATGTTATACATTATAGTACAGTATAATATGTGCATAATAATGTATACTCGCTATGTACTGGTATATACTAATAGTAATATATATATATAGTATATATATAGTATACTAGTATATATATACTAGTATATATACTAATAGTAATATATAGTGTACATACACTATAGTATATACTAGTATACTAGTATAGTATATATACACTATATGTATAGTGTATAATAATACACACTACAGTATAGTAGATATAGTATAGTTGTCATTTACTTGCTCTTAATTCAGATGAGCAGTAATAAAATATAGCTAGAAGGTTCTCATTTCTTTGACAGCATTAATATTTAGTATTATATACCTTTGAGAGGAAATAAGTGGAAAAAAATTTTTTTAGGTAGAGTGGCTTAGTCATATAAAACCTATGATTTAATCATTGGACATACATTTGTGTCCTCAGGTTTTCTTTGGTCATTTAAAAAAAAAGTCCTTTATGGGGCGCCTGGGTGGCTCAGTTGGTTAAGCAGCTGCCTTTGGCTCAGGTCATGGTCCCAGCGTCCTGGGATCGAGTCCCACATCGGGCTCCTTGCTCCGCAGGGAGCCTGCTTCTCCCTCTGATTCTGCCTTCCACTCTGTCTGCGTATGCTCGCTCTCGCTCGCTCTCTCTCTGACAAATAAATAAATAAAATCTTTAAAAAAAAAAAAAGTCCTTTATATCAAATGGATACATTTTATTTTCTTGGTATTTTTCCTTTGATATCTCTGTTCTTTACCATTTTGTTTCGATCTTTTATTTTGTAAAGATGCCATGTGTCTCTGGATTCTCTTTATTTTCAACTCATTGACCTTAAATGGAAGAACAAATTAAAATCTGACTGTTTCTCCTGACTTACTAAATGTTAGGGTAAATCAGGTTGAAATGGTTTATGTAAAGTTCTGGACTCTCTACTTATACTCTTCCCTCTTCCCTCTTTTAATCTATATTTATGTTCCTGCAAGATAAATCTTCCTACAGTGCTTCAGTCATGTAATTTCCCTGCCCAAAGACCTCCAGAGGTTCCCCACTGCTTATTAAATTAAATTCAAACTTGTTCTCTGACATTCATGACCCTCCAAACCCCAATAAGATTCAGCTTCTAGTTTCAACTATGACTACTCCTCTATTCACATTACATATAGCAATAAAACTGAATTATTTGATTTCTACAGACTCTACTATCTTTTTTCCCACTCTGTGTATTTACTTGGGCTTCTTTTGGGAACACTTGTTTTGTATCATTTTAGAATGCTCAGATTCAACTGATTATCCCTCAGAAAGTATTTTAGAAATCTATGTCTTTAAGAAGCTTCTCCTGATTTGTTTATTCAATACATATTAATGTATTCAATATATTAGTAAAGGGTAAAATGAAGGAAAGAGTTAAAATCCTTACTATAATGAGTGTATTTATTCAAGGTGTTAGATGATAAATAAATAAACACATAAAATTATAAAATATTAAGTGCCATAGGACTGTGTAATCAGATGTGATGGGCTGATATATTATTAAGGGTGATCCGCATATGTTCTCTTAATGAGGGGGCAGTTTCAGAGAGACTGACATGAGTAGAGGATTAGGTCATGGAGATACCCAGAGGACCTGAGACTGAAGAAAGCGAGAGCTGTTGATGGCTTGGACAGCAGCAAACTGGCTGTGTTTACAAAATAGCC
Source organism: Mustela nivalis (assembly GCF_964662115.1). Classification (NCBI taxonomy): domain Eukaryota; kingdom Metazoa; phylum Chordata; class Mammalia; order Carnivora; family Mustelidae; genus Mustela; species Mustela nivalis. The sequence goes on along the minus strand of NC_139025.1, from coordinate 56,427,310 downwards.
ATCAGACTCTGGTGGCTAAATAGGAATGAGTGAGCAAAGACGTTAGAGAGAAGTAAGCCTTGTGAGCCAGCCCACGGATTTTGACTTTCTGCATGAAAGTTGGTAATCAAGGAGGGTTTTGAGCAGAGACTTGACATGAACTGGTTTATTATTATAAGGATCACTCTGCTCGCTGCCTTTGAATAGACTGGAAGGTCACAGACGGAAGAACAAGAGAACACACAAGGCCATGGCCATCAAGATCTGATGGTGGATTGAGCCTGGATCTTGGTGTAGGAAGTGGTTAGATAAGGGTTAGTTTTGTGAAATAAGGGATGATGTTTAAAAGGAGATAAGAAATCACACACACAACCATCAGCCTTGTTTATAGACTCTCTTCATCCTCACAGCTACCATTTCTTTTAATTTTTAGAAGTAATATCTTGTGCAGGGTTTTTTTTTTTTTTTAACTAAACTATTTATTTACATGATTCATATTTAGACCTCACAACAACTCTACAAAATGTAGGCATTAAATATTATTGTTACATTTTTATATATGAGGTACTTGGGAAGTAGAGAAGTTGAATTATAAGAAAACATTATATATGTCTATCGTCCTGTATTCTTAGGGAAGGCAAAAAATGGCTAGGAATAAATACATCACATTGTTAATAGTGGTAGAAAAGCAGATAATTTTTCTTTGATTTGTATTTATCTGTATCCCTTTTAAGAATAGGTATTGGTTTTCCTTATTTCCTTATTTCCTTAGATGTATAAGGCTATTGCTTTCATAATCTAATAAAGGTTAAATGTAAAAATCATGATTTTTAACTCAATTTACCAGATTTCTAAATTTTATAAATGACAAAGTGTGGGATTTATTCTTAGACTTGATTTCAAATTCTATCACCGTGAGCAAAAAACATAGCCTTTTTGGACTTGCATGTCTTATCTGTACACTGAAGCTAATTATTCCAAGGTTTCAGGCTTGTTTTCGGCATGCAAGTGGGTAACAAAATAACTGGGTTAGGCACAATGCCTGAAACAACAGAGTACAACAAAATGGTCACTATTATTATGTTCATATTATGTAGGTTTTTTGATTTAATTACTTAATGAATAAGACAAAGGCTACAATACCATAATATATATATATAATAATGGAGCTGAAGTCTCTATCTAATTGCTATGAAAACGAATTTCAACTAAGAACTTTGATTAATTTTACAATTTTTTTAATATCCCAATGTCATGCCTTAATTATAGGCTCTCATGCTACTTTGGAGGATGGAATTTATATTCTCTTCACATTTTTAAAAATAACATAGATTGATTCTCTTTATTTTAAAATGCTTTAATGAGTAAACAAAATGCTTTAGTGAGTTCTTTTAAACATTTGGATAATTATAAATAATCAAGGACCATTTTTAGGCACTTGTTTAGTTCAGGCCATTGCTGACGTTTGTTACAAACACACTTGACGTCAATGTTAGTTCACTATTCATCCAGGTTTTAGGATCGGGTCCAATTCCATAAAACATTGCAATTATGGCATTATGTGTGTAATGTCATTAGTGTAAGTTAAGATATCCCTTTATACACATAGATGTTTAAAAACAGCAGGCAAAATGTTCTCTGCAATTTTTGTAAATGTTGCCCTCTATAGTTAAGAAATTTTTAAAAAATCATAAGGTGAAAAATATTTAGATGAATTAGGTAAGTGCATCCCTAAAATAATGACATGGACCCCATTTTTTCTTTTTAAGATTTTATCTATTTATTTGAAAGAACAGAAGTGGGAGGGAGATGCAGAGGGTGAGAGAAAATCAGGCCCCCCACTGAGGAGGGAGCCTGACACAGGGGTCTCTCCCAGGACTGTGAGATCACAACCCCAGCAGAAAGCAGATGCTTAACTCACTGAGTCACCCAGGAGCCCCATGACCCTATTCTTCTAATATATGTGTGTGTCTAATTTTTTCCACATCTTATACCTAGCAATCGAAATGAACACCTGTTCAATGTTGTTTAATGTGACTGAATTACATTTTTTCCTAGAGATAAGAATGAAGAAATAAAAACTGCTTCTGCAATCTTATTTTAAAATTATCAGCCCCACTAAATTATTGTTGTATGATTTACATTATCTTGGTTTGCCTTGCCTCGAAGTTCAATTATTTCCATCGGCTTTCACTCTTCTTTCTTAAATGTTACTAGATTTTTTAATATTACAATATTGTTATAAAATAAACTCAGGATTTCCATGTAATGGCTTTCAATAAAACTAAGGAAAATTGGATTCAGTGTGTGAAGGACATTCACTGTAATGAGCTTCGTTACATTTACTCGGTGGTAGACCTGTATGATTCGTCAATAATGCTAACTTTTCTAAAATTAAATGTTTTAACATTTCTTCTAGATTAGAGGTTATGCTTATCTTTGAATAGTACCAAAAATTGTCTCTATATTGGGATGTTCTTCCACGGATGGGCTCATCCAGAGATATTCCTTTGGCTAATGAACTTTCTTCCCGTGGAGTCTTCTGGTGTTCAAGAGGCCATAAAGGCAAATAGCTTAATACAGAGGAAGGACACACAGTGCTGTTGATCAGGCTTGAGATCTTCTATACTCTAACAGGGGAAATAAAATAGTATAATAATATAATTTGGGAGCCACAGGAGAATTTTGTAGTCCTTCATGAAAACACTAACTAAATAGATAAAATTCCTGAGATGTTGAAATATGGAACTCCTTCTAGGGCATGATTAACTATTACTATATTTTGTGGGCTGAATATAAGAACTGTATGTCACAATATATAATTAAAGACCTATTGCATAAATTATACCACAGTGATCTGGTATCTTTCAAGCTGTGAGATTTGGGTCCATTTTTATTTTTTATTTCCATTTTTTTGTCCATTTTTATTTTTGTCATTTTCAGTTTTGATTCTATTTTGACATGTTGAAAGTGAGATCTGTTCTTTCACTTTTCTACGTATATTGGATTAAGACTTCTTTGGGTTATTCTTAATATGGCATATAATTTAGGAATTGCATTCCTAGAGTCCCTCTAGGAAACAGTTCATCAACAGTTATAAATTGCTCCAAAATGACAAGTATAAAAGGGCAACTCATTAATATTTTTATGATTTAAAGACTCATAGAAGCATTATTTTTATTTTGTGATGAAAGTGGAACCCATTACTTTCTAGTAATTGTATTTTGTTAAGGTCAGCAAACTGTACTGGCTTCTGAACATGACTCAGATATATCTTCAAAAGCAAGAACATTTAGATGTACCATGATATTTCCTTAAAGTGTCTTAATTGTTATAAATTATTTTAAAGGACAAACACAAAACTTGCATGTTCACAGGACTCTGTATTGGCTGGAATATAATATCTAAAACTTTTTAAGTCAAAAAATCCAAATACTCAGATGTCAAGATTTTTGAGTCCAGTTTTAAAAATTAACACATGCCATAGAAAGTTAAGTTGAAATGTCTAACTCTTCAAGTAAGTTTAATGATTTAATAGAAATTTTCCCAAGTATCATTTTAAAAAAAAATGTGTTTTATTTTATTTTGAGAGAGAGAGAACATGAGTAGGGGAGGAGCCAGAGGCAGAGGGAGAAGCAGAATCCCCGCTGAGCAGGGAGCCTGACTCAGGGTTCAATCCTGGGACTCCAAGATCATGACCTTAGCTGAAGGCAGACTCTTAACTGATTGAGCCACCCAGGTGCCCCATTTCCCAAGTATCATAATGTACCAGGTACTCTAATGTGAGTGATTAAAAGATAAGTCATCATTTTTGTTTTTAAAAAATAGTTATTTTGGGGAACTATGGCAACATCACAGATGAATCTATCAAAGCAGATTGTGAATGGTGCAATGTGAGACCACTGGGTTATGAGGTTAAATGAAAGAAAGATAAGGTCTAATTAGGAGTCCAGAAAATATCAGAAAGAAGGATGTGCCTGAGATGGTCCTTGAAAAGCTGGTAGGGTTGAGTGGTTCAAAACAAGAGAGTAGGAATTTTCTTTTCTTTTTTTTCTTTTTGAAAGATTTTATTTTTACGTCATCTCTACATCCAACATAGCACTTTGCTCACAGCTCTGAGATCAAGTCTACTGACTGAATGCCCAATAATAGGCATTTTAGAATAAGGACTATTTGAGGAAAATGACAAAAGGAGGCTGAAAAAATCATATTTAGGAATGACAAGTCTAAATATTGCTGGAGTTTAGGTATAAATAGGTTAGTAATGGAAGAAAATATCTGAAAATATTTTAGAGGTAGGGAATTCATATGAAATTTTGATGGACATTGGGAGCCATTGAAGTTTAATGAGTCAGGAATTACACAGTTGGAACTTCCTGAGATAATCAGAAAATGGTTAATCTGATGAGTTAGAGAAATACTGGAAGCAAAGAAACAGGTTAAAGACAGTACAAGCATTCTGGGGGGGAAGCAGTAAGGACTTGTGTTGTAGAGTTTGTATTAAAAATGGAAATAAGCATCTGGCTCGGTGACCTCAGGGAATTCCAGTTATTATCATTAGAATTTAGGAATTTTGTTTTAATACATTGTCTTTTTTGACGTCACAGGAGTTAGTAATAAACTCTCTTTTCATCTCAAGCTCTCAGTCTGAAAAGTGTATATTTCATGGATCTCCCACACTCTTCCTGACTGTGGGCATTTGAGGGACCTTTGGGTCCCTCAGTACTAGTTCCGTTGTTAAGGCCAAATAGATAAAAGGTGCTCGGGTTAGGGTCTCCAGTATGAGGTGCCCCTCACTAGTCAGGATCCTTAAGTCAATGACTGTAGTTAGGGAGAGCTGCTTTCTCTTCATGTATGGCTATCATTTTATGATGGTAGAATTACATAGTTTTCAATATGTCATGTTCAGATATATTGTTTTTGTTTTCATTTAATCATATGACAGTTTAAAACTACCAGTGTTAAGGTAAGGAAGAGGATAGGATTTTTATTTCTTTTCCTGAATCTTCTTTCTTCCTTCCTAGGTATAAACCAAGGTGTTCTGATTAGATCCAGAATCTGATAATCTGTCTCTAATTCTTAAAGAACTCCATTCTGAATTTGCACAGACTACTATCAACCTGCTATCCCAGCACAATATTCAGGACTGGGATTATTCTTTTTGCCCAAGTTTGGGGTTTACTTTAGTCAAGTGCCAGAGCTGCATGGATAGCTCCATTTTAAAATAAATTTGATTGATTGATTGATTGATTGATTGCTCTGAGCTTTTTATACTTCATTTAGAGTTTTTAGATGTACATAGGATTGCTTAGGGATAAGTGATAATTACAGCCTGAATCTAACAGCAGAATCAAAAGTGCAGGAGATACTGGATTTGCTTTTTTTATCGAAGACCCAGAGGTATGACCACATTCTCCACAATTTCAGTGGAGTCTTTAGGACCTTTGTGGCAGGAACAGGTTTTCAAGTCAGTTCAGCACCTTGACTAGTTCTGTGCCCTTGGGCTTCATTGTGGGTACAAGGTTTCTTTCTCAAGCCTAAACTTTCCTTATGGAATCTTTCCAGGTTTTGCTTCAAAATCAGTTTCCATTTCCTATTTATTCCCTTGGATTTAACATTAAGACCTTCCCTTATTCCCAGATTCATTTTTGCCTATCAACTCAACACCAAACCCACTCTGCTGGGGCCCTTTGTGACTGGATGGGCTCCAACTTCTAGGAGTTCTGACATCCTAAATAGAAGCTATAATATGAGATCAGTTTATCCACATGGGTAATGAGACCCCTATTTCTTTACCCAGCTCACAGAAGTGATGCATCCGGAGGACTCTGGGCCTCTGGGATTTCTGCTGTAGTAACTTAGTGAGGACTTTGTAGATGCTAATATTTTTTCATGTTATACTAGATATCAGATAAATTATTTATCTTAATGAAAATGGCAGGGCATTAGGAACCAAGCTGTTTCTACCAAAAGCTGTTGTATTTTCTTTAGAATGCAGTGGGGGTATCTGTGTAGTGTTAATAGTCAACTCTACGTTGTCAGGAGCTGCTGTCCTCAGAAATTACTGTAAGGCCGCCCTCTACATTCTTGCTTAAATATCTTTTTCATGGTTTGAATGATGAGACCCATTTAGTAAAGAAAAAATAAACTTTGAACAACATTTCATATAACATTATAATTGCTTTCTTTTGTTAAATAAAAAAAAGACATTCAAAAACATCTGACTTGGGGCACCTGGGTGGCTCAGTGGGTTAAGCCTCTGCCTTCAGCTCGGGTCATGATCTCAGGGTCCTGGGATCGAGCCCCAAGTCGGACTCTCTGCTCAGCAGAGAGCCTGCTTCCTCCTCTCTCTCTCTGCCTGCCTCTCTGCCTACTTGTGATCTCTGTCTGTCAGGTAAATAAATAAAATCTTAAAAAAAAAAAAATCTGACTTACCAACTTCTAGTTTACGGTTCTGCTAGTATTGTGTATCAGTCCTTAATAAAGTTTATATTCTTTGAGAGAAAGATCCTAGTTCTCAAAAAATAATAATAATAATAATAATTCCAAGTTTTGCAAGTCAGTTTTAAAACTAATACAGCCTGATTATATAAGATGTAGTTTTTATAACATAAGCTAAATTATATAATATATAAGCAAATTTAAATTTTATAAAGCTTAAAAGTATTAATAACTATGTTAATATGTATTAAATATTTTTATCAGTGCCTTTAAATTATGCTTCTGGAAATACATTAGATGTGGTATTTCAAATAGAGATGGAAATGATGTTAATTTATATTTGTATATCTCTCTGCATCTCTTAGAAAACATTTTTCTCATGTTATATTTTAAAAAATATAATCCTTACAGAAATGCTGTGAGGTAGAAAAGGTTGGTGCCATTGTCTTTACAGTACAGATAGGAAATTTGTTCAGTAAAACATGCTTGAAAAGTGACAGAAATGGACTCTTAATATTCTGGTGCCTTAGTATTCTTCTGGCTCCTAGTATTCTGTGGCCTTTACTGAAACACTAAAAACACTTTACTGAAACACTGAAACACTTAGTATTCTTCTGACTCCTAGTGTTCTGTGGCCTTTACTGAAACACTAAAACCCCAAAGACAGAGCTCGTGAACTGTTCATCAATAGCAGGTATCCATTCTGTTCCTTTTATGATTAGCATTTTGCTAAGCCCTGGGAATGCAAAGTAAATAAGACTACCTTGGCCCTCAAAGGATGGGTGGTCTGATAAATACATTTTTCATAGAGCATGTCATAGTCTAATCTGCAAATAACAGACACGAGGAATAATTTGTCTCTTGTTTTTTTAGCCAACAACATGATGTGATATTATCTTTTTTTCCTACAACATTACTAATTGAGCCAAGAGAAAATTCTTCTGTTGTGTTGAGTGGATAGCCTTTGTAGCAAGGGAACTCTCCCGGGAAATGGGCACCTGGATTTTGTCTTTGCCTGATACTAACTTGCACAACTTTAAGAATATTATTTAAACTTCTCAGTCCTTTTTTTTTTTTTTTTTTAAATAAAACTTGGCCCACTCACCTCACAGGGTTGGTGTGAGGAAAATACTTTATAGGTAAAATTGAAATTGAAAAATGTGAGAGGGCTAGTCAAATACAGAGTCATAATGTGTAATTCTGGTCACTGTGTTGAGAAATTACTAACAGGTCACTAGAGTTATGATAAAAACTGCCACACTGACAATATTTAGCACATTCTTTAATTGGGTCCCATATCCACTGGGATCAGAGGTGAAAGCAAACTTAAGTAACGAAAATGTCAGAAGTGAAAATATATTTAATTTCAGTCTGAAGTTCATGACATTCCAAGTAAACTTTGTCCATATAGTCTTACAGGTTGAGGCAGATTGGAGTGCCATTTTTCCTTTGCCTTAGGCTGTTAATATAGAAACATACTTTTTTTTTAATGCCAAAGCAAGTGGGAATACATTATTGTTAGAAACCTATAATAATTCCATCATTTTAAGGCATCAGAGCTCTATATTGTAATGCAGTTCTTCACTAAAGGAAAATTGCTTTTAAATAAGCAAATTGAAGATATATTTCCACACCCTAATTGTTTCCATCATGACCTTTATTACATCACATTTTACTTGAAGGAGCAACAGATAGGAAAGACTAAGACACTGTGAAGACAGAGTCATGTGGAGCACTCATGAAAAATTAAATGCCCTCAGCACACACAGAAGTAGGTCATTTCATTCTTTATTAATTTTCTGTATCATAGTCACTGATTAACCTGTATTTGGGTATTATAATTAGATAAGTCTGAACTTTCATTATTGTCAAAGTATCTACCATGTGTAACAGATAATATCAAGTTGAAAGATTATCCAAGAAGTTTCTTCCTCAAATTTCTCTGCCCTTTGTCTCATATTTCATGATTTTTACCTTTGTCTTGCATACATCTAGGGTTCTCTCTCTAAATGACCTATTTTTTATCTCTGGTATCTTATATCAGTCAAAGATGAAAGATCTCAGGTCTAAATAGAATACACAGGGCATTAGTTTAGAACTCTATCTAAATCCCCTGGGTTAGAATTTCAAGGAGTATTTGAAGAAATGGCACAAAGAACTTTATGTTTTTCAAAGATATAGGATGGCTGAGTAGACAAGAAAAAAAAAATTCACTCTCTTGCAAATTATATAGCCTGGCAGCCGATATTCCTCTGCTAATGTAAAACCACAGTACAGTAACTTGAGACATATTTGATCATGACTGGAGACAGGATGATCTCCTTGGTGGGCATTTGAAAATGTTATTCTGAAGGACTGAAAAGGACACTGGTTGGGTCATATGAAATATTAGATATACATTCAAGTATTATATTAGAGAACTCCCAGAAAAATGGGAATGCACTTGATTGTGAATTTCAAAAACAGAAAGGATGAAGGAAATAAACTGGTATCTGTCTTTCACCATCATTAAGAAAATATGATCTGTACCATTTTTTATTACATGGTTATAATTTGGAAAGAGTAATAATTTGGTTAATGTAAATTGTAAATTACAAATTTTAGCTGTTTTATGATAATGTTTTTTGGTGTTCCAAAACACTGTGCTGTAGTAATAAGATTACTGTTTTTTTTTTTTTTTCTCATTTCCTCTTTACATCAGTACTCTTAGCATGGCATAGTTTTTCAGTGTGTTTTTTATATGGATATTTTTCATTTTCTTGGGCAAAATTTAACACCAAATTGCTCCTTAAACTCGACAAATATGCTGCCAAAGTGGTAATTATCAGGTCTGTAGTGTCCTATATCAGATATTCATGTGGTTCTTTGTGGTTTGATCATGGCTTTATGATTTACATTTAAAAGATTCTGAGAGGTGAAGGATAATTCTAATTCCCCGAAACATCATAACTGAACATGTGACACACTTCTGTAGTCACATAAATCAACCAATTTCCCTTTGTTTTCATAGTACAACATATTTTCCCTTGTTGAAAATGAGTGCATCAGCATAAAAGCCTCTTGAGCAAGAAAAATGTATATTGATCACTCTAAGTGCAATTCTGTAATACCTTGACGTTATTGAAATTGACCCTAAACCATGTTTTATTTCTGACAATAGATTCTTTTCATGGGTTGATATTTAGTAGAGATGCAAAAATAACTTCCATTGCAAAAAACCCATGTAAGATCTGTCTTACTGTTTGAATTTTTTGGTAACATTTGGTAAACATCACAAGCACTATCCTCATTTTAAGAGTTAACAGATTTTCCGTCAAAATTTTTATAACACTTTTGTCCTCCAACAAGGTGTTGAAATATGCATGTGTAGTGAGTCATCTGTGTTACTACAAAGTACACCTGTCTAGTAAACATACAGAGAAGATAGATTCTAGACCAAAGGCTGTTTGTGTTAGAACCTGAATACTAGTTTTTCTGATTCCCCGTATCATTACTTTGCACTTCACATTTTCCATTTGGAAAATAGTGATAACATTAGTCTTCATCTAGCTCAATGGATGTTACAGAAATAGATGAGACAGCATATGTGAATAGTTCACAGAGCTTTGAAAGAAAGTTGCAGTGCAGATTGAGGTAGTGTGGAGGCCAAAGCTACTGGCTAAGGCAGGTGCTGCTTCATTGATATTTAGTTTCTCTCATTGTAAGGTCAAAGCAGACTGTCTGCCAAGAGACATGGAGTATCATGAAGAACTGGAATAGAATCCAGGATTCTAGCCCTGTTTCACATTTCTCCATTCCTGATGGCTTGGATTAAATGGTGACTGCCAATATGAATTGATAGCCAGTTTGCATCATGATTCATAGACTCCCCAACCCCCTTGCAACTTATTAACTGTCTTCTGTTTTTCCTTTTTTTTTTTTTTTTTTTTAACATCTTGTACTCCAAAGTGAAAGGCTGAGGAATATATACAAAATTGTAAATAATATGACATAAGTGTTTTGAATGCTAGGTAAAGATTAGAGAAACAGGGCGCCTGGGTGGCTCAGTGGGTTGGGCCGCTGCCTTCGGCTCGGGTCATGATCTCAGGGTCCTGGGATCGAGTCCCACATCGGGCTCTCTGCTCAGCGGGGAGCCTGCTTCCTCCTCTCTCTCTCTGCCTACTTGTGATCTCTCTCTGTCAAATAAATAAATAAATAAGATCTAAAAAAAAAAAATAATAATAATAATAAAAAAAATAAAAGCTTCCAAATCACTATGTGAGTAGATTATTAAAAAAAAAAAAAAAAAAAAAGATTAGAGAAACATAATTAAGTGGCTTAAATCACCAACAAATAATTTGTTATGTCATATTTCTTTGTCACAGTTTATGCCATATATTTTAGCAAAAAGTAATAAAAGTAGATTAAAAGCATTACACAATTAGTGTGGAACAATTACAATAAATGTAGTATTAAAATTACATTTTAACTGATTTATAATTGAGGAGCAAAATCTACTGCTTGGGAAAATCCTATGTACTTTTGACTCTCTAGATGTTTTATTGGTAAACTAATTTAGGGTTACAAAGGTATGAATTGTGTAATTCCTTCATAAAATAAAGCAAGAGTAAAATATGCCAATCTGAATTTAAAGGCATTCTTAATTTTATTACATTTTTTACAACATGGGGTAAATAATCGAACAGAAACTAAACAATTGAAACCAATGTATATTTTGCTTTATGCAATATCTTTTGAAAACATTGAGGTGAAAAAAATATTTTAGGAAATATTTTCTTTTGTATTTTTGAAACTAAAATACCTCCCCAAACCCACTGACAAATTATGCATATTATTTTCTAAATGTTCTGGTATATTTGAAAATCTACTGCTTTTGCATGATTGAGTTGATTCCAGATCCTGGTTCTAACTTAAGTAGCCTCCCAGGATGCATTAAAAAATAAAGGTAAATTTGGGGCGTGTGGTTGGGTCAGTGGGTTAAAGCCTCTGCCTTCAGCTCAGGTCATGATCCCAGGGTTCTGGGATCGACCCCCTCCCCAACCTCCCAACCCCCCTTGCCCCCCCACCTCCTGCATCGGGCTCTCTGCTCCACAGGGAGCCTGCTTCCTCTTCTTTCTGCCTGCCCCTCTGCCTACTTATGATCTCTATCTGTCAAATAAATAAATAAAATTTGAAAATCTTTAAAAAATAAAAAATAAAGGTAAATTTAGTAATGTTGTTTTAAGTTTCTCTATAAATTATCTTCCCTGGACACACTCTCCGTCTCCACTGGGACACACACCCATACACATATTTCTTGCTTACGCTTATTTACTATTAATTTCATATAATAAAGGTAATGTAACCCTCTTCTTTAGATGCTCTAGTGTTTTCAATTTTTCATACACAGAAAACAATTATTTCCCTCTCTGTGCCTGTGTTCAGATTTTTCCTGGGCATGGAACACTTCCCTTCTAATCTGTACCTGTCAAAGTCTCAAAGTGAATTCTCTAATCTTTTTATTCTCGGAACCACTATAGCCAATGCACGTTTTGGCAAATTGCCCCATATAACAGGTGGTGATATGAAAATGCTAATGTAGAAAATTGAAATTAGAAGTAATTAGGATATTTTTCCTGCTTGAAGTCACTGTTGAAAATGAAAATAGTGTTTCGTTTTTTATACTCTTCATTGCTTTATTTTTGCAAACCTCTGAGAGCTTTAGGATTAACAGATACTCTAAGATCCTGAAAGTCCTATAAAATGATTATAACCAGTTTTGATACTTCATATACTTCATATGTGAATTTCAGAATTTACAGCAAACTTAAAACCGTGTGTATTTACAACATACATGCAGGCAGATTCCAAGTATTATGTGTTGATCATTGAATCTTTTTAAAGTAACCTAGCTTTAGGACATCTGGGTGGCTCAGTTGCTTAAGTCTCTGCCTTGGGCTCAGGTCATGATCTTAGGGTCCTGGAATCAAGCCTCATGTCAGGCTGTCTGCTCAGTGGGAAATCTGCTTCTCTGTCTCCCTCTTGTTCTTTCTCTCAAATAAATAAATAAATAAATAAATAAATAAGATCTTCTAAAAAATAACATAGCTTTATCTGAGAGCATACAGAAAGGATGAAAACCATTTATATTGCTTTCTATAACTGTTTAATACTGTCATGTAACCAGAAATATAGTTTCTTTGACTCTGCTTTTTAATGCTTCTCTAACATAATGAGTATAAAATATAAATTATGTTTTATAATAGATAACTATATATCATGCATTATCTATAAAATAATACATATTCTATGCACAGTATCCCATCAGTTTCATTTCATATCATGAGCCATATAGATATAGCACTTACTATGGCAGATTGGGGTAGGCAGAAAGAGAAAAAGAGAGGGTATGTTGTGTTTATGTGTTAGAGGTTAAAGTTGAGGATACTTTTTGAACCCTGTGGTGAAAGGGGGAATGGTCATCCGAAGTAAAATGTATGTTTCTATCACCATGTGTTTTATGTCCCTCCCCTGCTTCTTCCAACTTTCAGGCATTCTGTTAATTGATAGTTGACTTTCCAGGCACTGAGGACCAGAACAGATGGAAGCTGGAATCCTGGGAGAATATTGGCTAAAGACATGGGTTTCTCTTTCCTAAAGAACACAAGAGCAGAAAATTTTAAAAATGGGATGAGAAGAAATTTCAAGGATCATCTTTACCATTCCATTTTAAAGCACGACTTCTTTTTTATAGTCTCCTAAAAGCAGCTGTCTTGTTCCTTTAGAACAACCACAGCGAAGTAACTCATGTAATGGTTAACAGCTACTGGTGTGGATCGGTCCAACTTGGTCTATCTCTTCTACCTTTGCTAGTTTGGAGAGCTTAACCTTTTTAAGCTTCAGTTTCTTGGTAATATAGAGTTAGCAATAATACTTCAGAGCAGTGAAGGAGATTAAAAGAGATGATGCAGTTAAAGTATAGCATAGTGCCTGGAAGAAAAATGCTCAATGCCTATTAGCAGTTGTTTTCATATGATTACATTGTTGGAGAGCTCATTAAAAAAAATTTTCCCCCCACATTTTAAGTCCCAAACAACAAGCATGCTACTTTTACAAGTTAGAAGAGTTTATGTCTTTTGGAAGTTTTTCAAAAGGACTGTTTCTTTCAAATGAGAACGATTTAAACATTTAAGTACAGGTAGCAATTCTCTAAGTCTTTTTGAAGATTTTATTTATTTATTTGATGGACAGAGATCACAAGTAGGCAGAGAGACAGGCAGAGAGAGGAGGAAGCAGGCTCCCTGCTGAGCAGAGGGCCCAATGTGGGGCTGGATCCCAGGACCCTGGGATCATGACCTGAACCGAAGGCAGAGGCTTAACCCACTGAGCCACCCAGGTGCCCCTCTAAGTCTTTTTGAATCTAAAAATTCTAAGTTACTTGATCTCTTCATGTATCATGATTTCACATCAGGACTCTTCTCCTCTGGGTATTGAGCATGTGTTAGTGTTTCTGTAGAAACTTAATGCAATATTCCTAACAGATTAGACAGGAGTCAAGCAGAATCATCTCCACCCCTTTCCCATGTCCTTGGCTTCTGTCGCCAATGGTGCTATTGCATATGATGGCAGTTGCATATTTCATTTGGAATAGATTAAGTTGTCTCATTATGTTGAGGCAGCGACACGTGCATTTTCAGCAACATCACTGAAACCAAGTTTGTAGTCAACTAAAAATCCAAAATGATTTTTATTCTCTGTCCCTATGATTGGATGCTGTTGCCATGTTTCCTTCATCATGTATATTTATCTTAGTTTTAATTGATATTCTTAAGTCCTAGTGAAGAAATTTCCCTTTATGCCTGTGAAAATGATTTAAGCCCCTGAGACCGTCTCATCTGTTTCTGGATGATAGCAAGTATTGTGTGAGTTTCCTGGTGAGGATATTCCAAGGGGAAGGAGAAGGCATTCAAAATCTCAAGGCAGAAATCTCAAGGACACAAACTTCCTGTTTCCCATTTCCTAGGCTCACTTGCCCCTGTAAATAACCCCCCAAATACTTTATTTGGCCATGTACGATAATATGAGAAATCTGCCTACTAATCATGCCGTGATGAGCTCCCAGCATCAGTTTACTTTGGCTAATTTTTTTTTTTTTTAATGTTAGTGTACCCTCTGTCCCTCCCCCTGCTTGTGCTCTCTGTCTATGACAAATAAATGAAACCTTAAAAAAAAAAAACCAGCAATAGCCAGATAGAAATAAAATGCTTGTGTTGTCAAAATAATAGCAGAAGTGTAATATACCCAAGAATAAGCTCAACCAGACATGTACAAGTACTTTATTAAGTAAAACTTTAACAGTTCCTGAGGGAAACTTGACAAGATTTGTAAATAAATGACATGAACTCTCTTGGATGTGATGTCTTAGTATTGTAAAGATGTTATTTCTCCCAAAATATTTTTATGTGCTTATTAGAATCCCCCTACCACCCACTCCCTATGAAATGACACTTTTTTTTGGAACATGACCAAATAATTCCCAATTTCATTTGAAGAATACACCTGTCCATTGAAAGAATAAATGGGGAAAATTATGGTAAATAATAATAATAATATAAAACTTGCTCTGTTAACATGTCAACATCTAACATATAATTAAAATATTGATGAAAAAAACTGACAGGAAATTCAATGAAACCAAAATGCTATTAGGGAAACAAGCCCAAGTAAATATGGCAATCTACTTTTTATATATATATATATATATTTTATTTATTTATTTGACAGACAGAGATCACAAGTAAGCAGAGAGGCAGGCAGAGGGAGAGGAGGAAGCAGGCTCCCTACACAGAGAGTCTGATGCGGGGCGATCCCAGGACCCTGGGATCATGACCTGAGCCAAAGGCAGAGGCTTTAACCCACTGAGCCACCCAGGCGCCCCGGCAACCTACTTTTGAGGCTAAAAATTTTACAATCTTTTTAAAAATGTATTTCATGTATGTATGTATGTATGTATGTATGTATGTATTTCACAGAATGAGAGAGAGAACACAAGCAGGAAGAGTGTCAGGCAGAGGGAGAGGGAAAAGCAGACTCCCCACTGAGAAGAGAGCCTGATAAGTCACTTGATCCTAGGATCCTGGGATCATGACCTCAGCTGCAGACAGAAACAACGTCTAAGCCACCCAGGTGCTCCATAGGATTTTTACAATCTTAAGAAAAAAAAAGATTGTTTGGCAAATAATATTGAGTGGTATTATTGGTAGTAAATAATTATTATTTAAATATTAATAATAGTAAATAATATTGAGGTAATTTTAAATTTGGAAAAATACTTAGGTAAGTTATTTACTTATCATGATAGATCAAAATAAACACCCAAGTATTAAATATCTAACTTTTCAAATGATGAAAATAAATTTTAGTTTTATAGTGGTTAAAAACAAGAATTATTAAGGAGAAAAGATTTTGGGGCCCCTGGGTGGTTCAGTCGTTAAGCATATATTGTACATAAAATAAGCTTATATTAATTTGTGGTTGGAAAGATAAGATTATTTATAAGTATTGTCTCATTTATTTAGACATAAAACCAGCAAATTCGTTCAGCATTCAGCTCATGGAAAGGAAGTAAATTCTGCATATTGTTTCCTATCAGCACTCTCATCAATCCTCAACATCCACAGTCAATTTGAGCTTCTTTAATGGAAACTTTTAATGAATGTTCAAGTTATGCTCTAATAATGCAGCATCACTCAGCTCTAGGAAATATGGTTGAGATCATTTTCCAATTTAGAAAATACTTAAGGTCAGATATTTACTTATCATCATAGATCAAAATAAATACCCAAATATTAAATATGTAGTTATCAACTACTAGAATAAAATGAGGAAAATACATTGTCCTTTTGTAGTGCTCAAAGGCAAGAGTCATTAAGAAATACTGAGATTTCATTATGTAAGCAATACATTTTTCTTTTTGATAAAAAGAAATAAAAATAAAGTTAATAAACAAATAATATATTGGTAAAAGACATTTGCAGTGTAGATGAGAGGCAAAAGTTTAATATATACAAGATATAAATAGAAATATAACAATATAAAAAATAACCTTCGAATGGAATGATCTTCAAGTATTTAAAGGCCAGAAATAAGGTGATTGTGCCTTAAATGATGCTATAAAAGAAAGTGGAGGGCCTTCAGATTATAGAGAAATTTGGGAGTAGCGCTAAAAAGTTTAGGTTTTAAGTATAAACGGAATACACTTATACACTTACAAGATTTGGGGCAGGAGAGTGACCTGACCTCTCAACACTTAAGAAAAATCACTCTTGCTCAGAAGGGAAGCAGGACAATTAAAAGAGTTGCTGTTGCACTGGTATAGGAAAGAGATAAAAGTGGACTCCAGAAGGACTAGAGTAGTGGAAATGGAGAGAAGTCACCAAATTTGGGATATATTTTGGAAATGCAGCTGACAGGTTCTGTTGAGTAAACCAGCATTGTTCAACTACTGGGTTGAATTTTTTTGTTTTTGTTTTTTTTTTAATTGAGCTACAGTTGACATAACATTATATTAATTTCAGGTGTATAACATAATGATTCAATATTTATATGTAATGTAAAATGATCATCACAAGAAGTCTTGTTAACATTCATCACAAACATAATTTTTTTTTCCTTAGGATGAAAACCTTCAAGATCTATTTTCCTCCTACTTTCAAATATCCAATACAGTATTATTAACAATAGTCATGATACTGTATATTACTTTCCTATGGCTTAATCATTTTACAACTGGAAATTTGTACCTTTTGGCCCCTGTCACTCATTTCACCTACCTCCTGATTGATCTCTAGCTAAGGTAATAACCATCTGTCTGTCATCTTTATCCATGAACTTGGTTTTTTGCTTTCTTTTTTTTTTAAATTTTTATTTCAGATTCTACATATAAGTGAAGTCATGCAATATTTATCTGTTTCTATCTGACTTATTTCTTTTTTTAAAGATTTTATTTATTTATTTATTTGACAGAGAGAGAGAGAGAGATAACAAGTAGACAGAGGCAGGCAGAGGGAGAGGGGGAAGCAGGCTCCCTGAGCATAAAGCCTGAGACAGGGCTCAATCCCAGGACCCTAAAATCATGACCTGAACCGAAGGCAGAGGCTTAACCCACTATGCCACCTAGGTGCCCTGTCTGACTTAATTCACTTAGCATGATGTCATCAGGGTTTATTGTGTTTTGGCCAGTGGCAAGGTTTTTTCTTTTTTATGGCTGAATAATATCCCATTGTATACATACACCACATTTTCTTTTTCCATTCATCGTTTGAACATTTATGTTGCTTCCACAGTTTAAAAATAATGCTGCAATGAACATGGGCATCCAGATAGTCTTTCTGAGGTACTGATTCTGTTTCCTTCTGATAAATACCCAGCATTAGAATTGCTGAATCATATGGTAGTAATTCTGTTTGTAATTATTTTACTAATCTTGATACTGCTTTTCACAGTTGCTGCACCAATTTATATTTCCACCAAAAGTGCACAAAGTTCCCTTTTCTTTACATCCTTGCCAACGCTTGTTGTTTTTTATCTTTTTGATACTAGCCATTCTGACAGATGTGAGGTGATATCTCATTGTGGTTTCGATTGCTATTTCCCTAATGATTAGTGATATCGAACACATTTTCATGTACCTGTTGGCCATTTCTATGTTGCCTTTGGGAAAATGTCCATTCAGATCCTCTGACCATTTTTAAATTATGCTGTTTGGTTTTGCTGTTGAATTGTATTTGTACTTTATGTGTTTTGGAAATTAACCTTTATCAGATATGTGGCTTGCATATGTTTTCTCCCATTCTGTAACTTGCCTTTTCATTTGTTGACGGTTTCCTTTGCTGTGCAGTGAACAGACTGGAAGAAAATGAAATGAATGTTGTCTGAGCAAGAAGGATATGAAGATACAAAGAAGGTGATAAATTGTTAAAATATGATATGGTAGAGAGGAGGCCTCAGTGAGATTAGAAAACTGTTGAAATGATAGATTTAGAATAAGTGACCTGGAAGGAATAGATATGAAAGTCAGATAGGAGGTGTTGTTATTAATTCTGAGAAGTCTTTTGTACAACCATGTGCTCAGGTGACTGAGGTGAAGTGGAAGAGAAGATCATTGAGACAAAGGATGCAAAGAAATAAAAGGCCATTGTGGTAGATGGATCATATCCTGACTTTTAATGTAGCTAAGCATGGTGAGAGTCTCATTTGTGGATAGGGAGACAGTAAACTAGGAACTTAAAATCATCGTTGAATGAGGAATATGATAAGAAGAACATTAGAAGGTGAGGACAACTGGAAAGGATATGGATGGGAAAAGTCATGCATTTCAAATGAATTGAGTATTGAAAAAGGGAGGAAACAGTTAAAAAATATCAAAAAGGAGCAAAGAGGACACTCACTTTGGTTCCATGCCTTTCTTACTCTACTTAATTGCTTCCTCTATTTTTGCATATTAGGGTGGGGGGCGGGGCGGGGAGAAGCCTCTTCTTGAGAAGGGGAAAAAGAAGCATGTCTTCCAGAACAGTTAAGTATCAGAGTAACAAATTGAAGTGAGTTTCAGAGAAAACTTATAGTACCAGAGAGCACGTTTTAAAGGGAATAGTAGTGGGGCGCGTGGGTGGCTCAGTAGGTTAAGCCTCTGCCTTCTGCTCCGGTCATGATCCTAGGGTCCTGGGATCGAGCCCTGCATCAGGCTCTCTGCTCAGCGGGGAGCCTCCTTCCTCCTCTCTCTCTCTGCCTGCCTCTCTGCGTACTTGTGATCTCTGTCTGTCAAATAAATAAATAAAATCTTTAAAAAAAATAAATAAAGGGAATAGTAATAAGTCTTGTGGGGGAGGGTTCTTGAATACAACAATTACAAAAATTAGTGTTTTCATGGTGGATGAATGAGGAATAGTTGTAATGTACCATGGCAAATACCTCTGGTCTTTAGGGCTGGACGTTATTTAAGATATCAGGGAAGCTAACACCTGGGACTTGTGAAATTTTGTCAAGGAAGGAAAACTTGCAAAGACCATTCAGGGAAGTTGGTTGTAGTCTTGAGAGAATGTATACATGGGAAAGGAGGTGATTGAGGAAGGGCTGGATTCTGAGAGGAGAAGCTGGGAGGAAGAGGAGGGCTCTGTATTTTCCTGTGGCTGGAAGTATTTTTAAATCATTGTAGGGTATTGGTCAGTCAAGATATCTGTCATATCCTCAATTTTTATATGGTCTCTTTGATATAAGGAATTTGAGAGGCAGGGTGGTGATCATGGTGGGGGAGGGAGGGTAAAATGAAACAAGATGGGACTGGGAGGGAGACAAAACGTTAAGAGACTCTTAATCTCAGGAAACAAACTGAGGGTTGCTGGAGGGGAATGTGGTGGGATAGCATGGCTGGGTGAGGGACATTGGGGAGGGTATGTGCTATGGTGAGTTGTGTAAGACTGATGAATCACAGACCTGTGCCCCTGAAACAAATAATACATTATATGTTAATTAAAAAAAGATAACTGTCATATCCTGAATTGCTTAAATCAGTGTCTATACCAACCATGATCTAGTGGACCTTCCAATACAACAAACGTTGGAAGACTAATGAATACATTATGTAGGCAAATTTCAACAGAGTTTCTGTATGTGTTTTAGGTTCCATCAATCAAGAGGGTTTGGGTGAGACTTGAATTTGGAATTGAGTTAAGGAGAGGAAGGCATATGGAATAAGGCCATCACTATTCTGCTGGTACAGGTGGTGACAGAGATAAAATGTTTCTAGGATTGGTAATTCCTAGCCCAAACATCGGTTTTATGATACTGGAAGGAGTACGAGCACCTTTGGTACCCAAGGAAGAGGTATTATTTTTGAAAGGTTAGCCTAGAATCTGGGCCCTCTCAGTGATTAAAAACAACAACAACAACAACAACAACAACTCTACAACCAACCTGGGGCTTGAACTCACAACCCTGAAATCAAGAGTTGCATGCTCTACTGACTGAGCCAGCCAGGCACCCCTCTTTCATGATTTTTGAAACCATTTTATATCCTATAATAAATGTCCTTTGCTTATACTACTAGGATGGATATTTTCCTTTCCTAAAACTACCGCTCCCCAATGTAGATGATTCATCTGAGGTTGGACACACAATCTAGTAATATATGGGTTTGCGCAGTTAAAAAGTATAAACTAGGATCATCAAATTTTGTCTTTCTTTTTTTTTTAAGAAATAAGTAAATCAATTATAAGAGCTAATGGGTGTTATTTTTGTAAGATGAGCCTCATTGGATAATTGGGGAGAGATAATCTTGAGCTGATATGTGGTGTATGTCTGTGTGTGCTCACGTGTATGTAGAAGTATCTAAAATACTGCTGGGGGGTGCCTGGGTGGCTCAGTGGGTTAAAGCCTCTGCCTTCGGCTCAGGTCATGATCCCAGGGTCCTGGGATCGAGCCCCACATCGGGTTCTCTGCTCTGCAGGGAGCCTGCTTCCCCCTCTCACTGTCTGCCTGCCTCTCTGCCTACTTGTGATCTCTATCTGTCAAATAAATAAATAAAATCTTTAAAAAAACAAATACTGCTGGGTAGCTTAGGAAAACGATAAAATGACTCTTAAAATGATATTGTTTTCCTAGAATCAGAAATTACCCTCACCAGCATACTATTGATTATTGTTTTAAAAAATTCTTTTTTCTTTCTTTCTCTTTCTTTCTTTCTTTCACTTGTTAGAGAGAGAGAGAGAGAGAGCACAAGCAGGAGAAGCAGCAAACAGAGGAGGAGGGAGAAACAGGCTCCCCACTGAGCAAGGAGCCTGGGATCATGACCTGAGCCGAAGGCAGATGATTAATGAACTGGGCCACTGAGGCATCCCCCCCCCTTTTTTTTTTTTAAGCTATTTTATTTATTTGAGAGAAAGAGTGAGAGAGAGCACAAGAAGGGGAGGGTCAGAGGGAGAAGCAGACACAGGGCTTGATCCTGGGACTCCAGGATCATGACCTGAGCCAAAGGCAGATACTTTTCCGACTGAGCCACCCAGGCATCCCTCGATTATTTTCTCCTGTTCACCTTTCTGTTCTCAAATAGACAGGAATGTTATTTGAAACAACAGTCACTCATTAATTTCTGAGATATTTATGATATGTGTACATGTGTCTGGCACTAAGCTAGGTGTTGGGAATCCAGATGGTAAGGAATAAACAGACAGGATCTTTGACTGCAGGAAGCTTACAGTCTGCTATAGAGGTGGATGCTAACAAAACCTATAATTAAATATGTTGAGTATTATTGATATGGAAGTATTGAGGTTTGGAGCAAATGGTTGAGAAAGAATTCTTGAGGTGTCTTCAAAGCAAAAAGTGGTTTTATTAAAGCACAGGAATAGAACTTGTGGGCAGAAAGAGCTGGACTGGGGCTCTGAGGGTGGCCCAGTATATACTTTCAAGTTGGGAGGGGGTTCAGGAGAGGTTAAGTCTCTTATCAATTTTGGAATCAAGGTTTCCAGGACCTTGAGGGGTCTAGCTATTGTTTGGAAGATGCTATTTATTACTGTCTAATAAAACCTTAGTCATGAGACCCTTCAGATGTGTATTAGTGGGCTATTTGCTTGGAGGATGGTTGCTAAATTATATCTTGGTGTCTGTGGGGGTGGTTTCCAAAAGAATTTTTATATGTTAAAGGAGACTTTACAGGATCCTGGAGGTCAGAAGAATGTTAAGCTAGATTGCCTTTTGCCCTTAGTAAAATATTAACATCAAGGCAGTTGAGTTCCTAGAGACCTCTGCTGGTCTCAAAGACTTGTCAGTGAGCTGTAAGCTGCAAGGAAATTTAATTTTTTTTTTTCTTTTGCCTTTGTTCCCCACATCATTATGAACAGGCAAGGCTTGGTTTTAGGAAGCAAATTCAGTAGACAAACTGAAACTAGTGTAGGTGATTGTTCTTAGGGAAGTTTCTGTCTACTGACTTCTACATATAATATTGGACTTAACCTGTGGTAACAAATGTAAATCTCAAAGGCTTAACGTAATAAAAAATCATTTCTTCTTCACGTAAAGTCATATGGAGGTTTATTGGGTGGTTGTCCTCTCAGTGTGGACCCAGGGGTCCTTCCCTCGCTTTGCTCCTTGGTTCTCTAGGGTCTCCTCACATTCCCCTGTTGAATCGACAGCATTTAGCTGCCCAAAGAATTGAACCAATCTGAGGAAGTTTGTGTATCTGATACTTAGTAATTTCAGCCTGAAAAGTGTGGCTTATCTCCCATAGAGAGCAGTCATAAAGACCTGTGGGGACACATAGGTGGAGTGGGAGGAGAGGCATTTGGAATAATCCTTGATGGGGGGCTGCTTCCCAGCAACAACTCAACTGTGCACTCTGCAAAAGAGGGGGACATTTACTAGTTTAGTCGCTAGTTGTCTCTGCCACAGCAGCAGGAACAGACACACTTGCATTTTTGAGAGATAACTAGCCTCCTAAAAAGCTGACTTAGAGAGCAATATGACTGTAAAATGAACTGTTACTATAATTAACTTTAGTACCTTTGAGGGAACGTTGGGCTTAAATAGATATTTTCATATAGCACTAGAAAATCTAACCCTTTAAATTTGGGTCAGAGATTAAAGTGAATGCTAGGTATGATGTGCTCTGGGAGCTAATGCTAGTGTTCTATGGAAGTAATCTTCTAGAATTTAATCTGCGACCCCATTTACAAACTGGAAATATTTAAGAGAATCCCAATAGTAGAAAAAAAAAGTGAATTTGACACAAATTCTACTTGCAGTTATTGTATAATCTTCAAATTTAACCATTTTTATTGATATTTTTAGTATTACGATTCTAATATGTGAAAATCAATGTAAACAATGGAGAAAAGCTGCAGAAATTGAATTGTTATGGAAGAATTGCAGGGCAGTGGGGCACCTGAATGGCCCAGTCCATTAACCATTAAGTGGTTAGGGTTAAAAGGCTGCCTTCTGCCCAGGTCATGATCCAGGGGTGCTGGGATCAAGCCCCACATCGAGTCCCACAAGCTTCCCTCCTCTGCGAGGAGCCTGCTTCTCTCTCTCCTTTTGCCTGCTGCTCCCCCTACTTGTCTCTCTCTTTCTCTGTGTCAAATAATAAATAAAATCTTGAAAAAAAAAAAAAAGAAAAGAATTGCTGAGTGCCAAAATACTCACATAGTAACACAAATGTACCTGAGCAACAAATCGTTTTTACCTTTTAAAGTTTTAAAAAGGTTTCAGTATTTCTAATATTTTTATAAAGCAGCCTGTGATGGTGTGATTTATAAGAAAAAAATGTATATTTGGTCTTCATTCCCATTTTTGGCACTGAGTTCCTAAAAGCCCTTGGAATTCCCAGAAGAGAGCCAAAAAGGTGTCTCTTGTTATGTTGATGAGGTGGCTGTTGGGCCCCACCTGAGGATAGCAGCTGATTGTTGGGAGAACCAATCCTGTGATTAAAGTCCCACCCCTGAGCTCTGGGAAGGAGAAGAGATTGGAGGCTGACTCAGTTGCCAGTGGCTAATGATTTAATCAATCATGACTAAGTAATGAAGCTGCCTTAAAAAGACCTGGGATCAGGGAGCTTCCGGGTTGGTGTATACTGGGGAGCGGTGCACGTGGAGATAGTGTGCAATCACCTTGCTCTTTCCCACCCTAAGCATCTCTTCCATTTGGCTGCTCCTGGTTTATATCCTTACCGTAAACCAGCAATCTAGTAAGTAAAATGTTTCTCTGAGTTCTGTAGAGCTGCTCTAATAAACTAATCGAACCCAAGGAGGAGGTCATAGAAACCTCTGGTTTATAGTCGGTCAATCAGAAACAATGGTAACAACCTGAGCTTGTGACTGGCATCGAAAGTGGGAGATGGCAGGGGATATACCCAGCTGGTGTTTGAGAATTGCCGATTGGTGTGAGGACGCATCCCACACACACGTTGGAATTGGGTCGAGGAACCTCTAAAAAAGGCCTTCCTACAACTACTTGTGATAAAAAGTTTTTGACAGTAATGCTGAAAAAATGCAATAAGTTCCCAATAAATTTTTTCCTAGATCAGTAATTGTTAATATTTTGTCACATTAGCCTCCTCTTCCTGTTTCTCAGATAAATAGCTATCTAGCTAGCTATAGGTATAAATTTTTTTGCTGATCCAGAGGAACTGTTGAAGGCATCATGATGCCAAGACCTCTAAATACTTGAGCATGTCCCTCCTTGAAGAACAAAGACATTCTCCTATTTAAAAATAATAGAGTGTACAGTGCAAGAAATGTAATGCAATATAGCACACTCAGAGCTTTCCAGTTGTGTATGTAGTGTGTATGTAGTACGTAGAAGGCCATTCATAGCTAGTTTTTAACCTAATCTGGGATGCAAACAGGGATCATGCATTGCAGTTAGTTGTTGGGATTACTTTCTCTGCCTTTAAAGATAATATTTTAATTACATTAATATTTTTGAGGAGTCCAAGCTGGGGGTTTGCAGAATATTCTGAGCTTTGATTTGTCTGATCATTTCCTTATGATTAGATTTAAGGTGAACATTTGTCATAGGGTATTGTATTAGGACACTTGTGATAGTAATTTCACCCATTATTAGTGATGTAGTGTCTTTGTAGTTAACAGTAGTGCCAGACTTCTCCTTTGGAAAGCTACCCTTTCCCTTTGTCATTAACTAGTAATCAGAGAGGTGATACTTTAAGAATGTGTGAAAATCCCATTTTTCCAACAACTTTATATCCTATTGATGAACATTGAAGTTAACATTAAAAGCTTGTGGCAAAGTGATTATTTTCTATTTCAACGGTTACTATGTCATTCCTTCCATACACACTACTGTCTATCTTGTTTCGTCCCTACCTTTATCCCTTCCTTCTTCTGCTTTCTCCTTTCCTTTCGTTCTGTGATTTTCACTGCAGACTAATGAATTCAGTGCTTTCTACCTACCATGTTCTCAGTTTCCCTTTCCATAATTCAACTAGGCAAAGACTGCATGATAGAGGCTACTGCATTTGATACATTGTTGCCTATATGAGATACACTGCTGCATGCCAGGCAGCAGAATATCCTATATGCAGAGTTGATTTGGGGAGAATGATGCCCTCTGCACATGGTAGTTACTAAGTGGATGGATAGATCGATTGATCAATCTATATATAGCCTTTGACACAGCTTATCAGTTCTCCAGTATTTCCTTACATTCTGGCACAAGAAGTTCTCTTTACCCTCTTCCTCCCATTCTTGGTATCAGCTATGTCTCCAGGAGCTCTAGTTCTTCTGTGTTTAAAAACCAAGTTCTGGGCAGTAGGTTTTAATGATGTCTTTTTAAAAAGCAGCCTTACAACAACTGAAGAAAATAAGTGGAGTCAGGGCATTTGGACAGCACTGCTACTGTAGTAGGTAACATAGGTATTTTTAGGTCACCAGAATTTATCCAGAGAGCAGTGTGTTCAGTGGCTAAAAGCATGCGCTCTGCCACCACATTACATGGGTATTTTTTTTGCAAGCTGTGCCTGATCCACCTTTATGACTTACTACTTTGTCTCTGTGTGCCTTCGCTTCTTCGTCTCTAAAGGGGATATCATATGGAACCTACCTCACTGAATTGTTACTTCTTTTATTTAGCATACTTTTATTGAGCATTTAATATGAGACAGGTACTCAGCTGTATACAAGACAGACAAAATCTATCTCTGAATTTTTTGTTGCCATGTGGGAGATAGACTCTCCTCTCCTCCAAAACAGACAATAATATATATGTGTGCATGTATATACTGATAGGTTCCAAGGAAAAATGAAGCTGGCTAAGGGTGGGTGGCTTTGGGCCAGAAGCCTATTTTTATATGAACTGCTTGGAGAAGTGATTACTGCTAATATTTGAACAGAGACTTGAAGAAAGTTGAGTACGAAATCATGCTAATACCTAGGAGAGTTTTTCAGGCTAAAACTGCAAGCACACACCTCTCAAAAAGTTGAGAATATCTAGCATGATCTAGGACAAGCAACCATGTTAGTGGACCTGGAGAAATGGGAGGCAAAGTTGAGTGGCAGGGAGGAGGCCGGAACATGGAGGGCCTTTAGAACTCTATAGAGGGGTGCCTGGGTGGCTCAGTGGGTTAAGCCTCTGCCTTCGGCTCAGGTCATGATCTCAGGGTCCTGGGATCAAGCCCCGCATCAGGCTCTCTGCTCAACAGTGAGCCTGCTTCTTCCTCTCTCTCTGCCTGCCTTTCTGCTACTTGTGATTTCTGTCAAATAAATAAATAAAATCTTAAAAAAAAAACAAAAAACCTCTATAGAGACTTATATTCTGCCAAGGGTTTGAGGAGCCATTAGAAAGTCTTGAGAAGAATAATGACACCATCAGATTAAGAGAACAGACTGAAGAGGGCTTGATTAGGAAGAAAAAGAGTAGTCAGAAGGCTATAGCAGTGATCCTACATTATCCCGTGGATTGGGTGGAACAGATCATGGGAAGTGGTCAGATTCTAGATCTATTTTGAAGCTAAAGACCACAGGATTTGTTGATAGGTTAGGTGTAAAATGTGGGAGAATGAAAGAAATCAAGGATGGCTTCACATTTTGGCTTGATTTTTAGGACTATGATAAGGATTACATGGCTAATTCATATAAAGTATTTTTTTAAAAAGTGCCTAGGATGTAATAATCAATAAATAGTACCTTTTTATTATTTTTAATGCTTATCAGTTATTTTCCACCCTATTCTTTATGCCATTGTTTGTTCTCATGTTTTTGATTTCTGGATTTTGACTCGGCTATCAACTTAACACTGTTTCTCTCAAGTGCTAACCATCTAGCTATATACATTTCAGTAATGTAGTAATCTTACGCCAGTGCCTAGGACTGAAATCAGCATATAGTTCACTTACTGTGTAGCTATGGGCAATTACTAATCTCTCAATTTCATCTCCTATGAAATGAGGATAATGATATTTACCTCCCAAGGCTATTATGAAAATTAAAGAATATCCAGATTCAAAAATGAAAGTCACTACAAAGTATGAGTGATTGCAGTTTTTATTGTTGTCTACGCTCTGAGAAGGCTCTTTATGCTCATCCTCGCCACTTAAAGGCATGAAAGAAATGAATGTGCATGCATTAGTCATTCACACTGAGTTTTATTCCTGTTTGGTCATATTTGAATGTTTTTATTGGTGAGATTTGTTTTTTATATTTCGCAGTTTGGGATTTGTTGAGACCTGAGCCGCTCTGTTGAACCACTTTTAAAAAGATTTAATGAACCCAAATCTTTCACTCAGGATGAATATTGGACCCAGGAAAGGAATGAGGCAGAAGGCAGTTTAGAACATATGTCTAAGTCATTCCATTTAAAAGGGCTCCATACCTTAGTATGTATTACATACTGCCAGGGTACAGCCATGGAACACAACTGTTACGATGTTTAATGCTCAGCAAATCTAGTGTGCAATAATTATTGGAACTTCAACAGCATTTCTTTGGAGGAGAGGAAGTTGTAAAGCCTTTATTACTTATGCAAAAATTAAGGAAAGAACACCAAGGGATTGAGTGTGGCTTTTGTTCTCCTTATTACAGTTTTTAGGTTCTTACTGAGACTGAAGTTGGAGGAAGAAAACCTTGTATATTTTTCCCAAGCCAGGTATGAATACATAGCACCACCATTGTTCATTGTTTTATATTAGTTTGCTGATCACAGATATTTCTTCATGTGGACTTAATTTTAAACTAAAAAGCCTCATTCTCTCACCCATTGAGTTGTGCTTCATAGGCTAATATAATTATTCCTAATTAGTAGAAAAGGGAGTTGAAGCCAGGAGAAACCAAATCACAGGGTCATTTGCTTACTAAGAAACACTTGCTTTCCAGTGGCTTATCTGTATCACCCAACTACATATTGGACCTACAATTGCACTTTGAAATCTTGGTCATTTAGATACTGGAACTCTCTTAATTGGCAGAAAAAGTGCGGTATTTGAGCTTTTGCCTTTCTTTCTTTCTTTCTTTCTTCCTTTCTTCCTTTCTTTCTTTGATAGAGATCACAAGTAGGCAGAGAGACTGGCAGAGAAAGAGGGGGAAGCAGGCTCCCTGCAGAGCAGAGAGCCTGATGCGGGGCTTGATCCCAGGATGCTGAGATCATGACCTGAGCCGAAGGTAGAGGCTTAACCCACTGAGCCACCAAGGCAACTCATGATTTTGCATTTCTTTATAAAAGTTTTATGGAGAAGAAGTAAGTTTATAGTTTAAGTTTTAAGTATGTAAGGGCACTAGGCCAGAGTAATTCCATCTTGGTTAAACAGTGATTTTGTTGTTTATGCAGTAAAACTTAAACTGACCCTGCCCTCCCTGCAGGGGAACTTACTTAAAACTAAGTCCTGGAAACCAGTAAAATATGGTTGACCAGTCCCTGATAACAAAGCCCAGAATACAAGGACGAGTCAGGCCAGGTGGAGACATTCAATCATTAAAGCGCACATACTATCTCCCTAACTACCAAAGAATGTGGGCCCTGCCTTTTGGGCGCCTTTTGGGCACCAATTCTGAGCAAGGTGATAGGCTAGTTCAAATAGCTACTATAGGGTGAACTGTAATTCAGTTGGCCACCTGTGTGTGACCTAGCATGACTGTGCAGCTTTCTTTGTGTGTTGCAATCTCATTGGCCACCTGTGTGTGGCCAGGCTCAACCACATGGCCTTTGCTCTATATAAGTAAGTCTGTGAGGCTGGGAGCAGTAGCTCTTTCCATAAGGGACGGCCCCAACCGGTCGGTTTGATTTTCAATGCTGGCGTGAAATAAAGCTTTGCTTGACCTTTGCTTTGTATCAGTCTCGCTCCTTTGATAACAGACCCTAACAAAGTACAAGACAGATACAAAATAATTTCACAATCCTGTTTTCATTAAAGGCTTGGGGATACCTGTGTAACCTGTTAAGCAAGCATGTGCATTCATTATCCATTTCACTTTTACCCTAAATGATGTCAGAGTAAGTGGAAGATACCTGTGGTTGACTAATTCACTGGAATTAGTTCGCTTGTCTGACCCATCTCAGGAGGATATCAGAAATGCAGCATTGTAGAGATAATATTATAAAATTATCTGTAAAAATAGTTACAGCATTTGGTAGGAAGCTTATAAGGTAACTTGAAAAATTCCTTTGTAACTAAGATACAAATGGCTTTTAAAATCCTTTGATATTTTTGGGGCTCCTGGGTGGCTCAGTGGGTTAGAGCCTCTGTTTCAGCTCAGGTCATGATCCCAGGTTCTGGGATAGAGCCCTGCATCGGGTTCTCTGCTGGACAGGTGATGAAGTTCTAGAACCTAGGTGAGGTTTGGTGGGCTGAGGTCCGGAGCCGATGACCAAGAAAGAATTCTTGAGACATCTTTGGTGCAAAATGGTGGTTTATTAAAGCACGGGGACAGGACCCGTGGGCAGGAAGAGCTGCTGCCCCGGGTTGTGAGGGATGGCAGGTTATGTACCCTGCTGTTGGGGGAAGGGGAGGGGAAGGGAGGTTTCAGTGGAGTTTTCATATGTTAAAGAGGGCCTACAAGGTGCCAGGATGTTCCAGGCCTGCCGGAGGCCTTGCCCTTGCTGCTGGATCAATGTTGTCTTTAGACCAGCCATTAACATTAAGATCTTTGGGAGACTTTTTGGTGGGGTGTCACAATCCTGCTATCAATCGCCTTTGTTAGTGAGATTTAGAACATTTGTAAGCCAAGGGAGACTCCGGTCTAGCAGGATTGTGAGCTCTGCAAGTTAACTATTTGCTTATTGTTCATGGCAGTCAGGGCTGCCTGAGGGATGCTACACATATGGAGGGGAGCGGATGAAGGGGGGGGTGCAAGGCGCCAGCTTTTGCTTTGTCCTCAGCCAGCCTCCTGCTCCCTCATCATTCCCCCCTGAACAATTTTGACCCTTAAATCATTAAGGTGGTTGAAGGTGGAAGGTCTCATCTTCTGTAACTTCTTCGTGCTGAATAGGGGCGTAGAGCTGTCCCTACCTGCTCGGGTCAATATTGATCAGGGTAGGAACGTATAAGGGAGTTACAAAAGGTGGAGGCAGCTGAATCCAGCGCTGACAGTGAGGAGGCGTCCTCGCGCGCGACAAGGATCGTCTGTCGTGGTGTAGTCATTGTAGCAATGGAGTCTCGGAACCAAGTAGAGAAACATGTAACAAAGCAACATATTAAGGTTAATAAGGCGATAAGAATGAGAAGCCCGAAAAGGAGATTCGGCCATAGTCCTCCTTCAAACCAGGAACTTAACCATTCACTGAGAGAGAGAGAAGGATCTTGTAGGGCCTTAATTTGGGTATTCATATTTTATTAGTCCTGTGACATTTTTGTGATAGTCTGGAATGTATACACAACATTCTGTCTTGATAATTGCACATGTGCCACCCTGGGCTGCTGTCAGGACAACCAAGGCCATCCTCGATACTGTGTGTTATTTGTCCAAGTATCCTACGTATGATTCTTTTGTTCCCAGCATAAAACTGCCTTTTAACTGAGCTGTCCAATCGTGGGTGTGAACCACAAATATGTATCCCGGATCTGACATATGCCATCTTCAGTATAGCGATAAGGAGGGTTTTATAACTTAGGCTCATATTTGATTGGGGAGTTATGGCTTGATAGCAATCCCCTTTCCTTCCAAATAGCTCCATGGGCATGTAGTACCAGGAAAGCATATTTGGAGTCAGTATAAATGTTATTTCTTAGACTTTGGCAATTGCAAAGTGCTAGTGAGCACTATGGCACACCTAGCTTTTCTTATTTTTTCTATGAAAACTACTGTCATCAGAAAACCAACTGTCATTCATATTTTTAACAGGGGCATCTTAAATCTGGCCAGATAGAGTAAGCAAGATCAATAACCTTTTTTGCTCTATAGAGAAAGAAGTACAATGGTCAGGTTCAGGCATACAGGTAACTAGGTTTAAAGTTTGACAAGTTTTATTTCTGGCATATCTGTTAATGTAGCCCAGTATTTAATAAGTTGGCCTCCATCATCCATTGGTGGCCTTTGGCTTCTAAGACAAATCTGGACCTGATGTGACATCATTATAGTCAACGACTGTCCCATAGTGAGCTTTGAGGCTCTTTTATAGGAGGGCTGTTCCATGCTTAGCTAAAGCATCTATTTGCAATTGCACCTCAACAGAGGTGGCCTCTAGGATAAATATGACAAAGGGGTGAAACCAATAAGAAGACCTTTGAGTGGTCCAGCCTTAACAATATCCTGATTACAGAGGATCATTGTCAAGTGAGAAAACTTGTCAAGAGATAAGGGGAGTCCCTCATGGAGCATTCAATCCATTCATAAAGAAAGTGGGGTCATCCATTATTTCCACAAGTCCATAGTTAATCCTATGGAGTGCGATAGGTTGGCTTTTAGGCAATTTCATTATCCCAGCCACACATAAGGTGTTAGTTAAGTTACACCATTGCAGGGGAATCAATCCCATTTTTCCAGTTGTTTAATCATGTGCCGTGGGGTCTGCTAATATCCCCACAAAATAAAAAAGCAAGAAGATCATCTAAATGAGCTATTGTGTAACTTCTCTGAAGTTTACCTCTAATTGTTTAGCTTAGGTAAACAAACATTTAAAGACAATCAAATCTAGAATTTAACATCCATAAAGGTGTTACTAAAACAATTTTTCTCTCTAAAATAACCCTCATTTACAGAGATAGCCAAATCAGGACTAATTCACTTGTGAAACAAGTCCAGTTTTAACAAACTTGGCCTATTATTTACATAAGCTCAGCAAGAACAGGGAGTGTGATCAATAGATCTTTTAGAATCTGCTTTGCTGGAACTTTGTATAAGGAATCTCTAGGTTGAACTTTTAGTAGCCTCTCCAGGCCAGAAGCTAAGCCCTGTACTTGCCATGAGGCATGCCTGCAATACCTTTGGGCGAATTCCTCTTCCTGAGGCTGCACCTACCAAGGAGTGACATTCTTTACTCACCTGGTGAGGCTGCTGGGAACTCTGTAAGCAAGGTATCAGGCCAACAGTCCCAAGGGGCTTTATGGCTCCAGGTTTCATAAAGTTAACCTTAGTTCCTTAAAGCTGTCTGGTCATATCTGAGTCTTTTCAAATATGACATCCCAGTCAAAGCCTTGGTAAAATAACCAGTTTCCAATGGTGTCCTGTTACAAGGAGAACAGATTCTTATTGAACTTATGCAAATGACTGCTTGCCATGGAAGAAAGAATACTTACTAAGACCTTTTGGTTTCAGAGGGTTCAGATAGAGAGAAAAGGTGAATGCTTTGAGCACTTTTACAAATGAGCACTTTTACATCTCTATAAGTTACAGATAACTAGGAGGGAGTATCCCTAGTCTGGAAGAGCAAACATTAGAGAGAACCAGCAATGTTTAAAGATAAACATTAAGGGACACAACACTATAATCTTTTAGTCCCATGTTACTAAATCTGGTGAATGCGGCTTTAGTCAGTTCTGGAAATTCTTACCCATTTCAGTTTTAGGATTTTCAAGCATATCAAATATCTGTATTTGTCCTGAAAGTCCTTTATAGGAATCTCCTTGAAGATAAAACTCATTTTACAAGAGAATTAAAACAATTATAAATGACAAAAACTCAGAATGGATATGGTTAGAGCTAAAGAGACACGGGAGTTTACAATTTAGCTGCAAGGAAATCAGGTTATTTCTGTGATACATAACATTTCCATAATTACAGTATCAAGCGATGATCTCTCAAAACGTTAAAACTTTAGGAAGTGCGTAGAATCTCTAGAATAGTTATAGCATTTTCCCAAATGTAACCCAAGGTTTATCATTGGTTCAGTAGTACTTCATGAGCAACTTCACATACCAAGGAAAAGCCTGAGTTAAAGAGATTTACGACTTAAATCTTGTCAACATTTGCTAAAATCTTAGAAAGTTTTAAAGCACATGCCTAAATATAATTAGGGATGTTAAACACCTGATAAAACTGAACATAGAAACTGGGTTTTCTGGGCTGGCAAAGAGAAAACCATTTACATTTTCTTAACAGCAGATCAATTGATCTAAGAAAACATTGTCCTTTTGAACAGAGAATTTCAGTCTTGTACCAATGTACCTTTAAAACCCATTCATTTCAATCTTAATCCATTCTTGACCATCGCTAAAATTCCTTTTCTGAAGATTTCCCTTCACAAACCTTCTACAACTTTCCTTTGCATTCAGGTTTTGTCCCAAGCCATTTCCTTCCAAACAACCATCTCATTTAGGACAAAATTACCTTCCTTTACCTTCAACAAAATGTATTCCCATTCCTTAAATCTTTCTTACATATCTCCTACTTTCCTACATACAGAGTTTTCCTTTATTTCCATCAGTCTTAGTTACACTAAGCAGAACTTTGTATTCTTAGAAACACCTTTAGTTATTAACCAATTGTGAACTGCTACCACAGAATTCTTCAGGTGGCAAATTTATGAATCAGTTAAGTGGCAAACAAGTTTACCAACAGATTTAAATACTCTTAGTTTCTTTGCAGTAAGAAGTCAAAAGCACAAACCTACATCCAGTAATTAACGACTTAGCATTTTATCCTGTTTGGTTAAGATACAGATGTCCACAATTTAATTCCATTTGTCATCCAAGCAAAACTTTAAAACTTTCAGGTTACCAAAGACTTTGAAAGCTACTTCAGCAATTACCCATTAGAACTTTGAGACAGACAATTAACCATCAGTTTAGTCATTTCTTTGCTAACAAATTTTAACAAGTAACATAAGCTTATTTGACCTTCAGTAAACTTCGATAGAATAAAGCTTCACATTTACTGCTGTAAACTTAAAAGACAGGTCTTATCTTAATTAAACCAACAAACTTAACTTAGTTTCAATACTGATTTACGTTCCACCTGGGCCCACTCCACTTTGAATGTTTACCTGAGACATGCGTGGGAAGATCTGGAGTGGGGGTGTTCTTCTTGCTCCTTGACAGTGAAGAGAGAAGGAGCCGTGGTGCATGATCTAGAGGCTAGTCATGCAGGCTGCACGCACCTTGGTGCAGAAACAGAAGGGGAAAACAGAGGAAACAAAGTGCTGCCACGAGGCAGAGAAGGGATTCCCGGTTTCAGAGCTCATAAGCCCCAACAGAGGAGCAGACGCCATGCTTTCCCACCAGCAAGGGGGGAGGGGTTAGGCAGTCCAAGTCAGGCCAGAGAACACAGGGAAACTTCCCCGAAACAAAGAGAGTTTCGGCAGCTGCTTGGGAATATTCCTTATGGTCTCTGTCTCGAGTTAGACCAACCCCAGTTGGCTCCAGTTATAGCCATTAGCACGGGAAGTGAGTGAGGGAGAAGCCCCCACATCTATTAAGAGAAACAGAAAGAAATAAAGCCAGAGTCCCCTTTGCTAGGGATGGCCCAGCAACCTGGGTTTACTAGAAGAAGGCTTACTTACGTAATTACCATCCAATATGTCAGGAGAAAGTTTACTAGCTGACTCATTTGGGCAAACACATTCCGCAAAAGCCCCTTAGTCTGGGGTCCTGGTATAGAGCAATAAAGGCCTAGGTATGAGCAGTAAAGGTATCCTAGGTCCATTTGCCCTGCTTCCTGCAGAGGAGATCTAACTGATAGATCCCACTGAGGCCATGTAGTGTTACAGGAGCTCAGTCCTTTCCTAAGTTTTGCAATCCAAATTATTTCCAGTGGGTTAAAAGGCACCCCAAGGTAGAGTCCTTGGGAACTGAAGAAGCCTACTGAGGCCATGCTTCCAGAAAAGTAAAGAAGGTCCATTACCAAATCCCCCCTGACTCCTGGGTAGCGTCCCACGCAGGATATGTCAGAGGTTCCTGTGTCAAAAGCGACCGGAGGCGTCCCTCAACAAAAATCGCTATTGATCACCGTTTTGCCTTCCCTGGGAAGGCATTCCTGCCGTTAAAGGCCCTGGAAGGGGTGCCGGCGTCCCTCCGCTTCCCCATCGCATCCTAGGCTGCCAATGGGTGCCTGGTGAATGGACTAGGAAACTGTGCCATGCTATCCTATGTCCTGAAGACTGCATACTGTTTTGCCATATTAACCCATGGAAGTACTAGAAAAGTTTGGCAAGGGGAAATTACCCAATTTCATAGCTTTAGGCGGTTTGCAGAAGACACTGACGAGAAACAGTAAAGATTGAAATCCATCATGGTCTATGCGACATTCCAACACATGTGGTCCTTACAGCCAACTTCCCTAGGAAACGGTCCCCGGTTGCGTTTCAATTCAATCGGGTACTGGTTTCGGCCGGCTCCCAGTGGAGGTCTCGCGGCCAGAAGTGGCTAGACCGGGCATGTGGAGGGGATCACATTAGATCAATCAGGAGGAAACCTCACACGGGAGTCTTAAGATTGGCAGCCGTCCTGGTGACTTAGGTGGCTGTCCCGTGCCCAAGAGAGACAACTTTCTATAAGAACAGGAATAGAGTGAGGCCATCAAGTTTCTGGGTCTTATTGCCATTCCGGCCAGGGTACTAGCTTACAGCCAAAAGGCAGGCGCTCTCCTCCCTGTGGAGTAGCCACGGGCTAGAGGATTACAGCCTGAGCAATTGACATGCAAGTGTTCCAATAAGACCATACTCCTTGAAAAGCCCCTGAAATCAGAGTAAATGGAGAGAAAGTACTCACCAATTTTGCACCGAAGCTCAGAGTCCAAATGTAAAGACTCACAGCCCCACGTTGGGCGCCATATGATGAAGTTCTAGAACCTAGGTGAGGTTTGGTGGGCTGAGGTCCGGAGCCGATGACCAAGAAAGAATTCTTGAGACATCTTTGGTGCAAAATGGTGGTTTATTAAAGCACGGGGACAGGACCCGTGGGCAGGAAGAGCTGCTGCCCCGGGTTGTGAGGGATGGCAGGTTATGTACCCTGCTGTTGGGGGAAGGGGAGGGGAAGGGAGGTTTCAGTGGAGTTTTCATATGTTAAAGAGGGCCTACAAGGTGCCAGGATGTTCCAGGCCTGCCGGAGGCCTTGCCCTTGCTGCTGGATCAATGTTGTCTTTAGACCAGCCATTAACATTAAGATCTTTGGGAGACTTTTTGGTGGGGTGTCACAATCCTGCTATCAATCGTCTTTGTTAGTGAGATTTAGAACATTTGTAAGCCAAGGGAGACTCCGGTCTAGCAGGATTGTGAGCTCTGCAAGTTAACTATTTGCTTATTGTTCATGGCAGTCAGGGCTGCCTGAGGGATGCTACACATATGGAGGGGAGCGGATGAAGGGGGGGGTGCAAGGCGCCAGCTTTTGCTTTGTCCTCAGCCAGCCTCCTGCTCCCTCATCACAGGGAGCCTGCTTTCCCCACTCTCTCTGCCTGACTATCTGCCTACCTGTGATCTCTGCCTGTCAAATAAATAAATAAATAATATTTAAAAATAAATAAATAAATAAATAAATAAAATCCTTTGATTATACTTAAGTACTTATAACTTGTTAGGCAATGTTGTGATCACATCATGAAGCCAAATTTACATATATACCCATAGTCATTTTGAAAGCTTTGTTATAAAGGGCATGAAATAGGTATGAAATAACTTAAAAAACCCAGCCCCTCATTTCTTTTTGTCAAAGGCATCCTGTGGAATTGATGAATCTTAAATCTGTTTGTCATCAGGAATATTCTTGCTTTCTTTCACATAGAGAATAGTGATGTGGAAATGTTGGTGTTCAGAGCCACAGGTCAAGAAAGAGTTCTTGAGATGTCTTTGGTGGAATAAGGTGGTGTAATCACAACAAAGGGACAGGGACAGGACCAGTGAGCAGAAAAGGCTGCCCTGGGATTGTGAGCAACTGATTATATAAGATGGATTTGGGGGAGGTAAGGACAGGGGAAGTTTACAAAAGGATTTTTTTTTTTTTTTTTTTAGGATTTTCATATGCTAAAAAAAGACTCACAGGATCCTGGAGGGCTAGTTTTTGTCAAGCTAAGTTTGTTTTTCCCTCTAGCAAAGCATTAACATTAAGGCAGATAGGAGTTCCTGGAGTCTGCCTGCCTCAAGTATTTGTCAATGGGCTGCAAGCTATAAGGAAATTTAATTTTATCTACATTTCTTTTGCCTTTGTTCCCCATATCAAATAGGAATAGGAGTTGTTCCATAAGGTGAAAGAGGCTTTTGAAAACTAGATTTGATTACAAAACAAAACAAAACTGTATCTACATTTTTTCAGGCCTTTTAAAAAAATGTTTTATTATTTTTATTTTTTTAAGATTTTATTTATTTATTAGAGAGAGAGAGAGTGAGCGATCACAAGTAGGTGGAGAGGCAGGCAGAGAGAGGGGGAAGCAGGCTCCCTGCTGAGCAGAGAGCCCCATGTGGGGCTTGATCCCAGGACCCTGAGATCATGACCTGAGCTGAAGGCAGAGGCTTTAACACACTGAGCCACCCAGGTGCCCTCAAGCCTTTTTTAAAATAAATTAAGCAGAAACTTTATTGCTAAGCCCATCAAAGATTGTTACAAACACAAATAAAGTATCCTTTTAAGTGTCCTATGTTAAATCAAAGATACCTCATCAACGTAAAACACTGGTGACCTTAAGAATTCATTTAGGTTGTAGTATTTTTACATTATTTTGCTTTTAATCATTTGCAGTGTTCTGAATATTACATTTAAACATTTTTTAAAGACATGAAATCATGTAGTTTGTGTTGTTTGTTTGAAGTACAACCATAACTATAAAGTCCAGGATCTTAAGAAGACAAAGACCAAATTTGCATACACAGGATGGGGCGATCTAATACACAACACAACATGAGTCTTCCCAAACAAGTTTGCTGTGACACAGCTCCCATGTATAGTGTTACAAATAAACAGTCTCATTTAGGAAAATTAAGACATCACTTAGGAAAGAGGTGTATTTTGGTATATTTGGTGCTAACATTTTTGTTTGTCTTGAGTATAAAAGCACTTTGCCAAAAGAATCGGGCCTTTGTTATTTCAAGTCTCCTTCTTCACCCAGTTTCCTTATCTGAGTAGAAACTCATTAATTTCTGTAGAATCTTGGCTCTAGGACTGGGCCCCAGGAAAGGTCTGAAATTTCTAAATGTCATTTGGCTGGAGAAAAGTGTTTTCTTGATACTTGGAGGCAGTCATTCATCACTTTGTGCTTAAAAGCATTCCTTAGTGAACTTCTTCCCTACAGTGTTTAGAAAATAGCACAGGATCTGGGCTCCCCGAAGGGGTTCCTTCCAGCTGAACCACCTACCAGATGGGCATCCTTGCAGGGTCTCTGCATGCGGTACTGTTGGAACTCTCCAGCTGCCTGGGAGACCTTGATCCTCTCCAAGTCAGCCTCCAGCTCCGCTGCAGTACCAAGGGGCTTTCCATGCTGGCCCTGGAAGATGGGGTGGCCACGCCGCGCTCCTTCAGGCCTTAATTATCAAATTCATCTACAGTCTAACTATTTACAAAATTTTAAATCAACAATTTAACACTACTTAAGCGTTAATTAAAGGAACAAGGAAAGTTTTTCTTAAATCTTTTATCTTCAAAAAAAAAAAGAAAGAAAAAATCATTATTTTGGGGGGGTCCTGTGCTTAAAGAGTAAGTAATCTCACAGGGATCTGTAAATCATTCTATATCCAATGCAGACAATAGCTGTTCGTATTTTATATTTGAACAAGATATTGGAAACATGTTTGTCAGAGAAGTTTGACCTTGAGAAAATACCAGACTAATTTTCCAATGAACAGACAGGTGTTTTTATTCATAGAATTAAAAAGGGGGAAGAAGAACCTATAATTTAACTTAATATACTCTGATAAATGTGTGATTGACACTTGTACTGTCTTCCTTTAATCATGACTTCATACATACAACTTTGTTCAGGAAATGTGGTGAATAATCATTGTTGATATAGTTATTGCTTTTTACTCTCTGAAAGTAAACTCTAAAACTTGTATCTTTCAAACCATTTTTGTTTCCATGTGTGTCATTGAATTCATTTCTTACTTATATAGATTTTTCTCATGTAAATGTGAATAACTTATGGAACTTCATAACTTTTGCATATGTAGCCAATGACATGTATTTATCCTATTAAAAGATTGAATTACATGTACAGTTTTGAAATTTTAGCTTAATTTTCCCAGATACTTAATGCCTTGTAGAATTTTTCTCATTGTTTATTTCTCTTTTAGAAAGGAAGGAAGATCTTTATTTACTATTAGTTTAATATACCTATGCCCTTGGATATGATATATCAGTGGTCACTACATTTTAATACATGTAATTTTTGTTCAATCAGATGATTTCTAGTCACAGATTTTAGGGTCAACACCAGTTTATCTAATTCAGCAAAACTGATTGCACTTACTTAACTGTTCTCTTCTCCTACTTCTCTGTATATTATAATTGTTTCTGATTTTCTCAGTCCCTAGAGCTGCCTTCCACTCTTTGGTCATCTTTCTTTCTTCCTTTCTTTCTTTCTTTCTTTCTTTCTTTCTTTCTTTCTTTCTTTCTTTCTTTCTTTCTTTCTTTCGATTTATTTATTTGAGAGAGAAAGAAAGAGAGCTGTGTCTAGCAGGAGGGGCAGAGGGAAAGAGAGAATCTCAAGCAGAATCTGCGCTAACTGCCAAGCCAGAAACAGGGCTCCATCCTATCAGATCATGATCTGAGCAGAAACCAAGAGCTGGTTGCTTAACCAACTGTGCCACCCAGGTGACACTGATCACCTCTTAAATCCTGTTCATTGCCTCTGTCACTACCCAGAGCTATGCTGGATCAAAATGTTTGAACATTTGCAAGGCACTAGTTATATGCGAGATTATAATTGTATCCTGGCCCACAGCCTTGATTCTCCCACTCCTACTAAAGTCAGAAAACATGCTGTTTTAGTCCACATGACTGTGCAAGTATTTTTCTACATGTTCAGAATACTGGCTTGCATAAGACCTCGGAGGATTTATTTATCCTTTTGTTCTAGAGATTGGAACAATTTGTTCATTTCTCATGTACACCTCAGTGCAACTACTTAGATTATGTGTATCAGCGGTACTCATATGGTAGGTAAGTCACTTGGAATGCTTGCAGAGATATTTATTGTTGATTGAACATTCTGGTTCAGTAGGTAGTAGGTATTAACCTGGGAAACTGCAGTATTAAGCAAATAGCTAAGTGATTCTGGTGCATGTGGTCCAAGGACGATACTCTTTAAAAAAAAAAAAAAAAGTAATATTTCTCCAACTGTGAACTACTTAGGATATGAAACTAAAAAAGTTAGGATATTTTGGCCAAGACTGATCATCCAATACTCCTTCCTACCTAATTGCAACAAGAATAGCTCTGGAGCCAGTCTTAGGTTCATTGCACGTCTATCTCTTGCGTCCTCACTCATTTCTATGAGGTACAAAAGATAGACTTCAATTTCAGATGGCTAGAAGAAATTTTACTTGCAAGTATATCTATATCTCTAGCTCTTCCAATTTATTAAAACTGAAAGGTTTCAGAGACAGAAGATACATTGTAGATAATTTATTCTAATCCCCTGTTTCTAAATGACATAAAATGTAGTCTTTTTAAAGGTTTTCTAAATTAAACATAAGCTTGTTCTTGGTATTGTCACTAGTAGAAGATGGGTCTCTTCAGTCTCAGTAGGAACTCTTCCCACTGAAGTAATATTTTGAAAATTTTATTATTTATGAGAATCATCTAAAGTACCTATCAAAATGAATATTCCAGGACTCAGCCTCAGAAATCTTGCTAGGGGAAGCGGGGAGCATAGGAAACTATCTTTTTAATCATCATCGAGGGTGATTTAGTATAGGTGGTCCAAGGATCACATTATGTGAAGTATAATATCCTGCTAGAAAGATTGAAGAGTTAAATAAATAAGGCCTGATAACCAGCTTTAATTACTTAAGAAAAAAAGCTATTCAGCCAGTTTCTACAATAGGCCCTGGGCTAATAGATATAGTCCTTACCATTCAAGAAGCCCACTGCTTTGAGGTGGTGGTGGCAATTAGACAAATGAACCACTTCCAGCATATCCTGTGATATGGAGCACAGGGAAAGGGGTCTCAGTAAGGCACAGGAAAAAGACACACAGAAAGTGATCCCACTGTGGGGAGTAGAATGTGGCCTGGGGCTGTCAGGCAAGGCATGTAGCTTGGGTAGGGGAGCACAGTAAACAACAAAAATCTGTAATGGGGGAAAGCATGACGCATAGGATTATTACAGAACGTAAGTGTGTGCTTAGCACCCATCATAAACATTCAGGAAATACTTGTCATTATTCGTATTTAACAGTGGATTCATATTTAACAGTGAACTAGGACTAAGAAATGGGAAAGAGAATCCCATAAAAGACATCTGGGAAGGCCTGGGGCAACTGAAGCTTTTTTTTTTTTTTTTTTTTTGAATTTATTTATTTGACAGAGAAAGATCACAAGTAGGCAGAGAGGCAGGCAGAAAGAGAGAGAGGAGGAAGCAGGCTCTCTGCTGAGCAGAGAGCCCGATGTGGGACTCAATCCCAGGACCCTGAGATCATGACCTGAGCCGAAGGCAGTGGCTTAACCCACTGAGCCACCCAGGTGCCCCAACTGAAGCTTTATGGTCAAGCACTAAGCAGATACTTAGGGTGGATGATATTGTCTGTAACTCATTCTTACGAATTCACTGATAAATTATTTATGCGAGAGTCAGCGATTTTCCAGGACTTGGGCCTTGAACATCTGGGAAGATGAAATTTCAAGAAGATATCATAAAGAGTATCAAATGTTGCAGAAAGTTCAGATGGGAGCCAAGGAGTCACAAATAGGGTCTGGTTGTTAACTTATATTCATGCCATTATTCCTAACCACCTACATCAGAACCATTTAGGAATGCTGACAAATATTCAGATCCCTGCCTTCCAACTTGGGACTACCAAATTAGAACCTCTGTGGGTATGTGGCTTAAGGATCTTGATTAAGAAAATATCCAGGAGATTATTTTGCACACTGGAGTTTGGGACCCAGCGAGCTAGAGAAATATATTTCAGTATGTGATAAGGGCACAACCTACTGCACAGCGTTAGCCAGTATGCAGAGGAGAGGAAGTGGAGAGAAAGCAAATGTAGACAAGATTCGTTATGAAAGCCAGACAGGAAATGAGAAGATAACTAGATCAAGGAAGGATTTAGTATTTATATTTTGTTTGAACTAATAGGAAACATGGGCGTACTTAAGTATGTTATATTCCGATTAGAAAGTTCAGAGGATACTCTGGATCATATGCTTAGTTACCAAATAACTTTTATTTGAGTTCTGAGGCTGTAGTTTTGTATTAATTTGTTGATATAGTGATTTAATTTGTGTATTTAGGAATCTTCAATATTTGAAGCACATTCCCCCCGCCTCCCCTAAAAAAGGCTTAGAAAAGAAGACTTTTGGTTTGCTTATTTAGGAGTAAAACTTACTTCATTAAAGTCTAGGATATTATTGATATGATACTAACTTGGTACATTCTATGAACCATGCACTTTTACAAGCAAGTGCTATTGAAGATGAGTAGTATCTCTAAGTAACAGACGAAAAGGGTTGCCCACATGGTTCAGTCAAGTGGCTGCCTTTGACTCAGGTCATGGTCCGATGGTCCTGGGATTGAGTCCTACTTCAGGCTCACTGTTCAGTGGGGAGTCTGCTTCTCCCTCTACTCTTCCCCCCATGCTTGTGATGTCTCTCTCTCACTTTCTCTCTCTCAAATAAATAAATAAAATCTTTTAAAAAAGAGAGAGAGATGAAGAAAAATGATCTCAAAGTGGCTAAGTGGTTTGTTGAAGAGCACAGAGCTGGGATGTGATAGGGACACATTTCTATTTTAAACTGTGATCATTCATTTCAATAAAAAGCATTTAGGTTCTCATTGAAAGGTAGTTTAACATATTCTTTTTTCTTCTTTCTTTCCTTCCTTCCTCTCTTTTTTCCTTCCTTTCTTTCTTCCTCTCCCCTTCCTCCCCTACTTCCTCCCCTTTGTCTTCTTCCTTCTTCCTTCTTGTTTGTTCATTTGTTTAAATAATCTCTCTACCCAGTGCGGCGGTTGGACTCACAATCCTGAGAAGAAGAATAGCACGCTCTTCTGACTGAGCCAGCCAGGAGTCCCTTAATATATCATCTTAAGCTTTTATCCCATGCTTTATATTTATAATACTAGCATAATTTTTATGCCAGATAATATTAAACTTTTTAATTGTCTTCTATGCTAAATACCAAAGAATGACGAGGATAGCAACCACAGACATGTAGGGAGAAGTAATTTTAACAATGAGATATTTTGGCCCACAAGTCACACTTAATACTAAGAGTATTATGGGATAATGGAACTATAGAAATGAGACCTTACCTTACACTGTGGTGGAGGAGCTGAGGAGTAAAATTCTGGAAGGAAAGTTGGAGAAGTCACTAACCAGCTAATCCAAGAAGATAACCACATTCAGCTGCCCAAGTGTGACCAAAAAGGTGAGTTCATAGGGAGAACTCTGTGTAGCCTCCTCTCTCTGAGTTTGTAGAAAAGTATCTGTTGTGGGTCTGGATCTGTGTGTGGTCACAAGGTCAATTAGGAAAGAGTTGTACTCAGAGCAGAGTAGTGGGAAATGCACGGAACCCACAGGGCAGCTTTATATCTGTTTGTCACCACAGCTGTTTGCAGAAAGACTGTCAGAAAGTTAGTTGCTTCACTTCTGCTTTCTGAATCTTGTGGAAATTCACGGTGCCTGAGTGGTTCAGTCAGTTGAGTGA
Organism: Mustela nivalis; assembly: GCF_964662115.1. NCBI lineage: Eukaryota > Metazoa > Chordata > Mammalia > Carnivora > Mustelidae > Mustela > Mustela nivalis. The sequence goes on along the minus strand of NC_139025.1, from coordinate 56,383,192 downwards.
CCAGCTCTTGGTTTCTGCTCAGGTCATGATCTTATGGGTCTTGGCATGGAGGCCTGCACTGAGCTCAGCAGGAAGTCTGCTTGAGGATTCTCTCCCTCTACCCCTCACCCCCCTTGCACGCTCTCTTCCTCTCTCTCCAAAATGAAGAAATAAGTCTTAAAAAAATAAATAAATCTTGTGGAAATTAACATTTTGGCTAACTCTAATCTGGGAAATTCAAAGGAGGGAATTTAGGGAAATACAGTTCCCAGCTCAACCATGTTGCCACAACATGATAACTTATATTGCCAGTGTTCTTCTTTACTTTGCGTTTGGGAGTTATAGTGGTTCCATGTGTGTTAGAAGTTTTGCCTTGATAAGAACACAAGGGATGCCGTGTAAATCAGAAGGTAGTCTACCACTTTGCTCCTGTTCTTCCTTCTCTTACTCCTGTAAAGAGACAGCATTTATTGACTAGGATCTGCAAGAACTGTGGAAATTGTTTACATACAGTTTAATTTTATCTTCTTAGAAATGTGAGAGGGAAGTTATCTTATCATTCTCGTCTAACAAATGAGAGAGCTGAGCTTAATGGATGTTAAGTAATTTGCCAACATTATAAGGTCTATTAAAAAAAAAAATCTATCACAACCCTTCATGTAAATAGGTCAGAGATTGACAGAAAGGCCAACCAGAAGGCTCATAGATCTCCAAGGCAAAGAGAACTGGGAGACACAGTGCAGAGCCTCCTAAGATAGAAAGAACTATTAGGAGGTAAATTGCTGGCATTGGTGTTGATAGGGTTCTTAATCTACTTTGAATGCTTTGTGTAAATATAGACAGGGAAGAGTGCCTAGAGGGATCTAGCTATCAGAAAAAAATAAGAATAAAAAGGATCAATTGAATGGAGTCTGATTTTTTTTTTTTTTTGAACACATTACTCCTGTGTAAAGCAACTGCTCATAGAATTATTCTGTTCTTCATTTTCTAGCATAACCGGGCTATCTATCTTAGTTGTGTGTTGATAGTCTAGTGAGACTCTAGCAGAGAATTTGTTCTTATGTGTTCTGTAAGCTGGTTTGCATGTACACAAAGCAGCTCGTGGAGTTATTTACTCAGAGTTCAAGAACATGGAAAGAGTTACTAGTTTCTGGGGGTATGGGGGATGGTAAATAATCTCTGTCCAGTCTAGTTTATACAGGGGTGTATTAAATATTAAGATGAGCTTACATAAAAATCAAATACGTTATTCTTTGAAAATGAGAAGATATCCCATGGGAGGAATACAACTTGATCAATACACATTAAGCACCAAAAATAGGTTTAGTTTGGATTGGAATTGTTGATGTGATCACAGTAGCAATCGTAATAAAATGTTTCCCATTTCTTTTTCTTTCCCCTTTTTTTCTTACATAGTAGTCCTGAGTGTTATAAACACTCTCTCTATATATATATTCTGTCCTCATTCATCTCGCCTTCCATCATTCCCAGAAACATAACTGCAAAATTAAGCTCTCCTTACAAGTGTTTGCAAATCATGGGAAGACATGGGGAAATACAATTACAGTTAGATTCTCTCCCATAGGTGGTTGCTAAATTTTATAGGAGTGCTGTTATACCTTTAGCTTTTATTTATTTGTTTTTATTGAAGTTTTGTTGACACACAATGTTACATTAGTTTCAGGTGTACAGCATAACAGTGGGACGAGTTTATATGTTATACCTTTAGCTTAATATAAAAATGGTATAAAAATAGCTAATAAACTATATTTAAAAATGCAAAATGCATACTATTTCTCTAACTGTAAAAGATAACAGCATTCCAGAACATTGATTAAAATAATTTTCAGTTGTTTGTGCCAACATTTTGTATCTTTTACCTAGTAGTAATTTTTTTTGGTGATATTTACTACTAAGATTAATGAGTTTGATTTTCAGTAGCTTGAGAACTAAGTAAATAAGTTCTTAATTTACTTGGGGTGTCTCAAACAGTAATACTCAAACATTCTAGAATTTCTTCATTAGTCCAATGACACTAAACAAAAAACAAACCACAACAACAAAACACTTAGGAGTAATTATACAATGTGCATTCACTCACAGAAGAAATGTTTTTTCTACCATGAGATAGAATCCAGTCAGAAAGAATTTTTGTAAGACTTTCTCCTAACATGTTGGTATTGATTGAATTGAGATATGGCCCACAGAAATCAATACATGAGAAGACAAGTTGTGTGTGATGACAGTAATTCTATCTGCAGGGTAACTGCCAAATGTCTGGGTACCAGTGATTGTATTTCAGCTGGCTGGTCAGCACATGATAATTTGTCGTGAAGCCATTTTGTTTTCTTGGCTTACAAAATCATACTTATTTTCCTCAAAATATGTATTTTGTTTACTATATCAATATTATATAAATGATATATATATATAAATATACATATATTTATAGATATACATATTGTATATTATGATAAGAAGGCTTAAAAATGCACATTTTAAAATGTGTCTTCCTTTTCTGACTTTTTAGAGAATGGTTGGTCTCAGAATCCTCATTTTGTCTGGTTTCCAGTATTGTTTTATGCAGGAAGGTGTTTGTGGCCAGGTATAAGAGAATGATATGCTACTGTCACTACTGAAATGTCCTCTTATATGGACATTTTTTGTGTACCAAGCTAAAGAAAGCCAAGGGAAGTAGAGCAGCAAATTATGTTAGGAATTTCTATAAGGGGCTAACAAAGGAGGGGTAAGAGGTACCATCAGGAAAACCATGTAATTGGGTGGGACGTAGAAGTCTCTCATCTATCCTTCGTCCAGTGCAGGAAACCTACCAGGGCATTTTTTTCCCACCATTTACTCATATCTTGGTTTGATGATGTTAATTATCAGTCAGTGAAACACATTTTACATAGGTAAGAGATGATAAACATCAGAGTACAAGAAAAGCATCACACAAGGAAGATAATTTAGAATTTTCAGTCCATGGGCAACTAAACTTTACTATCATATGATCCTGCTTAGTTTCTTACTTCTTTTAGCTCTGAAATTTTTAGTATAAACATGCAATGTCTATATTTAGAAACCAGGAATGAGATGGAGCTGAAGCTCCCTTCGTAGAAGAGAATAGCGGTTTTTAAAAACATTTCCACTGCAGTTTTAATAGCTAGAACTAATACCTATTATCCACTTTAAATTACAAAATGCATTTCTTTTATAATGTATATGTCCATTTCTAGTTAGAAATGTAAATCCAATTATAATGCCCTGTTAAATTTATTTTTACTTCTTTCATATTCCATTGTGACTGAATATTTTCTAAAATTGCAGTTACCAAATTTGTTATCAAGGGATATTTTGTGTCAGTATTAAATATGTCTGGTTGTATATTAGTTCATGGATATTTGCTTTTAATCAGGAAGATTTTTTTCAGAGAGCATTTCTCCAAATTTAACCAGCATTTTGTTTTGCTCACACAAGGAAAATTCGTTTTCCTAACAGTAATTGAAAGGTGGTAAGAAGTCACAGAAGTTACATATTTCAAGAGTTTTAAAATTATCTTATCTGGATGTTTCTAGATGCTTGTAAAAGAAAATTGACCAGTAATACATTTAATCTGTGCTAATTCTTTTTACCCTTTGTCGAAGCCCTGAGTAGTAATTGCAGTTAAAAGATACTAGAGTTCATTTAGAAGAGTTCTATATATTTTTTTATAAGAGTTCTATATTTTTAAGAAATTTCAAAATCCTAAGTGTAGGGAAAGATATTAGTCTTATCCACACTTTTCAGAAATGGAAACTGATGTGTAGAGTGTTGTTTAAAGTATCCCATGCTGGGCCACATTAATCAACAAAGATAATCTATTTTAGTAGTTAGTTTCTTTAATGAATATTTCAAATTATTATCACCACTTCTGCTGAATGGATAAATGAATCATGCAATAGATTTTGCATTTTATCCCCCTGTAGTTTCTTAAGGCTCTTTTTAAGTAAGGAGCGTGCATGTTTGTAAGGGGGTGAAATGCAATCTAAGGGAATTAATTTTCAGCTGATGAAAGTGTTATTTTTATAGTTGGATTTCATTCTCCCGAAGTTTCTATTTTGTGGCTTAGGAATTGTTCATCTAAGGGAAACACAGAAGCCAGGAAAAATTCTAACTCATGGTAATACCTTTCCGTGGGGTAGGAGTTTCTTTGGAAAGCCTCCTTAGCCATTACTCCTGGAGTTTTAGTAGTAAGGATGGAGGGAAACAAAACATGATGGAGTGTTTAGACAAGAATGGTGGCTTCAATATGTAATATAGGCTGTCACTCACTCCTTGCTTTGCTTTCTTCTGACCTTACATTCTTAAATTTCATGGTTGTGCATACAAATTGTCCCCACTAGGGTTGGAATCAGTTCATCCTAAAATTTGATGTAAAATAATAGTAAAGAACAAAATCACCCTTATTTAGCAAAGGAGATATTTGGTAAAGTTGTTATCCTGTAGCACTGCTGTTTAATATGATAGTTGTAGCCATTGTACTATTTAACACTGGAAATATGGCTAATGTGATAGAGGAACTGAATTTTCAATTCTGTTTAATTTTTGTTAATTTAAATTTAAATAGCCCTCTGTGGCTAGTGACTACCACACAGACAGTGATGTGTGTAGCTCTTTCCTGAATATATGGAGTGCTAGCTCCTTGCTAGGGCTCATTGACCCCTACCTCATTTACAAACTTGAACAATCCTTTTTCCCTTATGTGGGCCCATCTTGAAGAGCTAGATTTCTATCTATAAAAGTCTTTGGTTTGTCAACATCTCCTCATCACCCTCTAGCTTTGGACCATAGGTGGCCTGTTTGCTTTCTCTGGGTCTTTTCTAATTAGGAATGGGTCCAAATCCTTCCAGTTCTGATTTACACTGACAATACTGAGCATGACTGGCAGAGGGTTACAGCCATTCACAGTTGGTGATTTTTGATTCTTGAACATATAAGTTCTTTTTTGTAGTTTGTGGTGAACATCTTGGCTGTCGTCATTGGGGCTCTATAGCTAGTTTCAGCAGCTGTCCTAGATCCCTGCATGCCAGATCTGGTGATGAAACTGTCATTTTTCATTTTGTTCCTACACAGCTAGATCATTACTGGCTATAGAACCGTGGGTTCTTATCATTTTGCTTTAGCTTCTTTAGTCCTAAAATGGAGGTAAGTGCTTGCTTTGGCAGCACAGATACTAAAATCAGAACTAAAATAGTAAAAATACTTGTACCTAGCTCACTTGGTTACTTGAGGAATAAATGAGTTAATATGAGAGGGACTTTGAATGGTACTTTGATAAAATGATTGTTGTATAAATCACCATTAATAACGGTATTTCAGTAGTTTACTTAAGATGCTGTGATTGAAACTATTTTCATATAACTTCATTTTTATTTATACATCAAAATATTATAAAAATAGATTCTTTTAATTTTTTTTATAATTTAGATTGAAAATTTTGTAGGGGAATCTTAAGAAGGAGACTATATTACATATTCAACTTCAAGAATTTGAAATTTGCATTCAACACTCAATTTTCATCCAGAGTTTTCTACTCTGTGACCTTGGGCCATTAAATGAATGTGCGTTTTATTTTTCTTTCCTGTCTCCCATTATTGCCTAACTTAATAACCACTAGAAATTCTCAGAAGGTAGTTTTAAGAATGTCAGTTATTAATTGCATATGCCCTTTTGGGTTTTACCACTATCCCAAAAAGCTTTAGAATTTTTCCATGCAGAATAGTGTTCCCAAATACAAGACAGCTTTTCAAATAACTTGTAAGAGAATGCATTTTTATTTATTTATTTATTTATTTATTTATTTATCTATTTATAGAGTGAGAGAGAGGAAGAGAGAGAGAGAGAGAGAGAACATGAGGGGGAGGGGCAGCGGGAGAGGGAGAGAGAATCTCAAACAGACTGTGCACTGAGTGCGGAGCCTGACACAGGACTCCCATCGCATGACCCGAGATCACAACCTGAGCTGATACCAAGAGTTAGATGCTTAACTGATTCCACCACCTAGATGCCCTCAGAATGATTTTTTTTCATATAATTAGAATTATTTACTACACTTAGTGTTTCCTTAGTTTGAGTTTTTTTTTTTAAATAATTAGTATCTTTACACCAGATATCAGGCAGAGTTTATATGGAAATATGATTTCCTGAAGAATAACCAAGCCAAGGACACTGTGTACTTATCTTCATTGAGTACCACTGACTTTATCTGTTTTCTTTATCTCTGGCTTCTATTCTTCTAAACATTCAATGTATATATAAATATATATGTACATATTCATGTATATGTTGGTAATTGCTTATTATTTTTCAAGCACTTGTGCCCTGTAGGAGAGAAGAAGAAAGTGGAAAATAAAGATGAATAATCTTGGCAAATATGTAGTAAAAATATGTAATTTTGTTTACTGAGACAAATGACTACTTTGTAAGTAGTGTTGTGAGAAATGGTTAGCTAACTAACAAAATCAAGACAAACAAAACAAAACAACAAAAAACATATTCCAAGAAGAATAGATAAAACATTTATATGTATACGAACTCTTAATAATATAAGAAGAAAACCTGAGGAAATATATAATCTTACAATGGAACAGAGCTTCATAGCCATAATTCTTAATCTGGAAACCATAGAAGGAAAAACATTACATTATAAAAATCAGTTACATTAAAAAAAATCAGTTACATTAGAATAAAATCTGTATTGCAAAGATCCACAAATCAAATACAAAGACAGGGAAAACTATTTGCAATTTATAGCATAGAAGTGTGCTAATATTGCTAAGATGTTCTAGAAATCAAGAATAAGATAAAAATTAAACAAAAAGGGTGGACTTTTATTGTTTTTTTTTAAAGATTTTTTATTCATTTTTCTGACAGAGATCACAAGTAGGCAGAGACAGAGAGGGGGAAAGCAGGCTCCCTGCCGAGCAGACAGCCCGATGATGCAGAGCTCAATCCCAGGACCCTGGGACTAGAACCTGAGCCGAAGGCTGAGGCTTTACCCACTGAGCCACCCAGGCGCCCCAAGGAGTGGACTTTTAATAAGATAAGATGATATAGTGGTTCCTACAGTTACGGAATGAAGTCCTAATCCTAACCCTAATGTCCATCAGAATCCCAATAGAAATTCAAATTAAAGCAACACTGATAGAATTTAATCTCTTGAATTGATTAGTATTTGTAAGATTCTTAAACCCTCACTATTGGTATAATTGTTAGTAACAAAATAATATGTGCTGCTTGTGAGGGTGTAAACAGTACATCTCACATGTTGGACAGTTTTAGAAGATCTATAAATATTAAACTCTATGCATCTAGTTAACAGGCATTTCTTCTTTTAGAAGTTTATTACTAGTTGTATAGTTACATATTCATGAAATAAAATTTATATAAAACTTTATACTGTTGCATGCCTGCCTGGCTCATTTGAGAGAATATGCAACTCTTGATGGAGTCATGAATTCGAGCCTCACTTTGGGGGTAGATTTTATTTAAAACACACATGTGCACACACACACACACATACACACAAGCGTGTCAAAAAAATTATACTATAGTATTATTATAGTAGCAGAAACAGCTTAAGCTTTTATAGTGTTTGATGGTTAAGTGAATTAAGGTATGCCCATATGACGGAAAGCTCTCGAACTCTAATAATTAAAAAAAACAAAAACAAAATGAATAAGGAAATTTTTTATACAGGCGACCAAGCTATACTGGCAGAGAATCAAAGCATTGTGGGAGCTCTTTCCTTTCTCTGTCCTGGCTATTTTGGTGGCCACTCTTGGTTGGGGCCATCCCATACCTAAAGCAGGAAGATGGTGGCTGCAAAAAAGATGAAAAAGTTGCTGGAGTCAATCAACTCTAGGCTCCAATTCAATATGAAAAGTGGAAAGTACATGGTGGGGTACAAGCAGACTCTACAAATGACCAGACATAGTAAAGGGGAACTGGTCATCCTCACCAACAACTGCCCAGCCTCATGGAGATCTGAAATGGAGCACTATTGGCCCAAACTAGTGTCACTACAGTGGCGATAATATTGAATTGGGCACAGCATGTGGGAAATACTACAGAGTATGCACACTGACTATCATTGATCCAAGTGATAATGATATCATTAGAAGCCATGCCAGAACAGACTGGTGAAAAGTAACTCATGAAAAAATTTTCTTTAATAAAACTAGCCAGAGCTTGTTTAACAGAAAAGAAGAAGAAGAAGAGGAGGAGGAAGAGGAGGAGGAATTTGTTGCTGTATGGTATGTGAAGTAAATAGCATAAAGCAAAAATACAGTCCAATAAAAATATGTATTTTTTACATATGAATAAAAATATTCATATATGTATGAAACTCTGGGAGAATGTGTATTATTGAAGGTCTCATGTGGGAACTGGATATATGAACATAGGGATTAGAAGGAAACTTTTTCCTATATTATTTTGTGTATGTTTTTGATTTATGAATAGCAAAGACACATTACCTATTCAAAAATATATATAAATTGAATAAAAAATGTTAATTAGGGAAAGTATCCCTTTGAGAAACTTAAAATAAATTATATTTTTATAATTTATGTTTCAAGCCATCTGTAACAATATTAATTTCATTCATTATTTTGGCACAGTGGATCTTTGGGCCTCTGGAGTTCATTGTTTAAAATTTCATCTTTGGTTATATTTTGTTAAGTTATAAAGTCTTAATTTCTCACTGGAATAGTCCTGAAATTTGAATAATTTTTATTTCAGCCTATAGCAAAATAAAGACCCAGGAAGGTTACATTTACATAATGTCAGAAAGCATGGTAGTGGGAGAAATGGACTAAATTTTCTATTTTCTAACTTCCAGCTAATATTCCTTCAATGATGATGAATTCTATTACATTGTGGTATCATTTCCTATATGTTCTATTTTAGCTTTAAAAGCTTCTATTTTATTATTTTGTAAAAACCTTGAACTGCCTCTGCAAGGACAAAATGTTAGCAAAATGGAACATTAGAATTTGGAACTAAAAATACTAATATCTATTTTTCTTTTAATTTATTATTAGTCTGTAAAGGTCATCCTTGGCTACAAAGGGAATTCATTTTCTAATATGGCAATAATTTGAAAATATGTCTAGAATATTTGACAAAGTTATTTAAAGATATTTCTATTATCAAGAAAATTTATAATTTTAAAAAGAAATCAAATTCTTAATACAATAACAGCATATGATGAGAATTTGGACTATCTTTCCTGAAGTCTAAAAATTATCTTAATAAGAAACTAATAATTATTTTATCCTAAAAATGAAGGGCAACTAAATAGCATTTTCCTCTTTAAAGTATTTTCCCCCCACTTGTAACATCTTGCTTCCTTCTCTTAAATCTTAGATAGCAGATGCTCTAACTCATCATCTGTATTTGTTCTTCCTCACCTCACTTAAGGCAATTAATCCTGTTTCTTTGACTCCAGTACCTCTTTCAACAATCCACCTCTCTTCGAACAAGATTGTTAAATAAATCTTTCTAAAGCATCACTTTGTCTCAGATCGTTTCCAAGCCAAAGAAGCTTCAATATCTCACAATATGTTCAGGAGGGATAAAATACCTCAGAGTCAAATCTTTTTTTTTTTTTATTAATTTTTTATTTTTTATAAACATATATTTTTATCCTCAGGGGTACAGGTCTTGCCATTTGCGACAACATGGATGGAACTAGAGCATATCATGCTTAGCAAAATAAGTCAAATCTTGATTCAAAATCTATTTATTCAGTGTCTGGCCATGTTGCAAGGTCTACAGGGATGTATTTCCTGTATTCCTAATACTAGTCCTTCTGAAAGCCAGAGGCTTAATTCATTTTCAAGTTCTAGCTTTAGTAGGTAAGCAAGGGCAAAATACTCTTTCTCTAGATGCTACAGTTTCCTTATTTGTGAAATTCTGATGAAAAAGTATACTTACCATTACTAGATACTGTTAGGATTAAATGAGGTTGACACATGTAACATTGATATGATCTCCCTGATATGAGGAAGTGATGATGCAACATGGGGGCTTAAGTGGGTAGAAGAAGAATCAATGAAACAAGATGGAATTGGGAGGGAGACAAACCATAAGTGACTCTTAATCTCACAAAACAAACTGAGGGTTGCTGGGGGGAGGGGGGTTGGGAGAAGGGGGTGGGATTATGGACATTGGGGAGGGTATGTGCTTTGGTGAGTGCTGTGAAGTGTGTAAACCTGGTGATTCACAGACGTGTACCCCTGGGGATAAAAATATATGTTTATAAAAAATAAAAAATTAAAAAAATAATAAAAGTTTATTAAACATTAAAAAAAAAAGAATTGTGTTTGGCATATAGCAATCACTCTTCCCTTTTTAACACTTTTAATTCCCTTCCTCCTGGAAGAGTCAAGGTTGTATTTGACTTCTCTTAGGTACGTCTGTGTCTCCCGTGTAAGATTCTATTCCTCCTCATCTCAAGTTATTCAAATTCTATCCTTCCTTCAGATCACAGTTTAAATGACTTCTTTCTGATAGAGATACCTCCATGCACTTCAACGAGACACTGAATAGCACCGGACTGCAAATTTCACTTAGTTCTTAATCAGATACTTCTCAGGAATAAAGATCATTTTTAATTATTTGATTCCATATAATGTCTGGATGCTCAGACATTTTATATAAAGCGACAGAATCAATAAAGTAACAAATTTCTTACATGTTATGTATATATCTTATGGACTCGACTTGGAAAAAGTGATAACCTTCAGTCCTTTCATCATATTGGCAATCCACATGTCTTTCTATTTTTACATGTTACTCATTGGAGGTTCCTTGGATACAAGAATCTTTTCACTTGTATTTGTAAATGGAATCAGTATGTTTAAATCTCCTCAGGTGGTTCTCTTTTGCAGCGAAGGCTGAGATTCAGTGCTATAGGGATACGGAAGGGAGCAAGGACTGAACTGGATAATTGAGAGCAAGGAGAACTGGGGAAGATTTCAGAGACTGGATTCTAGTCTTGTTCTGCTATTGAGAGATAATTATCTAATCTCTGTGAAATCAGTTTTCTCTCTCTCTCTCTCTCTCTCTCTCTTTTTTTTTTTTTTTGTATTTGGCAAATATTTATTAATGGCATGCTTTGTGCCAGACACCATGAAAGGAGTTGGATTAATGATCTCCAAACCCCTTCCGATTCCTAAATCATCTGATTTTACTGTCTATGATTTATAAATTTGGAGATAATTGGCAACACATAGTAGATTGGCAGTAATTGGGATGCCTGGGTGGCTGTGAGGTCATGATTCCAGGGTTCTGGGATCAAGTCCCTCCTCAGACTCCTTGCTCAGCGGGGAGTCTGCTTCTCTCTCCCCCTCTGCCTGCCATTTTCATTGCTTGTGCTCTCTCTCTCTCTCTGACAAATAAATCAGCATTGGCAATAAGCCTCTATGTAGGGTCACTGGGTGAGTGGGTGGTTAAAAAAAAGGTTGCTGGTTATAACTGTTCCAGGAATTGAGTATGGAGTACTGATAAGAAGCATCTATTGTATGAAAAACAGAAAACTAATCAAAGTTAGTTTGTAGAAATGAAACTGTATAAGCTAATGGATTTATTAGAGTATAAGTTGAAGAAAGTTTGAGAAAATACAAAATGGGAAAAAGTAGATGACAGACTTGCAGGTTTTTTCCCCATTTTTACCACTCACCAGAGTAGTGAGAATTAAATCAATGCATTTCAAACATTAACATACACAGGCATCACCAAGGAGTTTTTGTGAAAATGAAGATCCTGACCTACTAAGTCTCAGGGGTAGGGCCTACAATTCTGATTTTCTGATAAGCTGCCAGATGATGAAATGCTTCTGGTATGGGGACCACACCTGCGGCAGTAAGGAGTGGAAGGAAGTTCTACTACCCTTGTTAAATACAAGCAGAGCAAGGATCTCACTAACAACTGACCTGCTCATGCCTGTTTCTTAGTTTCCTTGGTAACTACCTCCCCACCCTGAAAGGCAAGACTAAGGCACCATTTTAAGAAATACGTGTGAAAATGTTACAAACTCCAATGACAGATAGAGCAACATGTCAAAATAATATGAAGGGGGAGTTTGGGGAAAGAGTTTCTGCAGTTTACAAAGGTAAGGTGATTTCAGGAAGAACTTGTTTCATATTATTATTTAAAGATTGTATTAATTTGTTTGAGAGAGAGAGAGCATGAGAGGGGAGAGGAGCAGAAAGACAGAGAGAGAGGGAAAGAATCTCCAGCAAACCCTGTGTTGAGCATGGAGCCCTATGAGGGGCTCCATCCCATGACTCTGAGATCATGACCCGAGCCGGAACCAAGTCTGAGGCTTAACTGACCGAACCACTTAAGTACCTCAGAACTTGGTTCATCTTTAAAAGTGTAAACATAACTTCTGAGATTAGGAACTTCTAGAGTACAGCTGGGCTGTTTTATTTCCAACTGACTTTGGTTATAGTGTAAAAATTCATATACTTCATGAGTGCATGTCCTTACCTGTTTATGTGACATTAATATTGTGAGGATGAGGGCCTTATAGAAAACAGGGTTATTGAGTCAACACTAAAGACTAATCAGAAAATGATCTGTACTTTATTTATTTACTTATTTATTTATATAAAAAAGGGCTTGAAGCCCAGCATAGAGCCCAACATGGGCCTTGAAGGCTTAAACTCACAATCATGAGATCCAGACTTGAGCTGGGATCGAGAGTTGGACACTTAGCCAATGAACCACTCAAGTACCCTGACATGTATTTTATATGGAGATATGGTCAGTAGTAAAATTGAAAGGAGGAATATTACAAAGGCAACAAAAGAAATAAAGTAAGAACATCAGAGTTGAGAGTAGTAACCATGGAAAGAGAAAAAGACCTATTTTTTTGTTGTTGTTGTTTAAACAATAAAAAAACAAACTGATGAGGGAAAGCATATTTGTAGGCTGTTCACATCAGGGGAATAGGAGGAAAGAATATCTGTTAAGAGTGAAGAAAGGAGATTTATAGATCAAGTTAAAAATCAGCAAGACAGGACTAAAGCACTTTTAAAGCAACATTAATAGTGTACTTTTCTATGAGACACATACATTTTTGGCAGAATAGATGCCTGGTGTTGATGTTTTCTCCATCTATGTTCTGCAGCCCAGGGGAAGCTCTGGAGAAATAGCTGAGGGTATGAAGGGACTGGTGACTACTGCTGATAGTATCACAGAACCTAACTGTGGAGCGGAGTAAGGATTGCATGGGAATAGCTGGCCATATATTTCAGGGGAAATAAAAGTAGCTAGAGATGAACCAGTGAGTTGAGTGAGTTAGAAGGCACTTTAGTCCAAGTTTCTGATGAGTATAAAGAGGGAAATGTATTACTTTTTAGATCTGGGGGTGAAAAGGTATTTGAAACCTTGGGATTCTGATATGGTATGAGGTGATAAATTATAAAACATGGTTACACAAGGCATAGATGACTGATACAGGGTGAATATTATCATGAATGGCTTGAAGGAGAGAAGTTTCTTTAAGATGATTATGGTGTGAGCTCCACAATGTGATTAGTAAAATGAGTACAGATGTCTGCAAATATGGGATGGAAAGAAATCATACAAGCCAGTTCTTGAACTTGTCAAGGAGGGAGAAAATGAATCCCACTTTTGAACTGCTGTGGAGTATATAATAATATAGTAGATCAATATGGTTGAGGAGAAGTTTAGAGCTAATACAGTCCAAATGCTTATAATTTATAGATGACGCTCATAATCAAGGAATTAAATTACTTGCCCCAAAACACGAATCTCTTACAAAAGAGTTGGGATTAGGATATAAGATGATTGATCTCTCTTGTTCTTTGTACTGGTGAAGATGATGGCTGCACTTTGGACGATAGGGGCTTAGGTATACATACCAAGGACTTACTGTAGATGGGAACTTTGCTCACAGCTAATGCAAACAAAAAACTAGAGTGACCTTCTGATTCTAATTCCCCCTCCATAATATTCTCTCCATGAGAGAAGTGATTTTTATCTGGTTTATTTCCTGGTGTATCCCTAATAGATATTGGTACTCCATGTATATCTGCTGGATCTATGTCTAAAAACACATTTTTAAATTTAGGGTCTGCTAATCAGCTAGCTGCTACTGTAGAACTATGACTGTTAAGGGAAATGTTTACTGAATGCTAATCACTTCAAGTGCCTATTAAGTATTGATGGACAGGAGGAATGGATAACACTTTTGAACAAACATTATGAACCATATGATGTGTATTTTTTTTTATTACATAACAACTCTTGAAAGTAATAATTATAATATGGGAGACCTAATGTATTTAAGCTATTTCCTACTACTAAAGTTCAGGCCAGTAATATATGGTGAACTCATC